>NC_092713.1:277803206-278409872 GCF_047496885.1 Scyliorhinus torazame | reverse complement strand
CTAGGACACAACCCTGAGGAACTCTTGCAGTGATGTCCTGGAGTTGAGATAATTGACCTCCAACCACCACAACCATTTTCCTTTGTGCCAGGTAGACTTCAACCTGCAGAGAGTTTTCCCCCTGATTTCCATTGACTCCAATTTAGCTAGGTCAATACTCGGTCACATGCTGCCTTGATGTCAAGGGTAGTCACTCTCACCTCACCTCTGATTCAGCTCTTTTGTCCATGTTTGAACCAAGGCTGTAATGAAGTCAGCAGCGGAGTGATCATGATGGAACCCAAACTGAGCGTCCGTGAGCAGGTTATTGCTGATTAAGTGCTGCCTGATAGCACTGCTGATGACCCCTTCCATCACTTTGCTGCTGATGGAGAATAGACTGATAGGGTGGTAATTGGTTGGGTTGGATTTGTCCTGTTTCTTGTGTACAGGACACACCTGGGCAATTTTCCACATACCCGGGTAGATGCCAGTGTTGTAGCTGTACTGGAACATCTTGGCTAGGGGTCCAGCCAGTTCTGGAACACAAGTCTTCAGTATTATTGTCGGGATATTGTCAGGGCCCCATAGCCTTTGCAGTATCCAGTGTCTTCAGTCGTTTCTTGATATCATGTGGAGTGAATCGTATCGACTGCAGACTGACATGTGATGCTGGGGACCTCTGGAGGAGACCGAGATGGATCATCCACTCAGCACTTCTGGCTGAAGGCTGTTGCGAATGCCTCAGTTTCGTCTTTTGCACATATAAGCTGGGCTCATCCATCATTGAGGATTGGGATATTTGTGGAGCCTGCTCCTCCAGTGAGTTGTTTAATTGTCCACCACCATTCATGGCTGGGTGTGGAAGGACTACAGAACTTAGATCTAACCTGGTCCCAGGTTCGATTCCCGTCTTGGGTCACTGTCTGTGCGGAGTCCGCACGTTCTCCCCGTGTCTGTGTGGGTTTCCTCCGGATGCTCCGGTTTCCTCCCACAGTCCAAAGATGTGCAGGTTAGGTGGATTGGCCATGTTAAATTGCCCTTAGGTTAGATGGGGTTACTGGGTTACAGGGATAGGGTAGAGATGTGGGCTTAACTAGGGTGCTCTTTCCAAGAGCCGGTGCAGACCAGATGGGCCGAATAGCCTCCTTCTGTACTGTAAATTCTATGATATCTATGATCTGATGTGTTTGTTGTGGAATCACTTAGCTCTGTCTATTACTTGCTGATTTGCTATTTGGCACACAAGTAGTCCTTCACCAGGTTGATGCCTCATTTTCCGGTATACCTGGTGTTGCTCCTGGCATGCTTCCCTGCACTCTTCATTGAAAGAGGATTGATCCCTGGCTTGGTGGTAATGGTGGAGTGGGAGATATGTCAGGCCGTGAGGTTGCAGATTGTGGTTGAATACAATTCTGCTGCTGCTGATGGCCCACAGCTTCTCCTGGATGCCCAGCCTTGAGTTGCGAGATCTGTTCGAAGTCTATCCCATTTAGCACAGTGGTAGTGCCACACAACACAATGGAGGGTATCCTCAATGTTGAAGACGGGACTTTGTCTCCACATGGACTGTGTGGTGGTCACTTTTAGCGATACTGTCATGGCAGGCAGATTGGTGAAAATTAAGTCAAGTACGTTTTTCCTTCTTGTTGAGTCCCTCACCACCTGCTGCAATCCCAGTCTAGCAACTATATCCTTTAGGACCTGGCCAGCTCAGCCTGTGGTGGTACTACCGAGCCACTCTTGGTGCTGGACATTGAAGTCCGTCACCCAGAGCATATTCTGCGCCCTTGCCACCTTCAGTGCTTCCTCCAAGTGATGTTCAACATGGAGGAGTACTGATTCATACCGGTGGCTGGTAAGTGGTAATCAGCAGGAGGTTTTGTTGCCCATGTTTGACTTCATGGGCCCAGAGTTGATGTTGAGGATTCCCACTGTGCCGCCACCTCTGCTGGGTCTGTCCTGCCGGTGAGACAGGACATACCCAGAAATGGTGATAGTGGTGATAGTGACATTGTCTGTTCGGCATGATTCTGTGAGTATGACTATGTCAGGTTATTGCTTAACTAATCTGCGAGACAGCTCTCCCAACTTTGGCACAAGCCCCCAGATGTTAGTGAAGAGGGCTTTGCTGGGTCGGCAGGGCTGGGTTTGCCGTTGTCGTTTCCAGTGCCTGGTTCGATGCAGGGTGGTCCGTCCAGTTTCATTCCTTTTTTGCCTTTCTGTAGCGGTTGAATACAATTGAGTAGCTTGCTAGGCCATTTAAGAGTGAACCACTTTGCTGTGGGTCTGGGGTCACATGTAGGCAAGACCAGGTAAGGATGGCGGATTATTATCTCTGAAGGACATCAGTGAACCAGATGGGTTTTTACGTCAATGGTTTCACGGTCATCATTAGACTTGTAGTTCCAGATATTTTTGTTAGATTCCATCACCTGCCATGGTGGGATTCCCCAGATTATTATCCTGGGTCTCTAGATTACTAGTCCAACGATAATACCACTATGCCACCGCCTCCCCATGATAGACAAATAAATATGTTTTGTCAAACTGGTTGGATTTACCGAAGAATGGGGAACAAAACAGTACGTTAGAGTCTTCTGTAATCAACATTTGGCAATTAAATATGAGGTACTCCATTATCCTTTGTACTTTGAACATTACTCCTGACACTTAAATTACCGCAGCCATTGCAGAGATTCACAAAATATTATAAAGTAACAATGTTTGGTTATTAACCTGAGAGTTAAAAAGTAATAGACGGTGGTTATTTCAAGTTTGATGTTAACTTTCAAAATATTTGAAATTTGATTGGTTGTTAACTCTATCTTCAAGATTGATTGAGGATCCTACAGTATGAGTGAGGGCAGTTTCACACTGCAACTTCACAGAGGACTACTATGAGCAGAAGAATGAAATCCTTGCATGCAACCTTCAATCATTTAAATGAGCAGGCAGCATAAAGTTTGCATGCTACATCATCGGAACCAATTAGTGCAGATTAATTCTACATCACGATTCCCTCGCCCACTTTCAGGTCTTAATGAAATTCACGGCCAATACTTCTTTTGGTTGCTAAAATATCAAATCAATCCTAGCAAACGCCTGGCACTCTTCATATTATTCTTCGTCCAAACAACATTTTCATTTCTCTAATGCTGGTGTTGTTTCAGAGTGTAAAATGCAATCACCGCAATTGTGCAATACTAAAAACAAAATAGTTCTAAATCTGTTTGGGTGCTGGGAAAACTTTATCATTGGCTAATTTTATTTACTTTTAAGATCTACTTTTGTGGAGAAATGGCAGCTATCAGTGCTGAAGATAGCTAGCGATCAAACACTGTCATTAATAGTGATGGCCACATTGCAGAGATGCTGTGGTGATACAATTACTATAAGGGCACGAAGAAACAATCTACAGTTGAAAGCACAGAGCTTCTATGACAACTATATATGACTCGTTTTAATTTTGTTTATGGACACAGTGGAGTAACATTTATGCTGTGGCTAATTTTAAGTTGTGTTTCAAATGATATTAAGTATAAAGTTGGATGATATAAAAATATCTTCCAGAAACAAAATCAATTACATTTTTATCATGGTGGATAAGGTAAAGATTAAATGGGCAATTTACAAATGATCTGTTGTCAGGACTTTGCCTGGGTGGCATGGTGGTGCAGTGGTTAGCACTGCTGTCTCATGGCGCTGAGGAACCGAATTCGATCCCGGCCCCGGGTCACTGTCCGTGTAGAGTTTGCACATTCCCCCTGTGTTTGTGTGGGTTTCACCCCACAACCCAAAGATGTGTAGATTAGGTGGATTGGTAACACTAAATTACCCCTGAATTGGAAAAGAAGAATTGGACACTCTTATGTTTTGAAAAATCAGGGCTTCGCCTTTTCACATGAATAGACGAGAACTCACTTACCGAGACAATCTCTTCCGATTCAGGCACTTCCGTCACTGTTGATAACGTTGCTGTTCGTGCTGCTTTCCTTCGGGCTTTTTGAGCCTGAAGATTTGTGAAGTAGTTTACAGCTGCAAATTCGATGAGTGCAGAAAAGACAAAAGCGAAACACACAGCTATGAACCAATCCATAGCAGTCGCATAGGACACTTTTGGTAGTGAGTGGCGTGCGCTGATGCTTAGTGTAGTCATGGTTAAAACAGTAGTGATACCTTCAGCGATTTAAAAAGAAAAGTTAATTGTTGGCATTTGGCATTGATAACAAAGCAACAGATTAGATGGCCAATACTTTGTTTTACTTGATTTTCTTTTATCCCATATGACATAATCAGACATGATAGATGTTATATCTGAACGAGAAGACATGGGAGTAAGCTATTCCTTGATGTGCACCAAGTGTGTTTACTTCTAATCGTTGATAAAAGGTCACAGACCTAAAACATTTGATCAGATTGCCAAATTATTCCCCACCTTGTGACATGGTGCTTTGCCCACTAGAAATTAGAGTATGACTGTCCAAACTTAATGCGTTCAGGACTGTCACTGTCTGCAACAGCACCGTTCTGGACTGCTTTCAAACCCAAGTCCCAGAATTGGGCAAATACTTAATTCAGTTTCACATCTCCCCCAACTTAATTTTTTTTTTTAGAGTTTCACAGCATCTCTAGAAAAGGTCAAAGGAGGCAAATAGTACATGGAAAGTACACTGAATCAGAAAAAAGTAAAACATTAACACTTATTCTTTAAGTTTGCTTTTTTTAAAAAACTACACACAAACATTGACATAAACTAACAAAAATGGCAAAAATATAATACAACATGAGGTAACTGAGCCACTGCTTCAGCTAAGACACCACATGCACACACACACACACAATGATGTACAAATGGACAGTAAAGATTTTCATACGCACCACAGTACGAACAGGGACAGATCATTTACTTATCCAGAACACGACCTGAGACAAAACTACAGTCATGATGGTCTGAGTGAAATAATAGCCTAGTTTTCTTTGTCAGTAAAATATAGACTATTTGTATGGAGTATTCATCTGAAATGGATAAATGGTGATGGTAATAAAAAGACTGTACAGTGTACAATGAATACAGTGAGAAGGTGTTGTAAATTAAGGCATACCGAATACTGTTCTAGCTGGAACAGACTCCTTGTTAATCCAAAAAGACACTTGTGAGAGAATTACTGTCATAATGCAAGGAATATAAGTCTGAATCATAAAGTATCCCATCTTCCTTTTTAAGTGAAAATATACTGTCATCACTATGTATTCACCTGTTCAAAGACAAAAACATTTCTGTGACATTACATTACACATTTTTGTTCTCTTCATCTGGTTGACATACAGTGGACTGAATAATGCATAAAGGATGCAACATGAAAATATACAACACAGCATGAAAAATAGAGAGTATAATAATATTTGAAAATGGTGATGATCTAAATTACTACTACATTTAATCCTTACAGGAAAACTGGATGTAATATATCACATACTTCTAGACTGAATTCTGTTGTTAGAATATACATGTCTTTAATTTGTAATAATGGTTTTAGAATTACCATAAATGATGACTCTCCTAGGATGGAGGCAACTTTAATGTCCATTAATAAGTCTCTCCTGTACCTAGCGCATCTTTCCTGAGTTGAGTTGTTGCTGTATTGAATTATAGAGGTGTTAAAGAAATAAATGCATGGAATTTCAGGGCATTCTTCTGGGAGAAGTCATGGTCCACGCTGATATCAATCACTTGGGTAGGAAATTCGATGAGGTCCTGAAAGCTGATTTCAAAGAGCTAGGAAGGAGATTGAAAAGCAAAACCTCTGAAGCAGTAATCTCAGGTTTACTGCCAGTCCCCCATAGTGCTCGTGAGCATAGAAATAGGAGAATTGAGTGATTGAACATGTGGCTAGAAAGTTGGTGGAGGAGGAGGGCATCAGATTTCAGAGGCATGGGACCAGTCCTGGGGCAGGTGGGGCTTGTACAAGTCAGACGGTCAACACCTGAATAAGACTGGGATGAATATTCTTGCAGGGTAAACTAGGTTGGCAGGGGGTAGGAACCTGAGGGGAAATCAGAGCAGTGAACAGGGGATGGGAAATTAATGAATGACTCGGAAAGACAGAAAAGGCACAGGCTAAAAGGTGTACAGCACAGGAAATTGGCCATGTTAAAAGGTGTATATGTAAATGCAAGGTGTATAGTAAATAAAGCCGATGGGCTGAGCACACAGATAGGCACATGGCAGCGTGATTGCATTGCAATAACGGAAACTTGGCTTAAAGAGGGGCAAAAAATTGCAGTTCAACATTCCTGGACATAGAATTGTCAGGCAGGATAGAGACTGGCAGATAAAAAAGGTATGGGTTTAGCATTATTGGTTAAATAATTAATTACAGTTGTGAGGAGTGGTGATGTACTAAATAAAACATCAAATGAGGTCAAATGGATTGATCTTAGAATTAAAAAGGGGCAGCCACACTGCTAGAACTGCACCATAGACCCCCAAATAGTCGAAGAGTTAGTAGAGCAAATACGTGGGAAATATTCTGAATACAAAAATAATATGGCACCAATAGTTGGAAATTTCAACTATCCTAATATGAGTTAAGATATGAACATTGTGAAGGGCACAAAATTCTTCAATTGCATTCAAGAATACATGCATGCATGCAACAAGTCAAATGAGAGGGGGCACAGTTCTAGATTTTTAGTATTTGGAAATTAAGCTGGGCAAATAAATGAAGTAGCAGAGGAGGCCAATTTTGGTGATAGTGACCGTAAAACAGTTGGATTTAATGTCATTATGGAAAAGGGCAAAGATAGAATTAGAGTAAATGTTCTGAGATAGGGGACGACAATTTTTACAACGCTGAACGGTGAAGTGGCGAAAGTAGACTGGTTACAGCTTCGAGAAGGGTGTCAAACAGTGTCAAATCAGTGGGAGGCATTCAAAAGCGAGATTCTATGAGCACAGTGTAGACTCGTCCCTAGTGCTACTGTCAAACCAAGAGCCCCCTGGTTATCCAGAAACAGATAGGGTAATATAAAGCAAAAACGAAAGCTTATGATAGTCATTTAAAACTTACTGTAAAAAGCCGAGAGAACTTTGGAAAAAACAAGGGTGAAGTAAAAAAGGAACTTAGTAAAGCAATGAGAGGATAAGAAAAATTATTGGCAGGTAAAGTCATAGAAAATCCAAAGATGTTTTACCAGGAAAGAGCAAGAGAATAACTAAGGAAAGGGTAGGGCCTATCAGAGATGTATATGGTAACTTATGGGTTGAATCAGAAGATGGGGCAGGGTTCTCAATGAGTATTTTGTCTCTATCTTCATTAAGAAGAGGAATAGAACATAGGAACATAGGAATTAGGAGCAGAAGTAGGCAATTCATCCATTCAAACCTGCTTCGCCATTAATCGGATCATGGCTGATCTCTTATCGGCGGCACGGTGGTACAGTGGTTAGCACTGTTGCCTCACAGCTCCAGGGACCCGGGTTCAATTCCCTCCTCGGGTGACAGTCTGTGTGGAGTTTGCACTTTCTCCCCGTGTCTGCGTGGGTTTCCTCCGGGTGCTCCGATTTCCTCCCACAATCCAAAGATGTGCAGGTTAGGTGGCCTTGCTAAATTGCCCCTTCATGTGCAAAAGGTTAGGTGGGGTTACTTGGTTATGGGGAAAGGGTAAAGGCATAGGCTTAAGTAGGGTGCTCTCTCCAAGGGCTGGTGCATACTCGATGGGCTGAATGGCCTCCTTCTGCACAGCAAATTCTATTATTCTTCCAAGTCTCAAATCTAGTCTCCACGTGTTGCCCATATCCCTTTTACCTGCTTTCTAACAAAAATATATCTATCTCTTTCTTGAAAACATTGAATGACTGTGATTCCACTGCACTATGGGGCAGCGAGTTCCATAAATTCATCACCCTCTGCGAGAAGTGGTTCCTCCTCATCTCAGCTCTAAATCTACTACCTCTCAACCTATATCCGTGACCCCTCATTATATATTCCCCCACAAGGGGGAACATTTGGGCTACGTTTACTTTATCAATCCCATTTATTATTTTATACACCTTGATCAGATCCCCTCTCATCCTTCTAAACTCCAGTGAGTACAAGCCCAAACTGTTTAATCTCTCCTCATACATCAACCCTTTCATCCCCAGAATCAATCTAGTGACCCTCCTCTGAACTGCCTCCAATGCCATCACATCCTTCCTCAAATAAGGAGATCAAAACTGGACACAATGGGCGAAATTCTCCCCCAACGGCGGGATGCCAAAGACGGCGCCAATCAGACGGGCATCGCGCCGGCCCAAAGGTGTGGAATGCTCCGCATCTTTGGCGGCCTAGCCCCAACATTGAGGGGCTAGGCCGACGCCGGAGGGATTTCCGCCCCGCCAGCTGGCGGAAATGGCGTTTGTTGCCCCGCCAGCTGGCGCGGAAATGCGGCGCATGCGCGGGAGCGTCAGCGGCCGCTGTCAGTTTCCCGCGAATGCGCAGTGGGGAGAGTCTCTTCCGCCTCCGCCATGGTGGAGGCCGTAGCGGAGGCAGAAGGGAAAGAGTGCCCCCACGGCACAGGCCCGCCTGCGGATCGGTGGGCCCCGATCGCGGGCCAGGCCACCGTGGGGGCACCCCCCGGGGTCAGATCACCCCGTGCCCCCCCCCCAGGACCCCGGAGCCCGCCCACGCCGCCTGGTCCCGCCGGTAAATACCAGGTTTGATTTACGTCGGCGGGACAGGCAATTCCTGGGCGGGACTTCGGCCCATCCGGGCCGGAGAATCCAGCGGGGTTCCCGCCAACCGGCGCGGCCCGATTCCCGCCCCCGCCCAATCCCCGGTACCGGAGACTTCGGCGGGGGCGGGGGCGGGATTCACGGCGGCCAACGGCCATTCTCCGACCCGGCGGGGGGTCGGAGAATGACGCCCAATATTCCAGATGTGGGGCGTCATTCTCCGCCGGCGGGAGTCTCCGTTCTGCCGGCGCTCGGGGGTTTCCCGACGGCGTGGGGGTGCCCCACAATGGGAAACCCCATTGACCGGCCGGTGTTACGGAGACTCCCGCCGGCCGGTCGGCGCAGAAATGTGGCGGGGCGGGTAGGAGAATTTTGCCCGTGGTCTCACCAAAACGCTATACAATTGCAACAACACTTCTCTACTTTTATACTCCAGTCCTTTTGCAATAAACGTAAACATTCCATTTACCTTTTTAATTACATGCTGTACCTGCATACCAGCTTTCTGCGACTGTAGCGACACCCAGATCCCTCTGCCCAAATGCATCTTGAATCTGTTTTCCATTTAGATAATAATTTGCCTTTCTATTTTTCTGTCAAAATGGATAACCTCACACATATCTACATTAAACTCCATTTGCCAAATTGTGGCCCAATCTCCTAACCTATCTATATCCCTCTGTAAAATCTTTATCTCCTCTTCACTGGCTGCTTTCCCACCTATTTTAGTATCATCCGCAAATTTTGCTATGTTACACTCTGTCCCTGCTTGCAGATCATTTGTATAAATTGTAAATAGTTGAGTTCTGAGGAATGACCCCTGCGGTACCCCACTAGTTACAATTCGCTAGCCAGAGAAAGACCCATTTATCTTGGCCCTCTGCTTTCTGTCAATCAGCCAATCCTCAATTCAATCTAGCACTCTACCCCTGCAATCTCACCTTCTGGATCAGTCTTTTATGTGGCACCTTATCAAACTTCTTCTCGAAATCTAGATATACCACATCCACAGGTTCCCCATTATCCACCTTGCTGGTTACATCCTCAATGAACTCAAGCAAATTTGTCAAGCATGACTTACCCCTCATAAATCCATGCTGAAAATGTTAGATTGAGCTTTGTCTTTGCAAATGTTCAGTCATCTCCTCCTTGATGATTTATTCCAGCAACTTCCCCACCACAGAGGTCAAGCTAACCAGTCTATAGTTTCCTACTTTTTGCCCTTTTCCCTTTTTGGATAGGGGCGTCACATTATGATGTTTCTAATCCACTGGGACCCTTTCAGAATCCAGGGTATTCTGAAATATTCTGAAATATCCGTAACAGCCTCCCCTAACAGGCGCCGGAATGTGATGACTAGGGACTTTTCACAGTAACTTCATTTGAAGCCTACTTGTGACAATAAGCGATTTTCATTTTCATTCATTCACCAATGCATCCACTATCTCCGCTGCCAGCTCCCTTAATACCTGAGGGTGCAGGCCATTAGGTCCCGGAGACTTATCTGCCCTTAATCCCATCAATTTATTCAATACCGTCTCCCTAGTGCTAGTTATTGCACCACGTTCCTCTGCATTAACTGTAGTTTTTGGAAATTTTTTATTATCTTCTACCGTGAAGACAGTAGAGACAGGGATAATGCAAACATTCCAGTTAGGGAGAAGGGATGTGAAATTTTAGATACAATAAGCTTAAAATACAATAAGCTTAATGAGAGAGGAATTACTGAAGAGATTGACATCCTTGAAGGTGGATAAATCATTCGGGCTGGATGGAATGTATCCCAGGCTGTAAAAGGAAGTCAGAGAAGAAAAAATGAATGCTTTAAGGATCATTTTCCAATCCTCACTAGATAGAGGCAAGGTACCAGAGGATTGGAGGTCGGCGAACATAGCATCATTATTTAAAAAGGGAGCAAGGGATAGACCAGATAATTATAGGCTTGTCAGTCTGGCTTTGGTAATGGACAAATTATTGGAATCAATTCTGATTGCCAGGATAAATTGTCACTGAGAAAGGCATGGCTTAATCAGGAATAGTCAGCATGATTTTGTTAAGGGAAAGTTGTGTCTTACTAACAATTGAATGTTTTGAGGAAGTAACAAGGATGATTGATGGGGGTAGTGCAGTGGATGTTGTCTACATTAATTTCAGTAAGGTATTTGGCAAGGTTCCATATGGTAGACTAGTCAGAAAAGTAAAATTCCATGGGATAAAGGTGGTGAGTTTGATCCAAAATTGGCTCAGTGACAGGAAACAAAGGGCAATTGTTGATGGAAATGGAAAGCGGTTTCCAGTGGCATTCCACAGGGCTCAGTGTTGGGGTCCTTGATGTTTGTTGTATATATTAATGATTTGGACATAAATGTGGTAGGCATGTTTGGGAAATTTGCAGATGACACAAAAATGTACCTTGTCGTTGATAGTGAAGAGGACAGCTGTTGTCTCTGGAATTATATCAATGGTTTAGTTGAGTGGGTAGAAAAGTGGCAAATGGAATTCAATCTGCATGCATTTGGGGAGGGTAAACAAAGCCATGGAATACTCAATAAATGGAACGATATTGAAAGGGGTAGAGGAAGTGAGAGACCTTGGAGCGCATGTCCACAGGTCCTTGAAGGTGGCAGGACAGGTGGATACGGTGGTAAAGAAAGCATGTGGAATGCCTCCTTTATTGCATGTGGTATTAAATACAAAAGCAGGGATATAATGCTGGAACGAGATAAAATGCTGGTTAGGCCACAGTTGGAATTTTGTGCACAGTTCTGGTCAGCATATTGCTCTGGAGGGAGTGCAGAAATTTACAATAATATTTCTAGGGCATGAAAATTGCAGCTATGAGGAAAGATTGGAAAGGCTACGGTTGATTTCCTTTGAGCAAGGCTGAGGGGTGACCTAATTGAGGTGCACAAAATTATGAGGAGCCTAGATAGAGTAGAAAGACCAGTTTCCCCTTGCTGAGAGGTCAATTATCAAATGCATTGATTTGAGATGATTAGAAGAATGATTAGAGCGGACATGAGGAAAAACATTTCCATCCAGAGAGTGGTGGGCATCTGGAATTCACTGCTCAAATTGGTGGTCGAAGCTGAAATGCTCAACTCAATGGAATGGTAGCTGGATCTGCACCTAAAGCTCTGTAACCTGTAAGACTACGGACCAAGTATTGGAAAGTAGGATTAAAATGAGAGGCTAGTTTATTTTTTTTCTCTTTTTGGCCGGCGCAGACACAATGGGCTGAATGGTCTCTTTCTGTTCCGTAACCTTTCTATGGTCGTCTGGAATTATTTAATTGGAAACTACAAGATATTGCAGCACTGAGTTGGGAACATTAACGTTTACCTCTGAGGCTTTAAATAAAGACAAAAAATAAAGGAATTAGAACTTACAATTGCTGCTTCAATTACATTTACTGTTTCAGCTATAATTTTCAAAAGTATTGGATCCTTTTACTTGAGTTACAGGTGGAAATTTTAGTCTATCTTCATGATTCAATGTTCCAATACCATCTACTTTTGATCAGGATGGTTTAATTAATTACAGTTCTCACCCCCACCACTTAGTAGTGATGGAAAATATCATTCACATCATGTGAAACACCAGTTAAATATTTAAAAGCCATTTCAAATGTAATGTTATCATATATAATACATTATTTTGTTTTAGATTATATTTGATTTTTTCACACCACATGTGTGATTTATATTTTCCTATGACATTCAGTGAAATAAAACCCCAAATCACTTCAGTTTAAATAAAATGGTGTAATAGTACTTCTGTTCAAATTGGGTAATATTACATTTTACAATTATGGCAGTCTGCTGTTTCTTAAATCCATTAGAATACCAGTGAAACAGCACTTGGAAAAATGAAATGAAAATGGCACCTTAAACATAACATCGGCACCCACTGAATTATAATACAGCTTGGACTCTATCCTAAACCTGTAACGAAATCTAGATTGAGGTACTACAGACACACTGTTTCTCCTTACTTTTGAACTTTATAAAATCATCTCAATCCTTCAAGTTACTCACCTGAGACACACATCTATATCATAGATATTGCACATCTATACGTATTAAACATAGGCAAGAACATGTTCTAAGACAGCAACACATCAAATGTGAGAGAGAAATTCAGGTTCAGGTAGTTTATCAATTTCCTCTCAACTTCGAAATCTTTTACTATCTAGAAACCATCATCTGCTTTTAATATCCTTCAAAATGTATGCAGATTTAATAAATCTTTCAGTAATTTTAATTTAAACAAAGCAAGTCGCGAGTCAAGGCAAATTGTAATTCTTCTGCAGAAAAATAATTCCATTTTGTTTTTCAGATATTTTTACTTCTGTATATTTTTATATTTACCAGTTTTTAAAAAATGAAATTGTGGGAAAGTAAAACAAAAAACAAAATATTTAGTGAATGTCTGTCATTGCAAGTTGTACTCCAAACAGTTTATATGAAAAGTGTGGATATTTTGGTGGGATAAACTTAATGGTCATTCGCAGATTTGATTTTTAAAATCTGCAAGTTATTCATCTTTTTAAGCTGTAAAATGGGAGCCTGTGGAATGTCAACTCAGTGCAGTGCAAGTACTGTATTTCAAACAGATGGCAGGATTCCATGATTGTATCATGCAGTTTGAGTCAGGTTGTAGAGTTGCAGGTGTCTGCCATCTGGAAGCTTACCACTCAAATCTAATTTTCATCAAAATGGCAAGTACTTGTTATTATGTAGAGTTACATAGTTAGGAATGTAGTGCCAGACAATAACACATCTTTGTGACTGTATAAATCGTGCTGCACTAATACAATATAATTTAACTTGTCAATCCACCGATGTATTGCAACACAAACCAGTCACGCATTGTTGTGTGTTAATCACAACAAATATGGAAACATATTTTATAAAGTATTTCTATTTCCAATTTAAAATCAGAAAATTTTAAAATTCAACTAACCAATTCCATAAATATATTGATTGATGCAGGGTACAATTATCCTGTACTTCCAGCATCTTGGGCGGGATTCTCCGACCCCCCCCCGCCGGGTCGGAGAATCGCCAGGGGGCGGTGTGAATCCCGCTCCCGCCGGCTGCCGAATTCTCCGGCGCCGGAGATTTGGCAGAAGTGGGAATCGCGCCGCGTCGGTCGGCGGCCCCCCCCCCCCCCCCGGCGATTCTCCGGCCCGCGATGGGCCGAAGTCCTGCCTGTTCTATTCAGGTCCCGCCGGCATAAATTGGAGTTGGTCCCTTACCGGCGGGACCTGGCGGCGTGGGCGGGCTTCGGGGTCCTCGGGGGAGCACAGGGAGATCTGGCCACGAGGGGTGCCCCCACGGTGGCCTGGCCCACGATCGGGGCCCACTGATCCGCGGGCGGGCCTGTGCCGTGGGGGCACTCTATTCCTACGCGCCGGCCGTGCAAGCCTCCGCGATAGCCAATGCGTAGGTGAACTGCCTCTGCGCATGCGTGGGGATGACGTCAGCAGCCGCTGACGCTCCCGCGCGCGGACCCGTGCCGGCCGGCGGAGTCCCTTCGGCCCTGGCTGGCGCGGCGCCAAAGGCCTTCCACACCGGCCGGCGGGGCGCCAACCACTCCGGGGTGGGCCTAGCCCCTAAAGGTGCGGAGGATTCCATGGGCGGGATTCTCCGGGAATTGGCGGGGCGGGCAGAAACGGCGCAGTGGAGTGGCGGGAACCACAACGGCGTTGGGCCGCCCCAAAGGTGCCTAGGACGGCGCCGGAGCGGTTTGTGCCCCGCCGGCTGGTGTGGAAGGCCTTTGGCGCTGCACCAGCTGCGGCCGAAGGGACTCCGCCGACCGGTGCAGGTCCGCACATGCGCGGGAGCGTCTCCAATTTACGGACCAACTCCAATTTACGCTGGCGGGACCTGCATAGAACAGGCGGGACTTCAGCCGACCGTGGGCCAGGCCACCGTGGGGGCACATCCCGGGGCCAGATCCCCCTGCGACCCCTCAATAACCCTCGAGGCCGCCCGTGCCGCCAGGCCCCGCCGGTAAGGGACCAGCTCCAATTTACGCCGGCGGGACCGGCTACGGGCGGGCGGGACTTCGGCCCATCACGGGCAATTCGGGAGGCCCCGGGGCCCATTGAGTCGCGCCAGACCCCGCCATTTTCCGAGGCGGGCGGCGCGACGCACGCCATGCTGGTTTTTTGGGGGTGGGAGAATTCAGAGGCCGGCGGGGGCGGGATTCACGCCGACCCCCGGCGATTCTCCGACCCTGCAGGGGGTCGGAGAATCCCGCCCCGCACCTTTGGGGCGGCCCGACGCCGGAGTGGTTCACGCCACTCCGTCCCGCCGAGACGCCCCGCCGGGTATGGGAGAATCCCGCCCTCTTCCTTCAGTTGATTGACAATTGAGAACTTTTTATTCAATAGTAAAACTTGAATTATATTAATTTAATACTATAAGTAACCAGTATATGACAGTTAAAACACATAACTCCAAAAATAATTCCACTTACCTGTGTTGGATTTCATTGTTTCACTGGATACTGTCTGGCCTACAAGATCATACTGAAGCAGACTTGAAGATTCATCTGGTACTTCTACTGAGTACAAGGGGCCCTTCTTCCACGTGTAAATTATTTCACTTCTTGGGTAGGCATCTGCAAATTGAATATCATAATTTAGTTGATGCACCATCATGTACTATTTGTTTCTTTTTAAATGAGCCAATAAACTGGTTTCACCATTTAGCAGTACCATCATGCTTTATTTACATCAATAATGATTCACAAGCACAGCAACAGAAGGCACCCTGGAGCAATAAATATCTGAAAGAATAGTGTTCCAAATGCTTAAACTAATTCACAATTTGTCTGGCCTACACTTCACAGAATCACAGAATTATTACAGCACTGAAGGCAGCCATTCAGCCCATCGTATCTGCACTAGCTCTCCAAATGAACATCATAACTTCTTGCCATTCTCCTGCCTTTTCTCTGTAACCCTGCACATTATTTATATTCAAATAATCACCGAATATTCTCTTGACTGCCTCGATTGAACCTGCTCCACCTCACTTCCAGGCACCATATTCCAAACCCGAATCACCTGCTCTGTGAAAAGGTTTTTTGTTCATAACACATTTGCTTCTTTCGCAAATCACTTTAAATCTTAAAGTTCCCACCTGCGTAGCTGATGATTGGACCCTTGTCAAAATTTTTGTACACTTAATTTGTCTGAAACGCACAACTATATTGTACTTTATTTAAAATGGATCATCCGTCACTCTGGTGAACAGAAAAGAAATGTAGTTTTAGAACACTGAAAAATGAGCTGACTGATTGATTTAATTAAATGTGCCAGCTAATTCATTTCAAAAATGAACTGGCTTGCTTGCTTGTTTTCTGCTTTTCTTTATTTATTAAATTTAAAATTGATGAAAAAATCTGCAAAATATTTTGCCTTTTTCCACGAATGTAGATTATTTGGTATTCTTGGTACCCTTCTACTGCTCCCTAATTAGTCCTTCCCAGGTTTAAGTGCTCATTAACATAACTTGATGCATAACATTCTTTCAAATGCTGCTGTCATTCCAGGGATTTATTTATCACAACAGAAATAAACTTTGCAGTGAAGTAATACACATTGGTAAATCCCTTGGATTCTGCTCCATCAGTGCTCTATCATCCACCTACGCCTATTCACAAACATGTTCTAAATTGTATAGAATGGGTGACTGCAATAGCTGAGGTGCATGCATTGTACCTGTATGTATGCTCAGCATTGTCTGCCTCAAATCGTGCCCTGAATGTCTGAGTGGTAAACTGCCCTTTCAATAGCTGAAACAAGGCAAGACTGGTGCAAACTAAAATTGTATTCCTCTTTTTCTGCTTCAAATAGGGGCAGCACAGTAGTTAGCATGACTACCTCACACTGCCAGGGATCCAGGTTTGATTCTGGCCTTGGGTGACTGTGTGGAGTTTGCAAGTTCTTCCTGTGTCTGCATGGTTTTCCGCTGGGTGCTCTGGTTTCCTTCCAGACAAAAGATGTGCAGGTTAGGTGGATTGTCCATAATCAGTGCGCAGGTTTACAGGAATAGGGCAAGGGAGTGGGCCCAGGTGGGGTGCTCTTTCAGAGGGTTTGTGCAGGCTTGATGGAATGAATATCCTCCTTCTGCACTGTAGGGATTCTATGGATTCTCTGCCCGCCTCTGGGATTGATTACCTTTCCTTAGTCAGCTTCATTGTGGGATTTCTGCTAGCTTTCATGCCTCGTGGGAATTAAGAAGCTTGCTTTTTTTAAACTTGCTTCAAAAATATCGCCAAAGAATGCTTATTCCAGAACATTTAATATCGGGCATCTCAGCTTTTGTTAAAATTATAATCAAAATGGCATCAGGTCAATCTGTAAGGGCCAACATTAACTCAGCTCACTGAGAATGGGGTCGTAACAACCCTAAAATTGGAATGCTGCACTAACTGCGTTGCCACTCAATTTGTCCACTGCCATTTTGCCTGAAATGTTCTGAATTAACACTGCCACTTGCAGATCAACCTGATGCTATTTTGATTATTTTTCCGACAAAAACTATGAGCTATATTAAGTGCTCTGGAGTAAACATCCCTTGATTAAATTTTTGGAAGCAAGTTGTATTCAAAAATGTGATCCCAGTGCCCACCTAAAGCAAATGGTGGCATCATTATAGAACCCAAATTGGGGTCCCCGAGTATTGTAATTTTGAAATCCAAATTGATGGAATCTACACTGTATACTGAGTGGTATAATCAGTGGTCCAGAAAAGGACCACTGGAGATCGTTTACAAAACAACCTAGAAAATATCTAATTATTTTTGGAGATCTAGGTCTTTTTGGTGAAGTGCAACTCCTCCTGATTCCATAAATCAAATCTGGGTCATTTCTTGCCCACTTGAGGCCTCTCCTCTGACAACATCCCTTTCCCATCTCTGGGTCTGAATGTTGGTTAGTTCTGCATGAAAGCCAGTTGACGTCCCACCCTCTCAAATTTGGGAAGCTGCAGTGTGATGCTTGTTTGACCTGCTTATTCTCCCTGTGTAGTTGAAATCGACTATGCAATATGTTGACTAAAAAAGAAAATAATTTGAGATATATTTTCCAAAATAATAGTGCCATTTGAGACATCACTAATTATAAGGATTTGCTTTTTCCAGGGACTTCAGATAATTTGCACATTAAATTGGTTACTTTTTAAATGTGTTAAGAATAAGCTCTAAAGTACTGTATCTTGCTTCTATTATATCAAGAGTATCCGTCAGGAACTCCTTGTTATATTGACACTAGCATGCCTATGACAATAGACTGGGATGAATTGCTTTAAAAGCACATGTGTTTAGTGGAGAAATTGGGAAGATACATCACAGTAATTTTCTCATAGGATGAGTGAAACTTCTCCCTGGATTTCTATTACTATAGACAAATTAAAACCGATTAAAACTCTTGAGGAACAACAAAGGCAAAAATTCAACATTGTTATAGTTTTGAGGTAAAATTGACTCAACAATAACCGATTTAGCAGGGCAGAGGCCTGCGCCCAATTTGTATGAGCAGTAAGGCCGCTGCTAAATTGGTCAGGGCCTTTTTTTAGGTGACACTGGATGTGCGAGTTAAGACTCATAATTCATGGTCTTAAGCATCCAGACCTGGGGTCCTTAAATGAGTTGCTCAGAAAGAGGACACAGTACTTTCATAATTGTCAAGTTCTGTGGCGTCAACATAAGCCGGAGTGCTCCTCTTGATCCTTGGGCTATTGTCTATCTGGCTTTGTTCCCCTTCTGATAGTCTGCATCTTAGAATTAACCTGTGGGCAATTGTACTAGACAAAGTTGGTTATGTCTGACATGTGAGTTGTATCATAGGTGCCTGTTTGGTGCCCGCAGCTCACCTTTCTGGGAAGTGTGATGTTAAAGCCTATGGACAAAATAAGTATCGTCTTCAAGCCTCTCTATTGTGCCACAGTGTTGCTGAACACCTGCCGAATCATGCCTAGTTTCAAACACTGACAAATTTAGGCCCTGCTGTCTCTTGGTAGGAAAGCATGCTGTGCGTTCCTCTGCTGCTAATCTTTGTTCAAAACCAAGTATCAGTAAAAAGTACTATTCTGCATTTTTATCTATTTTATTTTTATGAAAATTAGGCATTTGAGAAAAACGTTGCCTTTTGTGCTATTGTAAGTGTAACAAACTGGCTTTGAAGAGAAACTGCTCTTAAATGTTCCAAAACACTATACTTAAGTACTGGAATGCATTGATCATTAAATTCTTGGAGCTCATTTATATATGCCTATTGCTATGAGTCAATATTGGTATTTTATTGGACCGTTACTGGTCATTATGTTTATCAGAACTGGAGAGGTATAAGTATATTGAAGTTGTGCTAGGAAGTCATAAATTTCAAAAATAAACTATAAGCAACAGTTACAGCTGACATTATGGCTGGCTATAGTGTAATATTTATAATGAATCAGTATATATTTCATTCTCAACATATGTTGATAAATCATACACTTCCAAGTATGTCTTGAGGTTTATACTTTTCAAGTTTCTGAATTTATTATGTAATTTTTGAGAAGAAGGAATATTTCTTATCTTCAGGATGCAATAGAAAATTGGGCCCTTAGTTTGTATTTGCATGAGCTACCAATCAGATTAAATAACAAAAAAAGGCAAGTACCATAAACTCCCCTTAGAGTGGAAATCTGGGAGAGCAGCATGGAAGAAAATATCAAGCTAAGTGACAACAACAGAAAGGTAAGAAACAAGCCAAAGACAGCAAATACAACAAAGAAAAATATGATACAAGACAGTGGAAGGATTTGGAGAAAAATAGGAAATAACAAGATGTAGAAAAGAGATCAGGAAATTCAAGAAACAGGTCAGAAATAAGTTGCAAGCAAAGGCAGATAGTAAGTATGCTTTAACTTGACAGCTATGAAGGAAGGGCAGAGGAATTAAAAAGAATGAGACATATATGAATATTTTTCTGGATTCCTGGAGATCCATAACTTTTTTTTAAATTTAAAGTACCCAATCAATTTTTTCCAATTAAGGGACAATTTAGCATGGCCAATCCACCTAGACTGCATATCTTTGGGTTGTGGGGGTGAAACCCATGCGAACACGGGGAGAATGTGCGAACTCCACACGGGCAGTGACCCAGAGCTGGGATCGAACCTGAGACTTCGGCGCCTTGAGGCAACAGGGCTAACCCACTGCGCCACCGTGCTGCCCCGGAGATCCATAACTAATTGATAGTATACCATGTTGAGATTTCCACAAATATTGTATGAAGTTCTGAAATATATACTGAGCGGTAGCTTAATAATAAACCATTCTTTATCCTCACACAAATCGGAATCATATCATTTTCCACCAAACGCAATACATATTGAGGTAAAATATATCCTGCAACATGCTGTCTCTATTGTGTAAAAATATTAAGAATACCCATCACACGGTGGGCAACAAAATAAAAACCATACTTAAATGTATATTACCATTAAGCCCAGTGTAGGTAATTACCATAATAGTCTAAGTTATATAAACTAGGAATGTCCCAGGTTTAATTCACAGGCTTTGCTGAATTAGTTGATCTCGGCTAAGATAGCAATTACATCACTATAATAGACCTTAGTGAAAAAAACAAGGGGTGCAACCTTTCCAAAAGGGAACAAAATGCCCTAGCGAGTGTGTTTAGCCACGTATTTCCCAGCACTCACAGTGCCAAGAAATACGAGGACATTCAATGTTACTCGCGTTGAATAAGGGGCCTAAACGAGGAACACAAGGCTGAGGCTGCACATAGCCCCATTTTTTACAATGGGGAGCTCCGCTCACCGGATCTGCCTGTTGTATTGAGAGATCGAGAAGGAATTTTTAAATGACGTCCCGATCTCCAAGGCCCATAAATAAAATCACCAACCTCTCCTCAGTCCAAACACAATATGGGAGGATCCCCCTCTGCAAGGGTGGGCCATCACAGAAGGATGGGGGGGGCGGAGACGTTGGGGGGCAATCGCTCGCAGCACCACCGTGCCAACCCTTGGATCCTAACTCCATGGTGGAAACAATCCCTGTCCCTGCCCGTCCGCCCCACCCAACTACTGAGGCCGCTGGCTGCGCAGCTGAAGGCTATCGCAAATAGGGAATTGGCAATCATGGTTAAGTGAGCACGTGACAGATGCCAAGTGTATTCTCATGGGTAGGCAGGCTATGTAGCATGTGGGAGTCATTGCCTCGCATTGCGATCACACCTTGATGCCTGGACACTGTGTGGGAGTCAACACCACACACGCTGCAGTCAACATCTGTTCACCCAGGGATGAGACACAGCTCCCGGGATATGGCCACGACCGGAGGGTGCCACAGGCATTGCCTGGAGAAACAGGCAAAGGGTCCGGGAATCAACCCGCATTGTGGAAGAAAATGACTAGGCACCATAATGGTTGTGTAAAACGTTGTTTAATGTGCTGTACTCTACCCCATTTCCGATAGTGCTGCCCCCCCAACCCTTCACCCCACCCCCTCCCAACCCTCTATCTAAACCTTCCCCACTACCCTGGTGCCCTCAATGATGCTCAACGTGCCTGGCCCTCCTAGAGCTACCACTACGTCTTGGTGTTTCCCCAGGATGCACATCTGAAGTGGGGGCAGCCAACTGCTTACCTTGTCCCGTAGCATTCGTTGCCCCTGGCGGGCATTCTCTGGGCCTGGAGGGCCCTTGTTCACTTGCTGACCGTGTGCTGACCCCGAGATGGGGCCTCATCAGAGGGGTTGAACTTGGGAGAGCTGGTGGCCACCGTCGCCACACCACAGGACGGGTCCGGGTCGCTACAACGGGCAGTTCTGGTGAGCGGAGCTCCCCATTGTAAATCAGGCTATGTGCAGCCTCAGCCTCGTGTGCCCCGTTCTGGCCCCTTATTCAACATGAGTAGCATTGAATTGCCACGTGTTTCTCGGCACTCAGTGCCCCCTCCTTCCGGTCGGTGTCCATAGGGCCCTGGGGTTCACCTTGGGGTGGAGGGACACCTGGTTCAGGCCCCAGCTGTCCTGCATCATCTGGCTCTGCCAGCCCAGGTGTTTCCCCATGGTCTGCACCATCTTGTCAACACCCTTGGCGATGCTCTTCAGTCACTGGGACATATCCCCCCACTGACCGGGCCGTGCCCAGCAGTGCCTGAGCCATGCCTACCTGCGACTGGGACAGGCTTCACGGCACCTTGGCCATTTCCATCTGAGAGCGGGACAAGTCCCGCAGAACCCCATCAAGGTCGGCCTGGTACTGGGTGACATCCCCCAGTGAGGCAAACATACTGGCGAGACCTTCAGCCGTGGCCATCACCGACTGCGCGGCGCCTTGGACACTCACTAATGATGCCGACATTGTGCACCAGGATCTCCACTGTGGTCGCCACCTTAGCAGTGCTGGCCTCGGTGACACTCATTGCAGGCGCCATCTCCTGCGCCGTAGCATTTGGAACTCCTCCAGTCAGCTATGGATCTGCTGGAGTGATGGTGACATCTCCTTCTGAACGTCCCAGCTGCTCCCTATTGTCTCCAACAGCTCTGGAAAACTCTGTACCACAGGCGCAGCATTAGGCTGGAACCCAGCTGGGTCCAGGGATCCAACAGACCTCCAACTGTTGTCTCGCCTGCGAGTTCCTGCCTCCACCTGGTGTACATCAGCAGCAGTGTGGTGCTCACCAGGTTGTGCCCCAGAAGCCTGACCACTAACGTTTCCCACCGAGCTGTGTGTATCTGCGTTGGCGGAGGGTGGGGATGACAGCTGTGCCACCACTATAACAGTTGCATCCTCGAGCTCTTCTCCGAGGTGCTCCCTCAGAGTCAGGAGAGGGGGCATCCCGGGATGGGTCGTCCCTGTCAGCTGGAGGACCTCCAGAAGAATGGAGATGTGATCAATAGAAGGGATGGGTCAGCGGTCAGTGGAAGGTAAGGCAATCACTGCTCATGTTTGACAGGTCCTCCGGTGGGGCCTGGTGGTTCCTCACCTCTGCGGTGTCCGCCAGCCACCATGTGGGTGACCGCCCTGTCCTCGGCCACACCAGCCACCTTCAAGGCCCACTCCTCGAAGGTGGTGAGAATTCCGGCACCCCACCACCGATTATGGGAGAGTTTTTCCTGAGGGGACACAGAGAGAGCATTGTTAGCCACATGTGTGGTTCACAGTTATGGAGGGGGTGGTGTGAAGGAAAAGTTGGGGTGGAGGGTGGCTTGAAGGGGTAGGTGAAGGGAGTGCTGGAGAGGGGGGGGGATTGAGGGGAAGGGGGATATTCCCTTGGGGGGGTGGAAGGTTGATGTCTACTCACTCTGGCTGCCCAGTATAGGTAATTGACCTTCTCCCAACACTGGAGGCCAGTCCTCCTGGTCACACTGCCCGAGCTGGCTGCTGCTGCTACTTCGTCTAAGGCAGCACTGGCTGCCTTGTGGCTCACCCTCCGGGACGCTTGGGGAACAGGACATCCCTCCAGGCCACCACCACGTCCAAGAGCCTCCCCTGGTCAGCATCCCTGAATCTTGGACTGGTCTCCTTGGTGCCATTGTTGCAAGCTGGCTGGAGTTACATTTATGTAGGATGCAAATCTCCGGCCGTGTTGGGCTCTCGCTTGAGCGCAATGCGGCCGGAGAATGCCGGGAGAGGCCTCCAACGAGCTTCCCGACAGCTTCTGCAACTACCGGGGTTCTCCGAAGTGCCGTGAGATGTCGGAGTCGGAATCCTGCTCCAAATGGGCGGGACCGACTGGAACTCGTGGATGTAAGTCATAAACCTAGTTACGACCTATCTGCGCAGGATTCACTGGCCTCCCTTGATTTTCCGGCCTCCCCAGGGAGGCTGCCGCCGGGCGCTGATCAGTGCTGGTCCACACAAACACGGACCAAGTGGAATGGCACCCGGGGGTGTCTCCCGGGCCATCAGAGACCCCTGGTGGTCAGGGTATCTCCCTGGCCCTCCCCCTGGAACATGGGCACCTTGGCACTGCCACCCTGGCACTGCCAAGGTGCCCGAGTGGCACTGCTAAGCCAGCAGGAGCACTGCATGGGTGCCAGTGCAAAAGTGCCTGAGTGCTAGGGTGGCACTGCCAAGTGTCAGGGCAAGGGGGGCCATGCCCATGATAGTGTGATGGGGGGTTCGAAGCGAGGGGGAGTGCATGGCAGGGAAGTAGGGGCCTCCGGAAGATTGGGTGGGCGATGGATTGAGGTTGTAGAAGGAAGGGGGTGCTTTAAGGGAGCTTAGGGGGGCCTGGAAAGGGGGGGCACCCGGGGACCCCATAGAAGGGTGTCCTCACTTGGGGAGGGGGGGGTGTTAGTGTCCATGTGTGTGGGAGGTGCTCACTTAGAGATCAGAGCACCCTTTCAAAATGGCGGCCTGATCTCTGAGTTCAGCTCGCCAGTGCTAAAAAAAATTCTAACTGTGGGCTAAACCGGTGAGAAACTCCCCAGGGCCCAAAACGTGACTGGCATTGACTAGCGGTGGGGAATTCACCGGTAGAGACGGTGGAGACTCCCTGAAAAAAATGCCACAAATTAACTCTGAAAATTTGTGGGGAAATCGGGCCCATAGTGTCTATGATTACCTTAGGACATCAAAACCCCTTCACAGTCAACTAAATCCTTTCCTGTGTGTAGTCACTGTTATAATAAAGGAAACAGAACAATCAGTTTGCAGACAGAAAGGTACCATAAACAGCAAAAGACAAACGACCAATTAAACTGAAATAAAAGCAAAATATTGCAGATGCTGGAAGTTTTAAATACAAGCAAAAAGTGCTGGAACTATTCAGCAGTTCTGGCAGTGTCTGTGGAAGGAAAAACAGGGTTAACATTTGAGTTGAGTATGACTCCCCTTCAGAACTGTTAAACTTGGTTAGTGATATTAGTGAGAAATAAATGTTGGTCACAATTCAACTACTTTTCTTTGTAAACAATCGCATGGCACAATCCAGTTACCTCAAAGGGCAGATGAAACCTCAGTTTAGCATCTGATTTGAAGGATGGTGCCTCTAACAGTGCATATGAACAATCATTCTACGCAGCAGTCATTCAGTGCTGAAGTGGTAGCTTAGATCATGTACGGAGATCTCAATAGTAGTTCTTGAAACAACAACCTTCTGAGCGAGAGATGAGGAAGCCACCATTAAGCCACGGCTGATACCTGACAGCAAGTGTATTATGCATGTAATTATGCTGTGTTTATGTGTTTAAGTGTCCTTGTCCTTTTACATTCATTGATTTCTGCAACAGAATATATCTAGGCTTATAATGGCTCCACCCTGAACTCCAGGGTCATGATACACAGATTTCCTGTTGGCTACATTTGTTCAAAACAGGTGTAAACTTATACTCAGAACTGTAGGAGAAACAATCCCATTACTTTGGTGGTTTATTGTCATTGTGCTTGCTGACTCTTTGAATTAACTTTTTATTTTAAAACATATTTTATTACAAACATGTATCAAGGCAGATTGCAACAAATAAACATCCCGGGAAACAGACTTCTCAACAATCAACTATACAGTCTGTACAAATGTTTCCCCTTTTTCATTCCCACTCCCCTCATCACCGCCCCCCCCTCACCCCCCCCCCCACCCCCGTGTGATGAATAGCTCCTCAAACACAGTCACAAACATCCCCCACCTTTTCTCAAACTCCCCCACTGAGTCCCTTAACTCATACTTTATCTTCTCTAACCGTAGCAAGTCGTACAAGTCACCCAACCATGCCGCGACCCCCGGTGTCGATGCCGACCGTCACTCCAGCAAAATTTGCCGCCGTGCAATCAAAGAGGCGAAGGCCACGACATCAGCCTTCCTCCTCTCCATGAGCTCCGGCTTCTCTGAAACCCCAAATATCACCACCAAAGGTCCATCTCCTCCTCCACTATCATCGCTAAGACCACGAACACTCCCGCCCAGAATCTTCCCAATATTTCGCAACCCCAAAACATGCGCGCGTGATTCGCTGGCCCCCGCCCATACCTTTCACACTCATATGCTACTCCCTGAAAGAACCCACTCATTCTCACCCAAGTCATACGCACCCTGTGCACCACCTCAAACTGTATCAGGCTCATCCTTGCACAAGAGGAGGTACTGTTTACCCTTCGCAGTGCCTCACTCCATACTCCCCAATTGATCTCCATTCCCAACTCTGCTTCCCATTTCTCCTTGATCTTCACCACCCGCTCACCTCCCTGCTCCCCCAACCACTTATATACATCCCCAATCTTTCCCTCCCCTTCCACATCCGGAAGCAACAGTCGCTCTAGCAGGGTGTATCCCGGCAACCTAGAGAACCCCTTCCAGACCTTTCGTGCAAAGTCCCTAACCTGCAGATACCTTAGCTCCTCTAGACTGGTGAATCCCTCCTCCAAATACAACTTTGAATTAACTTTTTAATGACATCTGTATAAGTTGCAATAAAAATGGAAAAGCTTTCGCAATTGTTGTTCTTAAACATATTGTGACCTAAATAATATTTATAAGGATTGAAACTTTTAATTTCATGTTTAAAGAAGGAATATATGCTGTGTATATAAAAAGGGAGTTGTTGAATTAACCAACATTTGGGCGGCATGTGGCGCAGTGGTTGGAATTGGGACTGCGACGCTGAGGGCCCGGGTTCGAATCTTGGCACTGGGTCACTGTCTGTGTGGAGTTTGCATAGTCTCCCCATGTCTGCATGGGTTTCACCCCCACAACCCAAAGATGTGCATGTTAGGTGGATTGGCCATGCTAAATTGCCACTTAATTGGAAAAAAAATAATTGGGTACTCTAAATTTTTGCTTTTCTAATTGGAGGGCTGTGACCAGTGGTGTTCCGCAGAGATCAGTGCTGGGACCTTTGCTGTTTGTAGTATATATAAATGATTTGGAGGAAAATGTAACTGGCCTGATTAGTAAGTTTGCAGACGACACAAAAGTTGGTGGAATTGCGGATAGCGATGAGGACTGTCAGAGGATACAGCAGGATTTAGATTGTTTGGAGACTTGGGCGGCGAGATGGCAGATGGAGTTTAATCCGGACAAATGTGAGGTAATGCATTTTGGAAGGTCTAATGCAGGTAGGAAATATACAGTGAATGGTAGAACCCTCAAGAGCATTGAAAGTCAGAGAGATCTAGGAGCACAGGCCCACAGGTCACTGAAAGGGGCAACACAGGTGGAGAAGGTAGTCAAGAAGGCATATGGCATGCTTACCTTCAATGGCCGGGGCATTGAGTATAAGAATTGGCAAGTCATGTTGCAGCTGTATAGAACCTGAGTGAGGCCACACTTGGAGTATAGTGTTCAATTCTGGTCGCCACACTACCAGAAGGATGTGGAGGCTTTAGAGAGGGTGCAGAAGAGATTTACCAGAATGTTGCCTGGTATGGAGGGCATTAGCTATGAGGAGCGGTTGAATAAACTTGGTTTGTTCTCACTGGAACGACGGAGGTTGAGGGGCGACCTGATAGAGGTCTACAAAATTATGAGGGGCATAGACAGAGTGGATAGTCAGAGGCTTTTCCCCAGGGTAGAGGGGTCAATTACTAGGGGGCATAGGTTTAAGGTGAGAGGGGCAAGGTTTAGAGTAGATGTACGAGGCAAGTTTTTTACACAGAGGGTAGTGGGTGCCTGGAACTCGCTACCGGAGGAGGTGGTGGAAGCAGGGACGATAGTGACATTTAAGGGGCATCTTGACAAATACATGAATAGGATGGGAATAGAGGGATACGGACCCAGGAAGTGTAGAAGATTGTAGTTTAGTCGGGCAGCATGGTCAGCACGGGCTTGGAGGGCCGAAGGGCCTGTTCCTGTGCTGTACATTTCTTTGTTCTTTGTTTGTTGTATTTATTGCTCAACTAAAATGACTGAAAGGGTAGTGCAATGGGTAATGTCCCTGCCTCCGAGCCAGAAGTTCTGGGTTTGAGTCCCACTCCAGGACTTAATGATCAAGGAAAGTGTGTTCATCACAGGTTGAGTATCAATCTGCAAAATCTTTCCAGCATGCCAATAGCAAGCAGCAAGGGCAGGAGAGGCTACTCAAGCTACAAAAGGGGCTGGCTTGTAATGTAGAACAAGGCCAGCAGAGTGAGTTCAATTCCCGTACCGGCCTCCCCGAACAGGCGCCGGAATGTGGCGACTAGGGTCTTTTCACAGTAACTTCATTGAAGCCTACTTGTGACAATAAGTGATTATTATTATTATTATTATAAGCTCCTTGAGGCCCATTTGAGGTAAAAATCCACTGTGGAAGCAGATGAAAGTCTGCCTTGCGCACCACTAAGTGCAGGAAGAGCAACAACAAACAACGTCACTGACAAAGTTCAACAGTTCTGAAAAGGAGTCATACTCGACTCAAGAGGGCCCCATTACTCTTTTCACAGATGCTGCCAGACCTGCAGAGTATTTCCAGCACATTGGTTTTCATTTTAAATTTCCAGCACCTGCAACATTTCAGTTTCATTTGTTTTTTGCTTTTTGTCAGACTTTTCTGTGTGTGATTTCCTTTTGCATTTATTGTTTCTGCTGATTTCTGTTTATTTATGATAATATTTACATTCTGGTCTCTGTTAAAAATTTTGGTCAAAATAGACATCAGCAAAATAGGCACATGAATGGGCATATATTTGGTTGTAACTTCCCAAATAAATTTCCAAAGAAAATTCCAAACCCCTTGGTGAACGGTGCCGACATTCACAATCAATACCCACACAGGGTGAATGGCCATTTGGGCAAGGTACAGAAAGGCAGCAGCATTTATAGAATAGTACAGCATTAGTTGCAGCCTGCTGAAGAGAGGGGAAGCTTTACAAGCACAAAGTAAAGAGTCAATGGGGGTGAAATTGGTCTTCTGCAATACCATAGAATGGCAATAGCATGTCACATCCTCTTAAATTCTCTATCAATTTTCTTTTGAATGTAAAACCAAATGAAGCAGGATGTAAAACAGGATACCAATTTACCATCATGCATTTTGTAATATTATCCAGGACAACTTTCATTTTATAGTTGCAACTTTGGCTGAAAAAGTAAACTTAAATTGCAACCACATAGTCATAGAGGTCCTTTGGCCCATTGTGTCTGCGCCAGCCATGAAGTACCTAGCTATTCTAATCCCATTTTCCAGCACTTGGTCCATAGCCTTGCATGCTATAGTGTTTCAAGTGATCATCTAAATGTTTCTGAAATGTTGTGAGGGTTCTCATCTCCACCACCTTTTCAGCCAGTGAGTTCCAGATTCCCACCAGCCTCTGGGTCAAAACATTTTTCTTCAAATCCACTGTAAATCTCTTGCACCTTACCTTAAATCTATGCCCCCTAGTTATTGACCCCTTTACTAAGGGAAATGTTTCTTCCTATCTACGCTATGTCCCTCATAATTTTGTACACCTGTTTGTTACAATAGAGGCAAAGGTATATTTACTCTTCAGCCATCAGTCTAGGTTTCCAACCAGACAGCATTGCATTTGCACCTCCTGGGGGGATTCGGCAGACTAGTTAAAGTCCACTGAACGGAATGCTTAGCAGGGTATTTCTCAGCGGCTGTAGCGCCAAGAAACTTCCCGCTATCCAATGGCACTTGGCCGATTTCTTTTTGGCCTCGGGGACTTTCTCCTTGCCGAGGCCACACTTACGAGGGATTACCAGCTCGCCAGCAGGGAGGCTCCTCGCAGATCGGGCTGCCATTTTGTCCAGGAGCCTCGATATTCCCCCCTTCCCTGCTCAGCCTCCCCCTGTGTTTTTGACTCCCCCTCATACCCCCCAACCTTTGAGAGACCCCTGTTAACCTCACTTCTCACTCCACTCTACCCTGGCCCGATCCCTGACAGTGCCAACCTGGCACCTGGGCATCCTGACACTGCCAGCCTGGCACTCTAGAAGTGCCCCTGGCGTGCAGGCAGTGCCACCTAGGCACCTTGTCACTGTCAGGTGAATCTGCCAGGGTGCAAGGCTGGCAGTGCCAAGGTGTCCAGTTTCAAGGGGGAGAGCGAGGGTCAACTCTGCCTTGTCCACGACCACCCGGGGATCTCCAATGGCCTGGGAGACTCCTGGGAGATGTCTTGAAGTCTCCGCCATCAGAGATTCGGCGGGGGCAGGAATCGCGCCGTGCAGGTCGGCGGACCCACCCCCGCCGATTCTCCGCCCCGCGATGGGCCGAAGTCCCGCTGCTGGAATGCCTGTCCCGCCAGCGTGGATTAAACCACCTTTTGAACGGTGGGACAAGGCGGCGCGGGCAGGCTCCGGGGTCCTGGGGGGGGGGGGGGCACGGGGCGATCTGGCCCCGGGGGGCGCCCCCACGGTGGCCTGGCCCGCGATCGGGCCCACCGATCCGCGGGCGGGCCTGTGCCGTGGGGCACTCTTTTCCTTCTGCCTTCGCCATGGTCTTCACTATGGCAGAGGCGGAAGAGACCTCTCCCCTGCGCATGTGCGGGGATGACATCAGCAGCCGCTGACGTTCCCGCGCATGCGTCGCCCGGCGAAGACCTTACGGCCCCGGCTGGCATGGCGCCAAAGGCCTTTCCCGCCAGCCGGCGGAGCGCAAACCACTCCGGTGTGGGCCTAGCCCCTCAAGGTGAGGGCTTGGCCCCTAAAGGTGCGGAACCCCCCCACCCTGCCGGGTAGGGGAGAATCCCGCCCCATGTCTGTACGTGACTCCATATTTACACTGGTAAATATGTTTCTATATATAGCTTCAAAGACTTTATAGCATAAATGCACCCAGAGACCAGTTGTTCCAAAACTGGGGTCCTTAGAATCCTGGGTACCAATTATTATTTTCCAGGAGGTGCACAAAAGATTAAGAAAATGCTGTGATGAAGGCTAAGCAAACAGATGGCAGGCAAGTGTGTGTTCTGCTCTCTCCGTGCTTCTGCTCTGTCCATGCTCCTGCCAAGTATAGATGAATTCTGCAGTGAGAAGCAGGCACACTCGTCTTATTGATTACCTGTAAGTAAATACTTCCTTCCTTAAAAAAGTTATTGAAATACTCTTTATTTACAATACATTCATATTGTGTGTATTGTAGAACTTTATATTCAAGATGGCTGGGGGAGGTCAGTGATTGCTAATCCACTTGAAAAATGGTCCTTCAACCACTGCCCTTGTCAACGTAAGAAATACACAAAGGAAAATAGACAACATATTACAATACAAAATAACTCCTCTTGACTTTAAGGATATGAGACATGGCTAACATTTATGTTCTGCAGGAGCTTCATTCTTACAATTAAGACCATAAGAAGACCCATTGCACAGAAGAATATATTTATTTATATATATTTACTCTATCATATGGCATATTGCCAATTATTTATTAGACCACTACAGATATATACAAGGAAATAACATACATTTATATAATACCTTTCACGACCTCAAGATGTCCCTAATGATGTACTTCTTCAAAGTGCCATTGTTGTTGTAATGCAGGAAAGTGGCAGCCAATTTGCACACAGAAAACTCCCATAAACATAAGCAATGTGATAATGACCAGCACGTTTATTTTAAGACTAGATATTGGCCAAGGTACTGAGGACAATTCCTCTGCTCTACTTTGATAGTGCCAAAGAATATTTTACATCCATCTGAGAGTACAGAGAGGGCCTACTTAACATGCAGTGCTGCACTGGAGAGTCAACCTAGATTATGCATTCAGGTTTCTGGAGTGAAATTTGAACTCACAACCTTCTGACTCAGAGGTAAGAATGGTACTATCAAACCAAACCTTACACGATTTATTGTAAACTGATTTAGACTATAAGAGCATATGACATAGGAACAGAAGTAGGCTATTTTGCCCATAGAGTCTATCTGCCAATTAATGAGATCATGACTGATCTGACATAATAATCCTCAACTGCACTTTCCCGCTTTATCCCCATAACCCTTGATTCGCTTACTGATTAAAAATTTATCTATCTCAGCCTTGAACCTACTTAATGACCCATCTTCTACAGCTTTCTGTGGTAAAGAATTCTACAGATTCACTACCCTCAAAGAAGAAATTCTTCCTCATCTTTGCCTTAAATGAGAGACCACTTATTCTGAGATTATGCCCTCTGCTCCTAGACTCACCCGGAAGGGGAAACAATATCTACCCGGTCAAGCTCCCTAAGAATCCTGTATGTCTTAATAAAGTCGCCTCTCATTTTTCTAAACCCCAATGAGTACAGGTCCAATCTATTCAACCTCTCCTCATAAGAAATTCCCTCCATATCTGGGATTAACCTAGTGAACCTTCTCTGGACATAAGAACATAAGAACTAGGAGCAGGTGTAGGGCATCTGGCCCCTGAGTCTGCTCCGTCATTCAATAAGGTCATGGCTGATCTTTTTGTGGACTCAGCTCCACTTACCCACCCATTCACCATAACCTTTTATTCCTTTACTAATCAAAAATCTATCTATCTTTGCCTTAAAAACATTCAATAAGGTAGCTTCAACTGCTTCACTGGGCAGGAAATTCCATTGATCTACAATCGTTTGGGTGAAGACGTTCCTCCTCAACTCAGTCCTAAATCTGCTCTCCTTATTATGAGGCTATGCTCTCTAGTTCTAGTTTCACCCACCAGTGGAAACAACCTCCCTGCTTCTATCCTATCTATTCCTTCATAATTTTATATAGGAGGTTCACCAGGATGTTGCCTGGTATGGAGGACTCTAGCTATGAAGAGAGGTTGAGTAGATTAGGATTATTTTCATTAGAAAGATGGAGGTTGAGGGGGGACCTCATTGAGGCCTACAAAATCATGAGTGGTATCGACAGGGTGGATAGCAAGAAGCTTTTTCCCAGCGTGGGGGACTCAATTACTCGGGGTCACGAGTTCAAGGTGAGAGGGGAAAAGTTTAAGGGAGATATGCGTGGAAAGTTCTTTACGCAGAGGGTGGTGGGTGCCTGGAACGCATTGCCGGTGGAGGTGGTAGAGGCGGGCATGATAGCATAATTTAAGATGTATCTAGACAGATACATGAATGGGTAGGGAGCAGAGGGATACAGATCCTTAGAAAATATGCAACAGTTTTAGATAGAGGATCTAGATCGGCGCAGGCTTGGAGGACCGAAGGGCCTGTTCCTGTGCTGTAATTTTTCTTTGTTCTTTGTTCTATAAGATCCTCCCTCATTCTTCTAAATTCCAATGAGTACAGTCCCAGTCTACTTCGTCTCTCCTCATAAACCAATCCTCTCAACTCCTGACTGCCTGGTTATCTGAGATTTGCAGTGAGTATTAGGTGAGTAGCCTTTTGCTCTTCTGGAATGAAAACTGCTATTGTTCTTGTCATATTTCAGAACCCTAGCCCTGTAAATTAATCTGGTCTTCCATTCAACCTATTATGTTGATAGTTCTCAGTTTTGATTCAGAAATGCCCAATATACATTGAATGCTGAGACTTACAGCTGCCAAACTTCAAGGGACACGCATGCCCGTCCATTGGGAAGTTCACTAGTCTCATAGGACACGCCGCATTTATCGTGAGCCTGGAATTAGCGGAGAAAAATATGTTATGTTCAATATTATTATGTAGTTATCAATTAGAGCAATGTAACGTCTCACCAAATATTATGTCTAACCTCATGGTGTAAAGTATTGTGCCATTTTGCATGATCCTGAAAAGTTTGTTCGGAGTCGTCATGTTGTGAGCGATGGACATTTTTCCATTTCTGAAAAAAGTGTCTGGAGTCCAAATTTTGCTGACCATTAAATTATTCAGTCTAAGGATTTCAATAGGCCCCTCAAATTTCAGCCTTTTATCAATCCAAGTTTGACGAAAAAAGACATCCATCGTATATTCCTGTAAAAGTATAAGATCACTTTAAAATGTTACACTGCATCATGTTTATTGCATGACTAAAAAATGGTCACTTTGAAGATCCATGATCCAGAACCACTAATATGCCCGAGACAAAGCGACAAGAGTTGAATGGATTACTCAGCGTCAGTATCCATACTGTCAAAAAACACTGACTTTCTGGTGCTTTGACATGTTTAGAGATTTGCGTGGCCTCCTTAAAAAGACAACGGTTTGTTTCTCCAAGAGATTACGGTACTGTATAGCGTTGGCTGTTGCCAAAATGAAACGATCACCGAGACCATTGGCGACAGGGATTGTCAAATAGATTAAGGCGAATAATCTTCTTTAATTACATTTTGCCCAGATGCCAAAAAAATAAAACCAGTACGAACGTGTCTGCAGGCGGCGAAATGAGAAGTTTACATTGATGACCAAATCTAGCATTGGTGTTTTTGTTTGGAAAAAAAACAAAGATTAATAACATTAGTGAATCGTTTAATTTTCAGTATCATACCATTTCGACGTCAGACACAGGACCGAAACTTGTCACATATATGTCAGTTTTCACTTCCGTGACATGACCTAGAAAAGACCAAATCAGGTTTAAAAAATAATCGTGGCTGCGCTTTTCTGAGTGCACGCTACCTCCATGTGTCACATGTGAAGGATATAGAATACAATTTAGAATAAAATTCAAAAATTTGAGCGGCAATGTAAGGGCGGGATTGAGTTCCCCCATCATCTCGGTCCTTGCAAAAGTGTTACTATGGACGCGTCTGCAACGGAGTGTAAATATTTATGATTTGTTCAGACTTGAAATGGTATCGATTAGGAAGTGCGCCATATAAGGGGCGAATATAAGTTTGAATCTGTTGCAAGACTAAGAGTACGTGAAAAAAAAGCATTACTTGCCTCCAAATCCGGGTCGGAGCCTGTTGTCATACCCATCGAGAAGTCTATCGAGAATACGTGTGATGTTTTCCGAATGGACTCTTACTTCAATGTCTTGATTGGAAGAGCTATTTCTGACTGTCTCCCCAATACTGTAAATGCAAATTAAATATTGGAGGTCAAGGGCACCTTTGGTAATCATAGAAGTATTTGTTTTTCTTTGGCTAGCAATCTATTTAAATACGGCATTTTTTAAAAAAACCTCTACACATTAAACTGCGTGGGCAGAACAGATAAGGATTCAACTAAGTAGAAATGTAAATAAGATAGACTCACCACCACAGTGCTGTGTAACAGACAAAAATCAGTAAACCCAAGCGGCTGGTAGGCATTGCAACCACAGATCTCATGTCAGCAGTAACCATTTGCATGTCCCATATTGTAAGCCTCCTCACTTTTGCCGTCATTGTGCCATTTCACGAAGAATAAAAGCAACGATAAAAGAACACTTTAGTACCTCGGTGCTGAGCCCTCTGCGCTCGGAGGAAGGAATTTCCACTCTCCTTTTATTTCCCTGCCGCTGTCGAGGCTCAACTGAGTGGCTCAGTTTAAAACTAAAGAGTTTAACAGCCGGTCCGGGATGGCGAACATTGACAATAATCGAATAAGGCATCATGGGAGATTAAAAGCAAGAAATCCACTGATACTTTTGGCAGGAATTAGCGAGGAGCCGTCAGGGATCTTGGCAAGGCAGTGGACACCCGGACGCGCGAGAGATTAGATTGCAAATTACGACACCGCTTCTGATGCTATATTTATTTTACATATCTGACAAATAGCTCATGTCCTCCTCCTAATTGACCCGTGTTTTTTCATAGCCGGTCTTCCCATCCGAGACCAGCACACGGTTTATTTCTCTCTCTATTCCCCCCCCCCCGCCCCCCCACTGCCCTCCCTCCTCCCCACACACACGCAAACACACCACACACATTTGTGATGGTTTGAGGGATTTAAGCGATAGGCGTTTAGCTCTTTGTCAGATATAATATAGATAATCAGAATTGCGAGGCGGAGGACGAGGGATTCCGTTGCCTGCTGCGCGGGCTCAAGCCTTGCGTTATTCAGCGACCCCCCCCAAACCTGTTGGCAAGCATTTAAAACGTTGTCGGCGTTTAATTTCCTGATTTAACTCTTTAAACAGCTACCGTTATCAATGGTGTTCTATTAAACAAGCATTCTTTCTAATACCCATAGGTACACCCATTGAACTACCCCGATGGCCATTAATGTTATTATCCTATATGATGGGGTTAAATGAAGTAAGGTGAAGAATAAACAACACACCTTGTTCTATTGGACTGAATGGGGTTTCTGTGCTGTCCATTCCAGATAATTCTATGAATCTTCATTTAATGTAATGCCTGACTTGGGAATTCTTCACCTTTGAATAAAATATAAGACAAACTTTAAAATCTGAATTAATCTTTATAATTTTGTGCATGAGGTGATGTATTTTACGATTAGTTTTGGCTCGACCAGTCCGTTAATTTATCAGACATAATCTTCAGGTAAGAAGTGATTGATGACATATTCATCTTCACCTACCTGACCCCAACACCGTTACTACCACCACCACACAAAGGATTATCTACACTCACATATCTGTTTGCCCAGTTGTGTGGTTCGCTGGTGTAACCTGAGCCAATATAGATCAATTTACAATAAACCTCCGGATGTTATAACATACGCACTCCCCAAGTCCCACATGTATTCATATACACTGAATATTAGAGAGATTAATGGAGCCTGAGAGAAGAAAATGCCCCCTTTTGGAGGGGAGGCGACCTTCTTAATCCACGGAACGTCCATGTTTGCAGACTAACATAAAATGATACATATCCTATCGCAGTAACCTTGCAAAGCAGGACAGCCAACAACCAATGCATTCTGCTGTGGTCTCACGTGATGACATTCAGCATTGAATTCACGGTTGCTATAGTTTTTTTGTCGAAGCAATGGGTTGACTTTTTTTTGTATTTGCACATGTGTATAGTTATGTCTCTGACCTTTCGTCCTCTACCTCCGAAACAAAATCCAATGTTTCTATAATAATAAAATATCAACTTTCACACTCATTTAAGTCATGGCTTTAGCCACATCTACCAAAACGGCATTCTATTCCCAGAATGAATACAGTGACGTTTCTCCTTGCAGAGTTCGCTCATGCTACTTGCCGATGCCATTAAACCAATAACAATGCAATACAAGGGTAGCGCGCTTCGAATCAATCGGGCTAGAAGTTGTGCGCAGGAAATAATTAACATTTCATTTCCATTCCTCACGTCAAGAATTCCTGCTCAGAACTGAGGCTGGGATAAAGAGATCATTTCATCAACAACTCCCGCCGTCATTGGAGCTGATTTTCCAAGAGATTTAGTAAAATGTTTTCAATATTTGTGTTGACTGCCACAATGTGTTGGGAGAAATTAAACTAACTCGGCGCAAATCATTTGTAGCGCTTTGCGTGGAATTGCGTGTACTTCGCATCTCAATGAGGAGAAACTCCTCAGGAGCTGGGGGGGGGGGGGGGCAGCGAATCGCCGCAATAATTTGTTGCACTTCGAAGAATTGATACTTCCATTTGTAAACGGGGTGGGGGGGGGGGGGGGGGGACTCATGTAATTTATAATTAGCTCGGGTATTAAACGGTTAACGCCTCATGCAATAGATATATCATATGGTAACTTGTTAAACATTTTAGCAAGTGGGTCATTTTATATTGTCAACATATTTTCCCCAATCTTTTATTTTGCAGAAAAGATACATTAAAACATGTTATTCTCTCTGCGCCTGCTGCCGGACCTGTTGAATATTTTCCAACGTTGTCAGTGTTTACTTCAGAATTCCGGCACCTGCAGTATTTTGCAGTTGTATATTCAAAAGGCTCAGGTATTAACTAATGTAGAGTCATCAACATTCGGGATGGAGGATGACTTGCTTCCACTCAGGCTGGATGTGTTCTGAGCTAGCTGATTAGTTCAATGTGTGATCTACATGCTCTGAATCACAGAATTGTCTCGCCGTACAGGGAGGCCATTTGGCCCATGGTCTCTGCACCGACTCTCCAAACCAGCCTCTTGGCTCAGTGCCATTCCCCTGTCTTTTCCCCATACCCCTGCACATTGTTTCTGTTCAGATAATCATCGAATGCCCTCTTGAATGCCTGAATTGAACCTGCCCCCACCACACTTCCAGACAGTGCATCCCACTCTAGTATGATCCCACATCACATTTTCTGCTTTTGCACATCAGTTTAAATCTGTGCCCTCTCCTTCTTGGTCATTTTACGAGGGGAACAGTTTCTCCCTATCAACTCTGTCCAGTCCCCATATGATTTTGAACATCTCCATCAAATCTTCTTTTAGCCTTCTCCCCAACCTCTGCAATCTTTCCTCATAACTGAAGTTGTGAACCATCCTTGTAAACCTCTTCTGCATGCTCTCCAATGCGCTCACATCCTTCCTATCATGTAGCGTCCAGAACTGTACACAACATTCCAGCTGAGGTCTAACATGTGTCTTGTATAAGTTCACCATAACCTCCTTGCTCTTGTATTTTATGCCCCTATTAATAAAACCCAGAATGCTATATGCTTCATTAACTGGTCTCGCCACATGTGGGCATGTAGTCTTGCGGGGTTGGTTAGAACCATAGAAAAGTTACAGCACAGAAGTAGGCCATTCAGCCCATCTTGTCCATGCTGGCCCGAGGACAACTAGATGCCCTTTCTAATTCCACCTTCTTCCACCCGGTCCATAGCCCTGAGGTTTGGAGCATTTAAGGTTCAGTCCCAGATACTTTAAATAAGAGTTTGAGGTCTGTGCCTCCATCACCAACTCGGGCAGCAAATTCCAGACTCCCACTACCTTCTGCATAAAAACATTATTTCTCATGTCCCCTCTATACCTTCTATCACTTATCTTGAATCAATGTCCCCTGGTTCTAGAATTCTCCACAAAGGGAAACAATTTTATCCTGTCCATTCTATCACTTCCCCTCATAATTTTGCACACCTCAATTAAGTTACCCCTCAGCCTTCTTTGTTCCAAGGAAAATAACCCCAACCTATCCAATCTCTCCTTGTAGCTATGCTCTTTCAGCCCTGGCAACATTCTTGTAAACTTCTTTTGCACTCTCCCAAGAGCAATTACGTCCTTCTTGTAATGCGGTGACCAGAACTGCACACTATACTCCAGTTGTGGCCTCACAAGTGTTTTACACAATTCCAACATTATATCCTTACTTTTATATTCAGAATGGCCAAACTTACCTAACAAGCATATCTTTTGGGACTTGTGGGAGGAAACCTATACCTCTGCTAATGAAGGCGAACATTCCATATGTTTTCTTTACAACCTTGTCTACTTGAATTGCTGTCTTTAGGAACCTGTGTACTTGTACGCCGAGATTTTTCACTTCATTTACCCCTCTTCGTATATTCTCACTTGTTATGAATTCAATATAATTGTTTCAATCCCTAAATGCATGACATCACATTTCTCTGTGTTAAATTCCATCTGCCACTTTCTCGTCCACTCCACCAATCCATCTGTATCATTTTGGAGATTATAGCTACCCTCTACACTGTCCACCACTTGGCCAATCTTTGTCTGCAAATTCCCTAATCATGCCCCCCACGTTCATGTCCAAATTATTAATATATAACACAAACAGTAAGGGTCCCAATGCAGAGCCCTGTGGAACATCACTGGAAACAACTTTCTGTTTGCAAGTGCAGCCATCGACCATTACCCTTTGTTTCCTGTTAGTAAGCTCACTTTTAATCCAGTTTGCCACATCGCCCTAGGCTCTTACCTTTTTGACCGATCTGCCATGTGGGACTTTGTCAAATGCCTTGCTAAAATCCATGCACAGAACATCGACTGCACTACCTTTATCAACCCTTCGTGTCACTTCCTCAAAGAATTCCGTCAAATTTGTGAGGCAACACCTTCCTTTAACAAATCCATGCCATCCCTGACTAGTCTATGCCTTTCTATGTGACAGTTAATCCTATCTCTCGGGATTGATTCTACTAATTTGCTCACCACCGACGTAAAACTAATTGTTTAGCATTTCCTTCAATCTCTTTTTAAATAATGGAACCATGTTTTTGTTTCTCCAGTCTTCCGGTAACTCCCCTGTATCTAGTGAGGATTGGAAAAGCATCTTCAGAGTATCTGCAATCTCCTCGCTGACATCCTTCAGTAGTTTCGGAAACAATCTATCTGGCCCTGACGACTTATCAACTTTCTAGGATTCCAACCCTTCAAGTTCTTCCTCTCTATGATTAACTCATCCAGGGTAGCACGGTGATGCAGTGGGTTAGCACTGCGGCCTCACGGCACCGAGGTCCCAGGTTCGATCCCAGCTCTGGGTTACTGTCCGTGTGGAGTTTGCACATTCTCCTCATGTTTCCATGGATTTCGCCCCACAACCCAAAAGATGTGCAAGCTAGGTGGATTGGCCACCCTAAATTTCCCCTTAATTGAAAAAAAAAAATTGGGTACTCTAAATTAAAAAAAAAAGAATGATTATCCCATCCAATATCTGTGTTGCTCCTGGACTACTATATCTGCATCATCCATTTTCTTTTGTAAACACAGAGACAAAATATTCATTAGAACCCTTCCCACAGCCTCTGCATCTACACACAAGTTCCCTTCTTCATCTCTGATAGGTTTCACTTTTTTCTTTAACTAACCTTTAATACATTGGTAAAACATCTTTGGGTTTTATTTAACTTTACTTACTAATCTTTGTTCATGTTCTCTCTTTGATTTCCTTATTTCCTTTTTGACTTTGTCTCTGCACTTCCTATACTCGTCTAGGCTAACTGCAGTGCTTAGTTTTTTTGTGCCTATTGTACGCTTTCTTTTTCTGTTCGATCTTCCTCTGAATTCCTCTAGACAACCAGGGGGTCCGGATTTGGCAGTATCACTCTTAGCTTTTGAGGGTACATGTCGACTTTCTACATTTAGCATCTCGCTTTTAGTGCTTCCCACTGGTTTTCCACTGAATTATCCTCTAGCAATGCTGGCCAGTCCATCCCAGCCAAGTTCCATCTCATTTCTGCAAAATGTGCCTTCCCCAGTTCAAAATTTTTACTCCTGCTTTATCTTTGTCCTTTTCCATGGTAATACTGAATCTAACTGAATTGTGATCACAATCCCAATATGGTCACCGACTGTCACTTCACCCACTTTCCCTTCTTCGTTCCCCAAGACTAGGTCTAACCTTCTCTCATTGGGTTTGTCACTAATTGGTTGAAAAAATATTCCTGCCACACTGCATCAATTTTTCTCCCTCAGTTCCCCTTTTATTGTTTGAATCCCAGTTGATATTGGGATAGTTAAAGTCTCCTACCATTATTGCCCTCTTGTTCTCACAGGCAGAAATTTTCTGCTTGTTCGGACATTTTTCTTGCCACTGGATTTGGAGGATATTATGAAGGCACCGTGGCTGTTCTTCTCCAGTGCTTTGATGCATCTGTTGTAGTGCAAGTCTCTGAAGCATATGGAAGCTCTGGGATTGTTGCTGCTCAGTAAACCTGTCCTTAGTCTTGGGTCTGAGATCCTAGAACTCAAATTCGCACCTCATCCTGAGCTGGCACATTGGAGGCGATCATGCATTTTATCATCAGAATCTATGAAGAAAACTCCTTGACCTGGATTGGTAACGCTTTTTCTCTCCTCTCAGATGTTGTCAGACCTACTCATTATTTCCAGCATTCCCTGTTTTCATTTCGGATTTCCAGCATTCACAGTATTTTGCTTTTGTGGTAGAAGTTTGGAACTCTCTTCCAAAAATACTAGTTGATGTTACGTCTGTTGTTGATTTTAAATCTGAAGTTGACAGGCTTTATAACCAAAGGCATCAAGGAATACCGCTGAAAGCTGATATTTGAAGTTTGGTCACAGATCTGTCATTATTGAATAGCAGAACAGACTAGAGGGGTGAAATGATGAACTCCTGTTCTTATTATGCAATATGTCCTTGTAGATTAAATGTTTAAAATTCAGAATAATTCTTTTTTAAAATAAATTTAGAGTACCCAATTATTTTTTTTCCAATTAAGGGGCAATTTAGCGTGGCCAATCCACCTAACCTGCACATCTTAGGGTTGTGGGGATGAAACCCACCAGACACGGGGAGAATGTGCAAACTCCACACTGACAGTGACCCAGGGCCGGGATTGAACCTGGGTCCTCAGCGCTGTAGGCAGTAGTGCTAACCACTGCACCACCGTGCCGCCCAAAATTCTGAATAATTTTGGTAACTTTGCATGATATCATCTTAAAAACAAAGCACTTTCCAGAAGTCCAGTGTCCAAAACTGATCAGAGAATTCAATGGCGTCTGACCAATCCTCTGTATAACTGAAGTGTCGCTTCTTCACTTTTATATTTTGTTCTTTATTCTTTCATCGGATGTAGGTGTCACTGGCGAGGCCAGAATTTATTGCCCTTCCCGAATTTCCCTTAGACTGAGTGGCTTGCTGAACCATTTCAGATAGCAGTTAAGAGTCAACTACACTGCTACGGATCTGGAGTCACATGTGGGCCAGACCATTGAAATGGTCACATTCCATTAGCCTTTTTCACTATTTTTTGTATTTGTGCAATAGCTTTTATTGATCTTTCAAGAAGCATAACATACATGGTTGCACCTTCAAAAGTCCTAGTCTCTCATGAAAGAAAAATATTACAATTTGTTTTTCTCAGATCCAGAAGTGGACGACCTCATTTTCCGGCATTGACTTAATCTGTTATAGTTTTGCTCACTTTCTTAGTCTATGTCTTTTTGTAAGGGCTTGTTTCAATCTACACAAATAATTCTCTCTCTCAATTCAGTGTGATCGGCAAACTGGGATGCAAATCTATTTTCAAGTCATAAGGACATACGAAGAAAAGGTGAGGCCCCAGAACAGTTTCAAATGGAACACCAATTGTCATCTCCTCCCAATCAGAGAACACTCCCTTTATCTTTGCTCTCTGTCTACTTTCTTCAGTTACCAAAACACATATTTTCTTGCACATCAAATTTTGCTAATAATCTGTTGTGCGTTGACATAGGGAAATATCCCACGGCACTTCATCATCACTTTGAATAGAAGATGTAATTTTTTGTGAAACTCCTAAGCATATTTTTGCATGTGGTCATCAAATTAATTGATAATAAAATTATTCGTGTGTTAATTATGTAATTTAGCCCATTGCACCTTAAATATTGGATATTAGGAAATATGTAAATTACTGTTAATTTATCTATGTTAGCACTTAAAATCATCTATAAAATCATAGAATCCCTACAGTGAAGGAGGCCATTCGGTACATCAAGTCTGCACCGATCTTCTGAAAGAGCACTTCACCCTGACTCATTCTCCACTCTATCTCCATAACCCCACTTACTCTGCACATCCATGGACACCAAGGGGCAATTTTGCATGGGCAATCCGCCTAACCTGCACATCTTTAGATTATGGGAGGAAACCGGAGCAGCCAGAGGGAACCCACGCAGACACAGGAAGAATGTGCAGACTCCACATATTGAGTCATCCAAGGTTGGAATCGAACCTGGGTCCCTGGCGCTGTGAGACAGCAGTGTTAACCACTTGCCACCATGCGCCCATTTCTTAGATCAAGCTGTTTAGCATTCGTAAACTCGGCTTGCCTACAATTGAGATGTGAGAATTGTGCAATGCTTGGATAATCTGTTCACCAGTGATCCATCCTGTACATGATCGCATTAGTCCAGTGTTTTTTGAATAAAAAAGCAAACACACCATGCGAGGAATAGAGTGCGAGAAACAATGTATTATATAACAAAATCTGATCTATTTTAGAGTAATGGGGAGTTTTAAAGTGCGAATCATTGAAAACGGTAATGATTGTTGCCCATTTACACAAGAGAAAAAAATCAGGCTGGGCCTAATAGCGGTGACGCATTGAATGATCATGAATTTATGGGATTGTGTGCCATTCATGCGTAAGTATATGTGTATTTGTAGTATCCAAGCAGGACAACTATATCATCTTGGTTCTTCAACATCTTTAGACAAGGGGCTGGATTCTCCGCACCCCAACGCCGAAGTCGCGGCCTGCGCTGGGGTGGAGAATCCATTTCCCCGCACGGAATCGGGACCGGCGCCAGTTCCCCAATTTTGCAGGCTCTGAAAAGTGGTGTATTCAGAGTACGCCGCGCCGCATATCACCTACCTGCGGCCATTGCTGGAGGCCCACTCCGCCATTCTCCGCCCCCGCCGACCAAAGTCCCGACGGCGTGTACCGCTCATGGTACTGCCGGTTGGGAAACTAGAGTGGTGGCTGCGGACTCAGTCCACAGCTGCCCCGGTCAGGGGCGGGCCGGAGGGCAGAGGGGGCCTTAAACGTGGCTGGCAGGTCAAGGTCGGGCGCGCGGCCGATCGGGGGTCTATTTTTAATGTCCAGCTCTGAGTTCACATCAAAGCATGGCGCAGCTGCTGGAGGCCGCCGTTGTGTGCATGCGCGGCCTCCGACCCGGAAGTGTGGGGGCCCGTATCTGCAGCAAAAACTACCAGTTTTATGCTGGGTCCCTGCTAGCCCCCTGCAGGGCTAGGTATATGTGGCCCTTTCACGCCAGTTTTCCTGATCTGAAAGTCCAGTTTTTACGACGGCATGGGGATATAGTCGCAAAAACAGAGAATCCAGCCCAAGGTTTCCCTTTTGAGCCAATATAAATTGCTAGGTATTTATTTAAGTTTATACTTCTGGATTTTGCTTCGCTGCGTTAATAATAATAATCTGTATTAGTGTCACAAGTAGGCTTACATTAACACTGCAATGAAGTTACTGTGAAAATTTGTTTACTGTAGACTAAAATAAGAGATTGATTGCCATTAGTATACCGCTACCAGGATGATAGAAGGCAAACTAGGGGCATCATTGGCTAACATGGTGTTAGACCCCCTGGTCTAACAATTATTCAGCTCAAATGTTAAACAGTTAGGGCTTCAGACCAAAACTTCCGCGACAAATTTTGAGATATTTTGTAACCATGGTTTCGAGCACTGTAAAAACGTGCTGGCTCAGTTTAACAAAACAAGTTGTGGGATTTGGGGAGGAATGGCTCTCGCCTCAGGAAACACAAACTACCTGCTGCGAATTTTTAGAAACAAAAATCCCCACCCCAGTTCCTCGCTGGGCTTTTATTCCCCTTCAATAAAATCAGAATGACCTCTTTCGTTCAACCACTGGTTGAGGAAAGTCGGCGCGGGGGTGTTGCCAAAGTTAAAAAAGGTGTGTATGTCATCATCATTGCCCTCACTGCGCTCAGCGCACCTGCAAAATTTTTTGACTAACTCGCTCGCAGATTGTTATTTTTTTGATTGAATAAACGAATTGGGGCGGCGTGGAGTTTTCCACTTTCCTGAAAGTTACACCGGCGCATTTGCTTCCTTTTTGAATTCGGTCCCGACGGAAAGACAATTGTCGCCGAGGACTCGAAATTGCCCCCCCCCCCCCCAAAGAAAAATCGAATTGGAGTTCAAATCCTTGTGCTTAATTTTGAACGAAACTCTCTAAATTCCCTGTGTGTGACAGCCAGCGGAGAGGGCAGGCTTGATAATGCAGGAGGCAGCGTGCCGGCACCTTCGCCCCGTGTCCCCTCCCCACGAGAAGAGCTGAGGAAATCCCCCCCTCCCTCCCTCCCTCCCTTCGCGCCTCGAGCCCGCTCTCACGTGACCCGGCGGCCGTTAGGTTTTGAAAAGCCTTGGGCTCGAGCCGCAGGGTCCACGCGCTCGCTGCGGTTTAACGGTTCAAGCTCGCGGAGGCAACAACACGCTCGCATCCCAAATCCACACGCAACACGCACACTCTCAGCACCGGGCTCGGTGCAATAAAGATATGTTTTGAGAATAATCCACAATCTCCGTTCTCCCCGCCCCCCCCCCCTTTCCCGGCACATCAAAAAAAGGGAGAGGCGATGAACGTGTCCCTGCGTGGTCGCGAATATTAATATACTAGAGCCAGGCGGAAGCTGGCAGGTTCCCATCTCGGTTTTTTTCCTCTTTTTTTTTTTACAAAGGAAGCCGTGCGTACTGTCTGTGTGTTCACTGACTGAACGTCTCCCGGAATTAACCGAATTTCCTTTATTATTTTAAAATCTTGCTTGCCCCCCCCCCCCTTTCCTCTGTGGGAATGAGGAGTCGGCTGAGAGGATAGCGATTTCTAAACAGCACCATGCGCCAAGATTTTTGGAAGAGACAAGCACACGGTTGTCCTTCCTCCCCGGCATTTTCGGATGCTTTAGCGGTCAGCATCTAAAAAGAAGGGTGGGTGGGTGGGGGGTGGGAAGGGGGGGGGGGAGAAAAGAAGAAACACAATTAGATATAGACAGGGGGAGAGAGAGGAGAAAACAGACGTTGCTTCAAAAGAACAGCCACAGACATCTTGTTTCTCCCCCCCCCCCCCCTTTTCCCGCCCGTCCTCACCCCGTCTTCATTTCCCCCTCTCCCTTTTACCCCCTCCCCGCATATATTCTATTATATATATCATTTTTTTTGCAAAGTGAAGCTGCTTCCTCTTGCCTTTTGATGTGAGTGAGGAGTGTGCGCAGGCGCCCCCCACCTTGGAATTACTGCACTGGTCAGAATAAGTTGGATCCTGTCTCCCTCTCTCTGTGTGTGCCTCTCTCTTCTTCTGCTGCCTCGGCTTGTGTGTGTGTGGGGGGGGGGAAAGGGGGGGAAAACCCCGACATCATCTGAAAACTTAGGGATGCTGAGAGTTCGGAAAAGGGGCTACTTTAGGGCTTTCTCGTTCCCCTTGCTCGTGGCGATGGTCTGTGCACAAAGGTAAGCCGCCGTGGCGCCGGGCAAATGGAGGTGTCTCCCTCACTCTCACCGCGTGTGTGTGTGTGCATCCCTTCATTTGTAAATGCCACATTTACTTCAAGCTCAGAGAAACGACGTTCTCAACTATTCTCTTCTCCCCCTCTCTCTCTCTCTCTCCAGAGTCAATGACCCCAGTAACATGTCACTGGTGAAGGAGACCGTTGACAGACTGCTGAAGGGCTATGACATCCGCCTGAGGCCAGATTTCGGAGGTAATTTGATTTTCACGCCGGCGCGATTCCCGCCCGCCTGCCTGCTCGCCTCCTCGGCCGCCGTGTCGGGACGCACCCCCCCCCCCCCCCCCCGCTTCCCCCCGAGACCATTTTAAAAGTTTAAAATCATCCGCACTCCCCTCGAGTTGACTGAATCCCGCACTTTGAGAGTTTCGCCGCTGTCCCCTTGAATGGCTCGTTTTTTTTTCCCCTGTGTCTTGTTTGTTTTTCGACGGCCGGGCACTCGCCGGTCCGATAAGTTGTGATGTTTAGTTGCCAAAGCTCGGTGCCGGCAATAAGTTGTTTTATTTATTTAGAAAAAGAGGCTTCAGAATAATTATTTAACGGGATGGCGATAGTCCTACCACGTATCCCCAAAGCACGTTCGGCTAATTTTTCTTCCAAGTTTTAATATCGATTAAACGAAACGTGTCATCAGCACGTTCCTTTAGCTGCCTCTTGCAGACTGTGTGCTGCGGTTATCTAATTCGTTTTTCCGAAAGAACATTGGGCACAGTGAAATAGACACCAGGTGCCGGTCACATACTGCACAGAAATGTTGCATAGGTTGGGGGAGGAGGAGGGGGGTTGCCTTACGTGTTTAAAGACCCTATGATTTTTAAGCTCATTAATATTGGGGGGTGAGGTGGGGACAAGGGGGGGGGGGGGGCGCCCGCGTGAACTGCTTATTTTGTTAGATAAAACCTTCTTGGTCTGTTAAGCTGCACCGAAGAGTTAAATTTAAGAGATCACATTGCGGGCGATCTTGTTTGTCTGCAGGTGAACCTGTGAGTGTTGGCATGAACATAGACATTGCCAGCATCGATATGGTCTCTGAAGTCAACATGGTAAGTACCCCAAGTCTCCTCCAGCAACTCCACTTTGATTTGCGGGAACAGTGCGATAAGTTTGCACTCGGTAAGCGATGGTTTCGGTTACCCGCACGCATGAAAGCCTGCGTGCAACATTCGTTGACATCAAAGCAATTCCCCCCCCAAGCAGCGTGCAATGGATCAGAATATTGGGCACGTACGTTTTACGAGTGATGTGAATTTGATTAGCAAAACACAAAGCCCTAGCAGGAGAGAGAGAGGAGGATTTTGGAATGCAATAGGCATTGGTTTGCAGAGCTGAGCTGGAGAGGAATTGTGAGCAACCTTTAGTCAAGGTACTGGACTGGAGGGAGTTTGCTGCTTCGTGCAATAGCGTCCCCTGCTGATTTTTACACTCAGCACAATGAATCCAGGCTCCGGTTTGCACTCGAGCTGCTTGAAGTGGATTGAAATGGAGCCCTATTAAATATTTGATTTCCGTTAACGTCCTTAACACGTTAAATAAACACGCACTATGTGTGTCGAACGTACTCGGTTTTGTTTTGTTGTTGACGGGTGGAATTAACAGCACCATTTGACAGGACTACGCGTCCGGTCTTTTTCAAGCTTTTCAATTTCATTCTGTCTGACACAGATATTGGACACATCAGCCCCATCGAAGTGCATGGAGGAGGTTGTCATTTCAATTGCACAACATTCAATGCTTGCGTCCATAAACTTGTTATTGCACAGGGGAATCCCCCGTATCGCTATCTCAAGGTCACCAGATGTACAGATGGAACTCGGGTAGCTCCGCGTGTTACCTCGCACGGAGAATTACTGGCTCTGGTGCTTCTGTGTGCCATATCTACCAAGGGCGAAAAGCACGCTCTCATTGTGTCACTTCTTTAATAGATGACTCCTGGTATCTTTGATCATTTTACAGTAGATAAAATAACCTGATAGAAAGTTTTCAAAAAGTTACCTAACTACATTTTTCTGAATCGGCTTGCAATCTAAGGTGCTCTCTGTCTTGCGAGCGCGGCGGTGGAATTTTGGTGCACACAATTTATTATAAATCATGAACTACCTTACACCAAACTATAATTTTAACTGTAGACAGGGTGAGGATTCCAATACTATTTAGACATAATTTAAAATCCAGTAGCAATAAATAACAGCTAAGTAAAGATTGTACACAATAGTTTTTATATTATAACAACTTCTTGAGTCATTGTCTCTTTAGGGAAGCATAATAATTTATGAAGTTTTATAGGGCAGTTATATAGGCCACATTACAATGACCTCTGGCACTGCCATCTAGTGTTACAGTATTGTCAGGTATTGCACAAAGGTTAGTAGCAGCTGTTGAAAACCAGGGCAGTCACCAGGAAGAATAATGAAGCTCGCAGATTTGTCTTTTGAATATGCTGCAGTATTGTCCTTTTTTAGTAATTTAGCCTTAAGTATGTTGGTTAGAATTTTTTTTTAAATGATCACTGTTGGATGCAACTGTATGATCTTCCATTACCCCTCTTCATTCTACTTTTCAAAACTGATTTTTAGCTTGTTTTCTCCCCACCCAATTAAGCTAACAGTTAATACCTGGTTAGGTGTAATTTGATTAATTCATTTTTCTATGCAGCCTCTGTTATCCTATGTAGAATCACTGAGCAATATTTTTAAAAAGTCAACAGATGCTGCTCGTGGGATGGTCTGATTTGTAACACATTTTGAAAGCAAAATTATGAACCCCCATACCATCGTGTACATCTCAATTGTTATTTTAATTTTGAAGTTTTGCCTCAGACTATTCAGAGTTTTAAAAGTGGGTGTTTTGTAGCCAGGCAGGACATACATGTGAATTTCTTATGTGATGCCCAATAAATGTAATGAAACTGGCAATTTAGGTACCAACTTGTTTGCTTATCAAGTACTTCAAATGTGGTATATACATAAACAGTATGGTTCTTTAAAAATGGCAAAATTTGGTTTATTGACCCATTAGAAAAAAGGTGCATGTACTGGTTTTGTTATTAATTGGAAAACTACTCTCATCCAGCAGTTGCTGAGAAAAAAATCCACTTTGTTTACTAAACAGGTCTGTAAACTCACTCACTAAGTCTCACTTAAATTATATCAACTGATATTGATTAAAAAGGAAAACAAAACAGCTTCTAAGTGCCTGGAGGGTGTATCGAACACTCTTTTACAGCTTGCAGGGAATTAAACCAAGGTTGTGAGACCTATCTTTTAATGACATTAGTTATTTTCCTATGCATCTTTTATTCTTTACTTGTTGAGAGATTTTGCGTTTGGTTGATTTGACCAGTTTGTAATTCAATAGTCACGCCTCTTGAACATCCATTGGTTCATTATTCTGATTAATATGCCATCAATCTCTCCTTCCTATTATGAAATGGAGCTGATTTAGTAGTTTTCACTTGCATATATGATTAAAATTGTGAAAGTAGTAGTTAGTTGCCTCAAGTAATCACTAGCTGACATGTTTTTTTAAATTACTTGCTGCGTTGGACAATGTTTAGCATGTTATCCATAGAATATTCAAACAAGTTTATTTTCCTTTTTGGACTAAAATATATTACAACATTCCGGTTCTGACCTTCAGTTTCTATCCATGGTACATCAACTTTCTGTGTGACACAAGGCAGATCTGGAAACTTGTTTAATGTACAAATTTATTTGTTTTGACTGGTGACACAGCATATTTCTCAATAAATACGAACGTTTTCCCTCCATTTTTTTCTTGCATTGCACAGTTTATTTCCATGCTTGTCGTGGGAGATTAAAAATAAATTATAGGTTGCCAAAGCATGAATGCAATAAGACAATAAGATTGCATAAGTAAATATATTGATAAATCAGAAAGAAAAATCTGCAATGCTGAAAATCTGACAACCAAAAAATCTGGAAATAAGCAGGTGGGGGAGGGGGGCGTAAGGTGAAGGAAATCATAACCAATAGCCCACATTTGACTGATGGTGAATGAGCAACTCATCTTTTATTTCTTTTAAAAAATAAATTTAGAGTTCCCAATTATTCTTTTTCAATTAAGGGACAATTTAGCATGACAAATTCACCTACCCTGCACATCTTTTGAGTTGTGGGGGTCAACCCATCTTTATGCCATGCAAAATTTTATTTTAAACTGAAATCAAGTGGATTGTAAAGTGAAATGCTAAATCACTCTTGCCCATTTTGTGCTACAGGCAAATTCAATTTCTACCCTCCCTCAAAACAGGAAAGAAAACCCTCTGACAAAACACCTCTATTTGAAATGTTTTGAGATGCTCCTGGACTTGTATGTTTTGTTTGATATATTTTCTGTTTTATTTCAAGTATGATCTAGTATAAAGAACTGGAAACCCACTATATATGTTGGATTTCAATCTAAAGCAAAGTAAAAAATGTTTAAAGAATTACAGGTCTTTATAGCAATTGTCTGAGGATTTCAAATAGGGACCGGGGTTCGATTTCGGCCTTGGGTGACTGTGTGGAGTTTGCACATCCTCCCAGTGTCTGTGTGGATTTCCTCTGGGTGTTCCGGGTTTCCTCCCAAAGTCCAAAGATGTGCAGGTTAAGTGGATTGGCCATGCTAAATTTCCCCTCAGCATCCAAAAATGTGCAGGTTACGGGGCTAGGGTGGGGGAATGAGCCTCGGTAGGGTGCTCTTTCAGAGGGTCGGTGCAGACACGATGGGCCGAATGGCCTCCTTTTGCTCTATCGGGATTCTATGTTGAGGGCATTAAATTTAGATATAACCCCATGGTGGATTTAACCGCGAGCTTGCGTGGTGAAATTGGTGGACAAATTCTTAACATACTCATTTTAATGTTGTGTTTGAAATATTTTCTGTTTTATTACAAATATGTTCTAGTGTAAAGAACTGGAGACCCACTAAATATGTTGGATTTCATCTAAAGCAAAGTAAATAATAATTAAAGAATTAATTCTATTTTAATGCAAACACTACATCATTTGATATTAAAGGATAAAATGCTTATTAACATATTGGGCACAGAAATGCCATACTGTTTCATTATGTGTTTGTCAACTAATATCAGCAATGGTAATTTTGACTTTTATACTTGTATAGATAGTTGAAAATGAATACTGCAGCTTGACTGAAAAATTCAGATGATGTCAACCACTGTTGTGAAGCTTGAGTTTTTGGTTCAGTGCATCATTTTAATCCAAACAAAACTCAGTTTTCTAAATTGTCATTGTTTTTGTATTAATAAATAAATTAAAAATACATTGAAGACTGAGGGCAGTTATTATGAAATTGCCATCACAGAGTAAGTTTATTTAATGATCCAAAAGAATATTTTGACTACTGAGGATTAAGAGTCTTGTCTATATTACAAATAAGTTTATATCTACTGAGGAAGGAGTGGTGATAGTATCGCTCACTACTGATCAGTATCACCATATTGAATTAAGTACCTGTTGTTACATTACAGACTAAGTTGTAGGAATCTCTGAACTACAAGGAAACATCTTGACATAGTCTTTTTTTCAGGGATGCTCTATAATGAGAGTTGACTTGCAACAAGAATGTCATCAATATGTTGCAGCAATATTACAAGTTTGGTAGTAATGTGCTTAAAGAAAAGTCTGTTTAATATTTTCATTGTTAAATTCTGCTGAAGCAGTATAATGCTCTTCTGGTGACGTGATCTCTGTGAACTGTCATAACACTCACTTTATATCATATGGAGCTAAGATCTGAGTTACATACTGTACTAAAGTATTACAAACCTGGAACTGTATAACTCTGGTGCGAAATACTTAAGGTATTGTGTTACCATATTATTTTGCTTACATCCCCATCTTTTATTGCCTGTACCTGTAGTATCGAACTGTTGTCACTCTGGGTAGGGATGGGAGAGTATTACATTCTGAAAGTTATTGTACCTGTAATGTTAAACTGTTGTCACTCTGGGTAGGGGTGGGAGAGTATTACATTCAGAAAGTTATACTTAGGAGGTTATATTTTTAGATTAATGTGAGGTGTGCACTTTATAAGTTCCATTAGTTGTTGATTATATATTCTGGAATTAAATGTAGCGCAAATTGAGATCTTGATCTTCTATGTAAATTGAACGACATGTGGAGAGATTCTTGTAAGAAGGACTTGTATTGCAGTGTGGGTTTAAAGGTTTTAGAGAATCGTAGAAACCTAAGACAAAGAAGAACTTCATTTAGCTATTCTGTCTCTGCCGGCCATAAAGGAGCAAGGCAGTCTTATCCCACTTTCGATCCTTTGGTCCATAGCCTTGTAGGATACAATACTTCACGTACATAGCCAAACGCTTTTTAAATGCAGTGGGATTTCCAGCCTCTACCACTCCTCTTTTCTTGCAGTGAGTTACAGACTCCCAACACTCAATGACAAAAATCTATGCCCCCTGGTGATTGACCTCTGCTGAGAGAAATGGAGTGAATAGGATGGATCTATCTTAGATCATATAATTTTGTATGATTCAATTTAATTTTCCCTCAGTCATCTCTGTCCAAGAAAACAACCCCAGAAAAAGATGTCTTGGCACCATCCATATAAATATTCTGTGACCTCCAGTGTGATCACATCCTTCCTGTAATATGATGACCAGAACTATACTCTGTACTGTAGCTTTGGCTTATGTGGTCCCTCAGCTTGGCACTTCGAACATAAGAACTAGGAGCAGGAGTAGGCCATCTGGTCCTTCGAGCCTGCTCCGCCATTCAATGAGATCATGGCTGATGTTTTGTGGACTCTGCTCCACTTCCCCACCCGAACACCATAACCCTTTATTCCTTTATTCTTCAAAAAACTATCTATCTTGATCTGGAAACATTTAATGAAAAAGCCTCAACTGCTTCACTGGGCCGAGAATTCCATAGATTCACAACCCTTTGGGTGAAGACGTTCCTCCTAAGCTCAGTCCTATATCTACTTCCCCCTATTTTGAGGCTATGCCCCCTAGTTCTGCTTTCACCCGCCAGTGGGAACAACCTGCCCGCATCTATCTTATCTATTCCCTTAATAATTTTATATGTTTCTATAAACCCCCCCCCCCCCCCCTCCTGCATCTTTCTACATTCCAACGAGTACAGTCCCAGTCTACTCAACCTCTCCTCGTAATCCAACCCCCTCAACTCTGGGATTAACCTAGTGAAATATCCTCTGCACACCCTCCAGCGCCAGTACATCCTTTCTCAGGTAAGGAGACCGAAACGGAACACAATACTCCAGGTGCGGCCTCACTAACACCTTCTACAGTTGCAGCATAACCTCCCTAGTCTTAAATTCCATCCCTCTAGCAATGAAGGACAAACCTCCATTTACCTTCTTAAGTACCTGTTGCACCTGTAAACCAAGTTTTTGCGATTCATGCACTAGGACACCCAGGTCCCTCTGGATAGCAGCATGTTTTAATATTTTATTATTTAAATAATAATCCCTTTTGCTGTTATTCCTACCAAAATGGATAACCTCACATTTGGCAACATTGTATTCCATCTGCCAGACCCTAGCCCATTCACTTAAACTATCCAAAACACTCTGCCGACTTCCAGTATCCTCTGCACTTTTTGCTATACCACTCATCTTAGTGCTGTCTGCAAACTTGGACATATTGCTCTTGGTCCCCAACTCCAAATCATCTATGTAAATTGTGAACAATTGTGGGCCCAACACTGATCCCTGAGGGACACCACTAGCTACTGATTGCCAATCAGAGAAACATCCATTAATCCCCACTCTGTGCTTTCTATTAATTAACCAATCCTCTATCCATGCTTCTACTTTACCTTTAACGCCATGCATCTTTATCTTATGCAGCAACCTTTTGTGTGGCACTTAGGTCCTATGTCTCAGCTGTTATGACACCCTGGGCTAGTGCGTGGTCAATTCCAGCCCTACAGGTCCAACACCAATGAATTAACCAATAATTCATATATAGTTTGAGAGCAATGACCCGTGACTGCTCCAATGACTCACAGGCACAAGATTTGTAAATGAAACAAAACAACTTTATTTGTAACAATAGGGATGAGGCATGCAATAACGGGCAGCAGGGTGGCACAGTGGTTAGCACTGCTGCTTCACATCGCCAGGGACCTGGTGTTAAGTAATGGGTTAAGAGACATTCCAATTAGTTGTCTCATTTATGTTAAGTATCCAATAATTGACACTGATATGTAAAGAGGCCTTTGTGTCAGGTGATGTGAAGGTAAAGCTTTGTGCAGAGTCTGTTAAAGGAAAATAAAGGTGTTTGTGAAAAGGAGAAGAACCTTTGACTCTTTCTACAACAGCAGCTAAACGTCTAACAAATGGTAGCAGAGGATGGTTCCTGTGCAAATGTGAAGGGTTGAAAGATACAACTTTTCCAGACCAAACCAAGGAGTGGGTGAGAAGAAAAAAAAAATACATGGCTGAACCTAGGCTAAAGGTGGGCGGATCTGACTACCCCCCCCCCTTATTTTCTGAAAGGGGATTGTGCGATCAATGGAGAAGTGCAGTAGTTATGTGGACTAAGCAAACTGCCTTGGGAAAGAGAAAACAAGGTATGGCATTGGCTCTTTCTCTACCTTATGACAATGAAATCCGAAGCAAAGTGTTTTCTGAGCTGGAATTGAAAGAGTTAGACTCAGAATAAGGTCTGGAGACTCTATTACGTTATATGGATAAGATTTATGAAAAGGATGACTTGTTAAGTGTGTATGGAGCATTATTGGATTTTGATAGGTTCCGGAAAATAGAGGAATTCTCCATGGAAGACGATATAATGGAATTTGGCAGACTATATAAAAGGCTGCAGAAACACAACGTGGAATTTCCACAGTCTGTGTTGGCCTTTAAATTACTTGACTGTGCTAGAGTGAGCAACATGGATAGGCTCCTGGTTTTGATAGGAGTTCAGTTTGTGCATAAGGATACCTTATTCAATCAGATGACAGAAGCTTTAAAAAAAGTTTCTGGGAAACATTCGATTCCGATGGCTCTGATGACCCATATAGGTCAGTCTGCAATAAAGCAGAATATTGAAGACACACCACTAACAGGATGGTGAAATCGCCTGGCTACAAACAGGTTCCAAGACTGTAGAAGGAGATCGGGACCCGGAAATTATGAAGACAGAAACCTAGTTAGAACCAACAATAGGAAGATGAACCTCTGAAATGCCCGGGGTATGATAAATCAATGTTTTCGATGTTACTCTCAGTACCATTATGCTTTCAACTGTCCAACACGTTATAATTGAGTGTTTGAAGCGACACATGACACAGAAGAGTCAGAAGAGGAAAAAGATAGTGACCAGAAAGAAGGCAGTGTCCTATTAACAAGCAGTTAATGAGGGTATTAGTTGCAGAATCTTTCAATTGTGCTGTATTGGACAGTGACTGCTCAAATACTGTGTGTGGAATTGACTGGTTAAAATGTTACCTGGTCTCCTTGAATGCTCAAAATCGTAACAAGGTTAAGGAATTTGAAAGTTCCACAAGTTTTAGGTTTGGGGATGATAATACTCTGAAGTCGCTGAAAAGAGTTGTGGTCCCTTGCAATATTGCCGGAGTGAATCATTTCATTAGCACGGATGTTGTATCAAGTGAGATAACTTTGCTTCTGAGCAGACCGTCGATGGCGAAAGCACACATGAAACTGGATATGGAACAGGATAAGACAACAGTTTTTGGAAAGACAGTGGACTTACAATTTACACAGTCGGGACACTATTGTATACCATTACTGACAAATAACATTTCAAGTACAGTTGCTAAGGCAGTTGAAAATGGGACTTTAGCTGATAAAAAGCTTGTTGTATTAAAATTGCGTAGGCAATTTGCGTATTCGTCTCCTCAGAGGCTGAAAAATTTATTAAAGGATGCAGGGGTAATGGATGCAGACTATATTAAACTGATAGAACAGGTTAGTGATCGCTGTGAAGTTTGTAGGAAGTACAGAAGGACACCATCATGACCGATAGTAACCCTACCTTTGGCCAGGGATTTTAACGATATTGTGGCCATGGATCGTAAGATCTGGGACAAAGCCAATAATATATTTATTCTGCATTTTGTACATTTAGCAACCAGATTTAGTCAATCAACAATTGTACAAAGTAAAGAAAAGAGAGTAATTCTGGATAAAATCGTGGAAAAATGGATAGGGACAGGAATGGGCCCACCGGCAAAATTCCTTATGGACAGTGGGGGAGAATTTGCTAATGCTAAGTTCAGGGATATGTGTGAAAACGTGAATATCACAGTTATGAATACGGCTGCGGAAAGCCCATTTAGTAATGGTGTGTGTGAAAGAAACCATGTGGTAACAGATGACATGCTCTGGAAAATTTTGGCAGATAAACCAAACTGCAAGCAAAATTCAGTTTTAGTATGGGCGGTACATGCAAAGAATTCATTGCAGATGGTTGGGGGCTATAGTCCCTATCATTTAGTGTTTGGTAGAAATCCTAACATTCCATCCATTTTAGATGACCAGCCTCCAGCTTGGGAAGGGACCACAATTAGCTCTGCCTTTGCTGAGCATTTAAATGCATTACATAGAAGTAGAAAAGCATTTTTGGAAGCAGAAGTCTCTGAAATAATTCGCAGAGCTTTAAGACCTAATGTACGGCCATCAGATACCGTTTTTCAGCAAGGAGACATAGTATACTATAAGAGAGACAATTTTAATGAATGGAAAGGCCCAGGGAAGATCATAGTCATAGATGGCAAAACAATTATTTTGCAACATGTCAATCAAACTGTTAGGGTACATTCATCAAGGATAATAGGTACAGATTACAAATTTTCTCATTTAGACAGAGCAGACAGACATGATGAGGAACCAGAGTCATCTGGTACACACGTGTTAAAGAACTATGAGGACCAGTTAACTGATATAGACAGGGGTTTCTGTAGAGGAACACAATACGTCTGATGAATTAGAACAGGCCATTTTTCCAAAAGGACAACAAACAAAAGTTGGTACAAAAGTGACATACTTGCCTGAAGGGTCTAGTCAATGGAAGGATGCAACTGTTATTAGTAGAGCAGGGAAGGCCACTGGTAAGTATAAACATTGGTTGAATGTACAGCATTCAGGGGAGGGAGTCAAGACAATGGATTAGGAACACAAAGTTCAAAAATGGAGGGCACAGAAACGCAGTGCCAGTTCAGATAGTACACAAGATAGTGAACAGGTCCGCAGGAAAAGATCATAGAACTATTAAAAGGACATCCCACAGCAGAAGAGAAAGATCAAGCAGGAGCAGTACAGAACGAGATACCAGGTGGGAGAGGGGACGTAGTTTATCAAGATCTCGGAACATGAATAAGACTACAAATACTAATAGGAGTAGAAGCCCACATGCATGTGAGAGTTTGGTGGCTTCCAATAAATTAGATGAAAAAGTTATCAAAGATGCCAAACAGCAAGAACTGCATAGTTGGAGTGAATTTGGGGTATACACGGAAGTACCAGATAGGAGACAAAGAGCTCTATCCCATAGATGGATTTGCACGGAAAAGGTTCTTCCGGATGGAACTTATAAGGCAAAGGCCAGGCTTGTGGCAAGGGGATTGGAAGAAAACTTGGAAGATCAGGATTTAAGAGTAGATTCACCTGTGGCAGGAAAGGTTATTTTAAAGATCTTGGCTCTATTAGCCACAAAGGCATAGGAATGCAAATCTATAGATATAAAAGCTGCCTTTTTGCAGGGGCATCAGCTCCAGAGAGACATTTTTCTCCGTCTTCCTGAAGAGGCAGCTAACACTGAAGGGGTACTCTGGAAGTTGAACAAATGTGTATATGGATTGAATGATGCATCTCGAGTCTGGTACTTTTCGGTAAGGTCAGTTTTGTTAAAGTTAGGCTGTTGCCAGTTGAAAGCAGATCCGGCAATGATTTACTGGCACTATAAAGGAAATCTTTCTGGCATCTTTATGATGCATGTTTTTGTGGGGTGGGACTAGTGATGTTGAAGCTTTGTAATCTCTGGTTTGAGGAAAGAATTCAGGGTTGGAAGTCAGGCTTCCGGTGCATTTAAATATATTGGACTGGAAATTGGACAGACTAAGTTAGGGGTAACTTTACGTCAGCAATCCTATTTGGAAAGCATCAGCCCAATATCAATTAGTCGTGGCCGGGTTTCACAAAACGACGCAATGGTTTCAAAGATGGAAAAAGAGCAACCGCGAAGTGCACATTTATGTGATGGGGTTTCAAGCGCAGGAGGTTTTATAATTTTTCTTTTGGGGAACAATGGTAAACGTTGCCCTCTTGTGTGGGAAACAAAGAAAATAAGGAGAGTGGTCAAAAGCACTTTGGCTGCTGAGACGTTAAGCCTTGTAGAGGCGGTGGAGATGGCCTTTTATATATCTCAGATATTGACAGAAATTTGGGTAATATACCTATTGAATGTCACACTGACAATAAATCCCTGTGGGAAAATGTGCACTCTACAAAAAGTGTCAATGAAAAAAGGTTTGAAGCAGATGTTGGTCTGAGAGGAAATAGCAAAAATAAAATGGGTCAACAGTCGCTATCAATTGTCAGACTGTTTTACAAAAAGAGGGGCTAGTTCACAGAAACTTTTGGATATTGTTAATGAAAGACGCCTGTTTCTGTGACTTTTTTTCTTCCCAAAAAAATGAAAAAAAAGAGAAGGGGGAAATTGCATGTGTGTTTTTGAGTTTCTTGTAATTTTGTTTTCACCTAATTCTCCAAGGAAGGGGAGACTGTGAAGTAATGGGTTACGAGCCATTCCAATTAGTTGTCTCATTTATGTTAAGTATCGAATAATTGACACTGATATGTAAAGAGGCTTCAGATGGCCTTTGTGTCAGGTGATGTGAAGATAAAGTTTTGTGCAGAGTCTGTTGAAGGAAAATAAAGGTGTTTGTGAAAAGGAGAAGAACCTTTGACTCTTTATACAGCAGCAGCTAAACATCTAACACCTGTGTCTGCGTGGGTTTACTTTGAGTGCTCCAGTTTCCTCCCACAGTCCAAAGATGTGCAGGTTAGGTGGATTGTCTATGTTAAATTATTCCTAGTGGGATTACGGGAATAGTGCGCGTGGATTGTTCTATGTTCTATCTTCATTGGATTGGGCCTAGGTAGTGTGCTCCTTCAGAGAGTCAGTGCGGACCCGATTGTCTGAATGGCCTCCTCTGCACTGTCGTGATTCTATGCTTCTATGAACAGCCAGCTAATCTATTACTCCCTCTTTTACCGACCCACCCTCTACTCAAACACGCACAAGACAGACACACCAGGGGGAATGGAAAAGGGTAAATGATGGATTAAAATGGAAGAAAGAGAGATGAGCATCCTTCTTGCTGAGAATTAAATCATTGTAACCGGCTATCTTCCCAGGATGCTGAATGTTGAAACCACTGTTAACAAGGTTCTTCTGGTTCTTCTTCAGGCAGGACTCTCAGGCTGTGGAATGCCCCCTGGGGTGTCACTTTAACTTCTGTTAATATGGGCCTTAACTTGGAGGATCCGCCTTTAAGTTTTTCAAATTCTGACTTGTTTCAAACTCCACCGGAAACTATTTGTCTCACTGAAATAAGACTAGAGTCTCTACATGAGATTTTAAAAATGGATTTCAAACAACCCACCATCCCTGCAGCTGATGCTGGACTGGATTTCCCTGCAGATGCAACTGGCTGTGCAGAGAGAAAGGTCTTTTCTTTAAGTCTTTAGTTAGAGGCCATTAGGAAGAGATCAAAATGAAACTGAACTGAAAGTAAGCACATAGTCTCACAAAGTAAGGAACATTCAGAACGATCAGCACGAATCAGCAATGAGTTTAAGTTAAGACCAGGGAAAATAAAGTACTCCATTGGCCGACAACCAAGTCCATCAAGATGTGTCACCATTGATGTCAGAACAGCAGCACAGTCTGCTGGGAGTCTCCTGGTTTTAAATTAAAGATGTAGTTCATCTTAAAGGTAAAGGCAAGTTTTCTTGGTCCAGGTCCAGAAATTATAAAAGCATAAAGACCAGGAAATAAAGGAAAACAAGGGACTGACAAGGATTTACAGGAGGATCCTTGCACAGCTAATAGGAAACCATGCCATATATCTTCTTAATGACCCTACCTGTTCTACTACCTTTGGGGTCTGTGAACATTTACTTCAAGGTTCCTCTGTATATCTCAGTAGTCTACCACTTATTGTGTATTCCCTTGCCTTATTTGCCTTTTCCAAATGTATTAGCACCCAATTTTCTGGCTTGAATGTCTTTTGCAACTTTTCTACTTATCTTAGCACTCCATTGATACCTTCCTACAGTCTATACTTTTCTTCCTCGTGATCGACCATATGGCCAATTTTTTGTATCACCTGCAAACTTTATAATTATGCCTCCACATGGTTAAATTTCAATTGGGGACATGTACGACCGAAAGCAAGGGACCTAGTACTGACCCTGCGGAACCCCATTGAAAATAGCTGCCAGTCACAAATGTCCATCAACCATTATCCTTTGTTTCCTGCCACTGAGCCAATTTTAAATTCAACTTGCCACTTTCCCTTGGATTGCATCTGCTTTTACCTTTATTACCATATGGAAGCTTATCAAAATCCTTGCCAAAATCCATGTAGACTGCATCAAACATGCTGCCTTCACTCACCCTCTTTTAAAATTTCAATCAAATTAGTCAGACATGAACTTCCCTTAACAAATGTGTGCTGACTGGCCTTGATTAATCCATGCCTTTCCAAATGTTATCATTTACAATTTCCCCCAATAATTCACCCAACACAGCGGTTATGTTGACTGCCCTGTACTTACTTTGTCTGCCCTTTCCTTTTTTTTGTATAATGTTAGCTAGATATGTCCTCCATTCCTCTGGCACCACATCTGTAGCCAAAGAAGATTAGGAAATGGTCATTGGAGCCTCTGCTATTTCTTCTCTTAATTCTCTTGACAGCCTGGGATACATTTCATCTGTGCCACATTCCTTTCAGTCCGCTCCATTGTTCAATATGAGCATGGATGATCATCCACTTCAATGCCTTTTCTCTACATTAATTATCTCCACACTATCTATCCCTTTACATCATTTGCATTTAGAAATTCCCATCTTTGGTCACTGTCTGTGCGGAGTCTGCACGTCCTCCCCGTGTCTGCGTGGGTTTCCTCCGGGTGCTCCGTTTTCCCCCCACAGCCCAGAGATGTGCAGGTTAGGTGGATTGGTCATGATAAAGTGCCCTTAGTGTCCAAAAAGGTTAGGGGGGGGGTTTACAGGGATAGGGTGGAGGCATGGGCTTAAGTGGGGTGCTCTTTCCAAGGCCTATTCAGACTCGATGGACCGAATGGCTTCCTTCTGCGCTGTAAATTCTATGAAATTCTATGATATATATATTGTGAACAGGTGAGACCTGAGTACCAACTCTGCAGTATTTCACTAGTCACAGCCTGCAAATGCAAGAATGACCCGTTTATTCCTACGCTTTGTTTATCTATTTTTTAAAGGTTTAAATCCTTCAATGTTTCTTCTCACAGTTTATCCCATTCAATATTTCACACCCCTCCCCCTTAATTACACTGTTTGCATCATCTCCCTCTGATCCATGCCCACATGCTTTTTCATTGATTTTATCTCAGTTAGGATAGTTGAAATTTCGATATGATTCCCTATTAGTTTGCAGTTAGAAATTATCTTTTCTATCCCTCTTGGACTATTTAGAGTTCAAGGGCGCAATCTACTTGTTGCGCCTGAAAGGCATCGTGGCACGGCCGGATCTACCCGGCTCGCCACGCCTCCTGAGATCTAATGCAATCTCACCAGACGTCATGATCCCGTGTGGATGGGAACACAGTTTTGCGTATTAGAGCGAGACCGCTAGTCTCACTCTAACATGCATTTCCCTAATGTATCCGAGGCGTTGGGATCTAATCCCTTCGCCTTTGAGACCTTGGTTGAGCTTGGTTCAGTGCTGGTCTCCCCAAACGGGGACCAGACACAATGGCACTCATGGGGGACCCCCAGGGGATCGGAGACCCCTGGTGCTTGCCTTCTGGTGCCACTCAGGCACCCTGGCAGTGCCACATGGGTGCCAACCTGGCACTGCCAAGGTGCCCAGTTGGCACTTGGCACTCCAGCCTACAGGGCACTGCCAGGTAAGTGTTTTAAAAAAGTTTTTGCCCAGAACCCATCTTTCGCGACCCACGCCGGCCAACCTTCGCGACCCACGCCGGCCGACCTTCGCGACCCATGCCGGCCGACCAACCGACCCACGCCTTCCGACCTTCGCGACCCACGCCGGCTGACTTTCGTGACCCACGCCGGCCAACCTTCGCGACCCACGCCGGCCGACGTTCGCGACCCATGCCGACAGACCTTCCGACCCATGCCGGCCAACCTTCGCGACCCACGCCGGCCGACCGTTGCGACCTGCGGAGGACGACCGCTGCGACCCGCGGAAGCCGACCGCTGCGACCCGCGGAGGCCGACCGCTGCGACCCGCGGAGGCCGACGGCTGCGACCCGCGGAGGCCGACCGCTTCGACCCGCGGAGTCCGACCTTTGCGGCCCGCGGAGGCCGACCGCTGCGACCCACGGACGCCGACCTTTGCAACCCACAGAGGCCGACCTTTGCAACCCACAGAGGCCGACCTTTGCGACCCACCATTTTCACTCACCTTTAATGTGACAGGTGAGCCTGCTTGATCCTCATGATGCCACTTGCTTTGTTATTCAATGTTACATTTCTGAAAATGACTTTCTCTGCTTTTTACACTTGCTTACTAATTTTCTATTTTCCATTTCCAGCTTTGCATCTTTCCCCTTTGAACCTGCACTCCACTTTTCCATTCCCCTGCTAAGCTGCTTTAAAACCTTTCCACGACAATATTGTTTTCAGCCTTGTTGAGGTACAACCTGTCCACTTGTATAATTTACACCTTCCCCAGAGCTGATCCCAATGTTCCAGGAATTTAAAAGTATGGAGGGAGAGCCAGTCAAGTGTCATGATATTCAAACATACATCATAACACATACATAATGATAGACAGACCAACGGACCAATTAGCACACCTAACACGACAGCCAATCACAGACAAGAGCAGACACAGTATAAGACAAGAAACACGACACTTCCTGGGCAGTCCATCTGGAGACAGCACAGGGCCAGGTCCTCACAGCAAGACACTCACATCGTCACAACGTGCTGAGTACCAAGTCTGATGTATAAATAGTTAAATGGAATAAAACTGCGTTGTACCAATCGCAACCGTGTTGGTTCGTCTGTACCTCAGAGCACCCAACACTTCATGATACCAGGAGTGAATCGATACCTACCGGCAAATCTGCCATCCTGAGCCATGGACACCCGCAACAAACCGCAGCCGTTGCAAGTCGCTGGGAACCTGGGCACAAATTGGAAGCTCTTCAAGCCGCGCTTCGAACTCTTCATGCAAGCCAATGAAAAACAGGGCGCCTCGGACGAAACAAAGATTGCCATGCTCCTCACTACCGCAGGTCAGCACGCCATCGATGTATACAACTCCTTGGTGTTCGCGGAAGGCGAGAACAAAGCTAAGTATGACACGGTCCTCCTCAAGCTCGACAAGCACTTCAACGTTGAGGTCAACGAAAGCTTTGAGAGGTATGTCTTTCAGTAGCGCCTGCAAGGTAAGGATGAGCTCTTTCAGTCCTTCCTGACGCACCTCCGCATACTCACGCAGTCCTGCGGTTACGACACCAGCTCAGAGTCCATGATCCGGGACGAGATCCTTTTTGGCGTTGCCTCCAGTGGCCTACGCCAGCAGCTTCTAAAAATTAAAGGCCTGACCTTAGCATCTGCAGTTGAAGCCTGTGTCCTGCATGAGAATGCGACCAGCCGCTATGTCCAATTTCAGGCGACCGAATCGGCATGGAGGGGGTCCCACGCGATCGAATCGGCAAGCCAGGCCGCCCACGAGGCCGAACACATCCAGGCAATCGAGTTTCTCCCGGCCCGCGGCCCGGACGAGCGCGGCCGTTTTGCGCGCTTTTTAAGGCCTCCCGCGTTTGTGCGCGCCAAAACCTAAGGCAACACTGAGGGACGTGCTGCGCAGGCGCGCCCGACGCAAGACCAAACTGCGCATGCGCAGTGGCGTTACGAACGCCATGACGCCATGACGTGCGGCAACTGTGGAGCTGCACATTTAAAAGGGCAATGTCCTGCAAAAAACCCGACAATGCCTACGCTGTGGCAAGATGGGCCACTACGCTGCCTACTGTCGAGCGGCTCAACCTGTTGATCTTCTACATCTCCGACAACCTCGCAGGAACGTGCGGACCATTCAGCCTCCACATTACAACATCCAAACCGACGACACAGATGACCAAGACGCCTTCCGGGTTGCGGTCATTGATGCGAACCGGGTCAACACCATCAATCCGGGCGATTAATGGAGTGCCACCCTAATGGTCAACCGATCGCCGATCACTTTCCGCCTGGACACTGGCGCCTTCGCCAACCTCATCGCATGGTCAGCCTTCTACGCCATGAAGGTCAGACCACCAATCCAGCCATCCCGTGCGAGATGGTCGACTGCAATGGGAACGTTATCCCGGCCATGGGATCCTGCCAGCTCCAGGTGACACACAAAACACACATGGCCACACTCTCGTTCGAGATAGTTGGCTCATCGAAGGACTCCCTGCTGGGCGCACAGGTATGCAAGGCTCTCCACCTTGTGCAACAAATTCTCTCTCTCCAGACGGCACGTCTGACTTGCCGGATGCAGAGTTCTACGCACAGCTCCAATCGCTCCTCGCCCACAACCAGGAGGCATTCGAAGGAACACTGCCATACACCTACCGCATTCGCCTCAAACCAGACGCCATCCCGGTCATTCAGGCACCTTGCAGGGTTCCTGCGCCACTTAAAGACCGCCTCAAGCAGCAGCTGCAGGATCTCCAGGACCAAGGGGTCCTATCCAGGGTCACGGAGCCCACGCCATGGGTCAGCTCCATGGTGTGTGTCAAGAAGCCCTCTGGCGAGCTCCGCATCTGTATTGACCCCAAAGACCTCAATAATAATATTATGAGGGAACATTATCCCACACCCAAACGGGAGGAGATCACCAGTGAAATGACCCAGGCGAAGATATTCACAAAACTGGATGCTTCTGAAGGATTTTGGCAGATCCAACTGGACCCATCCAGCCGAAAGCTATGTACCTTCAACACCCCTTTCGGCAGGTTCTGCTACAACCGGATGCCATTTGGCATCATCTCGGCATCCAAGGTCTTCCATAGAATCATGGAGCAGATGATGGAAGGCATCGAAGGGGTGCGCGTATATGTGGACGATGTCATCATCTGGTCCACCACACCGCATGAGCACATATATCGTCTCCAATGCGTTTTTGCCCGCATACGGAAAAACGGCCTGCGCCTCAACCGAGCCAAGTGCTGCTTTGGCCAGACCGAGTTGAAGTTCCTGGGGGACAATATCTCCCGGTCAGGGGTCCGTCCGGATGCAGACAAGGTGAGCGCCATCACAGCCATGCCGCAGCCGGCCGACAAGAAGGCTGTCCTACGCTTCCTTGGCATGGTCAACTTCCTGGGGAAGTTCATTCCCAACCTTGCCTCCCACACAACGACTCTGCGCCACCTCGTCAGAAAATCCAAAGAGTTCCAGTGGCAACACACACACCAGCTGGAATGGGAGGAGCTCAAACGCAAACTCACTACGGCACCAGTGTTGGCGTTTTTTGACACGTCTCGTGCCACCAAAATCTCAACTGATGCCAGCCAATCCGGCATTGGAGCAGTGCTCCTGCAGAGGGATGACATGGCATCATGGGCCCCAGTGGCCTATGCATCGCGGGCCATGACCCCCACAGAGCAGCGCTACGCGCAAATCGAAAAAGAATGCCTGGGCTTGCTAACCGGTTTAGACAAGTTCCACGATTACGTCTATGGTCTTCCACGGTTCACGGTCGAAACTGACCACCGCCTCCTGGTCAGCATAATAAACAAGGACCTGAACGAGATGACCCCTCGCCTCCAGCGCATCCTACTTAAACTCAGGAGGTACGACTTCCAACTGGTCTACACTCCAGGGAAGGACCTCATCGTGGCGGATGCCCTATCCAGAGCAGTGAGCACGCCGCCAGATGCGGAGGGGTTCGTATGTCAGGTCGAGGCACAGGTGGCTTTTACAGTGGCAAATCTGCCGGCTGACGACTCCAGTCTGGCCTGTATCCGCCGAGAGACTGCGGCCGACCCCCTTCTGCAGCGAGTGATGCGCCACATGACGGGAGGATGGCTCAAAGGGCAGTGCCCGCAGTTCTACAATGTACGAGACGACCTAGCCATCATTGATGGTGTCCTTCTGAAGCTGGACCGGATTGTGATTCCGCACAGCATGCGCCAGCTGGTTCTCGACCAACTACACGAAGGCCACTTGGGGGTCGAGAAGTGCAGACGGAGGGCTCGAGGGGTGGTATACTGGCCGGGCATCAGTGACGATATTGCCAACATGGTGCTCAACTGTACAACCTGCCAAAGGTTTCAGCCGGCGCAACCTCCTGAGACGCTTCTGCCCCATGAGCTGGTGACGTCCCCCTGGGCGAAGGTGGGTGTCGACCTCTTTCACGCGCTCGGCATGGACTATGTCATCATAGTTGACTACTTCTCAAACTACCCAGAAGCCATACGCCTGCACGATTTGACGTTGTCTGCTGTCATCAGGGCCTGCAAAGACACCTTTGCTCGCCATGGCATTCCGATGACTGTCATGTCGGACAATGGGCCCTGTTTTTCCAGCCACGAATGGTCGTCCTTTGCTGCTTTGTATGGCTTCACACTCGTGACGTCCAGCCCTCTGCATCCCCAGTCCAATGGAAAGGCGGAGAACGGCGTTCACATTGCCAAGCGGCTCCTCTGCAAGGCTGCTGCTGCCGGGTCGGACTTCTACCTCGCCCTGCTGGCCTATCGCTCGGCCCCACTAGCCACTGGTCTCTCACCAGCACAGCTGCTGAAGGGTCGCGCCCTCAGAACCACTGTGCCTTCCATCCTGGCACCAACAATAGACCATGCTCCGGTACTGCATAGGATGCAAGTGCAGCGTGGTCGCCAGAAGATGTCGTACGACATACGGGCAACTGATCTTCCCTCCCTGGCCCCTGGAGACAACGTCCGCATCCACCTACCAGACGGTGGCTGGTCAGCACCTGCCGAAGTTCTCCAACGCGTGGCTCCCCGCTCGTTCCTGGTACGCATGCCGGATGGATCCGTGCGTAGGCGCAATCGCCGAGCCCTTCGCTTACTTCCATGCTCGCAACGGGACCCTACACAGAGGCCGTGTCCCCCACTGGTTCCTGATAGCGACTTCGTGGAGCTGCCATATACCATGCCCCTTCTGTCGCCGCCCATGGCCAGGCTCGCACCTCAGCCGGTGGTTCTCAACCCACCCTTGAGGCGGTCAACCCGAATTCGTCACCCACCTACTAGACTGGACTTATGTGACTGTTCACACGTCAAACTTTTGCAACCACTGTTTTATAACATGTCACTGTTTTATCGTTACAGGCCTCGTTTGATCGTTCCAAATTTCAACGTTGTTCTTCTTTTGTTATGGTAAACCTCGTTAGCATGTCACACCTGACATCGCCCCTTGTATATAGTTAAGCCCCATGTACATGATGTAAATATTACGCACACACACACACCTTTAGCTGCACTCAGGACACATTTATATTTATAACCACGTAGGCACATAATCTTGTAAAAAAGGGGGGATGTCATGATATTCAAACATACATCATAACACATACATAATGATAGATAGACCAACGGACCAATTAGCACACATAACACGACAGCCAATCACAGACAAGAGCAGACACAGTATAAGACAAGAAACACGACACTTCCTGGGCAGTCCATCTGGAGACAGCACAGGGCCAGGACCTCACAGCAAGACACTCACACCGTCACAACGTGCTGAGTACCAAGTCTGATGTATAAATAGTTAAATGGAATAAAACTGCGTTGTACCAATCAAAACCGTGTTGGTTCGTCTGTACCTCAGAGCACCCAACACTTCATTAAGGTTGATTGGATAAATAAACTAAAAGGTATGATGACAAAATAGAAAACATTTCTTTTCAACAAAAATACATTTTATTAAAAAAACAAAAACACAGCTACAAAGTTCCACCTTTGACTTACTGGGAAAATTCAGGATAGTATTAGAGTAATAGAAGAGGTTTGTAATGTTGCAAAGTATAGAAGTAAGTGAGGAATGGAAATATTCTGGAAACCATCAAAGTGCCAACAAAAAATTGATATGTAAAAATGGATTGCGAGTAAACTAGCTAAAAATATAAAAAAACAAGTTGTAAGAGCTTTTGCAGGTATATAAAAAGGAGGAGAGCAAACATTAGTTAGTTGGAGACAGGGATGGAGGAAATTGTGGGAAATGAGGAAATGGAGGAGCAAATATTTTATTTCTGTCTTCAGAGTAGAAGACGCAAATTACATATGGAAATAGAGGGTATATGATGGGCAAATATGAGTGAGGGACCCAAGGTATTAATATCAGCAGAGAAAAAGTAATATGTAAACTTAAGGACTAAAAATCAACAAACACATGGGACGTGATGACCTCCATCCTAGAGATCTAAAAGAGGTAGCTGCGGAGATATTGGATGTGCTGATCATGATTTTTCCAAATTTCCTAGATTCTAGAATGGACCCACAGATTGCAACTTAGCAAATTTAGCACTATTAAAGAAATGAGGGAGAGAGAAAACTGAACTATGGTCCAATTAGCCGAATCTATTATTGAGGAAGTCTTAACAAATGCACTTAGAAAAACATAGTATTATTAGAACAAGTCAACATGGTTTTGCTGAAGGGAAATGCTGTTTGACAAATTTTAGAGTTTTTTGAGGATGTAACTAGTAATGTAGATAAAGGAAAACTAGTCCGCACAGTATACTTAGATTTCCAAAATAAGATGCCACATAGAAGGCTAATACAGAATATAAGGACTCATAGAATTGGGGGAAGTAGATTGGCATGGATAGATCATTGGACAGTGAACAGGAAGTAAAGAGTAATGATAAACAGGGCATTTTTAAGTTGGCAGGCTGTGACTAGTGGATTGCTGCAAGGATTGGTGCTGGGACCTCTGCTATCTATGTTAATTTCTTGGGTGAAGAGACTGGAACAATGTATCCAAATTTGCTGATGAGACAAATGTAAGCTGTGAGGGGTGGTTGGACAGAGTCTGCAAAAAGATATAGACAGGTTAAGTGAGTGGCCAATAGGTAGTGGATGGAGTATAATGTGGGGAATGTGAGGTTATTTACTTTGGTCGACAGAACAGAAAAGCAGAATATATTTTAAAAGGTTGGAAACTTGTAAATATGGATATTCAGCAAGACCTGGGTGTATTTGTGCAAAGAACACAAGGTCGCATGCAGTCACTGCAAGCAGTTGGGGAGACAAATGGGATGTTGGCCTTTATTGAGAGGGGATTGTAGTACTGGAAACAAATCTTTCATCTCCCTCTTTCCCCTCTGCTCCCATCCTCGGAACCTCACATTGATCCTCCTCAGATCAAATCTGTGATTTCCCCTGATCGGCATCCGCTCCAACCTCGCTCCCAATCTAAAATGCTGCCGAAACTGCCTCCAAATCTTCAGTGTGGCCACCCCATGATCAGCCATAATTGTAGTGAATGGCGGAGCAGACTTGTTTGTGTTGGGGGGGGGTGCGGGGGGGGGGCGGAAGGGGGTTCATTTGGTTTACCCATGCTCATGTTTCTTATGTAATTATGTTCTTGCGTTCTCCTGCACCATCTCTCCAGCCACGCATTAATCTGTACTATCCTCCTATTTCTGTACTTACAAGCTTGTGGTAGTAAGAGTGATCTGGAGATTAGCACTGAAGCTTTGATGTCCTTCTTAATTTCTTTCCCAGCTCCTTAAAATTTGCCTGTATCACCTCATTCTTCTTTCTATACATGAATCAAGACCCCTGGTTATTCAACAGCCCCTTTCAGAATGTTCTGTAAATATTCAGTGACATCCGTGAACCAACATCAGGGAGTCAACATAGCATTCTGAAATCACACCATCGTGATCGCAGAACCACCTGTCTGCTCTCCTAACTATTAAATTCCCAATTAGTATCGTTTTTCTGACCTTTTTCTTCACCTTCCCCAAGTACCCATGTACTGCTGAGCAACCCCTGATTGCCTGTATTTTCCAGAGGAGCAATTGCCCTCATGCGTATTCAGAACTGAATAGAGCAAGATGAATTGGTGGGACTCCTGTACTTTCTGCTTAATCTTATTTCTCTGCCTTATGATCACCATTCCCTGTTTGGTGTAGAAAAGTAATACTATTGTCATTAAGAATAAATGATAATCATTTCCTGTTTGCCTGCACACTCTGAAGCTATGAGGTGACCACCTCCTGAAATGTGGATCCATTGCAGTGATGCCAGCAATTGCTCTCACCCTGAAACCAGGAGCACAAACTCCATATTGACAACACTTCCTGCACACATCATTGTCTAAGACTGTGGTTCATAACCTGTGGTTTGTGAGTGTACGGCAGGTGGTCCATGGGAACAAAAAACTACAATTGTATGTACTTCGTACGTACCATAATCAATGTTGCATTATTATTCGCAATGTAATTTGCTTCACAAACATCCTTGTGTAATATTCACAATGTATTTGTACTAGTACATAAATTGTAGAAATAGCTATGTTTTTAACACCCATTTGTTGTTAACCTAGGATACATTTCCATTCTGACCAGGTGGCATTTCCATATGCTGCCAACAATTTACCTATTTTTATACTGTCTTCGCTATTCCTCCTGTTTACTGTGGTATTGGCAGTATCCCCCTTTTTGTGAATACAGATGCAAAGTACTCATTCAGAACTGGATGTTTCAATATTTTAATTGGAAATAATTGTTACAAGAAATGAAAACCAAAAATAGGTGGAGGGCAATAATTGTGTTTATTAGTTTCGGGACATAATTTAATAGCTTTTAAAAGTAATTGTGGGGAAAGGCTGAAGTTTTAACTGTTCAAGGTTTTATTGATTTGAAGACTAATAGCAAAAGATTGATTTGTCAAAACACTTGTTATTACAAAAACCTATGGAAGAAGATTATCTTGATTGGTAACTCAGAATATATAAAGGATTAATATGTTTTCTGGATTAGTTTAATCCATCAGAACCACTAAAGAATGATTTCATAGGAATAAAAAGTGGTGTGCTGGTGTTCTTTCACTTCTGTGATGTATACGGTGTGATGACCATGTGCTTTGAGAAAAGTCTTTTTTTGTGTGTTGTCTCCTTTAGGCGCAAGGTGGACTCGGGAGCATTTTGAAAGAGGGTTAATTGCTCTCCTGATTACAACACATTAGGTTCTGAGGTTCCAATGGGGATGAAAAGCTAAGAAGCAAAGGGTATATTCTGCTTGGCAGTTTTCGGACTTATCCTTGTGGTGAAACAAGTCTCTGATAATAGAGCATTGACTGTGTTGCTGTGTATGTCATACATGTGGAAACAACAGAAAACTGAAGATAGAAAGGACAATGGATTGTGGATTAGACAAGATACACGGATTTGTCAAAGGGAGCTCGTGTCTAACAAACCTGTTAGAGTTCTTTGAGGAGGTAACAAGGAAGTTAGACAAAGGAGAACCAGTGGACGTGATTTATTTAGATTTCCAGAAGGCATTTGACAAGGTGCTGCATAGGAGACTGTTAAATAAGTTAAAAGCCCATGGTGTTAAGGGTAAGACCCTGGCATGAATAGAGGATTGGCTGACTGGCAGAAGACAGAGAGTGGGGATAAAGGGGTCTTTTTCAGGATGGCAGCCGGTGACTAGTGGTGTGCCTCAGGGATCTGTGCTGAGACCACAACTTTTCACAATATACATGAATGATCTGGAAGAAGGAACTGCTGGCACTGTTGCTAAGTTTTCAGATGATACAAAGATCTGTAGAGGGACAGGTAGTATTGAGGAAGTAAGGGAGCTGCAGAATGATTTGGACAAGCTGGGAGAGTGGGCAATGAAGTGGCAGATGAAATACAATGTGGAAAAGTGTGATGTTATGCACTTTGGAAAGAGGAATTTAGGCATTAAACTATTTTCTAAATGGGGAAATGCTTAGGAAATCAGAAGCACAAAGGGACTTGGGAGTCCTTGTTCATGATTCTCTGTTCATGATTCTCTTAAGGTTAACGAGCAGGTTCAGCCGGCAGTTAAGGCAAATACAATGTTAACATTAATGCCAAGAGGGCCAGAATACAAGACCAGGGAGGTACTTCTGAGGCTGTATAAGGCTCTGGTCAGACACCATTTGGAGTATTGTGAGCATTCTTGGGCCCCGTATCTAAGGAAGGATGTGTTGGCCTTGGAAAGGGTCCAGAGGAGGTTCACAAGAATGATCCCTGGAATGAAGAACTTGTCGTATGAGGAACGGTTGAGGACTCTGGGTCTGTACTTGTTGGGGTTTAGAAGGATGAGGGAGCATCTTACTGAAACTTGCAGGATACTGTGAGTCCTGGACGTAGAGAGGATGTTTCCACTTGTAGGGGAAACTAGAACCAGAGGACACCATCTCAGACTAAAGGGACGATCCTTTAAAACAGAGATGAGGAGGAATTTCTTCAGCCAGAGGGTGGTGAATCTGTGGAACTCTTTGCCACAGAAGGCTGTGAAGGCCAAATCACTGAGTCCCTTTAAGACAGAGATAGATAGGTTCTTGATTAATAAGGGGGTCGGGGGTTATGGGGAGAAGGCAGGAGAATGGGTTGAGAAAATATCAGCCATGATTGAATGGCGGAGCAGACTCGATGGGCCGAGTGGCCTAATTCTGCTCCGATGGCTTATGGTCTTATTTCTGCTGTTGGTGTTGCCAGAGCCCACCAGACCATTTAAAGGGGTTATGAGAAGGGATCTTCTGGGGATCCTGTGCCAGTTATGACGCGAGTGAGAGAGCATTCATAGATTTGTACCTTGTCGGTATTAACTGTGTCTGGAGAGTTTAGAGAGCTGCTGATAAATGTGATTCAACGGCCGAAACAATTGCTAAGTGAAGGTTCTTACATAGTGGTGGCTAAGTGAGACTGAGATCACACATGATGCCTCCTTTTGTGGGAAGTAATTATCATAGAATTTATCATAGAATTTACAGTGCAGAAGGAGGCCATTCGGCCCGTCGAGTCTGCACCGGCTCTTGGAAAGACCACCCTACCGAAGGTCAACACCTCCACCCTATCCCCATAACCCAGTAACCCCACCCGACACTAAGGGCAATTTTGGACACTAAGGGCAATTTATCATGGCCAATCCACCTAACCTGCATATCTTTGGACTGTGGGAGGAAACCGGAGCACCCGGAGGAAACCCATGCACACACGGAGAGGATGTGGAGACTCCGCACAGACAGTGGCCCAAGCTGGAATCGAACCTGGGACCCTGGAGCTGTGAAGCAATTGTGCTATCCACAATGCTACCGTGCTGTTGAGTGCTTATAACTATGTGAGGCATATCTTTGTTGTATTGACTATTTAATGTGAAATGTAGCTCTTGCTTGAAATATTCTTCGCCTGTTAATTAATGTTTGAATTATGCTGATTTTAGTTGGTTTGAGAGTAAAAGTTTTAAAGTGAAATTTTGTCCAGTGACTTTCTTTCTGTTGGTGTTGTGGAATTTCCTTTCTTTTTTTTATAATCTATCTGTCTCCTTGAGATTGTAACAGCAGTTAACATGTAGTTATTAAAACTTGGGTATTATCCTGTAATTGTAATGGGTTATCATAACATAGTGTTCAAATAACAATTTCCTTCTTTCTCAACATGCTGCTATGTTTTTCTTTCAATTGCATGGGTCTAATACCCATTATACTCTGGAATTCACCTGTCGATTTTCTGAAACAATTTTTAGCCACTATTGTTTTACTGTAAACTTGGCCTCAGTAGAAAAATAATACTATTATCATTAAGAATAAAAATAAAACATTGTAATATTTTGATTTGTGAGGAACGTTTAATTCCATACAATATATTTATCAGTACTGAAAAGATAACTACTCACCATAGCTAAAGGCAGTGGTTAAAATAACAAAGCCAACTTAGGAATTGTTTTTATATTTTTCAGGTACTTTTTTAAAAAATTGTTTTTATTAGCTTCAGGATGTCAGATTATTCGAACAACAGTATTATTAGCAGATTTGTTTTTGGAATCTTCACTTTAAAAAATAGGTTGTTGGAATAATTGTCATATCATGATTAAACAGGGTGACTGTTTGCAAACATATTAGCTTCAGGCAAATGTCAAAACGTTTTTTGCATCTGTCTACATGCCTAAGCAGGCAAGGCCTCGCATCTATTTTTCACAAATGACTTGTTATGAAAATCAAACCTACCTTGGTGTTGAGAGTCCAGGCGTTGGGAACTTCAACTCCTGATGGACCTCAAAGGTATTGCGCATGTGCACATCGGGAATGGGCTTCATATGCAAAGATTGGTATTTTTACCTTTTTTGAAGCCATCATACGTCTGCAAGAGAAATGGTGTGTAAATCCAGGTTAGATGACTGGGAATGGAGGGCATTGAGAATGAGAGTCCAGGCTGGGTCTTTCGGAGAGGGGAAGAGAGAGCTCCTAAATGAAGAGTCCCACAGAGGGGACAGGGACAGGAAGAGGTCCCAGTTCAGTTAAAAAAAGGGGAACAGAGAAGAACGGCTCCAAATAGGGAAAGGGTGGCGGATAGCTGATGTACGCAAAGATTGCTCAAGGGATACCCTGGTAATTGAAGAGGGCTCAGGAGAAGCCCCGAAGATCCAAGATGGCAGCTGAAGCTCGGCAACTCCATGCTGGAGACTGTGTTCTGCTTGGCCTGGCTGAAAGCTGAAGTTGTGTAAATGCATACTCGGGAATCCAGGAGAACAGAATCTCGGTAGGCGAGATTGAAACCCTGCCAGGCGGGCTGTTACTGAAACCCCCCGGGTTGGAATTACTATTGGAGAGAATTACAGGATTTGATCTTCAAAGATAAAGACTAGAATTCCTCGTGACAGAGTTTCGGTGAGATTGGTTGACTGACAGCATGACTGATATCAGAATGGTTGTTGAGAAGTTCACGGACTCTGTCCTGGTTGCATCTGCCATTTGTTGTGCAGAGTGACGTGATCGTCCACAATTTGCCTGCTAATTCACATGTACCTCATAATAAACTTGAATGTTGGAGTATAAGATATTGTAAATTGTTTTCTGACCTTGTACAGTGAAGTTTAATTTTGTTTGTTCAAAACCTGTGAAATCTTATCACTTTTTTCACTGGGCAAGTGTTTTGAATCTCACACTTTGTCTACTTTAAGCAAAACATTATTGATCCCTAACCGGATACCAACAACAACCAGGGGGGTCTTTCCAAGTATTATAACATAAATTGGGGGCTCTTGCAGGATTTCAAATCTACAGACAAATATGAGTGCTGGAACCTGTTGAGGTTGATTAGATTTCCACTAAATTTTACTACACTGATTGAAAAGCATAACAAACTTTGTCAATTGTTGTGACGTTTTTGGAGAGGGCAGATTTATCTCTGATTTACGACAAGTAACCATGGCTAGGTTAATTATATTAGCAGAAGAGCTGGAGTTTAAAAGCAGGGGTGAAGGAAGCAGTCATAATTGAGGTAGTAGCACAGCACCTGAGATTGAAAGAAGAAAAGGATAATCCAGATAGCAGTTCAGTTGAGTTGGCTAGAATTCAGTTGCAGATGAAGTAGTTTCAAATAGAAAAATACAGGAAAAACTTGAATTGGAAAAAAGAAATGGAAATGCAAAAGTTTGAGTTCCGAAGCGAGAACAAAATCAAACCGCATGAACTGGCCAGAGAAAAGCTTGGGTTACAGGGTGAAAGAAAGTCTTGTAGTTTGCATGGGGAAGAGTCTCCGCCTATTGCCTATATCCACTGGAGACGACATTGGGAGATATTTTGGAAGAACAATTTTCAGATTATGTGTTAGTTAAAATTGCAGTTCTTAATTCATATGAGCTCACCCCTGAAGCATATCGATTGAAATTTCAGACTTGGAAACGTTTATAGAATTTACTAGAGAGAAGGAAATGCTATGAAACTGGTGGTTTTGAACATTGAAAATGGAACAAAACATTTAAAACTGAGGCAGCTAATGATACTAGAATAGAAGAATTTGAAAATTGCCTTCAAAATAACTTTTTGAAAAAATATATTTTTATTATGGCATTTTGTATATACACTGAACACAACCAAAACCAGAATAAGAACAAACAGGAAACATCATAACAAATAAATAACACCCAACCGTCCACCCTCCCTGCCATTCCCCTCCCATCCTGCCTCCTCCATTTTAAAAACCAAAAATTTTTATTCTCCTACTTTTTTCACATTTTCTCCCACATTTACACCCAACAATAAACAACAATCAGTAACGAATGCAATGTCAATCCCCATATGAATAACAATGATCCCATCCTCCCGCAAACCCCCCAAACATTCGTCCGCATGTAAACATAAACAAATGACAAAAAGGAATCTGGAATTACCCATAGTCGCCATTAACACATACAGCCCCCCTCCCCCAACCCTCTCAGTCCCCCCCAATGTTCGATGAAATCCAATTCTCAAAAGTGCATAATGAATTACGCCCATGAATTGTAGAACCCCTCCATCCTTCCCCCTCAGTTCAAATTTGACCTTCTCAAGAGTAAAGAATTCCAGCATGTCCCCAAGCAACGGTCACACACACCTTCTACCCCCTCAAAGAGCCGACTCATCCTCTCCCTTGTAAGATGCGCTCTATACATCACCTTCAGCTTTATCAGCCCCAACCTCGCACACGTGGTGGAGGCGTTCACCCTTCGGAGCACCTCACGCCAGAACCCATAGAACATAGAAAATACAGCGCAGAACAGGCCCTTCGGCCCACGATGTTGTGCCGAACCTTTGTCCTAGATTAATCATAGATTATCATTGAATTTACAGTGCAGAAGGAGGCCATTCGGCCCTTCGAGTCTGCACCGGCCCTCGGAAAGAGCACCCCACCCAAACTCAACACCTTCACCCAACACCAAGGGCAATTTGGACATTAAGGGCAATTTATCATTGGCCAATTCACCTAACCCGCACATCTTTGGATTGTGGGAGGAAACCGGAGCACCCGGAGGAAACACACGCAGACACGGGGAGGACGTGCAGACTCCGCACAGTCAGTGACCCAAGCCGGAATCGAACCTGGGACCCTGGAGCTGTGAAGCAATTGTGCTATCCACAATGCTACCATGCTGCCCTTGAGAACAAATAAATCTACACTATATCATTTAACCGTAATCCATGTACCTATCCAATAGCTGCTTGAAGGTCCCTAATGTTTCCGACTCAACTACTTCCACAGGCAGTGCATTCCATGCCCCCACTACTCTCTGGGTAAAGAACTTACCTCTGATATCCCTCCTATATCTTCCACCTTTCACCTTAAATTTATGTCCCTTTGTAATGGTTTGTTCCACCCGGGGAAAAAGTCTCTGACTGTCTACTCTATCTATTCCCCTGATCATCTTATAAACCTCTATCAAGTCGCCCCTCATCCTTCTCCGTTCTAATGAGAAAAGGCCTAGCACCCTCAACCTTTCCTCGTAAGACCTACTCTCCATTCCAGGCAACATCTTGGTAAATCTTCTTTGCACCTTTTCCAAAGCTTCCACATCCTTCCTAAAATGAGGCGACCAGAACTGTACACAGTACTCCAAATGTGGCCTTACCAAAGTTTTGTACAGCTGCATCATCACCTCACGGCTCTTAAATTCAATCCCTCTGTTAATGAACGCGAGCACACCATAGGCCTTCTTCACAGCTCTATCCACTTGAGTGGCAACTTTCAAAGATGTATGAACATAGACCCCTGGATCTCTCTGCTCCTCCACATTGCCAAGAACTCTACCGTTAACCCTGTATTCCGCATTCATATTTGTCCTTCCAAAATGGACAACCTCACACTTTTCAGGGTTAAACTCCATCTGCCACTTCTCAGCCCAGCTCTGCATCCTATCTATGTCTCTTTGCAGCCGACAACAGCCCTCCTTACTATCCACAACTCCACCAATCTTCGTATCGTCTGCAAATTTACTGACCCACCCTTCAACTCCCTCATCCAAGTCATTAATGAAAATCACAAACAGCAGAGGACCCAGAACTGATCCCTGCGGTACGCCACTGGTAACTGGGATCCAGGCTGAATAATTGCCATCCACCACCACTCTCTGACTTCTATCGGTTAGCCAGTTCGTTATCCAACTGGCCAAATTCCCCACTATCCCATGCCTCCTTACTTTCTGCATAAGCCTATCATGGGGAACTTTATCAAATGCCTTACTAAAATCCATGTACACTACATCCACTGCTTTACCTTCATCCACATGCTTGGTCACCTCCTCAAAGAATTCAATAAGATTTGTAAGGCAAGACCTACCCCTCACAAATCCGTGCTGACTATCCCTAATCAAGCAGTGTCTTTCCAGATGCTCAGAAATCCTTTCCTTCAGTACCCTTTCCATTACTTTGCCTACCACCGAAGTAAGACTAACTGGCCTGTAATTCCCAGGGTTATCCCTAGTCCCTTTTTTGAACAGGGGCACGACATTCGCCACTCTCCAATCCCCTGGTACCACCCCTGTTGACAGTGAGGACGAAAAGATCATTGCCAACGGCTCTGCAATTTCATCTCTTGCTTCACATAGAATCCTTGGATATATCCCGTCAGGCCCGGGGGACTTGTCTATCCTCAGGTTTTTCAAAATGCCCAACACATCTTCCTTCCTAACAAGTATTTCCTCGAGCTTACCAATCTGTTTCACACTGTCCTCTCCAACAATATCGCCCCTCTCATTTGTAAATACAGAAGAAATATTCCCCATACCCTCTCCCAACTCTTCCTCCCACTTTGCCTTGATCCCTTCCAGTGATGCCTTCTCTTCCAAAATAGCCCCGTAAACCGCTGAATCCTCCCTTCTCCAGTCCCCTTGTCGTCAGCACCTCCTCCAGCAATGTGGAAGCCGGCTCTACTGGGAAGCTCTGTTTCTCCTTTCTGGCAAAGTCTCGAACCTGCATATATCTAAATATCCCCCCCCTGCTCCAGCCCATACTTCGCTCCCAGCTTCTTCAATCCTGCAAACCGACCCCCAAGAAACAAATCTTTTAGTGTTGTAATTCCTTTCTCCTCCCATCTCTGAAAATTTCCATTCCACTTCCCTGGCTCAAATCTATGGTTCCCCCGAATCGGCATTTCCCTTGACACTGCCCCAACCCAAAGTGCTGGCGAAACTGCCCCCAAATTCTCAACGAAGCTTTTACTACCGGACTCCCTGAGTATCTCCCCGGGGCCGTTGGGAGCGGCGCTGTTGCGAACACCTTCAAACCCGACCCCTACACAAATCCTCCTCCATTCTGACCCATTGAGAGTTAACCCATCTGACCCAGCTCCGTACCTTCTCCACATTCGCTGCCCAGTAATAATACATCAGGTTCAGAAGACCCAAACCCCCTTGCTTATCTTCCTCTCTGTAGTAGCACCTTTCCAATTCTGGCCACCTTCCCTTCCCATATGAACGAGGTAATCACCCCTTCAATCTTTCTAAAAAATGCCTTTGGCCAGGAAAATCGGGAGGCATTGGAAAATAAACAAGAATCGCGGCAACACATTCATTTTAACCGCCTGTACCCGACCTGCCAGTGACAGAGGGAGATCATCCCACCTTGCCAGATCAGCTTTCACCCTCCCCACCAAATTAGAAATGTTGTACCTATGGAGCCTCCCCCAATCCCAAGCAACCTGCACTCCCAGCTATCTAAAGTGAGTCCCTGCCCTATGGAATAGCAGCCTCCCCCCCCCCCCCCCCCCCCCACCACCACCCCATGCCCCCACCCCTGGCTGAGACACCACAAAATATTCATTCCTGTCTAAATTTAATTTGTACCCCGAGAAGGACCTTCTGCACGTAAATTCTATGACCCAAACACCCGAAGCAGCTCCAGTATTCCCCCTATTGACACACTCGGTTCCAACACGTATCATAACAAGTCATCGGCACATAAGGACACCCTATGCTCTATCCCCCCCCCCCCCCCGCACTATCTCTTTCCATACCCCTGAACTTCTTAACGTGATGGCAAATGGCTCAAAGCGAGTGCAAACAGCAGGGGGTGGGACATAGGATATCCCTGCCTAGTCCCATGGTGGAGAGGAAAATATCTCGAGCTGATGTTATTTGTGCGGACACTCTCCCTCAGCTCCTTATATAGTACCCAGTCCACAAATATTGGTCCTATCCCAAACCGCTCCAGAACTGCCATCAAGTATCCCCATTCTACCTGGTCAATCGCTTTATCGGCGTCTAATGTCTCAACCACCTCTCTTTCCTTCCCCTCTGCCGGTGCCATAACCACGTTCAATACCCTCCTAATGTTCGAAAAGAGCTGCCTCCCTCTCACAAACCCCGTCTGATCTTCACCTATCACCTTCGGGAGGCACTCCTCTAGACTACCTGCCACTATCTTCGCCAAGATCTTTGTGTCCACGTTTAAAACTGATATGGGCCTATACGACCCACACTCGGATCCTTATCTTTCTTAAGTAACAGGGAAATCGATGCCTGCCCCAACATTTGTGGTAACACCCCCCTCCCTATTGCCTCCTCAAACATCCCCACCATCAGCAGTACCAGCTTTTCTTTGAATTTATTATAATATTCCACCGGAAACCCATCGGGCCTTGCCACCGTCCCCGACTGCATCCTCCCAATTGCATCTTTTATCTACTGCTCCACTATCGCCCGATTTAATGTAGCCCTGTCCCCCTCCCCTAACCTTGGGTACTCCAGCCCATCTAGAAATTCCTGCATCTCCCGGCCTCCCCCAGATGGCCCTGATCTGTACAACCTCTCATAGAATTCCTTAAATACCTTGTTAATCTGATCTGGAGCGACCACCAACTTCCCTGCCCTGTCCCGCACCTGGACAATTTCCCTTGCCGCCGCTTCCCTCTGGAGCTGACCCGCTTTCTCCCCATGTTCGTAAACTGCACCCTTTCTTGCCTCAATTGCCGTACCGCCTTCCTGGTAGATAGTTGGTCAAAGCTCGCCTGGAGTTCCTTGCTCTTTTCCAACTTGGCTGGGTCCCCATCTTCTGCAAACCTCCGATCTACCTCCAGCATCTCATCTATTACCCTCTGATGCTCAAACCTCTCCTCTTTGTCTAGCCTAGCCTTGAAAATAATCACCTCACCCCTCACCACCGCCTTTAAAGCCTCCCAGACAACCACCTTCGATGCCTCCCCTGTGCAGTTAAAACCTACATATTCCTCGATTACTTTTTCAATTTTGTCACAGAACCCTCGGTCCCTCAACAGTCCCACATCTAATTTCCACCCTGGTCTTTGCACCACCCCCTTCTCCAGTACCATATCCCCCAATGTGGAGCATGATCTGATCGTGCAATTGCGGAGTACTCCGACCCATTAACTCCAGCTGGCAGCGCCATCCCTCCCATGAAAAAGTCGATCCGCGAGTATGCATTATGGACCGCTGAGAAAAACGAGTACTCCCGTTCCCTCGGGTGCAGAAACCTCCAAGCATCCACCCCTCCCATTTCCACCATTAGCCCAGCGAGCGCCTTCGCCCCCCGCCCCCCTTGACGGGACCAGCGAGAGTGGCCGTGACCTGTCCAATCTTGGCTTCTGCACCAAGTTCCAGTTCCCCCCCCCTCCCTTCCCCCACTACCAATTTGTGTGTGTCCAAGTCGGGGATGGCCCCACACACCTGCGCAAATCCCACATCGTCCCAATTGGGACCATATACACTTACCAGCGCCTCTAGCCTTCCCTCCAGCATCCCTGTCACAATTACATACCTACCCCCCTGATCTGCAATCGCACCCTTTTGCTGACCATTACCGCTACCCCTCGAGCTCTTCCGTTAAATCCAGAGTGAAACACCTGACTAACCTAACCCTTTTTAAGTCTCCCTTGATCCTTCACCCTCAGGTGAGTCTCCTGCAGCATTGCTGCATCGGCCTTCAAACTTTTAAGATGCGCAAGCACCCTTGACATCTTGACTGGGCCTCCCAGCCCCCTCGCGTTCCACGTGACTATCCTAACTGGGGGTCTCTCACCTCCCACCCTTCTTATCCACCATCATCATACCACCGGGCCCTGCCCCATGAGCCTGACCCGTCCCTATCCATTATTAACATCGAACCCCCTCCCAGAATCCCCCCCCCCTGCACTTCCCCTCAAAAAATTCTCACCCAGTATTGATCCTCTCGCCCCCCACTTGCTCACCTTGTAGGCCCATCAAAACATGCTAACCAGGCTCCAATGTCCGCAGCTCTCCTATCACCTCACCTCCGTTCACTCGCCGACTTGAGCTAGCGCAGTTCCCCCCCAGCAGAGGCATACTGTCCCCTCTCACCCAGTCCCAGAAGAAAAAGAAAAACAATCTAACCCATACAATTCAATAAAATAACATATAACCGTTGCAACAAAGAAAAGGAACAAAAATGCCAATCAAACCAAACAAAAACTTAAACTCTATAACAATGTGGTTCAAGTAAGTTACAAAACAGGTCAGTGAAAAGAAAGTTATAACATTGATACATTTTCCAGCTCCCCAATCACCACGATCTCTCTTCCAGCTGCACTCCTCACTTCTGTCCCAAGCCATCTGCCTTCATAAACGCCTCAGCCGCCTCCTGATGCACTATCAATTACGACGAGACGAGAGTAGAGTGTAATCGAGGCATTATTACGCACAGATGTGTAGCCTCCTGCAGCTGCTGCCAAAATGGTTGTAGTACAGGGGCCTTACCGTAATACCCCACGTATACGGTATATACAATACAACAGTGGTGACTACCACATTCACCCCCCTGCTAAAAAAGAGTCCAGCGGGGGTGGTGGAAAACTATTTCCATTCAGGTGTTTAACATTTTAAGGAAAAGTTTACAAATTCAGACGATTGGGCGCCTTGATCCGTCGTTGCGAGCGCCGCAATTCTGGTGGCAATTTCGGCGTTGGTTCTGTCGTCGGTGACTCCGGGAGCGTGTCAAACTCATCTTCATTCCCGGGTGGGACCAAGGGGAAGACTGATCGTCCTGGAGTGGGGGCTGTGGTGGGGTGCGCTGGGGGGAGGGAGGGTGGCGCCGGGGCAGAGTGGGGGGGGGGCTGGTCCCTGAGGGAGACTGTGTCTTGGCAGCCATCGGGACATGCTACGTAGGCGTACTGCGGGTTCGTGTGAAGTAGCTGTACCCTCTCAACCAACGGGTCCACCTTCTGTAGCCGCATGTTGTTGCGGAGAAGAACAGGTCCTGGAGCTGCCAGTCACGTTGGGAGCGAAACCCCGGAGGTGGACGTCCTGTGGAAGGCAAAGAGACGTTCATGGGGAGTTTCGTTAGTCGCAGTGCAAAGGCGCGACCGAATGGAATGAAGGGCGTCGGGGAGGACCTCCTGCCAGCGGGAGGCCGGGAGATTTCTGGGCTGTAGGGCCAGCTGGACTGCCTTCCAGACCGTCCCATTCTCCCGCTCCACCTGCCCGTTTCCCCGGGGGTTGTAGCTTGTCGTCCTGCTCGAGGCAATGCCCCTGTTGAGTAGGTACTGGCGCAGCCCATCGCTCATAAATGAGGATCCCCGGTCGCTGTGGACGCAAGCGGGGAAACCGAACAGAGCGAAGTTGGTGTTGAGGGCTTTGATGACGGTGGCAGACGTCATATCGTGCATGGGACGGCGAAGGGTAATCTGGAATATTCGTCGACCACATTAAGAAAGTACGTGTTTCGGTCAGTGGAGGGGAGGGGCCATTTGAAGTCCACGCTGAGGCGTTCAAAGGGACGGGAGGCCTTCACCAGGTGTGCTCAGTCTGGCTGGTAGAAGTGCGGTTTACACCCCGCGCAGACCTGGCAGTCTCTGGTGATTGCCCTGACTTCCTCGATGGAGTAGGGCAGATTGCGGACCTTTATGTAGTGATAAAAGCGGGTGACCCCTGGGCGACAGAGATCGTCGTGCCGGGTCTGGAGTCGGTCCACTTGTGCGCTGGCACAAGTACCTCGGGATAGGGCATGGGGGGGCTCGTTGAGCTTACCGGGCCGATACAAAATCTCGTAATTGTAGGTGGAGAGCTCGACCTTACCCCCTGTGTGTTGTTGAACATGAAGTCAACCGACCGTTGGTCAGTGAGGAGAGTGAATCTCCTGCCGGCCAGGTAATGCCTCCAATGCCGCACAGCTTCAACGATAGCTTGGGCCTTCTTTTCGACGGAGGAGTGCCGAATTTCAGAGGCATGGAGGATGCCACGTGCCTGCCTGCCTGGTTGAGGGTGGCGGCTAGAGCTACTTCTGATGCATCGCTCTTGACTTGGTAGGGGAGCGTCTCGTCGTCCGCGTGCATCGCGGCCTTGGCGATGTCGGCCTTGATACGGTTAAAGGCCTGGTCAGCCTCAGCCGTCAGTGGGAAAACAGTTGAGTGGATGAGTGGGCGGGCCTTGTCCGCATAGCGAGGGACCCACTGGGTGTAGTACAAGAAGAAGCCCAGGCATCGTTTGAGGGCATTGGGACAGTGGGGAAGGGGAAGTTCCATGAGGAGGTGCATGCGATCGGGGTTGGGCCCGAGCACTCCATTCTGGACCACATAGTCGAGGATGACTAATCGGTTCATGCTGAACAAACACGCACTTCTCCTTGTAGGTTAGGTTGAGGAGTTTAGCGGTGTTGAGGAATTTGGAAAGGTTAGCGTCGTGGTCCTGCTGGTCGCGGCCGCAGATGGTGACGTTATCTATGTACGGGAAGGTGGCCCGCAGTCCGTACCGGTAAACCATTCGGTCCATCTCTCATTGGAAGACCAAGACCCCGTTAGTGACGCCAAAGGGAACCCTAAGGAAGTGGTAAAGGCGGCCGTCCGCTTCAAACGGGGTGTACGGGCGGTCCGCCTTGCGAATGGGGAGCTGGTGGCAGGCAGATTTCAGGTCCACTGTCGAGAAGACCCGGTGCTGTGCAATCTGATTGACCATATCAGATATGCGTGGGAGAGGGTACGCCTCGAGCTGCGTGTACCGATTGATGGTCTGACTGTAGTCAACGACCATCCTGTTTTTCTCCCCAGTTTTCACAACTACCACTTGGGCTCCCCAGGGGCTGTTGCTGGCCTCGATAATACCTTCCCGCAGCAGCCGCTGGACCTCCGTCCTGATGAAGGTTCTGTCCTGGGCACTGTACCGTCTGCTCCTGGTGGCGATGGGTTTGCAATCCGAGGTAAGGTTCACAAACAGGGAAGGTGGGTCGGCCTTAAGGATCGTGAGACCGCAAACAGTAAGGGGTGGTAGCAGCCCGCCAAATTTCAGGGTTAGACTCTGAAGGTTGCACTGGAAGTCCAGGCCGAGTAGCAAGGCAGCGCAGAGGTTGGGGAGGACATAGAGCCGGAAGCCGCTGAACTCTACGCCCTGGATAGTGAAGGTGGCGGTGCAATACCCCCGGATCACCATGGAGTGGGATCCGTGGCCAGGGAGATTTTCTGGTTGATGGGTGTACTGTGAGGGAGCAGGCGCCTTACCGTATCGGGGTGGATGAAGCTCTCAGTGCTCCTGGAGTCCAGAAGGCAGGATATCTTGAGCCCGTCGACTGTCACTGTCATCGACGTGGTCGCGAGGTTGTGCGGTCGGGACTGGTCGAGCATGATGGAGGCCAGACGTGGCGGGTCGCCGGCAGTTGCAGGCGATGAGTGGCCCCATGAGGTGCCCGACGAGCAGGGGTCCTGAGGCGGAGAAGATGGCGGCGCCCACGGGCCGCACGTGTCCTGAGGCAGGCAAGATGGCGGCGCCCATGGGCCGCACGTGTTGTGATGCGAGCAAGATGGTGGCGCCCATGGGCCGCACGTGTTGTGATGCGAGCAAGATGGCGGCGCCCACGGGCCGCACCTGTTGTGAAGGCAGCAAGGTGGCGGCGCCCACGGGCTGCACGTGGTCTGAGGCGAGGAAGATGCCGGCGCCCACGGGTCGCACGTGGGGGGTGCAGGGACAATAGCGGCGATCGAGCGGGCTTGGCACACAGCAGCGAAATGTCCTTTCTTCCCCCAGGCTTTGCAGAGTGCGCTTCGTGCCAGGCAGCGCTGCCAGGGGTGTTTTGACTGTCTGCAGAAGTAGCACTTGGGTCCCCTGGGGTCGGTTGGCTGCCGCGTGGTGCAGGCCTGGTGTTCCCTGGGGGAGGTCGCTGATGTGGTCCACGGTGGGGTGTTCGCTGGCGGGGTCCACGATGCGCAGGAGGGGTGAGCCGTGCGATCGGGGGCATACGCCTGTATATTGCCTGAGGCGACTGTGAGCGAGAGCGCTAGTTTCTTGGTCGCTGCGAGGTCGTGGGTAACCCCTTCTAAGAGGCGCTGGCGGATGTAGGCCGACCCTATGCCCGTAACGAACACATCTCTAAGTAGCAGGTCAGAATGTTCAGCGGCCGAAATGGCCTGGCGATCGCAGTCTCTCACCAGGACGTGCAGGGCACGCCAGAAATCTTCCACAGACTCACCGGGGAGTTCATGCCGCGTGGGCAGGAAGTGCCTGGTGTAGATTTTGTTAGTCTGCTGAGTGTAGTTCTCCTTCAGTAGCGCCATGGCCTCAGCATAGGTCGGCACGTCCCGGATGAGGGGAAAAATATCGGAGCTCAGCCGCGTGTAGAGGATCTGGAGCTTATGTGCCTCTGGGGGTTGTTCAGTCGCAGATCCAATGTATGCTTCAAAGCAAGCTAGCCAATGTGCGAAGGCCGACTTGGCATTGCCTGCTTGAGGGTGCAGCTGCAGGCGATCAGGCTTGAAGCGGAGATCCATCATTGTAAAATCTCTGCGTAATAAATTGATGCACTCTCAATTACGACGAGACGAGAGTAGAGAGTAATCGAGGCTTTATTAGGCAGAGATATGGAGCCTCCCGCAGCTGCTGCCGAAATGTCTGCAGCTCGGAGAGCCCACACATTTATACTCTGCCTACTGGGCGCAGCCAGCAGGCAGGGATCTACCCCGTACCTGTAGTACTGGAGCCTTACCGTAATACCCCTCGTATGCAGTGTATACAATACAACAGTGGTGAGTACTGCAGGGTTGTGGGGGCGAAACCCATGCAAATGCGGGAAGAATGTGCAAACTCCACACAGATAGTGACCCAGAGCCGGGATCAAATTTGGGACCTCGACACCGTCACAAACATTCTAAATCCACCACTATATTCCCAACTCAAATGATACCCGCTTATTTATCAGCACCGTCACCCCATGTGTCTTCATATCTAATGCTGAATGGAAGATTTGCCCAACCCATCCTTTCCTTAGCCTAATCTGGTCCCTGATCTTCAAATGCATTTCCTGCAACAAGGCCATGCCCATCTTCAAGCTCCTCAGATGCGCGAATAGGCTCGACCATTTGACCGGCCCATTCAGCCCTCTCACGTTCCACGTGACCAGCCTGGTCGGGGGATACCCCGCCCTGTCCCCTGCCGAACAACCATGTCCCTTCTTGGGTCAGTCCCCGGCCTGCGTCACTAGACCTTCCAGTGTCCACCGGGTGTCCACCGTCCCCAACTTCCTCTCCACTATGCCACAACAGCCTCACCTTTGTCAGCAGTCGGCCCCCCACTCCCCTGAACAAAACGCCAGTCCCATCCCCCTCTAACACTCTAACCACCTGCTCACCCCCACTGCGCTCCCGTTAACTAGCCCGCCTAGCTAGCCTGGCACCCCACCCATGGCGTCAATCATCCTACCCCCACTGATCCCCCCCCCCCACCCCCCCGCCGCACTGTTCCATAGTGCAAACAACAATAAAGTAATAATAAGGTGCTCTCACCCTCAATTTCCTCTAGCATCCCACCAAAGAACCCCACAAAAACACCCCCAGAGAAGACATGTTCCATCCTAACCATCCCCTCAAAAAACAATAGAACAAAAAGACAGAGAGAACCCACATCTCCTCTAAAGTTCGATATCCTCTCCTGCCAGTTCATTGGCTCTCAAAAAGTCTGGGGCAGGATTTTCCATTAGCCGACACCAAAATCGGGGCGTGCGATCAGGTGGAGAATAGCTTCCAATGCCAAAATCGTGGCAGGTGCCGGTTCGATGTCTAATCGCGATTCTCCGTCACCTCAAAAAAGGCGTCACTGCGCTTCATTCTGCGCGTACTTTACAGCCATACACCTGCACACATTGCTAACAGCCCGCTTTAAACCTAGTGTTATGGGTCGTATCGGTCCCCCGCCCTCCCCCTCCCCCCCGGGCACCCCCCTGGATGCCCTCTGGCCCCAGCCGACCCATCAGCTGTATGGGCGGGCTCCAGCACAATCAGTGCCATCTTTTTGGCTTCCCAGCCTCCTCGTCTGCTTGGCCTCCTGCAAGACCTCTTTATCTAGGAACAGATGGACCTCACCACCATGGCCCTCGGTGGCTTGTTTGCCTGTGGCTTCCTCATCAGCGTCCTATGCGCCCAGTCGACCACCAGGGCCCAATCGAAGGCACCCTCCCTCACCTGCTGCTCCAACATTATGGCTACATATGAGCTAGCGTCCGGTCCCTCTATACCCTTTGGCATTCCAACAATTCAATTTTGTCTGCTGGAGCGGTTTTCCAGATCCTCCAACTTTTCCTTTAGCCACTTCTGGGTCTCCCACAACATCCCGATCTCAACTGCCAATGAGGTAAGCTGCTCCACGTGCTTCTCCCACTGCCTCCTCCACTTTCTGGATCGCCTGGCTCTGGTCTCCAGCCTCAGCTCTACCCAATTGATCCCTGCTTTTAGCAGGTCCACCACCTTCGCCAGGTCCTGAGCTTCCCTTCTCTATTGGCTGAATTTCTCATTTAAGAAGTCCACCATTGGGCTCGTAGGGCTGACCCTTTATCCTCCGCCTTCTTGCTCTGAGTCGCATGAAAAGTTTCTTGCTCCAGCAGCTCCTTTCTGCTCAACACACTTCTGGTCCATGACTCCACCAGTGGAGTATAACTTTCCTCCACCACCTCTACACCTTTTTCAACTAAAACATCCATCCAGCCCACGGGAAAGAACCGCCTCGAGCGGGAGCTGCCAAATGTGCGACCACCCACTCCATGGCCGCCACCGGAAGTCCAGCATCCCAATAGCTATTGGGTCCCACCTGGAAGACCCTGGGGTTTTCTAAGGTGCAGGCAAGTGGTTCTGGCAGATGGGTATGATATATCCATAGATCGGGGGTAGTAGACGTCCACTGGTAAACTCACAAGGAAGCTGGAGGAATACAAAATAGTCTAGCTTTAGGGAGAAGGCAGAAGCTGTTCCAGTAGAAATGATAGGATAGAGAGTAAAAGGGATGCAAATAAACCAGTATGCTTTTATTGCCATAAGACGGGGCATCTCAAAACCCATTATTGGAAGCTAAACAGTAAAGTGGAGGCAGTAATAGGAATGTTTCAGGAATATTCAGGAAAGGCTAGTACTCGCAAGGAAATGGGTGAAAAACTATAGCAGGCGGTACAATTGAAATGCGCGTTTCTACTAGAAAGGGGGACATGGCAAAGGATAGTCAAGGTGACTCTTCCTTAAATACTGTGAATGTGAGGGAGATTGATGAAGGTTATTGAGGCTTTGTCTTGAAGGGAGAAGAGTTCCCTTTATTACAGTGACAAAAACATTAAATAAACTCGCATCTTAAGGGACACTGGAGTATATTAATCATTGATGGTAGCCGCTGCTATGATTGTTTTCCAGATAGTTTAATGAAGAAAAAGTATTAAAAGAGTATTAATGGGATTTATGAACTGTTCCCTCGTGTAAAGTCAATTTACAAAGTGAAACAGTAATAATTATAATAAATCTTTATTATTATCACAAGTAGGCTTATATTAACACTGCAATGTGTACCAGCCCGTACCAGCCTCCCCGAACAGGCGCCGGAATGTGGCGACTAGGGCCTTTTTACAGTAACTTCATTTGAAGCCTACTTGTGACAATAAGCGATTTTCATTTCATTTTTCATTTCATTTCAATGAAGTTACTGTGAAAATTCTCTAGTCGCCACATTCTGGCGCCTGTTCGGGTACACAGAGGGAGAATTCAGAATGTCCAATTCCCCTAGTAGCACGTCTTTTGGGACTTGTGGGAGGAAACCGGAACACCCGGAGGAAACCCACACAGAAGCAGGGAGAACGTGCTGACTCCCACAGAAAGTGACCGAAGCGGGATTCGAACCTGGGATCCTGGTGCTATGAAGCAACAGTGCTAACCAAATTGAACTGTTAGAGTAAATAGAATTGCTACAGTGGGAATTGTTCACAAAGTTTATTTATTGAAGGAATAGATTTTGTACTGAGTAATGATTTGGCAGGTTTGAAATTATTACCATCTCAGAATTTCAAGATAGCTGTTTGAGGGGCGAGAAATGCAATTTTACCAGAGGAACATCTGGGATTTGTTCCCTGCTCATGTGGCAACTCGATCCCAAACTCATAAGGCTAGACAGAAGGAAGGGGAATTAGTTGCGAGGAAGGATAATCTACACGTTCGACTGGTTGGGATCTTTTCTGGGAACATGAGGTAGAGTTAAAAACCCGGACAAAGTTATTTAGCTGCAATTCATTGGTGGAAGCCTAACAGACAGGCCCTGGTTTGTAGGGGCTGTGTCAGTCAGTGTGTTCTGAGGGTGAATCCGACGTGGTCCCTCAATGTTAATATGTAAAAGGTAGCCTTTCAAGGAGAAAATAAAGACCTCCTCAGAGACCAATGGATGAGGAGTGGCAGTCGTCCATAAAATTGTTACCTGTCCTGGTTATTGCAGACAAATTTTAAGAATTGCCCTAGAGAGTCTGATGGCAGTTTGCCTCAAAATAAAGAAAACTCAGGCTGAAATAATTGTCAGGATTGCATGGAGATTGGTTGAATACTGCAAGACATGTTACACCTGTGAATTAGTTGGGAAACCCCAGCTATCGATGAGATCAGCGCTATTGATTTCAACATGGAATATTTAGTCAGGTTTGGGTGGATTATGTGGGATCCCTACACAAGACTAAAATAGCGCATCAATATCTTTTAACTATCTTGAATTTATCCACCTGGTTCTCAGAGCCAATCCCCTTAAAGAAAAACACTGTAAAAGTGATAATTGATGGGTTGATCGGGTTTGTTTACCAGGTATGGATTGTCCAGAGAGATTCAGTCTGATCAGGGATCAAACTTCATACCATGCGTGTTCAAGGAGCCAATGCATAGCCTGGGAGTGAAGCAAATAAACTCACCTGTATATCACCCCTTTGGAGAAATTCCATCAAACCTTAAAAATCACAATTAGGGTCTGTTGTCTGTAATACCGTTAAGATTGGGATAAAGGGGTTTCATTTTTTGTTATTTGCAATCAGAGACTCACCTAACCAATCAACCGGGTTCAGTCCCTTGAGTTAGTCTGTGGGCATGAAATGCAGGGCCTGCTTAAATTAATTAAAGCAAAAATCATGATCCAGAAAGAAGAAGCATTTTTTGATTTGTGTCCAATTTTTGAGAAAGATTGTCAAATGCTTGAGCTGTAGCTCAGGAACATCTTGAGATTTCTCAATGAATGATGAAAGACCAAGCGCATAAGAGAGGGAACCGTGATCTTTTTGACCTGAGGATTAAGTGTTGGTTTTATTATCTTTGGGTGAGCCAATGAAGGCTAGGTTTAGTGGACCTTACTGACTCATTTTGGTAAATTATGTAATTAGCACTCCAGCCAGAAGGAAATGTGGAATTCCTACAGTGCAGAGAAGGAGGCCATTCGGCCCATCGAAGCTTCCTGATCCTCTGAAAGAGCACTGTACGCAACTCCACTCCTCTGCCCACCCCACTCTATCCCCGTAATCTAACCTGCACATCCTTGGACACTTAAGGGGCAATTTGTCATGGCCAATTCACCTAACCTGCACATCTTTGTGGGAAGAAACCGGAGCACCCGGTTGAAACCCACGCATACACGGGGAGAACATGCAAACTCTACATACACACATTCTGCACTGTAAATTCTATGATAATCAACCCAAGGTGGGGAATTGAACCCGGGTACCTGGTGATGAGGCAGCAGTGGTAACCACTGCCACAGTGCCACCCATATCAAAGTAGATGTCATGTAAATATGTTAAAATCTTACTATGACCAGAAAGCTAGTCTACCAGTGACAGTACTTCCAGTTATGAAAAATGATAATATAGACACACTGGAGGGTTCACTCCAGGAAGCAGAGCCAGAAGGTTCTCCGATCAAACCCTCTTTAAAACTGGACAATGCAGTGACGTTAGAAAATTTATACAGAGGGTTACACGATCTTCCAGAGAAGTCTAAGAGTGACATAGTCAAACTGCTGAGGAAATATAAGTCCATATGTAGTTATAGACTAGGGCGCACATTTTTAGCTTGACATGATGCAGATGTGGGAAATGATGCAAAATCCACATCAACTCAATCCTGGAAAATTGGCTTGAATAACAGAAGAAAAATAATTTTTTTGCTGGACAATGACATCATTGAACCCAGTCAGAGGAACTGGAGTTCTCAATTGTATTGGTGGCAAAACGTGATGGATAGGTCAGAGATTTGAGCTTTGTTGGTAAAATTGACTGGCTTAAAGGATATTGGCAAGTTCCATAATCAGGCAAAACAATCAGTAAGGATAAACAATGACAACGCCTCCACGATAGTCCTCATTACCGGGGCCCCACAAGGCTGCATGCTTAGCCCCCTACTATACTCCTTTTACACCCACGACTGTGGCAAAATTTGGCTCCAACTCTTATCTACAAGTTTGCTGATGACACAACCAGAGTAGGTCGGATCTCAAAGAATGATGAGCCAGAGTACAGGAGGGAAATCAAAAACCTCGTGGCATGGTGCAATGACAACAATCTCTCCCTCAACATCAGGAAAACGAAGGAGCTGGTCGTTGACTTCAGGAAGCGAACTGTCGTACACGCCCCTGTCTGCATCAATGGTGCTGTGATGGAGATGGTTGACAGTTTCAAATTCCGAGGTGTAAACATCACTATCAATCTGTCCTGGTCCACCCACGTCGATGCTACAACCAAGAAAGCACAACAGCGCCTATATTTCCTCAGGAAATTAAGGAATTTCGGCATGTTCAATTTTTATAGATGCACCGTAGAAAGCACCCTATCTGGCTGCATCACAGCTTGGTATGGTAACTGTTCGGCCCAAGACTAAGAAACTACAGAAGAGTCGTGAACACAGCCCAGTCTATCACGTGAATCCGCCTCCTATCCATTGACCTCCCGCTGCCTTGGGAAATGGGAAGCATAATCATAGACCCCTCCCACTCGGGCTATTCTCTCTTGCAACCTCTTCCATCGGGCAGAAGGTACAAAAATCTGAGAACACGCACCAACAGATTCAAAAACAGCTTCTTCCCTGCTGTTACCAGACTCCTGAATGTCCCTCTCACAGACTGAATTGATGTCTACGCATCTTCTCTACAGTTGCAGCAGTATATTCCACATGCTTCACCCGATTTCTATGTCTATGTATTTACATTGTGTATTTATCGTATGTCTTATGTTTTTCATGGAGCGATCTACCTGCACTGCACACGGAACAATACTTTTCACTGTCCCTCGGTACAAGTGACAAATCTAAAATCTAATCTAAATAAATATCTACGTTCATAACACCAGAAGGCCTGTATTAAAACAAAGTCATGCCCTTGTTCCTGCTACTTTTCAAAGCCCGGCCAACTAAGTGATTGCCGGATTAGAAGATGCGGATATGTAGTAACACATGGGAAAAACATGTGGAGCACCTCGGTGCACTATTCGATAGATTTCAAGTGGTGAAATTGGTGATCAATTTGGCAAAGACTGAGTTTGCCTGGGATATATTCACCTATCACATGTCATAGGGCAAAGTAAAGTACTGCTTTGAGAGGCTGAAGTTAAAGCCTTTCGACTTAAACTAAATAGGAGATCTTACGGTTCCTGGGAATGTCTAGATTCTATGGGGAATTCATCCTGAATTTCAATGTGGTAGTTGCTGCCTTAACTAGCTTGAAGAAAATAGTGACGTTTACCTGGACAAAATCCTGTCAGACTGCTTTTGAAAGGTTGAAGGCTGCATTAATGAACAAAGCTGATTTGGCTGTTTTGGATTTCAATAGGCCTTTCAAAGTAGGCATAGGAGCAGTGCTGTTACAAGAGGACAGCACTGGTATAGTGCGACCAGTTGGGGGTCACCTCTGGAGAAAATTTAGTACATGTCAACAGAAATGTTCAATTTTCAAGAAGGAAGCATTTAAGCCTCATTTTTACCTCTTCTACATTTTGAAGTATACGTTTCAAATCTAAGAGACATTAATGTATACTGATCATAATCCACTGGTATTTTTAGAAAAGTTTAATGCTACACCCCTTCAACCAGAAAATTGAGCATGCTGCTGGAAAAAAAATAACGTTGTGGCAGAAGCTCTGTCCAGAGTTTAAAGAAAAGGTGTGGGAGAAGAGACAGGTTCTAAATTTGGATAATACTATGATCTCTAAATCCTGCTTTTGCTACTTTCATAGAATTCACAGAATTAACAGTGCAGAAGGAGGCCATTCGGCCCATCAAATCTGCACCGGCCCTTGGAAAGAGCACCTCCCTCCAAGCCCACACCTCCACCCCATCCCCACACCACCACCCTATCCCCGTAACTCCAGCTATCCTTTTTTGGACACTAGGGGCAATTTATCATGGCCAATCCACCTAACCTGCACATCTTTGAACTGTGGGAGGAAACTGGAGCACCCGGAGGAAACCAACGCAGACACGGGGATAACGTGCAGACTCCGCACAGATAGTGACCCAAGCCGGGAATCGAACCTGGGACCCTGGAGCTGTGAAGCAACTGTGCTAACCACTGTGCTACCGTGCTGCCCCGTACTTGTTACATGTACTTTTGTTAAACCTTGGTATCTTTATAATATGAGATGTGTAATTGTACCATAAAATGTAAATATTGTATGTAATAAGTTATTGTTCGAAGTTTTATGGTGTTAAATATTTTTTGTGAATAATTTGTAAAACCATTGTAAAGAAATCTTCACTATATTGATGCTTGCTTTCTTCCAAAGGGAAGGTTGTTATGAAAGTCAAAATTACCTTGGTCTGGGGAGCTGACATCGGGAACCTAAACTCCCGCGGCCTTTCGGCTTTTGCATATGCATACATTGGAATTGGGTTGCACATGCGCGGATGGGCATTTTTACATTCTTTGGATCAAGTGCCTGTGCAAGAAGAAAAATTATGTGAGAACCCTGGTCAGGAGTGGAGCACATAGAGAAGAAGAATCCCTGGCAGGAAATGGAGATGTCCCAAAGGGAAAGAAACTGAGAGGTTCCAAAAGAAGAATCCCAGAAGGATCCAGGGACAGGAAGAGATCGCAGTTAAGTTTAAAAAATGAGGAGCAAAAAAACAGGCTACAAGTAGGGAAGTAGCTGTGGATAGCAGACTTTAAGTGAAAAGGGCTCAAGAGGAGCCCATGTAATTGAAGAGGACTTGGAACGAGCCCTGATGATACAGGAAGGCAGACAATGGTTGGCGACTCAGTGCTGTGGGTCATTGGGGCAAAGATACCCCTTCAGAGTAGTGGTGTTCTGCTTGGCATGGCTGAAGATCTAAAGTTATGCTTGTGTGTTGGTGTTTGAGTGCATACTTGGGAATTCAGGGGAACAGAATCTCGGGAGATGGGATTGAAACCCTGAGATGTGTGCTGTCGTTGAAGCCGTCCCAAGTTGGAGCGACATTTAGAGAGAATTTCCAGGTTAGATCTTCGAAGGTGAAGACTAGAATTCCTCATGGGAAAGACAGTTTCAGTGTGATTGGTTGACTCACAGCATTACTGCCGTCTCTGTGGATGATGAGAAATTTATGGATTCTGTCGTGGTTGCATCTGCCATTTATTGTGCAGAGTGGTGCGTTTGACCACAGTTTGCCTTTTAATTCACATATATCTCCTATTCACCCTGAATGTTAGTGTACAAGATAGATATTGTAATTTGTTTTAGCATTCTGACCTAGTACAGGTTGAGCATCCCTTATCGGAAAGTCCGAAAAATTCTGAAATCCGCACTTTTTTTTGAGCGGCGACGTGACATCACAAGTGGGAAATCCCAACGCTGCCACACATGTGCAGTTCCCAACTTGTGCCACACATTCGCAGTTCCCAACACGCACCATACATGCGCAGTCCTAACTTGTGCCGTATATGCGCAGTATATTCTGACATCTGAAAAATTCCAAAAACCTGTCCACACTTGGCCCCAAGATTTTCAGATGAGGGATTTTCAACCTGTAAGTGAAGTTTATTTTTGTTTGTTAAAAACCCCTGGAATCTTGAGGTTTTATTCATTAAGCAAGTGTCTTGAATCTTGAACTTTGTCTATTTAAATGAAATGTTGTTGGTCCCGAACTGGTTGCCACTGCAACTTGGGGACCTGGCTGAGGATCATCTCAAACTTAACTACAAAGTTCTAAAAGGATCTCCTGTTGCATCATTGCCTCCAGGGTATATAGCCTAAATAGCACAATTTATAGCCTGGAATTTTAATTTATTTGGTAAAATAATAGATAGTGACATGAACACTTTTTTTTACTCCTAACTGTGATCTGTTCTGATTCATTTTACAATGTCCCTCCTTCCTCTGCTTCTTATGCTTTTTATAATCTTTATGCTCCTGGTGCACTATGCTGTTAAATTGCTTTCCTCCATTGTCATTGAATGTGACCCCCGTAATGCAGTAGCGGTCTCTTCTGTCTTTGCACCCTGAACCAGGGAAAGATTGAGGAAATACGATTGGGATAGTGGGATCGCATTCTCCCCCCCCCCCCATTAAATCATTGTTCACAAAGTTATCTCTTGCTACATGGAAAGCTTTATATGTTAATGATGTACAACAGAAGGGGAACCTTGGAAGTAATTGAATGTGAACTCAGTTTCCTCAATTTCTTAACTTCCATTCAGTTAATTCAATAAATCTGGAATAATAAGATAATATCAGAATTGGTCTCCTTGACACTAGTGACAGGTTTATATGACAATCCAGTAATGTGCTGCAGGGAAGAAAATCTACTGTCCATACCCAATCTGGTGTATATTTGACTCCAGACTCAGGACCATTGTTGATTCTTAACTGCCTCTGAAATGGCTGCTAAGCTGGTCGCTTGCATCAATCTGCTACAGAAAACATAATGAAAATAAAACCAGATGGATCACCCAGCATTGCCTTGGGCACCTGAGAATTAAAATATAATAATAATAATCGTTATTGTCACAAGTAGTACGTTAACACTGCAATGAAGTTACTGTGAAAAGCCCCGAGTCACCACATTCCGGTGCCTGTTTGAGTATACAGAGGGAGAATTCAGAATGTCCAATCCACCTAACAGCACGTCTTTTGTGACTTGTGGGAGGAAACTGGAACGCCCGGGGAAACACATGCAGACATGGGGAGAACGTGCATACTCCGCACAGACAGTGACCCAAGCCGGGAATCGAACCTGGAACCCTGGTGCTGTGAGGCAACAGTGCTAACCACTGTGCTACCATGCCGCCCTGCACACAGCCCAGTCAATACTGTACAGCCCTCCTCATTAATATCTTGGGACTTGTGTCAACATTTTGGAACTATCGCACAGACTAGACAAAGAATAGCCTGACATTGACATACTCACTGAATCATACCTTTTTACCCAATGTTCTAGACTCCTCCATCATCATTCCTGTTTATATTCTGTTCCATTGGCAGAAAAGACACATCTCAGAGGTAGCGATACAGTGATATACAGTCGAGAGGAGTGGCCCTGGGAGTACTCAACATTGACTCCAGACCTCAGGAAGTCTCATAGTATTATGTCAAAGCTGGGCAGAGAAATAGCCTGGTTGCAGCCCTCTGAACTGACATAAATGTGCACAGCAATAGTACTAAAGATGCTACCTGATAATGTGGGAATAGCCCAGTTATGTCTTATATAGAAAAAAGAGGAGAAATTCCATTCCACCTATTACCACCCCGTCAGCGTCCTCTTGATCATGGTCACTATTTCCAAAATGTTCACCTACTGACATTTCAACCACTTGCCTGGCTTTATTTCTTGGGATTAGGTATAGCACTGCCCCATACCTAGTAGGACTTTCTATGTACTGACAAAAAAAGGTCTCCTGGATGCACCTTAAAAATTCCATCCCATCTAATCCTTTCACACTAGGGCGATTCCAGTTAACATTGGCAAAGTTGAAATCATCTACTACTATAACCCTATTCCTCTCACACTTCTGATTTTCTTAACATCTCTGCTCCTCTATCTCCCTCTTGACTATTGAAAGGCTTGTAATATAATCCCAGCAAAGTTATTTGCTAGCCCCACCCATATGGCCCCATTTGAAGAGCCTCCTGAGACATCCTTCCTCATTACTGCAGTGATGGTCTCTTTTCCAATAATGCAATGCCCCCTCCCCTCTTACATCCACCCCCCTCCATAATGCCTGAAACTTCTATACCCTGGAGTGTTGAATTGCCAGTCCTGCCCTTCTTTGAACTATGTCTCAGTGATTGCAACAATATCATATTTTCACGTGCTGATCAACACTCTTAAGTTTATCTGCCTTACCAGACAGGCTTCTTGCATTAAAATAGATGCAATTTAGCCTTCCAGTTCTCCCATCTGCCTTATGCCCATCTCTTCGCTCCCTGCTGGACTAACCTAGTTGTTCTTCAATATTTGATTGAACCCTGCTCCCAACTATACATCTATCCTGTAAGCCACCCCCCTGCCAAATTAGTTTAAAATCTCCCCAACAGCACAAGCAAACCTCCCAGCAAGGATATTGGACTTATTCCAGATAAGGTGTAACCTGTCAGCTTGACAGGTCCCACCTAACTCAAGTACTGTCCCAAAGATATAAAACTTTCCCTTCTACACCATCCCTTTAGCCACGCACTCATCTAACCTACCTTCCTACTCCAATACTCAGTAGCACGTGGCACCGGACGTAATCCAGAGATTACAACCTTAAATTCTGCTCTTTAATCTACCACCTAACTTCCTAAGTTCCGATTCAAGGATCCCATCTCTTTTTCTCCCTATGTCGTTGGTACCAACATGTACCACGACCACTGGCTGCTCACCCTGCCCCTTCAGAATGCCCTGAAGCCGTTCGGAGGCATCCCTAACCCTGGCACCAGGGAGACAACATATCATTCGAGAGTCTCGTTTGTGATCACAGAAAAACCTGTTGGCTCCCCATACAATTGAGTTCACTATCACTGAAGCTTCCTCTCTTGCTATGCAGCAGAGCCAACTGTGGTTCCACAAACATGGCCATTGCTGCTCTCCCCTGAGAGGTCATCCCCCCCCAACAGTACCCAACATGGTATATCTGTTTGAGCGATTACTGCAGTGATGGTCTCTTTTCCAATAATGCAATGCCCCCTCCCCTCTTACATCCCCCCCCCCCTCCATAATGCCTGAAACTTCTATACCCTGGAGTGTTGAATTGCTAGTCCTGCCCTTCTTTGAACCATGTCTCAGTGATTGGAACAATATCATATTTCCACGTGCTGATCAACACTCTTAAGTTTATCTGCCTTACCAGACAGGCTTCTTGCATTAAAATAGATGCAATTTAGCAATTCTCCCATCTGCCTTATGCCCATCTCTTCTCTCCCTGCTGGACTGACCTAGTTATTCTTCAATATTTGATTGAACCCTGCTCCCAACTATACATCTATCCTGTAAGCCATCCCCCTGCCAAATTAGTTTAAAATCTCCCCAACAGCACAAGCAAACCTCCCAGCAAGGATATTGGACTTATTCCAGATAAGGTGTAACCTGTCAGCTTGACAGGTCCCACCTAACTCAAGTACTGTCCCAAAGATATAAAACTTTCCCTTCTACACCATCCCTTTAGCCACGCACTCATCTAACCTATCTTCCTATTCCAATACTCAGTAGCACGTGGCACCGGACGTAATCCAGAGATTACAACCTTAAATTCTGCTCTTTAATCTACTACCTAACTTCCTAAGTTCCGATTCAAGGATCTCATCTCTTTTTCTCCCTATGTCATTGGTACCAACATGTACCACGACCACTGGCTGCTCACCCTGCCCCTTCAGAATGCCCTGAAGCCGTTCGGAGGCATTCCTAACCCTGGCACCAGGGAGACAACATATCATTCGAGAGTCTCGTTTGTGATCACAGAAAAACCTGTTGGCTCCCCATACAATTGAGTTCACTATCACTGAAGCTTCCTCTCTTGCTATGCAGCAGAGCCAACTGTGGTTCCACAAACATGGCCATTGCTGCTCTCCCCTGAGAGGTCATCCCCCCCCACCAACAGTACCCAACATGGTATATCTGTTTGAGAGGGGGATGACCACAGAGGACTCCTGCACTAACTGCCTATGCCTACTACTCTCCTTGGCAGTCATCCAACACTTTTCTGCCTGTGTGACCATGCTTGCGGTGTGAGCAGTTCGCTAAATGTGCTATCCACAATTCCTCAGCTTCATGGATGCTCCATAGTGAATACTTTTGCAGCTCCAGTTTCACAATACAGTCATCCAGGAGCTGCAGCTGAATACTGGAAGTGTCCCTGATTTCCCACATATTGCAGGATGAGCATTGCAAGGGGCTGAGTTCTCCTGCCAAACCCTTGAACTGAGCTTTTAGTTTCTCCCTTAAATTTAGAGTACTGGTTGTGCAAGGGACCTTCCTCTATTAAAAAAGAGCTACTCCAAAACGAATGTCCTTGAAAGAGTTAAAGGGATGGAATACCTACCTGATTGAGATACACCAATCAGCTGCCTCCGCTACCGCACATCACACTCTCCCCACTCAGTGTTTTTAGCTTCACCTAATTCCCTGTTTTCATTCCACTCCAAAAGCACTCTCCTCCTTTAGCCACGCAGCACTGAGGTTGTCTCCTTTTTATGGGCCCCAAAAATAATGCTTTTGAAACTGTTCAGTTAATCAGCTTCAGCTGAGAGTGACTCAGCTGACCCCTGTTACAGAAATGCTACAAAACTACACCCAACTAAAAGAGCAGGTTTTGGTTATTACATTAAGGAACTAATTTAGCTTTAAGTTAAGTTTAATTACTACTTGCCCCTCACAACTTACCCCTTGAACTCCCTGTTTTCATATAACTCCAAAAGCACTCTCCTTTGGCCAAGAAACACTCATAGTGCAGTCTGAACCATTTTAATGCCAGGCTGGGCTTCGAGCAGGTTTTCAATCAACCTGCTACAGACTTAATCTGGCAGTTATAACTGGAGCTGTGGTGCGATGTGAGAGAACTAACACAAGGAAAACCTGCTTGGAATCAAAGAATGTTTATGGCCCTTCATGTCTGCTTTGCCAAAATAGTCAGCCACCTGGTGTAATCCCACATTCCAGAGTTTGGTCCTTAACCTTGTAGGTTATGACACTTCTGGTACATACCGAGACACACTTGAGTTCAGGTTTTCTGCCTCTACTACCCTTTTGGGCAGTGGGTTCTAGACCCCTACAACCTTCTGGTCCCAATTCCCCAGGAATCTGAATTCCTACTTCCTGTACCATCTCACTCGCCATGCATCCATCAGCTCTAACCTCCTATTTCTATGCTCACTAGCACACACTGGTCGTAATCCGGAGATCGCTTGAGGTCCTTCTTATCTCGTTCCCTAAAATCTGCCTTCAGGAACTCATCCCTCTTTCTGCCTATTTTGTTGGTACCAATGTGAACCACAACCTGTGGCTGTTCACCTTGCCCCTTAAGAATATCCTACCGCTGTCCTGTGATACCCTTGACCTTAGCACCAAGGAGGCAAAATACCATTCTGGAATCAAGTGTAAAGCTGCAGCAATGCCTGTCTGTTTGCCTAACTATCGAATCCCTGACCATATTTCTCTTCCATTCCTTTTCCTTCCCACCCATGCAACTCAGCTACCCATGGTGCCCTGAACTTAGCTCTTGCTTGTTGCTCTTATTAGCCTTAGTTTTATTAGCTCTAATTCTGTCACCTTTGCTCACGAGTCGCCAGGTATCTTTCTGATACCGCCACGTGGTTCAAGCTCAAGTAATGATTAATAATGCAGCACACCGTTTAGTAAAAGTTAAATCAACGATCATTTATTATATACAGCAATAAATACTTATACAATAATTCTACTCCTAGACTATTACCTACCACTAAAGGCCAATACTTAACTTTGGTGATGGCCCACCAGGTCAGGGAAACAACTGGTCTATCGAATTGGGTCTGGCCTGAGGGATTCAAAAAGGCTGGTACGAGTCGATAGTCTGGGGCACCTATCTGGTAGCGATCGCTGGAGTAACACTTACTTGTTTCTTCGTCGAAGGGTCTCGAAGGTTGCGAGTAGGAGAAGAAGGGTCGATCTGAACTTGGCCCCTATTTTTATAGTCCCTAGGGGCTTCCCGCCTCTTGGGGCGGACCTTGAACCTGGTTCCAAGTGATTGGACTTGGTCCCAATCACTTGGTTCGATATGCTCCAAGAATGGGGCGATTCCTTGATCGGGGGATGGTCGTCCACCTTTCTTTGTCTCAGCCACTGCTGGCGCCGAAAAGTCTTGATCGGCTTTATGTTGCTAATGTGTAGCAATTGTTCCCGGGGATGGCTGCTTAGTATGCAGATGGCTGGGTTGTTGTGCTGTTAATGGTTGCAGGTATCGGTCTGGTAAGTTTCCTCAGAGCCGAATACACTGTTTTGCCTGCAGCCGTCCGTTTGAGTCCTGTTGGCTGATTTTCCCATCAGCCTCTTTTGTTCGCCATTTTAGATCGGGGTTTGACCATTTTACTCGGGAATCAGCCATTTTAGGTGGTTACATGCTGCACTCTGAGTAACTACGAACTACCAAAATGGAAACCTGGTTCTTGAACGAGATAGACTCAGACTACCTGTCTCGTCCTCCTAGACTTTCTGTTGGTCACCCTTTACTTGCATTCTCCTAACCTGTGGTGTGTAAACCGCCCTAAATGTGCTATCCAAGTCGTCCTCAGTGTTGCGGATGTGCCACAGTGACTTCATCCGCTGCTTGAGTTCTGAAACCTAGAACTCCAGTTTCTGCAGCTGGTGACACTTCCTGCACATGTGCTCGTTTAGGCCAGGCAAAATACCCACGACTGCCCACATGCCAAAAGATGGGCATTCTAGGTGGCCGAGCTGCGCTATCATACCTTAAGTTAACTTTTTGGACTATTTATTGCAAATGGAGACTAGAAAGTATAGTAACAAACTCACCAATCAGCTCTTTCTTCTTTGTCTGTAAGTTAGTTACTTTTTAAAATAAATTTAAGAGTACCCAATTCATTTTTTCCAATTAAGGGGCAATTTAGCGTGACCAATCCACTTACTCTGCACATCTTTGGGTCGTGGGGGTGAAACCCACGCAAACACAGGGAGAATGCACACGGATAGTGACCCAGAGCCGGGATCGAACCTGGGACCTTGGTGCCGTGAGGCAGCAGTGCTAACCACTGCACCACCGTACTGCCCGTATGAGTTAGTTACTTAAGGGTTCTGTAAAGCTTTAATGTTTTTCTATAATCCCAGCTATTAGCACAGTTATGTTAATTAATTACTTTAATTAATTTAATTAATAAGCACTACTATTCCTGATTAGCATTACCACTGGTACTCCTAAAAATCTTACTACTAATAAAACCTTTACAGTTACGAATAAATTGTACCAGTTCTTAAAAAATAAACAAGCAAAATACTCACCAACCAATCACTTATTTCCCTGTGATAGCACACTTGATTTTCTCCAAATCTGGTTGGTCCACAGTCTGAGACCCACCAACACATAGCTTTTCTAACTCTCCGGCTCTGCTCTGAGTCTCGCCCCTTTTTGCATTCTTTTAATTCTCCAACTTTGCTCGGAATCTTGCCGTTTCTCATACTCATTTAACTCTTTGGCTCCACTCTCCATGACTTGACCTTCTTTACTCCACCTGTCACAGATGCCTCTATCCATGATGTTTTTGGCAGTAGTGATCAGTCACATCATATGCCCATAAAGCTCATTGGTAGATGGACATTTGACTTGTATGGGATATCAACACTGTATCTTCACAAAATGGACTTTAGAGAGTCAGGTGACTTATTTTGTGGTTTCTGTACAGATCAACATGTTCGAATATCTCTCTGGGAAGTTACTTTAAATGTAAATAACCTCCCTAGGTGATGATTGACAACCGCTCAATGGACGAGACTTAATGACGATGCCTGTCAGACTGGCTGGATCCATGAAGATAGAGTTTCAAATAAAGACATTTGAAGAAGATACGGAGCTGGAATTCTTTTTATTGAAAATATTTTAATTAAACTTTTGCCATTTTATACCCCAGAAATACAAAAAGTACAGAGATTATAAACAACAACAGTAAACCAAATAATACAATAACCAATTACAATAACCATGTAAACCCATCCCCCTGACTCCTCCCCCCCAAAAAACAGCTAACAGTAACCAATTCCTTAAAGTCCAATACGAACAGTTGCCATCTACAGTAAAACCCTTCAATTGACACCCTCATGTTATATTTCACCGTCTTGAGGTGCAACAACTCCATAAGTAACCTAGCCACGCTGTGACGCTGGGTGGCATCACCAGTCTTCAACTCAGGAGGGTTCGCTTCCGAGCAACCAGTGAGGCAAATGCCAAGGATCTGTGTCCGCAGCACTGCAGGTCTGATACGCCGAATCTTACCACTAAAGGACAGGGCTCCAGCTCAATATTCAGGATTGCTGATATTATGCTGAAAAAAGAGACCCAGAAATTCACAAGCTTGGGACAGGACCAGAACATGTACATGTGGTTCGCAGGCCCTCTTGAACAGCACCTGCACCTATCCTCAACTCCCTCAAAGAAATTACTCATTCTGACCTTGGCGAGGTGCGCCCTAAAGATTACCTTGAGCTGGATCAGACTCAGCCTCGCACAGGATGATGTGGTGTTCACCCTGCGGAGAGTTTCACTCCACACCTCCTCCTCCAGTATGGGTCCCAGCTCCTCCTCTCATTTGGCCTTCATCCCATCCCCCGAGACCAACGCTTCCTTCAAAATCTGTCCCGATATGCCGGACGTCACCAAAGAGTCACTGGTGGAGCCAACTAACTCTCTCTGTAGAGCAGGCTGATGCAAGCAGAAACCAGAATCTGATAACTCTCTTGGCAGAGCAGGCTGATATGAAGCCAAGGGCCTCTCCTGGAAATTCTGAGTAAGATATTGCTAACTGCAAGGAATATCAGTATGTGCTGTAAACCAGAGACTTTAATCCACACTCATCCTGTGAAGAAAGTGCACTAAAGAACTCATCATCTGAAGCACAGACTCCTATATTTTAACCTTAATCCTTATTATTTTACCCCTTTACACCCCTCTGTGTTTGTCTGTACTATGTGTGTGGGTAGAGGGTGAGGCACTTAAAGGGGGAGTCAGGTATTAGCTAGTTGTGAAACAGCTGTATATACTGCTTATTTCATATTTGTTGTTGCTTGGGTTGAAATCCTGGATCCTCCCTCCCGAAAAATATTGTGGGAGTACCTTCACCGCATGGACTGCAGAGGTTCAAGTGAAAATAGAGATGGGCATTAAATGTAGGCCTGGCCAGAGACCAGAACGTCACAGGCGGGATACTCTGTCGGCCGACGCCTAAATCAGGAAAGGCGATTGGGCGGAGAATCAGTTTTGACACCGAAATCGGATGCACTGTCAAAGTCAGGATGGCATGCGACTTGGAGAATTTGGAGGTGATGGGCTTTCTGTGTAGCTGGTGCCTTTTCCCCAAAGGATGGTGGAGATTGAGAGTTAATCTGCCTATACAAGATTATGCTTTTGTTAAAATTGTAGATTGAAGAATTCGATATTAATGTGCTCATGGATTCATTATTAATCATACATTGCACAATCTCAACTCTGGAATATGTTCACTTTTCATTATTGTTGAATAACTTATTGTCTTCTTTGTGCAATAATTGAATGACTATCGACAGAATTAATACGAGAAACACAAGTCTGAATTGAATCACGCCTGAATTGGGAATCAATCCTGGTACAGTGCATACTGCATGCAACATGTGGCAGAAAACGGGAGCAGGCAATTTGGTTCTCCAGCCACCACGATTAGAATGCTACAATATTGGTCACCACAATACAAAAAAGATACTACCCAAATTTCATAGACCACCTTCTTCGTGGTTTAATCAGCATAATTCACTTGAAATAAGCCAAAACTATGAAAGAGATGGAGTGAAAATTGAGTTTCCAAGAACATTTATGGTGATTTATAGAAACCATTGTATTGGAAGTAAGTTCATCTATGAATCTGACTACATCATATGCAAATTGTTAAACATAATGTGTTCCCACCAATTTCCTTCATTTTTTAAAATAATCTTTCTGGTCACAAGTAGGCTTACATTAACATTGCAATGAAGTTACTGTGCAAATCCCCTAGTCGGCACACTCCAGCGCCTGATCGGGTGCACTGAGGGAGAATTCAGAATCTCCAAATTACCCAACTGCACGTCTTTCGGGACTTGTGGGAGGAAATCGGAGCACCTGAAAACCACACAGACATAGGGAGAATGTGCAGACTTCACAAGTGACCCAGGCTGGGAATTGAACCTGGGACCCTGGAGCTGTGAAGCAACAGTGCTAACCACTGTGCTACCATGCCGCCCACTGTGCTACCGTGCCACCCAATTACCTGACAGCACGCCTTTCGGGACGTGTGAGAGGAAACTGGAGCACCCGGCGGAAACCCACGCAGACACGGGAAGAACGTGCAGACTCCGCACAAACAGTGACCCAAACCTTGCAGTACTTGGAGGAGGCTCTTAAAGTTAAACCTTTATTATAGGTTCAAGGTCTATTCGACACCTTGGCGGAGTTTGTGCATGTTTAATAAAAAAAAGTTAATTTCTAAAAAGCTTAACTAGTGTGCACAAAACTGGGTAGCGTTTGAGTGTAATGTGCCTTGCAGTAAAAAAATCCTTTTTGTATTTAAAAATTGTATCTTGATGCTGTTTTATTAATACAGTTGTTAATGGGATTATCATGAAAAATTAGCATTTTTCACAAATTAGTTTACCCAGAAATTGACTAGTGCCCATGGTATTCGAGGCAAGGTACTAACATGGATTGACGATTGGCTGTCAGGCAGAAGGCAGAGAGTTGGGATAAAAGGTTCTTTTTCAGAATGGCAACCGGTGACGAGTGGTGTCCCGCAGGGTTCAGTGTTAGGGCCACAGCTGTTCTCTTTTTCTATTAGCGATCTAGATGACGGGACTGGGGGCATTCTGGCTAAGTTTGCTGATGATACAAAGATAGATGGAGGGGCAGGTAGTATTGAGGAGGTGGGGAGGCTGCAGAAAGATTTAGACAGTTTAGGAGAGTGGTCCAAGAAATGGCTTATGAAAATCAACGTGGGCAAGTGCGAGGTCTTGCACTTTGGAAAAAAGAATAGAGGCGTGGACTATTTTCTAAACGGTGACAAAATTCATAATGCTGAAGTGCAAAGGGATTTGGGAGTCCTAGTCCAGGATTCTCTAAAGGTAAACTTGCAGGTTGAGTCCGTAATTAAGAAAGCAAATGCAATGTTGTCATTTATCTCAAGAGGCTTGGAATATAAAAGCAGGGGTGTACTTCTGAAGCTTTATAAAGCACTAGTTAGGCCCCATTTAGAATACTGTGAGCAATTTTGGACCCCACACCTCAGGAAGGACATACTGGCACTGGAGCGGAGATTCACACGGATGATCCCAGGAATGGTAGGCTTAACATACGATGAACGTCTGAGGATCCTGGGATTATATTCATTGGAGTTTAGGAGGTTGAGGGGAGATCTAATAGAAACTTACAAGATAATGAATGGCTTAGATAGGGTGGATGTAGGGAAGTTGTTTCCATTAGCAGGGGAGACTAGGACCCGGGGGCACAGCCTTAAAATTAAAGGGAGTCACTTTAGAACAGAGATGAGGAGAAATTTCTTCAGCCAGAGAGTGGTGGGTCTGTGGAATTCATTGCCACAGAGGGCGGTGGAGGCCGGGACGTTGAGTGTCTTTAAGACAGAAGTTGATAAATTCTTGATTTCTCGAGGAATTAAGGGCTATGGAGAGAGAGCGGGTAAATGGAGTTGAAATCAGCCATGATTGAATGGTGGAGTGGACTCGATGGGCTGAATGGCCTTACTTCTGCTCCTATGTCTTATGGTCTTATAGTGCACACCAATGGAACTAGTAAATGGTTCTGTATTGTTTTTTGAAATAATTTTCAGTTATCTAAAATGAAGTTACTCCCAGGTGTTGGACAAGGCATTTTCTTTATTAATAAATCAGAACACCCCTTAAGTAGATGAGTGAACATATTTTAATGCAAGGGAAAATATATACGAACATGCAAGCGTGTCAAATTAGGAACAGGAGTATGCCATTCAGCCCTTCAAACCTGTTCCGACATTCAATAAGATCATGGCTGATCTGATTGTGTCCTCAACTCCACTTGCCTTCCTACCCCATATACCCTTTGACCCCCTTGTAAATCAAGAAACTGTCTAACTCAATCTCAAAAATATTCAATGGCCCGGTCTCCACCTGTCTCTGGGAAATAGAGATCCACAGACTCAGGACCCTCTGAGAGAAGAAAATTCTCCTCAGCTCTGTCTTAAATGGGAGACGCTTATTTTTAAACTGTGTCCCCAATTTTAGTCTCTCCCACAAGGGGAAACATCATTTCAGCATTGGCCCTGTCAAGTCACCTCAGGATTCCATGGGCTGGATTTTCTGTTTCAGCGGCTAAGTGCCGGCTCAAACGGAGAAGTTGCGGGAGGTTTACGATGAAAAAAATCAGTGCTGACCCCTCACCGATTCCGGGACCAGTGAGGGGCTAGCAGCGGCGCCGGGTGAAACTCCCGGCTCACGCCCCGTGATGCACAATCAATGACCACTAAAGCGAGGTTGTAGTCCAACTGAAGGCTTTAATAAGCTAGATGTTTCCCCCAGCTGCTCAGGTACAGAATGAAGGCTGCAGGGGCGGCACGGGTTCTTATACCCCGCCTATCAGGGCGGAGCTATCATACATTCTACCAATAGAAAGCATACAGTTTCCACCAATGGTGCTTTAGCCTGTCAGGTACCGTAATACCTATAATACCACACCCTGCAAATGGAAACTATAGACCAGTTAGTTTAACATCTGTCATTGGGAAATTGTTGGAATCCATTATTAAGGAAGTAATAACAGGTCATTTGGAAAGTCAAAACGTAACCCATCAGAGTCAGAATGGTTTTAAGAAGGGTAAATCATGTTTGGCTAATTTGCTAGAATTATTTGAAGATGTAACAAGTCAAGTGGATAATAGGGATCCTGTCGATGTGGACTTCCAGAAAGAATTTGATAAGGTGCCGCAAAAAGGCTCATACACAAGGAAGGATCACATGGGCTTAGGGGTAACTTATCTTGGATATAAGACTAGCGAACCAACAGAAGGAAGAGAGTCAGGATAAATGGATCTTTATCTGTTTGGCAAGATGTAACTAGTGGGGTTCCACAATGTTCGGTCCTCAGGCCCAAACTATTTACAATATATATTATTGACTTGGATGCAGGGATAAAAGATACTGTAGCTAAATTTGCATATGACACTAAAATATGTTGGATAGCAAATTGCAATAAGGAAATAAGAAATCTACAAACGTATATAGATAGATTAGGTGAGTGGGCCATAATTTTGCAGATGGACTTTAACGTGGATAAGTGTGAGGTTATCCATTACCCATTTTGGAAAATGGAAAAACAACTTATTATTTAATTGGAGAGAAACTTCAGTGTGCTTCAGTGCAGAGGGATCTGGGTGTCCTCGTACATGAATCACAGAAAGCTAGTATGCAGGTACAGCAGGTAATAAGGAAGGCAAATTGAATTTTGGTCTTTTTAGTTAAAGAGTAGAGTATAAAAGTAGTGAAGTGTTGCTGTTACGAAGCATTGGTGAGATTGCATGTGGAGTACTGCGTACAGTTTTGGTTCCCTTATTTGAGGAGGGATAGAATCATAGAATCTCTACAGTGCAGAAGGAGGCCATTTGACCCAACGAGTGGACCGACCCTTAGAAAGAATAACCTACCTAGGCCCACACCCTGACCCTATCCCCGTAATCTGGTAACCCCACCTCACCTTTTGGACACTAAGGGGCAATTTAGCAGGGTCAATCCACCTAACATGCACATCTTTGGACTGGGAGAAAACCGGAGCACTCGAAGGAAACCCACGCAGACACAGGGAGGAAGTGCAAACTCCACACAATCACCCAAGGCCGGATTTGAACCTGGGTCCCTGGCGCTGTGAGGCAGCAGTGCTAACCACTGCCATCGGATGGAGTTGCATTAGAGGCAGTTCAAAGGAGGTTCATTAGGTTAATTCCAGAGATGAAAGGTTTGTTTTATGAAGAGAGATTGAGCAGTTTAGGCTTATACTTACTCAAGTTTAGAGAATGAGAAGAGATCTAACTGAGGTATATAAGATGATGAAAGGTATTGAAAAAGTAGAGGTAGAGCGGATGTTTCTTCTTTTGGGGCAATCTAGAACGAGAGGTCATAGTTTTAGGATTAAGGGCAGCAGATTTAAAACTGATAAGGAGAAATTACTTCTTGTCAAGGGGGGAGGGAATCTGTGGAATTCACTACCCAAGAGTGTTTTGAATGCCGGGACAGTGAGTAAATTTAAGGAGAAGATAGACAGATATTTAATTAATAATGAGTTGAAGGGTTCTGGAGAATGGGCAGGAAAGTAGAGTTGAGGCGAGATGAGATCAACCATGACTATATTGAATGGCGGAGCAGGCCCAAGGGGTTGAATTGCCTACTCCTGCTCCTGGTTCTTATGTTTTTATATATACAAGTGCAAGATGCTGAAAAGATTATTTTCTGATCATTGCTAACTGGAGTCAAATATTTGCTGAATAACAGAAACTGATATGATTGCATTCAACATAATTTCTAAAGTTGTAGAGTTAGAATTAGTAATTTCAATTTGTGATTATATTCTTGTCTTAAAACTGTATGTAAAGGAGCAATATTCCAGCCTTGAGCTCAAACTTCATTTCAATTTTCCACCAGAGTCTGTAATAAAAATTGAATGAAAGTGTTATAGAAAACTGTAGTGGAAAGTGAAACTCAATAAAGGATATTCAGGGTAAAAAGCAACAAGAAACCTGCGGACTATAAAACAGAACTCTGCAGTGCCCAATCCCCTGCTCCATGGTTGGCAAAATGGAGGTAGTGCTGAATGAGGTTGATTTGCGGTTTTGATGCATATGACCTTGGGCATATGGTCTCTTGGATTGGATTGGATTGGATTTGTTTATTGTCACGTACAGGGATGTAATGTTAATGAGGTCAGTCCATAAGCGGGTCGTTTAGGAGACTGGTAACCGTGGGGAAGAAGCTGTTTTTGAGTCTGTTCATGCGTGTTCTCAGACTTCTGTATCTCCTGCCCGATGGAAGAAGTTGGAAGAGTGAGTAAGGCGGATGGGAGGGGTCTTTGATTATGCTGCCTGCTTTTCCCATGTGTGAGAGGTGTAGATGGAGTCAATGGATGGGAGGCAGGTTCGTGTGATGGACTGGGCTGTGTTCACGACTCTCTGAAGTTTCTTGCGGTCCTGGTCTGAGCAGTTGCCATACCAGGCTGTGATGCAGCCAGATAGGATGCTTTCTATGGTGCATCTGTAAAAGTTGGAAAGAGTTAATGTGGACATTCAGAATTTCCTTAGTTTCCTGAGGAAGTATAGGCGCGATTGTGCTTTCTTGGTGGTAGCATCGACGTGGGTGGACCAGGACAGATTTTCGGTGATGTGTACCCCGAGGAATTTGAAACTGCTAACCACTTCCACCTCGGCCCCGCTGATGCTGACAGGGGTGTGTACAGGACTTTGCTTCCTGAAGTCAATTACCAGCTCTTTAGTTTTGCTGGCATTGAGGGAGAGATTGTTGTCACTGCACCACTCCACTAGGTTCCCTATCACCCTCCTGTATTCTGACTCATCGTTATTCGAGATCCGGCCCACTATGGTCATATCGTCAGCAGACCTGTCGATGGAGTTGGAACCAAATTTTGCCATGCAGTCGTGTGTGTACAGTGAGTAGAGTAGGGGGCTAAGTACGCAGCCTTTTGGGGCCTCGGAATTAAGGACTATTGTGGAGGAGGTGTTGTTTATTCTTACTGATTGTGGTCTGTGGGTCAGAAAGTCGAGGATCCATTTGTAGAGTGAGGAGCCAAGTCCTAGGTTTTGGAGCTTTGATATGAGCTTGGCTGGGATTATGGTGTTGAAGATGGAGCTGTAGTCAATAAATAGGAGCCTGATGTAGGAGTCCTTGTTGTCGAGCTGCTCTAGGGATGAGTGTAGGGCCAGGGAAATGGCTTCTGCTGTGGACCGGTTGCGGCGGTATGCAACTTGCAGTGGATCAAGGCGTTCTGGAGGTATGGAGGTGATGCGCTTCATGACCAACCTCTTGAAGCACTTCATTACGACTGAATTCAGGGCCACCGGACGGTAGTCATTGAGGCACGTTGCCTGGTTCTTCTTTGGCATCGGTATGGTGGTGGTCTTCTTGAAGCAGGTGGGAACCTCGGAGTGGAGTAGGGACAGGTTAAAGATGTCCACAAACTCATCTGCCAGCTGGTCCGCGCAGGCTCTGAATGCACGACCAGGGATCCCGTCCGGGCCGGTCGCCATCCGAGGGTTCACTTTCAGGAAGGCCTATCTGACTTCTGAAGCTGTGATGGTGGGTATGGGTGAGTTATGGGCTGCTGGGGCACTCAACAGCGGATTGTTGGTTTCCTGCTCGAACCGAGCATAGAATGCATTGAGTTCATTGGGGAGGGGTGCGCTTCTGTCGGAGATACTGCTCGGCTTCGCTTTGTAGCCCGTTATGTTGTTTAGGCCTTGCCACAACCGCTGAGAGTCTGTCTGTTACTCTAGCTTGGTTTGATATTCTCTCTTGGCATCTCGGATGGCTTTGCGGAGGTCGTATCTGGATTTCTTGTATAGGTCAGGGTCATCTGACTTGAACGCCTCAGACCTGTACTTCAGCAGGGAGTCAGTCTTACGATTGAGCCATGGTTACTGCTTTCTTTGGCATGCAGTCGTCCACACATTTGCTGATGAAGCCTGTGACGGTGGTGGCATACTCATTTAAGTTGGCTGCTGAGTTCTTAAATATAAACCAGTCCACTGTCTCTAAGCAGTCATGTAGGAGCTCTTCTGTTTCCTCGGCTCAGCACTGCATGACCTTCTTAGCTGGATTCTCCCACTTGAGTTTCTGCTTGTATGCCGGGAGAAGGAGCACCGTTTTATGGTCTGATTTCCCAAAATGTGATCGGGAGATGGAACGGTAGGCGCCCTTGATTTTTGAGTAGCAGTGGTCAAGAGTGTTGTCGCCCCTGGTGAGACAGGAGATGTGCTGGTGGAATTTTGGCAGTACACTCTTGAGGTTGGCCTTGTTGAAGTCCCCGGCTACGATGAACAAGGCTTCCGGGTGTTCTGTTTCGTAGTTGTTTATAACTGTGTACAGTTCGTCCAGCGCCTTCTTCACTTCTGCCTAGGCTGGGATGTAGACCGCTGAGATAATGGCCAAAGTGAACTCACATGGAAGATAGTATGGGCGGCACTTCACGGTCAGGTATTCCAGGTCCGGGGAGCAGTAGGTCACCAGGGTCGCCACATCCAAGCACCAGGAGGAGTTGATGAGGAAGCAAATCCCTCCACCCTTTGCTTTGCCTGATGACGTGGTGAGGTCCGCCCGGTGAATTGAGAAGCCTTCAGGTTGTATGGCACAGCCCGGTGAGGCGGGGGTGAGCCATGTCTCTGTGAAACAGCACACCGCAGTCTCTTACTTCCCTCTGCGAGGTAAGTCTAGCATCAATTTATTGCAACTCAAAATGCGCCATCATTTATATAAATGTCAAGGACAGTGTTTATTATTGTCCGTGATCCAAGTTGTTTTTATATGTGAGAGGTCAGTGTGTATTTTTATCTGACAGAGTTGTTTGTCCCAATTTAAATAATTTCTAGACGCTTCTGTGATTTAAAAAAATAAATAAGGTTATTTATTAGAGCACTCTATCCCGGAGGCCTTCATAGAACATCTCACACATACTATCACACACAGAAAGAATATATACAAATGAGGAAGAAAACAATACAATTACAAGTTGAAATGATTTCAGTCCTTTTTGTAGCAGGCCTGTAGTTTCTTAGCTGTGCTGTGGCAGCAGTGGGAGTCAGGTAAAAGCAGAGGATTCTCTGTGAGCTGCGAAGCTTTGGTCGATGTGAAGAGGATGTTCCTCTGATTGGAGAATATGAATCTAGAGATCACTTAAAAAAAATAAGGGGTTGCTCATTTAAGACAGATAGAATCATACAGTCATACAGCACAGAAACAGGCCCTTCAGCCCACCATGTCTATGCTGACCATCAAATCCCAATCTATACTAATCCCATTTACCAGCATTTGGTCCATAGCTTACCATGCCTTGCTTGGCGATGTAAGTGTTCATCCAGATGCTTCATAAATGTTGCGAGAGTACCTGCCTGCACCACCCTCTCAGGCAGCGCGTTCCATATTTCCACCACCCTCTGGGTGAAAAATTCTTTTCTCACGTCCCCTTTCAATAATAGTAATAATATTGTGACAAGTAGGCTTACATGAACACTGAAATGAAGTTACTGTGAAAAGCCCCTAGTCTCCACACTCCAGCGCCTGTTCGGGTACACGGAGGTAGAATTCAGAATGTCCAAATTATATAACAGCACGTCTTTCGGAACTTGTGGGAGGAAACCGGGGCGCCCGGAGGAAACTCACGCAGACATGGACAATGCAGACTCCACACAGACAGTGACCCAAACCGGGAATCGAACCCAGGTCCCTGGCACTGTGAAGCAACAGTGCTAACCACTGTGCTACTGTGCTCCTTTTGGCGGCTGTTTTCTGGGGCGACCGGGCTTGGATGGGCCCGGCTGCTGTCGGGCATCTCAGGTGGCTTGGTGTCACCCTGCTCTGCCCGCTGCCCGCCATATGCGCCAGGGACAGAAGGGGGGGGGGTGTCCGAGGTGCTGCGGCGTTCTGGCACCTCCCCTGTGGGAGTCACCAGCACAGGCCCCATCACCACCTCTTCCCTCAGGGTGCCCGAAAGCTCATGGGCTAAGCCGTGGGACGGGGGTGCGAGCGGAGCTGTCCCCTGAGGCTCGCCCGTGACCTGGCGCTGCCAGTCCTGGAGGCCCGCTGTGCTCTCGACCAGGATCTGCATACTCGCGACCCTGGAGCACAGGAAGTGGATCTCCATCTGGGACTGCGCCACACCTGGCCTGTATCACATCAGTCAGTGACTGCGCCATCTCCCTCTCGGACTGGACCACTTCCCTCTGTGTCTGTGCCACGTCGGCCAGCACCTGGGCAATGCCACTGGCGTTCTCAGCCATGGCCTGCTGTGATTGGGCCAGGCTCAGGAGCTCCGCTGCAATTTTCAGGTGGCTCTGGCACAGGCACATGGCTGCATGTGAGAGGGAAGCCCTGTCCTGGGCCTCAGCCAGCACCTGCACAGAATGCCCCAGGCCTTGGACTTGCTGATCCATAGCCAAAACCATTGTCCCCAATACCTCCACCGCAGGCAGCACCCATGCGGTGTTGGCATGGGTGGCATCATCTCCTGCTCCTCCAACTGCGCATGCAGGTGCTGGATGCTTGCCGACAACCCTTCATGACAACCTCGCTCTGTGACTGCATCTCCACAATCAATGAGACTGTCCATTCCAGAAGCCCGAAACCTATCTGGATGACAGCTAGTTCCTGGGATCGGCCTGGCCTCAGACCATCCGTCCCCTCGCGTGTTCCCATCTCCACCTGCTATACCGGATCAGCTGTGTAGTGCGCACCAGACAATATCCTGGGAGCCTCTCAACTAAAGTACCCTACCGAGGTGAGTATCTATGTGATGGTGGAGGGTGTTGGAGACAGATTTGATGGGAAATCAGTGTCATCCTCAGACTCGAGCTCCGGGGTGTCCTGAGTCTCGGGTCGATGGCTGCCGTCCAGGCTGCTCTCGTCGTCAGTGCTCGGTCTCCGGGAAGATGGGAGGGGGTAGTGGTGTAGAGTGGGGGTGAGGGTGGTGGTTGACACATGTATCATGTGGAACCGCAATCAGCAGGGTCTCACTTGCCCGCCCGCGGTGTTGACTTCTTCATTTCTAAGTGAACCACAAGCTGTTTCTTATAATAACCGAATGACCACACAACCTGTACATTGTTCAAAAGACAATTTATTAACAAACACACTTGTTTTATGTGCAATGATTCACGCGGCTACGCACTAACCTAGATCTAATAACTAAGATGACCTTTACTTAACTTCGGGGTGACCGGCTCTGTGCGGGGAGATAAGGGGCGGGATTCTCCGGTCCCCCGCCGGGCCGGAGTATCGCCGGGGGGGGGGGCGGAGTGAATCTCACCCTGCCGCCCCGACGCCGGCTGCCGGATTCTCCGCCGCCGGTTTTTAGGCGAGGGCGGGAATCACGTTGCGCCGGTCGGGGGCCGTTGGCAGTGGCCCACCCGGCGATTCTCCGCTCCGCGATGTGCCGGGTGGCTGCCCGTTTTCGGCCAGTCCCGTTGGCGTAAATCAAACAAGGTCCTTACTGGCGGGACATGGCTCTGCAGGCGGCCTGCAGAGCCCTCGGGGGGGCGTGGGGGGATCTGGCCCCGGGGTGGGCCCCCTCGGTGGCCTGGCCCACGATCGGGTCCCACCGATCTGCGGGCGGGCCTGTGCCGTGGGGGCACCCTTTCCCTCAGCGCCGGCCGCTGTAACGGTCCACCATAGCCGGCGCGGAGAAGAAACCCCCTGCGCATGCACTGGGATCACGCCAGAACACGCTGGCGCTCCCGCGCAGTCGCCAACTCGCGAATGCCGGCGGAGGCCCTTCGATGCCTTTTGGCACGGCGCCAACCCCGCTGGCGCCGGCCTAGCCCCTGAAGGTGCGGAGGATTCCGCACCTTCCGGGCAGCCCTCGCCGGAGTGGTTCACGCCACTCCTCGGCGCCATTACGGTCCGCCCCGCCAGATAGGCGAGAACCCCGGCCAAGGTCTTTATCTGTGTCAACGTGGGTCGGTTGGAAGTGTTCAGGTTCGTCTCAGCTGGGCTCGTCCTTCAGGTAGCGGTCGCGGGTCCGTGAACTTGGCTGGTTGATATGCTGCAAGTGGTCGCACACAGGCCGGTCCAAAAGAGGCCGAACCCTAGTGCGCAGGGCTTCTTATCCTTCTGTTTCGCGCCCTTTTGGCCGGTCCTAACTCCAGATCCAATGGATTGATAGGATTTTGTTCGCCCTCATTGATCCTGGCCAATTAAGGGGCGGATACCTCAGTGGCTGGGCGGGTCCTAGCTATCATTGTCCCAGTCATGTAGGCCTTTCCAAATAAGGGGAAGTGGCGCCGGTTAGTCTGCTACTGTTGTTCCTTGATTCGATTTCTATTGTCCTGGGGGAAATGGTGATTGACTTTTAATTGGTGCAAGTTTCGGTCAGGTATGGCTTCCTTGCACAATACACAGAGGCTGTGTACTTGTCTGTGTCCAAGTTGACCACAATTCCCATGGTCCTCTTCAGGTGGCCATTTTAGATGGCTACAGCGGCCGAACACCACCCTGGCGACCTCCCTTTCCTCCGAGCCGCCAACCATGTCCAGGGTCCTCTGCTCTGCCATGGTGCGGTGTCGCATGTCTGGGGGTCCCCTCCAGTTTTCTCCCCCTACCACCAGTAATGGGCGGCCTTCTCCTGGGAGGGGGGATGTACCAAACGGAAAAGGACAGTATTAGACAATCTGACACATGCAGCCCAGGGGGTGGGTAGCTGGTGGCCTCAATGGCCAGAGAACCCAGCCATGGTGGCTGTTTGTGTGCCGGCATGTGGTGCAGGGTGGATTTCGGCCACCCTCCGGGTTGTGAGGGGAAGGGTTACGGTGTTTGGGACGGGATTAATGCCAGGGGCACAGTGTTGTCTAGTCACCCTAGCTGTTGTGAGGAAGGCTTGCAGTTTTTTCCGGCAATGGTGGCCGGTCTAGATGGTGTTACTGGTGGCGCTGACCAACTCTGCAACCTGCGCCCAGGCACAGAGAATGGCAGCTTCCTTTCTGGGCCAGGATGCAGGGTGGTCCGTCTCTCCTCTACTGACTCCAGGAGGGTCTCCAGCCCGATGTCGGTGAAGTGTGGTGCCACACATCTTGCTGCCATCTGGTTGGCAGGGATGGTGAGTGGGGAGTGAATTGTGTATATGTGGCTGCAGCATGTCAGCCTCTTGAGTGTCAATCGCGAAACAGGTGAATCTGGCTCCATTTCTCATTGGAATCGATTGTGTTCCATGTGGTGCCGGTGCTAGCCCCTCAACAATAGCTGAGTCGGTCCAGGTGCGGTGCCAGTTTTGCTGTTGTGGAACTCCACGAATCCTGCGCTGGTGTCAACACTTGGGGCAGGATTCTCCCTAATCCCCGGATGGCCCGATGGCGGCACATAAAAATAGCGGCAACCACTCCGGCGTCGGACCAACCGGAAGTTGTGGAATCCTCCGCACTTCCGGAGCTAGGCCGGCGCCGGAGGGGTTGGCGCCGCGACAACCGGCGTCGAAGGGCCGGCGCGAGTTAGCGCATGCGCAAAACCACCGGCGTGGATCCACGTATGCGCAGGTTGGCCGGCGTATTCTTGCGCATGCGGAGGAGGGCTTCTTCTCCGCGCCGGCCATGGCGGAGTCCTACAGCGGCCGGAGCGGAAGGAAGGAGTGCCCCTACGGCACAGGCCCGCTCGCAGATCGGTGGGCCCCAGTCGCGAGCCAGGTCACCGTGGTGGCCCCGGATCCCCCCGTGCCCCCCCCCCCCCCCCCCCTGAGGACCGCACCAGCCGGCCTACCAGCCAGGTCCCGCCGTGTGGGACCATGTCCATTTCATGCCGGCGGAACTGGCCAGAAAATGCCGGCCGCTCAGCCATCGAGACATGGAAAATTGCCGGGGGCCGATGCCAACGGCCCCCGACCAACGTGGCGTGATCCCCGCCCCCGCCTGAAAACCGGCGCTGGAGAATACAGCAGCCGGTGTTGGAGTTGCGGGGTGGGATTCACCGTTGATGCGGCTCGGCTGTCATCCCCACTCTGCAACAGCGCAGAGACATACACCTCAGTGGGCGAAAGTAGTGGTCAGGCCTCTGCGGCACAATCTGGTGAGCACCACACAGTTGCTCATGCACACCAGGCAGAGGCAGCAATGTTCAGGGGTGACAGCAGTCGGAGGTCTGCTGGATTCCAGATGCTGAGCCTCTGGACGAGGTATCTTGGAGCTCATGCTAGGGTGCGACCATGATATTCAGAGAGGGATGTAAGCAAGACTCCAACGGGTCCATAGTCCGTAGTCGATTGGAGGTATCCCAAAGGCTGCGGGCTCAGAAAATGGCGCTGGCAGTGCTTAGCACCGAGGCCAACACTGCTAACGTGGCGACCGCAGTGGAAAGCCTGAAGCACGACGTCAGCAGTCTGAGTGGTGGTGTCCAAAGTGTTGATCAGCCAGTGAAGGCCATGGCTGAGGGCTTCAACTGCATGTCCCAGTCACTGTGGGACGTGTCCCTGACGCAGGTGGACCTTGCCGAAGCATTGTGGAGCATGTGCCAATCTCAGCTGGGCATTGCCACGGCGTTGCGGGGCCTGTCCCAGATGCAGGCGGACATTGGCAAAGCACTGCAGAGCGTAGCCTGTTTACAGAGGGGCATCAACATCATGGTGCAGACAATGGGGATCCGTCAGGGATGGCAGAGCCAGATGAAGCAGGGTCAGTCGAGTTGCCCCTCTAACCTAAAGTGACCCCCAGAGCCCTACGGTCACCAATCGGTAGGAGGGAGTGTTGGAGGTCAACCTGGAGTTGCCTAATGGGGAGAAGGCAACGGTCACCAGCTCGCCTGCGTCTCAATCCTCCTGACAACGACATGTCTTGGAGTTAGTGGGCAGAACAAGATGGAACGGCGATGTCCCAAGGCGCTTCAGAGGACACCCGGCAGGGGCATCAAAGGCCGCAGGGCGCGATAAACACCAGGCTGCCTCCACCTCTGAAGGGCATCCCATGGGCACATCTAGCCATAGTGGCAGAGCACAGAAGGCTAAGACGATTGAGGATCATTGAGAGGGCACTGCAGGTTAAAGAGGGCCGCACCATCGGTAGCTAGGGACAGTTAGGTCCCAATTGTACACCATCAAAACACATTACACCCGAAAAATGTAGGGCTGGATTCTCCGCAGCCCCGCGCTGAAATCGCGTTTGTGCAGGGGATGGAGAATCCACTTTTACGAGAGGATCGGGCCCGGCGCCACTCCCGCGATTCTTCGGTCTGGAGTTCACGAAAATGGCGGAGGATTAGGGTTCACCCCACCAGCCTCAACCCACCAGCCTCCGTATAATCCTCTGCCATTTTCGCCAACTCCAGCGTGATGCCACCCCTGTAGGAGCGGTTTCAAGACCTGTGTATTGAGTCAGCTTCCACGTGGGATTCTTCCCTGTGGCTCAACTCAGTACAGAGAGCAAAATGCATATCAGCAATCTGAATAAGATGGCTTATTTATTAATCCAAGCTGGGTTACGTGTACACGTAGATTAGATCTGGATAATGCCAAAATCTATCTACTGAACATTGATAAAAACACATCAATTATATAATTTCCAAAAATCAATAGCCCATCCCAGTTGGACTTGATCCAATCCTTGAAGCTGTCATGTTTAAACTTTATCCAATAAAATTGCGATCAACTCATGATTGAACGTCATCCTGTTAGTTGTGTTTAACAAAAGGCCTGACGTCAGTCTTAGCATCCGAAGTGTTTTTTTTCCCCATCTCAGCATCCTGTGCACCCACTGTTCATGAGGAACAGGATGGCACAACTGGCATCCTCTTTACTCCATGGATGGTTTCAGAAAGCCAGGATATCAAAAGTTACTTCCTCTTCGCTTCCAGAGGATATCGGAGGCGAGTGACACACTTGTGTTTACTCGTAATTTGCTGATCACACATTTTGTGTGTCTCAAGAACATGGTCAAGTTATCTAACCTAACTCCCATCATGCATTGTGGCCACTGTTGTAGCCAGAGTTTGACTACTTATTACTGCTATGTCCTAAAAATACATGTGTAATGGTTAATAATGATTACCCAGGACACCTTCTATAATTAATCTCAATCTTTAATAAACTAATTTATGTAAAATTACTCTAATGGCATCCTAGCTTTTTGGTTTTAAGAGGTCTCATCGCTGGATCCCCCTTCACAGCAAACACACCTTCTCTTCACTCCCTCTGTCAGCATTCTGCAAAGACCTCCGAGATAATCTAGTCCACTCCTCCACCATACCTAACTCCACTCCCATTACCCATGGCACCTTCCCATGCAATCGCAGAAGATGTAATATCTGCTCCTTTACCTCTTCCATGCTTAACATCCCAGGCCCAGAACACTCATTCCAGGTTAAGCAGTGTTTCACTTGCACCTCTTTCAATCTGGTCTATTGCATTCGCTGCTCCCAATGTGGTCTCCTCTATATCTAATCTAAGCTAATGGGGCTAAAGGTAGACAAGTCTCCTGGCCCTGATGGAATGCATCCCAGAGTGCTAAAAGAGATGGCTAGGGAAATTGTGATAACATACCAAAATTCACTAGACTCTGGGGTGGTCCCGGTGGATTGGAAATTAGCAAACGTGACACCACTGTTTAAAAAATGAGGTAGGCAGAAAGCGGTTAATTATAGGCCAGTTAGCTTAACTTCGGTAGTAGAAGATGCTGGAATCTATCATCAAGGAAGAAATAGCGAGGCATCTGGATGGAAATTGTCCCATTGTGCAGACAAAGCATGGGTTCATAAAGGGCAGGTCGTGCCTAACTAATTTAGTGGAATTTCTTGAGGACATTACCAGTGCGGTAGATAACGGGGAGCCAATGGATGTGGGAGATCTGGATTTCCAGAAAGCCTTTGACAAGGTGCCACACAAAAGGTTGCTGTATCAGATAAAGATGCATGGAATTAAGGGTAAAGTATTAGCATGGATAGAGGATTGGTTAATTAATAGAAAGCAAAGAGTGGGGATTAATGGGTGTTTCCCTGGTTGGCAAACAGTAGCTAGTGGTGTCCCTCAGGGATCAGTGTTGAGCCCACAATTGTTCACAATTCACATCGATGATTTGGAGTTGGGGACCAAGGGCAATGTGTCCAAGTTTGCAGACGACACTAAGATGAGTGGTAAAGCAAAAAGTGCAGAGGATACCGGAAGTCTGCAGAGGGATTTGGATAGGTTAAGTGAATAAAGAACAAAGAAATGTACAGCACAGGAACAGGCCCTTCGGCCCTCCAAGCTCGTGCCGACCATGCTGCCCAACTAACCTACAATCTTCTACACTTCCTGGGTCCGTATCCCTCTATTCCCATCCTATTCATGTATTTGTCAAGATGCCCCTTAAATGTCACTATCGTCCCTGCTTTCACCACCTCCTCCGGTAGCGAGTTCCAGGCACCCACTAACCTCTGTGTAAAAAACTTGCCTCGTACATCTAGTCTAAACCTTGCCCCTCTCACCTTAAACCTATGCCCCCTAGTAATTGACCCCTCTACCCTGGGGAATAGCCTCTGACTATCCACTCTGTCTATGCCCCTCATAATTTTGTAGACCTCTATCAGGTCGCCCCTCAACCTCCTTCGTTCCAGTGAGAGCAAACCGAGTTTATTCAACCGCTCCTCATAGCTAATGCCCTCCATACCAGGCAACATTCTGGTAAATCTCTTCTGCACCCTCTCTAAAGCCTCCACATCCTTCTGGTAGTGTGGCGACCAGAATTGTACACTATACTCCAAGTGTGGCCTAACTAAGGTTCTATACAGCTGCAACATGACTTGCCAATTCTTATACTCAATGCCCCGGCCAATGAAGGCAAGCATGCCATATGCCTTCTTGACTACCTTCTCCACCTGTGTTGCCCCTTTCAGTGACCTGTGGACCTGTACTCCTAGATCTCTTTGACTTTCAATGCTCTTGAGGGTTCTACCATTCACTGTATATTCCCTACCTGCATTAGACCTTCCAAAATGCATTACCTCACATTTGTCCGGATTAAACTCCATCTGCCATCTCTCCGCCCAAGTCTCCAAACAATCTAAATCCTGCTGTATCCTCTGACAGTCCTCATCGCTATCCGCAATTCCACCAACCTTTGTGTCGTCTGCAAACTTACTAATCAGACCAGTTACATTTTCCTCCAAATCATTTATATATACTACAAACAGCAAAGGTCCCAGCACTGATCCCTATGGAACACCACTGGTCACAGCCATCCGATTAGAAAAGCATCCTTCCATTGCTACTCTCTGCCTTCTATGACCTAGCCAGTTCTGTATCCACCTTGCCAGCTCACCCCTGATCCCGTGTGACTTCACCTTTTGTACTAGTCTACCATGAGGGACCTTGTCAAAGGCCTTACTGAAGTCCATATAGACAACATCCACTGCCCTACCTGCATCAATCATCTTTGTGACCTCCTCGAAAAACTCTATCAAGTTAGTGAGACACGACCTCCCCTTCACAAAACCATGCTGCCTCTCACTAATACGTCCATTTGCTTCCAAATGGGAGTAGATCCTGTCTCGAAGAATTCTCTCCAGTAATTTCCCTACCACTGAAGTAAGGCTCACCGGCCTGTAGTTCCCTGGATTATCCTTGCTACCCTTCTTAAACAGAGGAACAACATTGGCTATTCTCCAGTCCTCCGGGACATTACCTGAAGACAGTGAGGATTTAAAGATTTCTGTCAAGGCCTCAGCAATTTCCTCTCCAGCCTCCTCCAGTATTCTGGGGTAGATCCCATCAGGCCCTGGGGATTTATCTACCTTAATATTTTTTAAGACATCCAACACCTCGTCTTTTTGGATCTCAATGTGACCCAGGCTATCTACACACCCTTCTCCAGACTCAACATCTACCAATTTCTTCTCTTTGGTGAATACTGATGCAAATAATTAATTTAGTACCTCGCCCATTTCCTCTGGCTCCACACATAGATTCTCTTGCCTATCCTTCAGTGGGCCAACCCTTTCCCTGGCTACCCTCTTGCTTTTTATGTACGTGTAAAAAGCCTTGGGATTTTCCTTAACCCTATTTGCCAATGACCTTTTGTGACCTCTTCTAGCCCTCCTGACCCCTTGCTTAAGTTCCTTCCTACTTTCCTTATATTCCACACAGGCTTCGTCTGTTCCCAGCCTTTTAGCCCTGACAAATGCCTCCTTTTTCTTTTTGACGAGGCCTACAATATCTCTCGTTATCCAAGGTTCCCGAAAATTGCCGTATTTATCCTTCCTCCTCACAGGAACATGCCGGTCCTGAATTCCTTTCAACTGACACTTGAAAGTCTCCCACATGTCAGATGTTGATTTGCCCTCAAACATCCGCCCCCAATCTATGTTCTTCAGTTCCCGCCTAATATTGTTATAATTAGCCTTCCCCCAATTTAGCACATTCATCCTCGGCTAGGGTCTGGCAGATGGAATACAATGTTGACAAATGTGAGGTTATCCATTTTGGTAGGAATAACAGCAAAAGGGATTACTATTTAAATGCTAAAATATTAAAACATGCTGCTGTGCAGAGAGTGCTAGTGCATGAGTCACAAAATGTTGGTTTACAGGTGCAACAGGTGATTAAGAAGGTGAATGGAATTTTGTCCTTCATTGCTAGAGGGATGGAGTTGAAGACTAGGGAGGTTATGCTGCAATTGTATAAGGTGTTAGTGAGGCCACACCTGGAGTATTGTGTTCAATTTTGGTCTCCTTACCTGAGAAAGGACGTACTGGCACTGGAGGGTGTGCAGGGGAGATTCACCAGGGTAATCCCAGAGCAGAAAGGGTTGGATTACGAGGTGAGGTTGAGTAGACTGGGACTGTACTCATTGGAATTTCGAAGGATGAGGGGGGATCTTATAGAAACATAGAAAATTATGAAGGGAATAGATAGGATAGATGCGGGCAGGTTGTTTCCACTGTCGGGTGAAAGCAGAACTAGAGGGGAAGTAGATTTAGGACTGAGTTTAGGAGGAACTTCTTCACCCAAAGGGTTGTGAATTTATTGAATTCCTTGCCCAGTGAAGCAGTTGAGGCTCCTTCATTAAATGTTTTTAAGATAACGATAGATAGTTTTTTGAAGAATAAAGGGATTAAGGGTTATGGTGTTCGGGCGGGAAAGTGGAGCTGAGATCACAAAAGAACAGCCATGATCTCATTGAATGGCGGAGTAGGCTCGAGGGGCCAGGTGGCCTACTCCTGCTCCTAGTTCTTATGTTCTTATATCGGAGAGACAAAACGCAGACTGAGCGATCGCTTTGCTGAGCACCTTCGGTCTGTGCGCATTCAGGACCCTGACCTTCCCGTTGCTTGTCATTTTAACACAAAACCCTGCTCCCATGCCCACATGTCTGTCCTTGGCCTGCTACAATGTTCCAATGAAGCTCAACGCAAACTGGAGGAACAACATCTCATCTTCTGGTTAGGCAAATTACAGCCTTCCGGTCTCAACATCGAATTCAACAACTTTAGATGATTAGCTCTACCCCACCTCGACCCATTTGTTTTCATCCCATTTCATTTTCACTGTCTTTTACCATTTCTTTCTCTCTTGTCTTGCTTTATATATATTTAACCCCCCCCACCCCCCCCCCCCCACCAGCTTATCCATCTTTCCTTACCCTTTCTCCCCTTTGCTTCCCTCTCCCCTCACATCTACATCTGTCACAGTTTACCTTTTGATGTTAGTTTCTCTGCTGTTTGGCAGTTCACACCTTTTGTTCTCTCTTGGGACTGCCGTTAGCACTCTTTCCCCGTGGTTTCTGTGGCTATTAGCATCCCGTTTCCCTGGGTTTCTGTGGCTATGACACATCTTTCATTCTCACTTCACAGTATAAATATACCCACTTTCTCTGTCTTATAACTTTGACAAAGGATCATCTGGACTCGAAACGTTAGCTCTTTTCTCTCCCTCCAGATGCTGCCAGACCTGCTGAGATTTTCCAGCATTTTCTCACCAGGAACGGGTATCCTTCTCCCCCACATGATTGGAAGTCTCTTTGTTGAGGCAAAGCCTCCTGCTTCACATGCTGTCTGACGTCTCTTCGAAAGACCAGCGATGCCTATACACTTTGGTTGGTGCTGCCTTCTCGCCCTTGGTTGCTCGCTGGCCTGATGGCCGGCCGGGTCCTCAGAGTGTGGGATGGACTTCTGCACATGGGCTACCGCTGCGAGCCTCTGCCTACGCCGCTGCAGCTGCCTTCTCCGACATCTGGCTTCCTGGACTGCCAATGCCCCTGTGAGGGCAGCTGCTGTGGTATCCACAATATCATCCATTCTGAGCTATTTGTAAGGAATTGGAGAGGGTGTGAGACCAACAATCATTATGGTTCCCACTCCATTACCCTTTAATCTCCCAAGCCTCTCTCACCCTTGCATTTCCTGCAATCTTTCAAGGTGCCATCCAACGACCTGCTTGTGCGGGGGACCCTGCCCAGTAGAGGCCCCTAGGAACCGGGCCCCGGTCCCCGATACACACAACCACCCTTTCGTCGCAAGGGTGTCCACATGCTGCGGCCCATCTCTGGGGTATATGGTTGTTGGCTGCTGGCCTGCAGTTGTGTAGCCTCCACTGTTCAGGCAATGAGTCCGGGCCACAAAATCTGATCAGAGTGCCAGGCAGTAGCATCCGCCTGTGACATGGCACGTCTACCCAGGGGTATCCGCTTGGGAGCTGTAAAGTGTTCACATTACTAACAATGCCAATTCCCTATCAGCGATAGCCTTCAGTTGTGCAGCCACAGGCCGCCACGGCCGGTAGGGGTTAAAATGATCTGCACCATATTACCACGGCTGGGGTCTTTCTTGCGGGGCGAGGGGGGTTGTTCGGTGGGGCGGACGGGCAGACGCTGAAGTCGCCCTTGGTATGGGTATATATGATCCAGGGGTGGAATGTCAGACCCCCGGGTGCAGAGCCCCCTGCACCCCCCCCCCCCCCCCCCCCCAGCCAAGGGGTGGTGGCCGACTCCCCAGATCGGGCATGACCGCCCCCCCCTCCAGCGGTTCCCACACCTCCCCCGAGCACTGGGGCAACAGCGCCAGTGCCCCAAGGCAGACTGCCTTTTGACCAAGATGGCTACTCGTCTCCAATCCCAACAGCAGCCATTTTGCTAGCTTCATGTTTTTAAATAAGTGTGCTAGACGGCGCCCACGTAACTGCTGACTCTGGGGAGCTAATTAAATCATGAGAGGCCGTTAGATAGGAGGGCCTTCCTGTTAATGGGATAGAGATTAGCCTTAATTGGTGATTATTGTTTTTTCGCCACAACATGGCGCGATCCTGATCGTGCCAACGGGAGCAGGCCAGTTAGATTGGAAACCAATCGGCAACTGCGCTTCCCAATTTCGACGCTCCCGCGAACTAACCGGCCTGCTCGGTTTTGTGCCCAGCGTGGCGCAGAGGTTGCATCGCGGCCAGTGTGTTCAGCTTAGTAAGATGATGTAGTTAATGTGAGGATCCAGGGCCTGAAGCAGTTTCTGGAAGTTTAGTTCAGTTTTGGATCTATCTGTGAACAGACTAGCTTTTTTTCTCCCAGCAGTTTAGTTCAAAAAGATTTTGCCCGTGAACAGAGTTCCTGAAAAGGCAAAACTCTGTAAACCCTGTTTCCTGGAGGATCTCTTACTATTGCTACCTGGAGAAAAGTTCCTTGTGAAACATGGGTGGAGAAGGCATATTGAAGCTTTTTTTAAATTGTTCCTTGGGAATTGAGCTTGGCCGGCAAGGCCAGCATTTGTTGCTGATACTGCACAGTAGCAGTGGTTGGCAATGTTGCTTCACAGCGGCAGGGTCCCAGGTTTGATTCTTGTCTTGGGTCACTGTCTGTGCGGAGTCTGCATGTTCTCCCTGTCTCTGTGTGGGTTTCCTCTGGGCGCTGCGGTTTCCTCTCACAAGTCCCGAAAGACATGCTTGTTTGGTGAATTGGACATTCTGAATTCTCCCTCAGTGTACCTGAACTGGCGCCGGAGTTTGGCGACTCGGGGATTTTCACAGTAACTTCATTGCAGTGTTAATGTAAGCCTACTTATGACACGAATAAAGATTATTATTATGAGCAGGTGGTTATGAGCCACATTCTTTAACTAGTGCATTCCTCTGGTATAGGTACACCCACAATGCTGTTATGGAGGGAGTTCCAGGAGTTTGACCTAGCGGCAATGAAGGAACAGTGGTAATACTCCAAGTCAGAATGGTGTGTTTCTTGGAGGGAACTTGAAGATTCCGGTGTTCTCATGCATCTGACCTAAGTCAGCACACCCTTATCTACCGTGGAGTTTTAAGAGTGGGTGCGGAACATGAGGCATGCCCTTCCTGCCTCAAACATCATGGGCTGGGAAAGATAAATGAGAACAGATGAAGACTACATCAGCTGTCCTGCTACATGAGCTTTGTGTTACTAGCACCTTCTTTCAGAACAAACAATGCCACCAGGTGCATTGAGACATCCAAGATCGGGGAACAGCACCAGCTGGATCTGATTATCACCAGATGTGATTCTCTGAATAGCAATCTCAACCTACACAGATACCACAATACTGCCTGTGATGCAGATCACTACTGGTGTGCACCATGATTTGAATGCAGCCTTTGATGCTTTTTCATTGCCTACCCAGATAATAATGAACACTACTTGTGGATGGCCACTGAGGAAGTTATTATGGTTACTACTAATTTTCAATAAGCATTGAGTTAAAAATATTTTTTAAAAATTGTCAGTAGCTTGTGTGCAACTAGCCTTGGCTGTGTTGCTAGTACCTATGTATTCATGTTTCTGAGGTAGTCAGCATATGCAATGCAATATTTTGACCTATGTAATATGCAGGATCCATCATCGACATACCATTCTGCCAGATTGCCACCCAGGTTGCAAAGCCAAATCCCTAAGGTTCTTGTGATTTTTGTTTTGTTATTCATGGCCTTGGGCATCACTGGCTAGGCCAACATTTATTGCCTACCCCTATTGAGCAGGTGGTGGTGAATTCCCTTCTTGAATCCTTGCAATCCATGTGGTGTAGGTACACACAGGGTGCTGTTAGCAAGAGAGTTCCAGGATGTTGACCCAGTGACAGTAAAGGAACTGTGAAATAGCTCCAAGTCAGGATGGTGTGTGGGCTGGAGGGATACTTTCAGGTAGTGGTGTTCCCACCTGCTGTCAGCTGTCATTGTCCTTGTTTGTGGTAGAGGTTGTTGCTGCAGTGCATCTTGTAAATGGTACATACTATTGCCACTGTGCACTGGTGGCAAAGAGAGTCACTATTTAAGATGGTGGATGGGGTGTCAAGCAAATGGTCTGCTATGTATCGGATGATGTTGGACGTGCAATCATCCAGGCATATGGAGAGTATTCCATCAAACTCCTGACTTGTGCCTTGTAGATGGTACAGCTTTAGGGATATGGGATTAATTTTGAAATGCTGCTGTGTTACATTGTTTTATCTTGATGTAGAGTTTTATTTAACAATATATACGGAAATAAAGGTTTATAACATGCAGTTATGTTAGTTAATTACAACATTAAATTAAATAACATGAAATTTAAATTTTACCCCTCAGAAGAGGGCAGTAGGATCTCAAAGATTGTACAGCAGGTTTTACTGCTCTGTTCCCACTCCATCCCAATGCTGCCATTTTTACAGCCCTTGTGTTTGCCTGATTCAGGTGGAAATCTCATTCAAAATTCTAGTCAGGGTCTTATCTCTCATAGAATCCTGATAATACTTCTAGGTACCAGTGGCAGAAGAATGGACTGTATGTGCTTTGCCTTACGGTACTAGACATTGAATGGCCTAACTAGTGGTCCTCAATTGGAAAGCTACTGGCCAATCAGAGAAAAGTAATTTTATTTTCCTTTTGGAAATAAAAGAGTTTTGTGTGTCTATGAGGAGCATGAAATGCATCTCCTGGGCCCAGTAAAATGTTCAGGTTTAGTAACGGCAGCATGCATGCTATTCCCAGCATTGCCTCCCCACCTCCAGGAGAAAATGTTCGAGCTTGGCTCAGCAATGGAGTCACCGGAATAATCGTTCCCCTTTCTCCAACTGACAAGTTAACTTTGACTGCCCAAATTTTGGAAATCTGGCTTTCAAAATGAGTGAGGTCTCTTCACAGCAACTTGGAGTGGGTGGAGCAAGTACTCTTCCTACCATCCACTCAAAATCCACCTATGGTTAGAAATGACCCAATATATTTGGATCTTGACCCTTTGTTGACCTCTAAGCTGAGTTACATCGGGAATATACCAGAAAAGCCATGAATTTCAGGTCCCATTTGTGCCTTATTCTGTCTTTGTGTTTTCTCTGTTGACTTTCTTTTTCTCTGTTTCTGCTCCTTCTACAATTACTCCAAAGACTTCAGTTGATTGTGTTTTACAATCTGAAACTGCTCTCATCATACACAACTTAGCTATTTTTGAGCAGGGAACCTCGAGTTCAGAATTAGGATCAAGGTAATGGGAGAGCAAGCAAGTGAGAATCTGTGAAGAAACCAGAGCTGACTTTGGAGAGCAGGGGTGGTGAGGTCATGCTTTGCATGTGGGACATGATCTTCCTGTTGCTTGCCATTTTAACACAAGACCCTGCTACCATGCCCACATGTCTGTCATGGCCTGCTGCAATGTTCCAGTGAAGCTCAACGCAAACTGGAGGAAAATCTTCCGGTTAGGCACACTACAGCCTTCCGATCTCAACATCGAATTCAACAACTTCAGATGATTAGCTCTACCCCACCTCGACCCATTTATTTTCATCCCCTTTCATTTTAACTGTCTTTTACCATTTCTTTCTCTCTTGTCTTTATATATATTTAACCCCCCCCCCTCCAATCTTATCCACCTTTCTTTATCCTTTCTCCCCTTTGCTTCCCCCTTCCCCTCCCCCCACATCTACATCCATCACAGTTTATCCTCTGATGTTAGTTTCTGCTGTTTGGCCGTTCACACCTTTTGTTCTCTCTGCGGACTGCCATTACCACTCTTTCCCCGTGGTTTCTGTGGCTATTACCACCCTGTTTCCCTGGGTTTCTGTGGCCATGACTTATCTTTCATTCTCATTCCACAGTATAAATATTTCCCACTTTCTCCGTCTTATAAATTTGACAAAGGGTCATCTGGACTCGAAACGTTAGCTGCCAGACCTGCTAAGATTTTCCAGCATTTTCTCTTAGTTCCAAGTTAGGAGAGTGTAAGGTTTTGAGGAGTGGTGGTGTTCCCATGCACGTATTGCCATTGTCCTTCGAGTTCATCAAAGTCATTGGTTTAGAAGATGCGGTCGAAGGATCCTTACCGATTTGTTATAGTCCACCTTATAGGACAGTGGTTCCCAACCGGTGCTCCGCAAGAGTACTGCAGGTAGTTTGTGGCAACAAAATACAATTATGTGTACCTCTATGCATCATAATTGATGTTATATTATCACTAACATTGTAATTTGCTTTACAACATCCTCGTGTAATATAATCTGCAGTGTATTTGAGTGAGCATCATAAGTATTAAAAATAGCTGCGTTTTTAATACCCATCGATATATAAAGTTTTACTCCCATCAGTCATAGGCTATGTAAAAAATAATGTTTGAAACGGCTTGCATATATTGTGGTCCGCAAAAGCTGTTGATAACAATCTGTATAAAGGAAAAGGTTGGGAACGTACATTGGGAACGTATTATGTCGTACATAATACTACCACTGTGTTGGTGGTGGAGGGAGTAAATGTTTAAGGTGGTGGATTGGCAGCAAATCAAGTGGACTGATTTGTTCTGGATGGTGTCGAGCTTCTTGAGTGGTGTTGAAGTTCATCTAGACTAGTGGAGCATTCCATCGCACTCCTGACTTGTGCTTTGTAGGTGGTGGACAGACTTTGGATTCTCAGCCTCTGACCTGCTCTTGTCGCCATAATATCTACATGATTGGCCCAGTTCAGTTTGGTGTCACTGGCAACCCCGAGGATGTTAATGGGAAATTCGATGATGGTAATGCCAAGGGGAATGTCAACAGGAGATGGTTAGATTCTCTCTTGTTGGAGATGGTCATTGCCTGGCACTTGACTGGCGTGAATGTTTTGGCACATATCAGCACAAGACTGAATGTTCTCTAGTTTGTGCTGCATACTGACACTGACTGCGTCACTGTGGTGCTGGGTATTTTGGAATCATCCGTGAACATCCTCAATTTTGAGGTTATGAAGGAGGGAAGGGCATTAATGAAGCAGCTGAAAATAGTTGTGCTATGATACTACCTTGAGGAACTCCTGCAGCAATGTTCTAGGCCTGACATTATTGACCTCTAACAACTACACCATCTTCTTCTGTGCTAGATATTACTCCAAATCAGTGGGGAATTTTCCCCCTGATTTCCGTTGACTTTAGTTTTTCTAGGGCTCCTTGTTATCACACGGTCAAACGCTGCCTTGATGCCAAGGGCAGTCACTCTCACCTCACCTGTGCAGCTCAGCTCTTTTTGTTTGTGTTTGGAATAAGTCTGTAATGATGTAATGGACTGTGCGGTGCTGGGAACCCAAACTGAGCATCAGTGAACAGGTTATTGCTGAGTAAGTGCCGCTTCACAGCATTATTGATGACCTCGTCCATCACTTTGCTGAAGAAAAATGCATTCTGCCATGTGGGAAAAAATCTTTGTAATACGTGTAATCATTTTGGCTTGACAGTTTCAAGAAGTTCGAAGAACAGATTGTTTCTTTGTGGTTTCTGGTTTGTTGACACAAACTAATACCACTGTTTAAAAAAGGAGGTAGGCAGAAAGCGGGTAATTATAGGCCAGTTAGCTTAACTTCAGTAGTAGGGAAGATGCTGGAATCTATCATCAAGGAAGAAATAGCCGGGCAGCACGGTGGCGCAGTGGTTAGCATTGCTGCCTCACGGCGCCGAGGTCCCAGGTTCAATCCCGGTTCTGGGTCACTGTCTGTGTGGAGTTTGCACATTCTCTCCATGTTTGCGTGGGTTTCGCCCCCACAACCCAAAGATGTGCAGGTTAGTTGGATTGGCCATGCCAAATTGCCTCTTAATTGGAAAAAATGAATTGGGAAGAAATGGCGAGACATTTGGATGGAAATTGTCCCATTGGACAGACGCAGCATGGGTTCATAAAGGGCAGGCCGTGCCTAACTAATTTAGTAGAACTTTTTGAGGACATTACCAGTGCGGGAGACAACACGGAGCCAATGGATGTGGTATATCTGAATTTCCAGAAAGTTTTTGACAAGGTGCAACACAAAAGGTTGCTGCATAAGATAAAGATACATGGCGTTAAGGGTAGTAGCATGGATAGAGGATTGGTGAATTAATAGAAAGCAAGGAGTGGGGTTTAATGGGTGTTTCTCTGGCTGGCAATCAGTAGCTAGTGGTGTCCCTCAGGGATCAGCGTTGGGCCCACAATTGTTCACAATTTACATAGATGATTCGGAGTTGGGGACCAAGTGCAATGTGTCCAAGTTTGCAGACGGCACTAAGATGAGTGGTAAAGCTAAAAGTGTAGAGGATACTGGAATTCTGCAGAGGGATTTGGATAGTTTGAGTGAATGGGCTGGGGTCTGGCAGATGGAATACAATGTTGCCAAATGTGACGTTATCTATTTTGGTTGGAATAACAGCAAAAGGGATTATTATTTGAATGATAAAATATTAAAACATGCTGCTCTGCAGAGGGACCTGGGTGTCCTAGTGCATGAGTCACAAAAAGTTGGTTTACAAGTGCAACAGGTGATTAAGAAGACAAATGGAATTTTATCCTTCATTGCTAGAGGGATGGAGTTTAAGACTAGGGAGATTATTCTGCAACTGTATAAGGTGTTATTGAGGCCACACCTGGAGTATTGTATTCAGTTTTGGTCTCTTTACCTGAGAAAGGACGTACTGGCGTTGGAGGGTGTGCAGAGGCGATTCACTAGGATAATCCCAGAGTTGAGGGGGTTGGATTACGAGGAAAGGTTGAGTAGACTGGGACTGTACTCGTTGGAATTTAGAAGAATGCGGGTGGATCTTATAAAAACATATAAAATTATGAAGGGAATAGATAGGATAGATGGGGGGAGGTTGTTTCCACTGGCGGGTGAAAGCAGAACTAGGGGGCATAGCCTCAAAATAAGGGGAAGTAGATTTAGGACTGAGTTTAGGAGGAACTTCTTCACCCAAAGGGTTGTGAATCTGGAATTCCCTGCCAGTGAAGCAATTGAGGCTCCTTCATTAAATGTTTTCAAGGTAATGATAGATAGTTTTTTGAAGAATAAAGGAATAAAGGTTTATGGTGTTCGGGCGGGAAAGTGGAGCTGAGTCCACAAAAGATCAGCCATGATCTCATTGAATGGCGGAGCAGGCTCGAAGGGCCAGATGGCCTACTCCTACTCCTAGTTCTTATGTCTTACTAGTAATACAGTTTTTTCACATAGAATCATAGAAGTTTACAGCATGGAAACAGGCCCTTCGGCCCAACCAGTCCATGCCGCCCAGTTTTTATCATTAAGCTAGTCCCAGTTTCCCGCACTTGGCCCATAACCCTCTATACCCATCTTACCCATGTAACTATCTAAATGCTTTTTAAAAATATATATATTTTATTCAAGTTTTTTGGCCAAACATAACAATACGTAGTGTTTCTTTTACACAACAATAAAGCAATATAAATAACCGTGGCCAGTTTTAAACAAATAAATAAGTAATAAATAAACAAAAACAAAAAAACAAAACTAAATGGCAACTGCCTTGTCCAAAATAAATACTCTCCAAAAAAAAATCCAACAATCCAATATACAATTACATATCCCAAATACCTATACATAAACATCCCTGAGAGTCCGTCCGATTCCTCCCCCCCGCCCTCCCCCCCGGGTTGCTGCTGTTGTCTACTTCTTTTCCATTCCCTCTATCTTTCTGTGAGGTAGTCGACGAACGGTTGCCACCGCCTGGTGAACCCCTGAGCCGAACCCCTTAACACAAACTTAATCCGTTATAACTTTATAAACCCTGCCATATTGTTTATCCAGGTCTCCACACCCGGGGGTTTGGCTTCCTTCCACATTAACAATATCCTGCGCCGGGCTACAAGGGACGCAAAGGCCAACACGTCAGCCTCTCTCGCCTCCTGCACTCCCGGCTCTTCTGCAACCCCAAATATAGCCAATCCCCAGCTTGGTTCGACCCGGACCCCCACCACCTTTGAAAGCACCCTTGCCACCCCCACCCAGAACCCCTGTAGTGCCGGGCATGACCAAAACATGTGGGTGTGATTCGCTGGGCCTCTCGAGCATCTCGCACACCTATCCTCTACCCCAAAAAATGTACTAAGCCGTGCTCCAGTCATATGCGCCCTGTGTAGCACCTTAAATTGTATCAGGCTTAGCCTGGCACACGAGGACGATGAGTTTACCCTACGTAGGGCATCAGCCCACTGCCCCTCCTCAATCTCCTCCCCCAGTTCTTCTTCCCATTTCCCTTTCAGCTCATCTACCATGATCTCCCCCTCGTCCCTCATCTCCCTGTATATGTCCGCCACCTTACCGTCCCCCACCCATGTCTCTGAGATCACTCTATCCTGCACTTCCTGCGTCGGGAGCTGAGGGAATTCCCTCACCTGTTGCCTAGCAAAAGCCCTCAATTGCATATACCGAAATGCATTCCCTTGGGGCAACCCATATTTCTCCGTCAGCGCTCCCAGACTCGCAAACGTCCCATCTACAAATAGATCTCTTAGTTGTACTACCCCAGCTCTTTGCCATGCTCCAAATCCTCCATCCATTCTCCCCGGAACGAACCTATGATTGTTTCTTATCGGGGACCGCACCGAAGCTCCCGTCCCTCCCCTATGCCGTCTCCACTGCCCCCAAATTTTCAATGTAGCCACCACCACCGGGCTTGTGGTGTATTTCTTTGGTGAGAGCGGCAACGGCGCCGTCACCATTGCTTGCAGGCTAGTCCCCCTGCAGGACGCCCTCTCCAATCTCTTCCACGCCACTCCCTCCCCTTCTCCCATCCACTTACACACCATTGGAACATTGGCGGCCCAGTAGTACTCACTTAGGCTCGGTAGTGCCAGCCCCCCCCTGTCCCTACTACGCTGCAAGAATCCCCGCCTCACTCTCGGGGGTCTTCCCAGCCCACACAAAACTCATAATTTGAAAAAAGCCTTCGTGATCACCACCGGGAGGCACTGGAACACAAAAAGGAATCTCGGGAGGACCACCATTTTAACCGCCTGCACCCTACCTGCCAATGACAGGGACACCATGTCCCATCTCTTGAAATCCTCCTCCATCTGTTCAACCAACCGTGTTAAATTGAGCCTATGTAATGTACCCCAATTCTTGGCTATCTGGATCCCCAGGTACCGGAAGTCCCTTGTTATCTTCCTCAACGGTAAATCCTCTATCTCTCTGCTCTGCTCCCCCGGATGCACCACAAATAACTCACTTTTCCCCATGTTCAGTTTATACCCTGAAAAATCCCCAAACTCCCCAAGTATCCGCATTATCTCTGGCATCCCCTCCGCCGGGTCCGCCACATATAGCAACAAATCATCCGCATACAGAGATATCCAGTGTTCTTCTCCCCCCCCTAAGTACTCCCCTCCACTTCCTGGAACCCCTCAGTGCTATGGCCAGGGGTTCAATCGCCAATGCAAACAATAACGGGGACAGAGGACATCCCTGCCTCGTCCCTCTATGGAGCCGAAAATAGTCAGACCCCCGTCCATTCGTGACCATGCTCGCCATCGGGGCCCTATACAGTAACTGTACCCACCTGATATACCCGTCCCCAAAGCCAAATCTCCTCAACACCTCCCACAAATAATCCCACTCCACTCTATCAAATGCTTTCTCGGCATCCATCGCCACCACTATCTCCGCTTCCCCCTCTGGTGGAGGCATCATCATTACCCCTAGCAGCCTCCGTATATTTGTATTTAGCTGTCTCCCCTTCACAAACCCAGTTTGGTCCTCATGGACCACCCCCGGGGCACAATCCTCTATCCTCATTGCCATTACCTTGGCCAGAATCTTAGCATCCACATTCAGGAGGGAAATGGGCCTGTATGACCCGCATTGCAGCGGGTCTTTTTCCTTCTTTAGGAGGAGCGATATCGTTGCCTCTGACATAGTCGGGGGCAGCTGCCCCCTTTCCCTCGCCTCATTAAAGGTTCTCATCAGTAGCGGGGCCAGCAAATCCAAATATTTCTTTTAGAATTCAACTGGGAATCCGTCTGGTCCCGGGGCCTTCCCCGCCTGCATGCTCCCAATCCCTTTCACTACTTCCTCCGTCTCAATCTGTGCTCCCAGCCCCAGTCTCTCCTGCTCCTCCACCTTAGGAAATTCCAGCTGATCCAGAAATCACATCATTCTCTCCTTCCCGTCCGGGGGCTGCGCTTCATATAATCTTTCATAAAATGCCTTGAACACTCCGTTCACTCTCTCCGCTCCCCGCTCCATCTCTCCCTCCTCATCTCTCACCCCCCCTATCTCCCTCGCTGCTCCCCTTTTCCTCAGTTGGTGGGCCAACAACCTACTCGCCTTCTCCCCATATTCGTACTGTACACCCTGTGCCTTCCTCCATTGTGCCTCTGCATTACCCGTAGTCAACAAGTCAAATTCTACATGTAGCCTTTGCCTTTCCCTGTACAGTCCCTCCTCCGGTGCCTCCGCGTATTGTCTGTCCACCCTCAGAAGTTCTTTCAACAACCGCTCCCTTTCCCTACCCTCCTGCTTTCCTTTATGTGCCCTAATAGATATCAGCTCCCCTCTAACCACTGCCTTCAGTGCCTCCCAGACCACTCCCACCTGGACCTCCCCATTATCATTGAGTTCCAAGTACCTTTCAATACACCCCCTCACCCTTAAACACACACCCTCATCTGCCAATAATCCCATGTCCATTCTCCAGGGTGGAAGCTGTTGCTTTTCTTCCCCTATCTCCAGGTCCACCCAGTGTGGAGCATGATCCGAGATGGCTATAGCCGTGTACTCCGTCCCCGTCACCTTTGGGATCAGTGCCCTTCCCAAAACAAAAAAATCTATTCGTGAAAATACTTTGTGTACATAGGAGAAAAACGAAAACTCCTTACTCCTAGGTTCACTAAATCTCCAGGGATCTACTCCTCCCATCTGCTCCATAAAATCCTTAAGCACCCTAGCTGCAGCCGGCCTCCTTCCGGTCCTGGACCTCGATCTGTCCAGCCCTGGGTCCAGCACCGTATTAAAGTCTCCACCCATTACCAACTTCCCCACTTCTAGGTCCGGGATTCGTCCTAACATACGCCTCATAAAATTGGCATCATCCCAGTTTGGGGCATACACGTTCACTAATACCACCGCCTCCCCTTGCAGTTTGCCACTCACCATCACGTATCTGCCCCCACTATCCGCCACTGTAGTCTTTGCCTCAAACATTACCCGCTTCCCCACTAGTATGGCCACCCCCCTGTTTTTTGCATCTAGCCCCGAATGAAACACCTGCCCCACCCATCCTTTGCGAAGTCTAACCTGGTCTATCAGCTTCAGATGCGTCTCTGAAGCATAACCACATCTGCCTTAAGTTTCTTTACGTGTGCGAGTACCCGTGCCCTCTTAATCGGCCCTTTCAGCCCTCTCACATTCCACGTGATCAACCGGGTTGGGGGGCTCTTTCCCCCACCCCCCCTTGACGACTAGCCATTTCCTTTTTCAATCCTGCTCCTCACCCGGTTCCCACGTAGCTGTATCCCCCCCAGGTGGCGCCCCCCCCGCCCCGACCCCCCCCCTCCCATACCAGCTCCCCCTTCTTCCCAACAGCAGCAACCCAGTTAACCCCCCCCCCCCCACCCGCTAGATCCCAAGCTAGCGTAATTGCACCCCCCATGTTGCTCCCAGAAGTCAGCAAACTCTGGCCGACCTCGGCTTCCCCCCGTGACCTCGGCTCACACTGTGCGAGGCCCCCTCCTTCCTGCTTCCCTGTTCCCGCCATGATTACCATAGCGCGGGAACCAAGCCCGCGCTTCCCTTTTGGCCCCGCCCCCAATGGCCGGCGCCCTCAGCTCCTCATCCTCCCTCACCCCCTCCCCCACGACATGGGGAAGAGAGAAGTTACAGGGTCGCAGGTTTAACAACTTGGGAAGTCCTCTCTTCCCCCTTTTCCCCCCTTCATCCCACAAATTCACCCCCCCACTTTTGTCCCAAACGTTCTTTTTCTGGCCCGCTCACTCCAGCTACTGCTCGACAATAAATGTCCACGCCTCATCTGCCGTTTCGAAGTAGTGGTGTTTCCCTAGATGTGTGACCCACAGTCTTGCCGGTTGCAGCATTCCGAATTTGACCTTCCTTTTATGCAACACCGCCTTGGCCCGATTAAAGCTTGCCCTCCTTCTCGCCACCTCCGCACTCCAATCTTGATATACGCAGATCACCACATTCTCCCACCTACTGCTCCGAGTTTTCTTTGCCCATCTGAGGACCATCTCTCTGTCCTTATATCGGAGAAATCTCACCACTATTGCTCGAGAATTTCTCCAGCCCTCGGTCTTCGCGCCATAACCCGATAGGCTCCCTCCACCTCCAGCGGACCCGTCGGGGCCTCCGATCCCATTAACGAGTGCAGCATCGTGCTCACATATGCCCCGACGTCCGCCCCGTCTGCACCTTCGGGAAGACCAAGAATCCTTAGGTTCTTCCTCCTCGCATTATTCTCCAGCACCTCCAGCCTTTCCACGCATCTTTTGTGTTGTGCCTCGTGGATCTCCGTTTTCACCACCAGGACCTGTATGTCGTCCTCATTCTCAGCAGCCTTTGCCTTCACGACCCGAAGCTCCTGTTCCTGGGTCTTTTGCTCCTCCTTTAGCCCCTCAATCGCTTGTAATATCGGGGCCAACAGCTCCTTCTTCATCTCCTTTTTGAGTTCATCTACGCAACGCCGCAGGAACTCTTGTTGGTCAGGGCCCCATATTAAACTGCCTCCTTCCGATGCCATCATGCTTTGTGCCTGCCTTCCTGGCCGCTGCTCTAGAGGATCCACCCCAATCCGGCTACTTTCCTCTCTTTTTTCCATCCGTGTCCAGGGGGGATTCCCTTCTGGATTACCGCACAGTGTTATTTGCCGTTAAAATTGCCGATGGGACTCCTATTAAGAGCCCAAAAGTCCGTTCCACCGGGAGCTGCCGAAACGTGCGACTCAGCTGGTCATCGCCGCACCCGGAAGTCTCTAAATGCTTTTTAAAAGACACAATTGTACCCGCCTCTACTACTACCTCTGGCAGCACATTCCAGACACTCACTACCCTCTGAGTGAAGAAATTGCCCCTCTGGGCCCTTCTGAATCTCTCCCCTCTCCCCTTAAACCTATGCCCTCTAGTTTTAGACTCCTCTACCTTTGGGAAAAGATGTTGACTATCTACCTTATCTATGCCCCTCATTATTTTATAGACCTCTATACGATCACCCCTAATCCTCCTACGCTCCAGGGAAAAAAGTCCCAGTCTATCCAGCCTCTCCTTATAACTCAAACCATCAAGTCCCGGTAACATCCTAGTAAATCTTTTCTGCACTCTTTCTAGTTTAATAATATCCTTTCTATAATAGGGTGACCAGAACTGCACACAGTATTCCAAGTGTGGCCGTACCAATCTCTTGTACAACTTCAACAAGGCGTCCCAACTCCTGTATTCAATGTTCTGACCAATGAAACCAAGCATGCCGAATGCCTTCTTCACCACCCTGTCCACCTGCGACTCTGCCTTCAAGGAGCTATGAACCTGTACTCCTAGATCTCTTTGTTCTATAACTCTCCCCAACGCCATACCATTAACTGAGTAGGTCCTGGCCTGATTCGATCTGCCAAAATGCATCACCTCACATTTATCTAAATTAAACTCCATCTGCCATTCGTCGGCCCACTGGCCTAATTGATCAAGATCCCGTTGCAATCCTAGATAACCTTCTTCACTATCCACTGTGCCACCAATCTTGGTGTCATCTGCAAACTTACTATCCATGCCTCCTAAATTCTCATCCAAATCATTAATATAAATCACAAATAACAGTGGACCCAGCACCGATCCCTGAGGCACACCACTGGTCACAGGCCTCCAGTTTGAAAAACAACCCTCTACAACCACCCTCTGTCTTCTGTCGTCCAGCCAATTTTGAATCCAATTGGCAACCTCACCCTGGATCCCGTGAGCTTTAACCTTCTGCAACAACCTACCACGCGGTACCTTGTCAAAGGCTTTGCTGAAGTCCATGTAGACAACGTCTACTGCACTGCCCTCATCTACCTTCTTGGTCACCCCCTCAAAAAACTCAATCAAATTTGTGAGACATGATTTTCCACGCACAAAGCCATGCTGACTACCCCGAATCAGTCCTTGCCTCTCTAAATGCTTGTAGATCCTGTCTCTCAGAATACCTTCTAGCAACTTACCTACCACAGACGTTAGGCTCACCGGTCTGTAGTACCCAGGCTTTTCCCTGCTGCCCTTCTTAAACAAGGGCACAACATTCGCCACTCTCCAATCTTCAGGCACCTCACCTGTGGCTGCCGATGATTCAAATATCTCTGTTAGGGGACCCGCAATTTCCTCCCTAGCCTCCCTCAACATCCTGGGATACATTTCATCAGGTCCCGGGGATTTATCTACCTTGATGCGCTTTAAGACTTCCAGCACCTCCTCCTCTGTAATATGCACACTTCTCAAGACATCACTATTTATTTCCCTTAGTTTCCTAACATCCATGCCTTTCTCCACCGTGACTACCGATGAGAAATATTCATTCAGGATCTCACCCAACTCTTGTGGCTCTGCACATAGATGTCCTTGTTGATCTTTAATAGGCCCTACGCTGTCCCTAGTTACTCTTTTTCCCTTTATGTATCTGTAGAAGCTCTTTGGATTCTCCTTTGCATTATTTGCCAAAGCAATTTCATGTCCCCTTTTTGCCCTCCTGATTTCCCTCTTAACTCTATTTCGACAATCTCTATACTCTTCAAGGGATCCACTTGATCCCATCACATCATGGAATATATATTTTTTCTTGCTCAATCTTATTGAGATTTTCATTAGATATGGTGAGAGATTTTCCCCCTCAAGGAATGTAAAATATTTTCCATTGATAGTACATGAAATCTGTGGACTGTAAGTGGTGCACACTGTGTGAGTTGTTATGGAGGATAGATGATGGGCATTAAATTGGCATGGGTGATTTGAGGATGCATGGAGTTTACACAAAGGCAGAGAGGTGACATGGGTGATCTGAAGGAGTATGGGCTGGTAGTGATTGGTGTGGGATGAGGCTTTGTGGGCCTTGAGCTGTTGAGTGCTGGGTTATATTGTTGGAGAAAAGAGCCTCTGCACCCATGCCCTTCAAGACAAAAATGGCATGTGAAGTCTAACACGGGAGTCGGGTCTTCAATTTGCGAGGTGCAAAAGTGTGCAGGCTGGATTTTCTTGAGCTTTGGGTTTGGGTTTTGTTATAACCCCAATTGAGGTCTTGGGATCAGGACTATACGACTTCCCGTTACCTCGATAAGCAATACGTATAGACAAAAGTAGAAATTACTGAATAAGGTGGTCCAGGATGTCATTCACGACTCTGCTTGGGCCTGCCTTATTCAGTAATTTCTATTTTTTGTCCATGTGTTCTGCCTACCGTGGATTCGACAGGTTTCTTAAGTGAGAGAGTATCCTATTTCCTCAGCAATGTTTGTTCTCATACACTTTTTTTTGTAAAAGCAACAGCAACTTCCTTTGTCCCTATTTTTCAATAACAACATTGAACAATGTTTTGATGAATACTTGTTTTCGTATTTAAATGTAATACCTTGTGGCATTTGAAGAGACCCAATTATGAAGCCAGAGCAAATTGTGTATTAATCTCACAGACTGTGTTTGTAAAGTTTCAAATTTCTAACGAGTTAAGGGACATCTCTTCGTAAATGACCATTCTGCTCTGATTTTATTTTTAAAGTATTCCTTTTGTATAAGATTGTGACTGACTGGATAGGTGACATTGACAATCTCCATAGAATTTTCAAATGGTGTGGTACTATCGTGCTCATTTTCTTAAATCTCTTCATCCTGTCGTAGTAAATTATTCTTAAGGAGGGAAAATAATTGGATGTTTGTATGTTGTGAAAAGAAAAATGGCTTAAGACTAATTCTGTTGTAATATACTATCACCGATAGCAGTGGTTCCCAAACTTGTCTGATCTGTATTCAGGTTGATTCATTTTTGTGCACTGTTACTGGGTGTTTCTTTTTTTAACGACCTCTCCTATTAACCGCATATTTTGGAAATATTACAACTGAAAAGGTTCCAATCGGTGCAAACAGTTTGATGCCATGTTGTATGATTACTGCATACAAAGAATGCAATTTTTTAATGTCTTCATTGTACTCTCAGTGGCACATTTGAAAATAATTTAACTACTCTAGCCATATTTATTAAACCATACGTTGAAGAAGCTAACGACAAAATTTTGATCCACATGTTGTGAAAATAATTGCTAGTTAATAAGTTCATCAATGAACCCCATCTCACCATTGTGCCTATTAGCAGTAAGCATGAGAGAGAAACAACTTGTGGTTGGAGGAGGAGCGAGCAGTGGGAATATGAATGGCAGGACATGGCTTTGATTACACTTGGGTTTAGCTCAGAAAGAATTTTTGTCTTTCAAAATCTGCCGTTACACAAGTGCCCTCTTAAGGCATCGGTAGTACCCCCAGGGTTACACTTATCCCACTTGGGAACTGCTATACGGGAGATGGGTAATGCAGAAAAGCACAATATTGGGATCCTTCGCTCCCAGCTCTTTATCCTATCAAATATTGGATGTAACCAGTTGTTGCTTAATTGATGACTTAATTGAGCAGGACCACTGGAGTTGTTCCAGGGCTATGTTGGAAAGGATTTTCATTCTGAATATCTTGTGCACAGCCCAGAATGTTTGTGACAGAAGTATAGAATATTTATATTTGGACAATCAAGTCCAAGCTGGACAATGGAATAATACTATTGGTCAAAGTGGACATAACAACTTGTAGCCGGGCAAATATATCAAAAGAGGGGAGAAAACAAATCAATCTAGATAGAAGTTAGTAACAAAAATGAAAAACAAAATAATATTGACCACCACTATATGCTGAAGGAGAGGTGAATAAAAAGCAATTTAAGCAAGTGACAGGTTGCAAGGAATTAGATTTGATGATCATAGGCGGTGGGGTTGGTTTCAATGTCACAAGAGATAAAATGCTGAGACCTAGGACAACCAGAAGACGAGAGAGAACTCAATTTTGTTTAGGTACTTAATGACTTCTTTCTAACAGAATGAAGAAGCAACTGTAACTTTAAATTTGGTACTTTATCAACCCACTTAAAATGACTGTTACTCTAGAAATGGTTCAACATTTTGTCAATCGTCAATGTACCATTTGCTTTTATTTTAATATTAAGGACAAAGCCCAAAATAATAATACTAAAGTATCCAACTTTAGGAAGACAAATTTTGGAATAGAGAATATAACTCTTTGCAGTATATTAGTTGGACTGTCGAACCACAGCACGCACACACAAACACACAAGGCTGGGCACTCCGCACCCTGACGGCGAAATAGCAGCCGCCGCTGGGGCGGAGAATCCATTTTGTGCATGAAATCGAGACTGGTGCCAGTTCCCCGGGACCCGAAAAGCGCGCCGCATATCCCCTACCTGAGGCCATTGCTGGAGGCCCACCACACCATTCTCCGCCCCGGAACGGCCGAAGTCCCGACGGCATGGTTCTAATCTGGCCCTGTCAGTCTCGATGCTAGAGTGGCGGCTATGGACTCAGTCCGCGGCCGCCATGTTCTGGGGTGGTCCGATTGGAGGGCGGGGAGGGGGGGCCTTATACGGGGCACCAGACTAATTTTGGGCGGGTGGTCAGGGTCGGGCGCGCGGCCGATCGGGGGCACTATTTGGAGGGTCCAGCTCCGCGGTCTGAGTCAGCCATGGAGCATGACGTGGCCGCTGGAGGCTGCCACCGTGCGCATGCGTGGTCTCCGACCTGGAAGTGCGGGGGCCCGTTCCTGCAGCAAAGGCAGCTAGTTTCACGCCAGGTCCCTGCTAGCCCCCTGCCGGGCTATGAATATGTGGTCCTTTCACGGCATTTTTTCTGTCGTGAAAGGCCACAGTTTTTACGACGGCGTGAGGACATAGTCACAAAAACGGAGAATCCAGCCCACACTATTTTGCCATTGAAGTCTGAGCTGCATATTCAAAGAAGGCCCTCATTACATTGAGGGTTTCTCCTTGCCATCTGTAATTAAATAATCCAGTAGGTCCAGGTTTCTCTCCAACATCTTCCTTCCTGCCCTATTGAAGGTTTGGAGCCAAGATGTTTATGCACATTGGCTTAAAATTCCTTGTTAACTTTTTTTTCATGCCAAAAGTCAGGGGGGGGTCAGGGTCATAAGGAAAAATAGCACAGAGCCTGTCAGGGTGCCAGTGGTGACTTTGACTCGAGTGGTCCTGATATGAGCAGTCCAGAAATTGGACTGAAAAGATTCAACTAGATAATTGTATGAGAGTTGGGCACAGTGCTTCGTGGTAGTGATGTATTCCAGGACAATTGAGACAAAAAGAAAATTGGCTGTGGGGAGTAAGTAGCAAGAATGTGAGGTGAGGGAGTAAAGGTCGGCATTTCAAAAAAAAGTCAATGACAGCGGCTTTGAAGGGAAATGGGAGGGTTTGTGTACCAAATAAGCTATTTATAACATCAGTGAGCACTGGGGTAAGGAAAACAAGTACAACTGTCAACATCTATGTTGATGCATGCTATAGATAACTAAAGCTATATTCTTGGGTTGTAATACAGAGCTGACATTCTGATGCTTTCAGAAATTAGTAAAGTAGACCAAAGACTGAGCAATGTTTGATTTTTAATAATTCCAAAATTGTCCATTTCTTGGAATACAGATGTTGGTGGCAAGTCTGACATTTAGTTCTATTTCTAGTTAACGTGAAAAACCCAATAGCTTACTCGACCACTTCAGAATACAGTTGAGAGTTGGCCACGCTAGTATAGGACTAGAATCACACATGTGTTAGTTAGCTTGGACCAAGTCAAGATCAAGTACAGTCTTCAAGTGACACAGGTTGGAGACTGGGAATAATTGAATTAAGATGTAATTAAGTTACCATTTAAGGTCATATTATTTTCTTTAATATTTTCATTATAAATTACTGTGTCCATAATTATAATGGACATTTCCAACTTAAGCTTGTACATTTGTGAGTTGAGAGAGATGATTTTTAACCAATGCATAGTTCTGCCTTACTGGGGTGCAAGATGGGAGTAGTGGGGGATTGGTAAGTGGTTGCTCATTTTTCCCATCCCACACCATTTTTACCTGCCTGAAGACTGGGGATCTCATTTAGGTGACATTGTCAAGTCTCAATGACATGATCAGAATATGTCTATCAGAATCAATATTAACTGCAGGCTCAAGGATAGCCTGTGTGGCCTACTGTGTGACCTGATAGTGTCCTGATTGTGAGAAAAGGAATGCAAATCATGGGTCTCCGGAAAACAAAGTGGAAGGGCAGCAAAGTAAGATCAATTGATGGCCGATATAAACTTTCCTACCATGGACAGGATGGGAGGAGGAATGGTGGTGGAATGGTTCTAATCAAGCAAATGAAGAACGTGCTTGGATCACTGTTTGTGGAATCTCCCTGTATCTATGCGGGTTTCCTCCGGGTGCTCCGGTTTTCTCCCACAAGTCCCGAAAGACATGCTGTTAGATAATTTGGACATTTTGAATTCTCCTTCCTTGTACCCGAACAGGTGCGGAATGTAGCGACTAGGGGCTTTTCACAGTAACTTCATTATTGTGTTAATGTAAGCCTACTTGTGACAATAAAGATTGTTATTAAAACAGTAAAGCTAGAAATCAGGGCGAAATATGGAACATTGTTGGTTGTTCTCCACCACAGAGTTGGTGTGGACTTTAAAAAAAAGTGTTTTCATTCAGTTTTTAACATTTTATACAAAATTACCAAACACACAAATACCTTTAAAATAAAACAAGAGAAACAAAACAAAAAAAAGACCATCCCGCCACCCCTCCACCCTAACAGCTAACAGTGACCAACTCCGTGAAATACAATATAAAGACCCCCATCTCCAATAGAACCCTTCAATTGACCCCTCACGGTATACTTAACCGTCTCGAGGTTCAAAAACTCCATCAAATCCCCAGCTACACCGAAGCACTTGGCAGCGTTGCCAACTTCCAACTCAATAGAATCCTCCTCTGTGTCACTAATGAGGTGAAGGCCAATACATCTGCTCCCGCACCCATCCGTACCTTCGGTACATCTGAAACCTCAAAAATAGCTGCCAAGGGGCAGGGTTCTAGCTCCATATTTAGGATCGCCGACATGGTATCGAAAAGGACTTACAGAAACCCACCTACTTAGAACAGTAACAGAACATGTGTGTGTGTGGTGTGCGGGCTCCCATGAACAGCGTCCGCACCTATCCTCCAGCCCCTCAAAAAACTGGCTCATCCCCGCCTTCATCAGGTGCATCCGAAATATCACCTTCAGTGAATAAGGCTGAGTCTCGCACACAAAGACGTAGCATTCACCCTCTGCAGCGCCTCACTCCACACCCGTACTCCATTAGTGGGCCCAGTTCCTCCACCATTTCGCCATCACCCCTTCCACGGAACTCAACTCTTCGCCTGCTATCCACATACACGCTGGATGTCCTGTCTTCCTCCAACTCCGCACAGGAGAGAATCTACTCCAGTAAGGAAGATGGCTGCACCACTGGAAAAGCTGAAAAAAATGTTTTAACAAAACTCCGCACCTGGAGGTACCTAAACCTGTTTGAGTCCACCAGCTCAAACTGCTCCTTCAGCTCCTCTAAGCTGGCAAACCGTCCCTCCAAAAATAAATTCCCCACCTTTCCCTCCACACACAAATGGGAGCCTTGAAGCTGCTCCCAACTTAAAGTGCTGGCTGAGTTGCCTCCATATTTTTATAGTGGCCACCACCACTTGATTCGTTGAATACTTCACCGGTGCCAAAGGAAGTGGTGCCATTGCCAGTGCCCCCAAACCTGGCCCCAAACATGACTCCAACTCCATCTGAACTCAGAGGGTCGCCACCCCACCCCAGCACCTTCTCTGTGTTAGCTGCCCAATAATAATACAACAAATTTGGCAATGGTAAGCCCCCTGCTTGTCTGTCCTTTTGATGCATCCCCCTCCGGATCCTCGTGGCCTTAACCGTGTCAGTGTATAACGACACCCGATGTTCCATCTCACCTCTTAACAATCCCACTCCATTCATGGAGGCCCTCAATGCAATGGCCAATGGCTTGATTGCCAACGCAAACAACGGGGGAGACGTCAGACACCTTTGCCTCATATCCCAATACAACCAAAAGAGCCCAGTGCTCATGGTGCTGGTTGGAACACACACTAGCGAACAGAGCCGCATGCAGCAACCGTACCCACGACACAAACCCAAGGCTAAACCCACACTTCGCTAACACCATGAACAGGTACTCGCACTCCACATAGTCCAACGCCTTCTCCACATCCAACGAAACAATTATCTCCAGTATCGGGCTGGTCGCAGGGATAAGCAACATATTCAGCAACCTATGCACATTCGACGACAACCTCCACCCCTTGACCAACCCCGTCTAACCCTCCCCCAGTACCTCCAGGAGGCAAGGTTCCAACCTCAACGCCAACACTTTGGCCAACAACTTGGCATTCACGTTTAACAGGCAGATCGGACGATACAACCCACACTCCCTGTCCTCCTTCAGGAGCAGCGAGATGGACACCTACCCCAATGTCCCTGGAAGGGTGTCCCGCACAAAAGAGTCCCTGAACATGCCCAACAACAACGGACATGTAGGTGAGACCATGGAGGTATGTCAGATTTCCTATCATTGCTGAAGCAGAGGGGATTTCATGGTGACCATTAGTATGTACTCCAGTTATATTAAAAATGGGGCGACACGGTGGTACAGTGGTTACCACTATTGCCTCACAACGCCAGGGACCCGGGTTCAATTCCAGCCTTGGGTGACTCTGTGTGGAGTTTGTACCTACTCCCTGTGTCTGCATGGGTTTCTTCTGGGTGTTCCGGTTTCCTCCCATAGTCCAAAGATTTACAGATTAGGTGGATTGGCCATTCTAAATTGTCCGTTAGTGTCCAAAAGGTTAGGTGGGTTACTAGAACCAAAAGAGAAAATGCTGGAAAATCTCAGCAGGTCTGGCAGCATTTGTAAGGAGAGAAAAGAGCTAACATTTCAAGTCCAGATGACCCTTTGGGTTACTGGGTTACGGGATAGGGTGAGGGCGTGTGCCTAGATAGGGTGCTTTGTCAGAGCTTTGGTGCAGATTTGATGGGCCAAATGGCCACCTTCCTTATGATTCTATGGATCTAACTGATCTGAAAACATATTATAAAATTCCACTGGGAACCCATCTGGCCCGGGTGCCTTCCCTGCCTGCACCTGCTTCAACGCTGCCTGAATCTCCTTCAGGGACAATGGCACCTCCAGCTCCTCCCCCATGGTAGGAAACTCTTGACTCCCCAAAAACTCTGTCATCCCTCGCTTGCCTCCCAACGGCTCCGACCTATATAACCTATCGTAGAAGGCCTAAAATACCCCATTAACCTTTTCCGGGGTGGAGACCAACCTAACCTCCAGATCCCTAACCTGAACAATCTCCCTGTCTGCGTTCTGTCGCTTCAGTTGGTGCACCAAAAGACGACAGGCCTCCTCCCCCATATTCACACATCCACCCCTTTTGCCCGCCTCAATTGCCGCACTGCCCTATCCGTGGACAGCAGGTCAAAATGAATTTGTAGTTCTTTGCTACACGCCAAAAGGTCTGTCGCATACCTACAATCCATCCTTACACTCTCATCCACCAGTCTCTGTCACTCCTCCCTCACCTCCGTATCTACATGTGCCTTCAATGCAATCATCTTTCCCCTGATCACCATCTTCAACACCTCCCACAAAATCAAGGGTGAAATCTCCCCATTATCATTATGTTTCATATATTCCCATATGGCCTTTGAGATCTTCAGACAAAACCCCAAATCCTCTAGCAACCCAAGGTCCAACTCCCCCCACGATCTCCAGCACCAATGTGGGGCATGGCTGGAAATAACCACAACCGAGTACTGAGCCTTCCTCACCCTCGCCAGAAGAGCCTGGTTCATATTAAAATAATCAATCCTCGAATACACCTTGTTTACTGAAGAGAAAAAGGAAAATTCCTTCCCCCGGGATGCAGAATGCGTCAAGGAACTGCCCATCCCGACCCTTCCATAATGCAGACAATACCATTGCCATCCCCACTGGAACCAATGATTTTGGCCTACAGTGATCCAACTTCAGGTCCACCACACAGCTCATATCACTCCCCAAAGTCAAATCTGCCACCAGAGCCAACAACCGGTTCATAGACGCTACATCATCCCAATACGGGGCATGCACATTCATTAAAACCACCTGCTTCTCCTCTGATGACCCTATCACCATCACGTATCTTCCGCCTGGATCCGCGGTAACCTTTTCCACCCAAAATCGAACTCTCTTACAAATTAGAATCAGCATCCCCTGGGCCGTACTATCAAAGCCCAAGTGAAACACGTGGCTCACCCAGACTTTGCAAAGCCTAGTCCAATCCTGTTTCCACATGTGAGTCTCTTGTAAAAACATGTCAGCTCCCAGGCTCTTTAAATGAGCAAAACCCCTCGCCCTCTTTACCGAACCCCGCAGGCTGCACATGTTCTAGTGACTCATCTTTTCAGGGTCCTCTCATCCTCGCATTGGCTATTTCCACTGTGATATGTCATACCTTCACTGCCAAATTCTGGGTCCCAGGCCTACCTGCAATGGCTGACTGCCCCACCCACTGGGTGAGAGAAGAAAAAACCCTGGTCACTGCTAGCTTCCCACCCCATCTACCTCTCGGTGCTCGCAAGGTGCGTCCCCCCCCCCCAAAAAAAACCAAACAAACAACCAAAACAAGTGCCTATATCCCCCAGGCCCATATTCCCTACCCCCATGTCCCAATCCCATCATACCCACCATGCTTTTTTATTCCTATCAAACCCCTCGCTTTACCTCACAATAACCTCGGTCTCCAAGAAAGAAAGTAATCCCCTCCCCACCACCCGTCAAGAAAAAAGGAAGAGCAAAAATGTATCACACCATATTGCGATATTTACAGTCACACTCATCCCAACTTACATATCCAGAAAAAAGAACATCCCAGCAATCCTCCTCAAGTCTGTCCCATACTTTATCTTTGATGAAGACCTCAGCCAGCTCCGGCGTGTCTAAAAAGTGATCCTAAAAAGTGATCTAAAAATAGACCTGCTCCTTCCTCTGGTAACTGTGAATTCGGATGACCACTGCTTGTGGCTTGTACTACCGCGGCGAATACTTCATCCCTGCCCATTAACCAAGAGAACATTTATGAAAAATATCAGTTGGCCCCAGGGCCCTCGCTCCCTCTGGCAAACCCACCACTCCAAGGTTTGTGCGCATCGATCTGTTCTCCAGATCCTCCACTTCGGCTTTCAGGCTCTTGTTCCTGTCTGACATGAGCAGCAGATCAGCTTCCAAAGCGGCAAGCTGGTTCTCGTGCCCCGATCAGGCCTCCTCAACGCCCTTGAGTGTCTCCCCTTGCTCCATTACAGCTTTGGCTGGCTTGCCCGACTTCTCCCGTATCGGGCCCACACCTCAATGGTGGCTTGGAAAGATTCTCTGATCTCCTTCCGTTGTCGCTGGAATTGGCCATCCATCTGCATGCCAACTCCGGCGCCATCATCCAAGCCAATGTTTCTCGCATGATGGGTATGGCCGCCTCCACCATCGTTTCTTCCCCCAGGTTCCTTTTTTCGGCTCCCTGCCAGGGGTTTCTTTCCCAGAGCCTTCTTTAGCGAGGATTTTGACATTCCTCAAGAAACATATTTGAACTCGACACCAATTAGAACCCAAAATTTCTCCAAAATCCAGGTAAAAAGGATCAAAATATCCCACCTTTTGTGCAATCTGCTTGCACATGCTGTCACCGGAAGTTCCAGTGGGTATGGACTTGAGGAGAAAGAGGAATTCTGGGAACAGATGGAGAATGCAATTAGAACAATACCAAACAATGGTAATTCTAAAACCCTGGTACAGTAGAACAATAGAAGTTAGGATAGAGACCATGCAAGACTGGTGGAATTCGGTGGATGGCTTGATTCGGAAAGTGTGTGAAAACGTAACTTAACTTAAATCGCTTATTGTCACAAGTAGGCTTCAAATGAAGTTACTGTGAAATGCCCCTAGTTGCCACATTCCGCCGCCTGTTCGGGGAGGCCGGTACGGGAATTGAACCCGCACTGCTGGCCTTGGTCTGCTTTACACGCCAGCTGTTTAGCCCACTGTGCTAAACCAGTCATCATGGATGGAGAAAGGCTGGAAAATAAAGTTGGTGGTGGAATGTAAATACTAAGTGCCATAAAAGAAAAGAAGGAGCTGTTAAAGGAATGGAAACAGTCATGGCTATTACGATCCCAACAGTGGCTTGGATAATGGATAGAAACCCTAATATTTTATTTTAATTTCGTAAGACTGTGAGGAATAGATATCTCACTCCTGAAGTGATTTCGCGTAAAATATTATATGGTATATTAAAACAAACATTATTACTAATATAGTATTAAAATATCTTTAACATTACAGAAGAAAATAGCTTACAATTACCCCTTTAACAATGCTAATCAATACAGTCACACAATAACCTTTAACTACTATCTTTACTTCTACTCAAACAACAAAACCATCTCCCGTCACAATCCACTTTTAAATAAAGCTAGCAGACTCAGGAATACTTGCTGTAAAGAGATGTCTTAAACATTCCACTTTGAGAAAAAGAGATATTTTGAGACTGCTTGATAGAAAGCGATCTGATGCCTGATCAGAATAATGCAGACTCACTGGCTGTATTCTTCATAAACCTTCTCAACTCACCGTCCAGCCATAACTAACTCTAAAGCTCATCATCTGACTTCTTCAACCCCTGGTTCCACCCATTAACTACGTCATACTAAGCTGAATGTATCTGATTATCTACTCTGCAGGGAACCCTCTTAATATAAATAAATGCCCATCAGCCCAAAGTTTTACAATGCTTTAATTGCACCTCTGGCTCCAAAAAGCCTAGCAGTCTTTCAAACAAGGATTTTTAAAAACCTGACTGGAGCAGTCACATACTAGCCCAGGCTTTTAACCCGTACATAATAATAATAATAATCTTTATTTTCACAAGTAGGCTTACATTAATACTGCAATTAAGTGACTGACAAGCTCCTAGTCTCCACATTCCGTCACCTGTTAGGGTACATGGAGGGAGAATTCAGAATGCCCAAATTACCTAACAGTACGTCTTTCGGGACTTGTGGGAGGAAACTGGAGCACCCAGAGGAAACACACGCAGGGAGAACGTGCATTCTCCGCACAGCCTGTGACCAGGACTCGAACCTGGTACCCTGGCGCTATGAAGCATACAATATATATGAAATTCCTGCATTCATCGCAGTGCTCAATAAGATAACAGTGCAAAAGGGCAAAAATCAATGGAAACAAAGTGATTCTGAGAGGAAGGCCCCAGCCCATGGAAGAAATATAGGAAATCTGTATGCCAAGGAGGGACAAAATGATATCTTCAGAATAACAGCTGCTAGAGATAGGTTAAAAAAAATAGGTAGGAAATATACATATTATAGAAACATTGAAACATAGAAAATGTGAGCAGGCTTGTGCCATTCGACCGTTAAAGCCTGCTCTGCCATTCATGGCTGATCATCCAACTCAGTAACCTGTTAAAAACAAATTACTGCGGATGCTGGAATGTTTTGGTTTCCCTGGGTTTCTGTGGCTATGACTCATCTTTCATTCTCATTCTACAACATAAATATTTCCCACTTTCTCTGTCTGTTAGCTTTGACAAAGAATCATTGGACTCAAAACATTAGCTCTTTTCTCTCCCTACAAATGCTGCCAGACCTGCTGAGATTTTCCAGCATTTTCTCTTTCGTTTCAGTAACCTGTTCCCACTTCCTCCATATCCTTTGATCCTTTTAGCAATAAGAGCAATCTAACATCTTCAAAATGTCAAATGTTTTGGCCTCTACTATTTTCTGTGGTAGTGACTTTCACAGGCTCACCACTCTCTGGGTGAAAACATTTATCTTCCCCATGGTCCTAAATAATTTACTGCACATCTTTTGACTGCGACCGCTGCTTCTGAACTCCCCCGCCACAGGGAGCATCCTTCCTGCATCCACTCTGTCCTGTTAGAATTTTATGTGTTTTTATTACCCCACTCATTCTTCTAAACTCCAGCGAATATAATCCTAACTGACTCAATTTCTCCCCATACGTTAGTCCTGCAATCCCAAGAATCAGTCTGCTGAACCTTTGTTGCAGTCCTTCTATAGCAAGAACATCCTTCCTCAGGTAAAGAGACCAGAGCTTCACACACTATTCCAGGTGTGGTCTTATCAAAGTCCTGTATAATTGCAGCAAGACATCCCTGCTCCTGAACTCGAATCCTCTCATTATGAAGGCCGACCTATCTTTTGGCCTTCTTTACTGCCTGCTACACCTGCATGCTTGCTTTCAGCGACGAATGTACAAGAACACTCATCTCATTGCACATTCTCCTCTCTCAATCTGTAGCCATTCAGATAATCTATGTCCCTGTTTTTGCTACCAAAGTGGATAACTTCACATTTATCCACATTATACTACAACTGCCATGCATTTACCGACTCACTCAACTTATCCAAATCACACTGAAGCATCACTTACTCTCCCACCCAGCCTTGTCTCACCTGCAAATCTTGAGGTATTTGTTTAGTTCCCTCATCTAAATCTATATTGTGGATAGTTGGGGGTCTAGCAATGATTCCTGCGGTATCTGACTAGTCACTGTCTGCCATTTTGAAAAGCACCCTGGGCGGGATTCTCCTTAGCCCGACGGCGAAATCGTAATCGGCGATTGGGCGAAGAATGGATTTCCACGCTGAAATCGGGGCCGGCGGCGGTTTGACGTGTTCCGCCCCTTCCAAACTGGCATCATCACGTTGCGTGCCGTTTCAACGGCGTTGGTGCGTCATCTGCCATCCCACCCGCGATGCTCCACCCCCAATGGGCTGAGTTCCCGATGGCATGGGCCACATGTGGTCCCAGTGGTCGGGAATCCAGCGTGCCATACTCAGCCGGGATCCGTGCCGCTGGCCGGGGGGGGGGGGGGGGGGGGGGGGGGGGCTTCTGCTAGGGCTGGGGGGACTAGTGGGGGGTGGCCAGAGGTGGGCTGTGGGGTCGCGGGTTGGGTTTGTGCACGGCCAGCGTCATGGTGTACGACGCCACCGCTGCAGATCGTCAGCCGTGCACATGCGCGGCCCGGGACCCGGCCATTCTCTGGCCCTTTTTGGACAGTCGCGGGCGGCAGGAGCATGTGCTAGCCCCTCACCGGAATCAGTGAATTGACCTTATTGCGAATGCTCCATGCATTAAGACACAAAACCTTAAACTTGTTTTTTTAACATTCCTTGTCCCATTCCCATTATTTTTCACTGTGTCCCTGTTTGATTCTGGCCCTTGAGCTCTCTGCCTATAACTCGTCTCATTTCCCTTTCTGCTTTTGTTCTTGTCCATGTTTCCCCCTCCTCTGACCCACTGCATAGGTTCCCATCCCCCTGCCATTTTAGTTTAAACCCTCCAAAACGCTCTAACAAATACTCCCCCTAGGACATCAGCCCCAGTCCTTCCCAGGTATAACCTATCCAGTTTGTACAAGTCTCCCCTCCCCCAGAACCGGTCCCAAAGTCCTAGGAATCTGAAACCCTCCGTCTCGCACCATCTCTTCAGCCACGTATTCATCTGATGTATCCTGCTGTTTCGGCTCTGACTAGCATGTGGCACTGGTAGTAATCCTGAGATCACTACTTTTTGAGGTCTTCCTAACTCTAGTCTGCTTTTAGGACCTCATCCCTTTTTTTGTACTTTTGTAGCAATGTGTACCACTGGTTGTTCACCCACAGGTAAGAGGATCAGAGGGAAGTTGTAAAGATTATAGGTGAAGACTTGTAGAAAGTGAGTTGTGTCAAGTACCTGGGGTCAGTGGTGGCAGAAGATGGAAGTGGTAGAAATGGAAATTAAGCACCAGATTAGCTGCAGTTGGAATAATGGGAGAAATGCAGTGGAGCGTGATACTAAAAATATATCACTGAAAGGAAGTATCTACAAGACTGTTGTGAGATCAATCTTGTTATAGTGTGCACAAACGTGGGTAACGTCAAGAAAGAGAGGAACAATGACCGGATACTGAGATGAATGTGGGGAGTAATGAGAAAGGACAAAATCAAGAGCCAGCACACCAAGAGATCATTGATGATTGTGGGAGTATGGAAGAAAGTAGCCGAGAAATTATTAAAATGGTATGGTCATCTGTTGCAGAGCGAGTGCGGGAACGTGGTGAGGCACGTAGGTGGTGATGCGAATGCTAAGAAGAAGCATCAGACCTAAGACCAGATAGAAAATTTCAGTGGGAAGAGACTTTCACGCAGTGGAATTGCAAGATTGATTTGAGGCGATGAAAATGGGTGATCAATCAGCATTGTGGCGACTCCACAGTACAATTGGAGAAGATGGAAGAAGACGATACTTTAGGAAGTATGTAGAGGTCTTGGAGAGCATGCAGAGATTTATCAGGACAACCAGGGATGAGGGACTTTTGTGGAGCGATTAGAGAAGCTGGGATTGTTCTTGAGCAGCTCATAGGAAGTTAATGGACATTCAAAATCATGAAATGTTTTGATAGAGCAAGTAGGGAGAAGAATTTCCTCTGGCAAGTGTGTTTGCAATCAGAGGCAATAGATTTTAAATTGTCCAAAGAACTAGAGAGGAATGAGAGAAACAGAACTATTAGGATTTGTAACACCTACCTGAAAGGTGGTGGAAATTTGAAGAGGCAATCAGAATTGTATTTTAAGAGAACTAATTGGCATGATAATGAGGAAAATACTGAGGTGTAGGGCTAATTGAACAGCTCTTTGAAAGAGTCTGCATACCCACGATAGGTCAAATGACCTCTTCTGTGGATTTTCTTTCTCTAATTCACACCATCATGAACTGGTACATGAACAGCGGTTCAAGAAGAAGGCCTACCAGTTCCTTCTGAAGAGCAACTAGAAATGGACAATAAATGCATGTCTTTCCATTGATGCCTGCATTACAAGAATAAAGTAATGAATGACGTTTGTCAAATGGTATCTTCCCTTCTGGCTGTCATCAAGGAGCATGACGACTAATTTAATGAAAATAATCATGATCTACTGACATTGACATGAAGTATGAGACACAATTGTAGATTGCAATCAAATTGAAATTGGTCGAGAACAGTACAACCAGCTAGTGGAAGAAAGAAATGCTGAATGATATTTACTGAGGCAATCTGCATGAACAGCCTCTTCCAATCTATTGCACAGTAGCAAAGACAATCATAAAGCAAATGCTGCAGCTTGAATTACTGAAGTGACCATATTATTTTTGAGACATAGATTGTCTTCATTCTGTCCTGAGTAAATGTAGTACATGTAGGAAATGAATCACAAAATGTTAGCATGCTGGAACAGCAAGTAATTTATTGTAAGGTGGAATGGAGTATAAAAGTAAGGATGTTGTGCAACAGTTGTACGGGGCATTGGTGATATGTGCAGTTTTGGATCCAATGGGCCAAATAGCCTACTCCTGCTCCTTTTTAAAAATAATTTTCTGATCTTATGAAACAAAGCACATTTTGAAATAATTAGGAAACGTGAAACTTGAAAATCAGAAGTTCATTTGTAGATGTCAGAATCCTCGGCTATGTGTGCAATGATGTGTACTTGGATCTTGGAGAGGAAACATTTTTCATGCCATGTGTTTGTCCTGTGTGTGAAACTGAAAGAATAGATGTCATCTAAGATGTATAGCACTGATTACCTGATTGAGCATTCCAACAAGGAGCAGCATGGACCAGAAGCACAAATTGGAAAGAACATTTTTGATCTAAGCAATGGATATAAATGAGACACTTCAGGTAGAAGATTTCTTGACCATTGCTCACAGTGAACTCGAGGAGTAGCTAATTACTGAACACGCCCTTGTGTCCCTTAGCTAGACTGAATACAAAAAAACCACAGCAAAATGCCTTAAAATTGAAAATAATTTCTGTTAATGAAAATAAAACATAATTGTTCAACTACATATTGAAGGAATTGTAAAAGCTAGAGTCACACGTCAGCCAAAATTGGTATGGACAGCAGGTTTTCTTCCCTAACTGCTAATAACTGAACAATCTGACAGCTTTTTTCTTCATGAAATGAGATTTGAACTCTTGTTTGCTGGATTATTAGTCTAGTAATGTAATCACTAAAGTATTCTATCATCATACTGATTCATTAGGTATCATGGCACCAAAATGTAATTTTAATATTGAATAACTAATTACACAATGAGATTTTAGTCTTATCTGTCAGTTATGTGTTTCTCTAATTATATACAGCAACATTTGCCTGCATGGCGTATATTGCTGAAAAAAAACAAATCTTTGACAAGTATCTTTTTTCAGCAATTCTCAAGTTCTGTATTACAAAATGAATACATGCTGTATATCTAGTTCTTTTTAGTTCTGATTGATGTCAAAGCTTTATTTATATGCCAAATGGGGATCTTGTCTGTTTTAACTAATAATTATGTATATATAGACTTTCAGCATATTTGTAATCTACACATTGGAAGTATTTCTTCCCCTTAATTCCTTGTAAATGTTTCAGAAAAACCTCCTTAATGTTGCCGAAGTTTTGTATAAATTAACCAAAATTTGTAAAACAATGCATCCCAAAATGGCTGTTTTTTCTGTGAAAGATTTTCCATTCTAAAGGTTCCAACATGGGCAACAAAAAAAGTTGGAGAAATATCAAGTACAATACATATATCTTTGTTTATCAGATTGCATTTGTTTCTGTTCGTTAGTATGTGTGCGCATGATAAGGAGGGGCAATGCACTGCCCGTGTTGCTGCAAATCCAGAGACATTTCATTTGGAAAATGATTTGATTTCTTCCTCGCATGCTATTTATTACTCGTCCACAGACTTGCATAAAAATGACAAGATTATTTTTATTTTAGTTCTCCTTGTAGGGAATTTAGACTCGGGTAAGATTTATATTATGGGCTTGATTCTCCGTTTGGGAGATTAAGTGTTGACGCCAGCGGAGCATGTGTGGACTTCCACGACTGAAAAATCAACACAAAACCCTCACCGATTCCGGTACCGGTGAGGGGCTAGCACCGGCGACAGGTGAAACCACCGTGGACCGTGCCGAAAACGGCCATGAAAATGGCTGGGTGCCGGGCCGCTTATGTGCATTGCTGCCGACCTACACCGGCCGCACCGTAAAACATGGCACCGGCCGTGCGCGAACCCAATCCACCAACTGCGACCCCAAACCCCACCACTGGCCACCCCCCACCAGTCCCCCCAGCCCTAGCAAAAGCCCCCCCAGCCAGTGACATGTATCCCGGCCGAGTGTGGCGGCGCTGGACATTGTCCGCAGCCGGCATGCTGGGTTCCCGCATGCACGGGACCACAAATGGCCCGCGCCATTGGGAACTCGGTCCATCGGGGGTGGAGCATCGCGGGTGGGCCGGCCGATGACACGCCAATGGCGTTGAAACGGCGCGCGTCACAATCACGCCAGTTTGAAGGGGACGGAGGATGGCAGACCGCCGTCAAACTGTCGCCGGCCCCAATACCAGCGTCGCAATCCATTCTCCCCCGATCGCCGACCACGATTTCGGTGGCAAGCTTCGGATAATCCAACCCTATATATTTCAATATGTACATTTGTCTTTAGACTGTATTTTCCATATCCGATAAAACTTTGCAGTGAAATGTGATTATGAATTGTATGTAAGTCGTACTGACTGTTGTCTCCTAATTCATGTCTTTGAAAATGTGTTGTCTCCTTGGTGCCAAGATAAAGGATATCACAGAGAAGGTACAGAATATTCTGCAGCAGGAAGGGAGTGAACCAGAAGTTGTGGTAGAGGTTGTTCCCAACAGCATAGAGAGGGCAGGTATTGAGGTCCTATGATCAGGCATTGAGGAGCTAGGGCAGAAATTAAAAAGTAGGATTTCGAAGATGTTATGACTGGGATGAGTGGTATATGCACATTATCTAGCCTCACCAAAATGACTAATTTTTTTACCTTCTCCACTGGTACACAGAACAAAAGAGACTTTAATTAGGCTTCTTTCAATAAACCCAGAACGATTATTTATTATAAAACAAGTTGTAAGAATTGGTTAGCACACAACTGAACTCTGGAAGTATAATATCTATCTCGTCTTCCCCGGTGCTTGTTTCACAAGTGAAACTCGCCATTGGTAATTCCCCCCGGCGGAGGCAGAGCATCTCGGAGACCCTGAAGAATACTGGGTCAGGCCGCGAATAATATGCGAACGGCATTTACTGTATGTGCAGAGTATAACGCATTGATGCTGCTGTTGAGGCACCGGAGCATGGCATTTTGGCCAGCGCCGCCACATTTTGGTGTCATATCGCATTTCGCAATTTCACCGACGGAGAATCCCGTCTCTAACTGTTTATTTTTTTGTTTGAATGAATGTGTATGTACATACAAGCGTGCTGGGAGGAGGTAGGGGGCGAGGCAGGGCTGGCTGGGAGGTCCCTCGCCAGGCCAGGTGGCCAACTGGGGGGGTAACCAGGGGTTATGTCCTGGGGTTGGGGGTGACACCCCACGGGGCCCTGGCGTCTAGGCACGAACCGCCATTGTTGCAGCCTGCAAGGCAGCCATCTTGCTGCGCATCCCACTGACCATCCACCATGGCCCGTGCTTGCTCAGAGTGACACCAACTGTATGGGTACATCCACCCCACCGCCCCCGCACGCCAGCCTCCACCACCCCAGCCCTCCTCCTCTACCAATTCTACCCCCCCCCCCCAAACTCAACCAGCCGCCACTTGCAGCACGCGGCCCACCCAAGGGCGACATCCACAGGTCTGGCTCGTGGGATAGAGGATGATATAAACCCGTTCTGCAATGAGCTCCGGTGATGTCCGACTCCTGCCCACGGTAGCACATTCCACTGTCCACCTTGGTGATTCCATCACACAGTATCACTGAATCCTTGGGCTGGCAGAGGTGGGGACGGTGTGTAAGGATTTTTCAGGCTGGCAGCCGGTGACTAGTGGTGTGCCTCAGGGGTTTGTGCTGAGACCACAACTTCTCACAATATACATGAATGATCTGGAAGAAGGAACTGAAGGCACTGTTGCTAAGTTTGCAGATGATACAAAGATCTAGAGGGACAGGTAGTATTCAGGAAGCAAGGGGGCTGCAGAAGGATTTGGACAGGCTAGGAGAGTGGGCAATGACGTGGCAGATGAAATACAATGTGGAAAAGTGTGAGGTTATGCACTTTGGAAGGAGGAATTTAGGCAAAGACTATTTTCTAAATGGGGAAATGCTTAGGAAATCAGAAGCACAAAGGGACGTGGGAGTCCTTGATCATAATTCTCTTAAGGTTAACATGCAGGTTCAGTCAGCAGTTAGGAAGGCAAATGCAATGTTAGCATTCATGTCAAGAGGGCTAAAATACAAGACCAGGGATGTACTTCTGAAACTGTATAAGGCTCTAGTCAGACCCCATTTGGAGTATTGTGAGCAGGTTTGGGCCCCTATCTAAGGAAGGATGTGTTGGCCTTGGAAAGGGTCCAGAGGAGGCTCACAAGAATGATCCCTAGAATGAAGAACTTGTTGTATGAGGAGCTGTTGAGGACTCTGGGTCTGTACTCTTTGGAATTTAGAAGGATGAGGGGGATCTTATTGAAACTTATAGGATACTGCGAGGCCTGGATAGAGTGGAAGTGGAGAGGATGTTTCTACTTGTAGGAAAAATTAGAACCAGAGGACACAATCTCAGACTAAAGGGACAATCCTTTAAAACAAAGATGAGGAGGAATTTCTTCAGCCAGAGAATGGTGAAAATGTGGAACTCTTTACCGCAGAAGACTGTGGAGGCCAAATCACTGAGTGCTTTTAAGACAGCGATAGATAGGTTCTTGATTAATAAGGGAATAGGGTTATGGGGAGAAGGCAGGAGAATGGGGATGAGAAAAATATCAGCCATAATTGAATGGCGGAGCAGACTCGATGGGACAAGTAGCCTAATTTTGCTCTTATGTCTTGCGGTCTTATGGTCTAAGGAAGGAGTGATGAGATGGGCATGGGACAACGGAGCGGCGAACTCGACTGAAATGAAATGAAAATCGCTCATTGTCACAAGTAGGCTTCAAATGAAGTTACTGTGAAAAGCCCCTAGTCGCCACATTCCGGCGCCTGTTCGGGGAGGCTGGTATGAGAATGGAACCGTACTGCTGGCCTGCCTTGGCCTGCTTTAAAAGCCAGCGAATTAGCCCAATGTGCTAAACCAGCCCCCTGGGGACCATGGGCCAAGCCCACCTCAACATCTTCCCATCCATCCCCTCCCCCTGTGAGGCCAGGCAAGGCTAGCCCATCCCACACCCTTCTGACAGAGCACCGAAGCAGGTTGTAATGATGTGAACATGTTTTAATGTGAACAAGCGAACATACACATACAGCTTTGAGCCCTAGCCCCTAATGCTATCCTATGTGTTGTGCCTGTGCCAACTTAACTGGTGTCTATCTTTCTGGCCTTACGGGCCCTAATGCTATGCCTAGGTGGATCCCCAGGTGTTCATCAGGAGTGGAGGCGGCCGGCTGCATTTCCCGCCATGTGACCGGGTCCCCTTTGGCGGCTGTCTTCGGGGGCGGTGGGGCCTGAATGGGCCCAGCTACTGCTCGGGTGCCCCAGGTGGCATGCTGTCGCCTGTTCTGCCTGCTGCCCATCAGATGCGCCAAGGACAGGAGGTTGGGGGGGGCTAGTCTGAGGTGTACCGGCACCTCTCCTGCAGGAGTCACAGGCACGGGCCCCATCAGTTCCTTCACCCTCGGGGTGCCCGATGGCCCCTAGGCTACTCCGTGGAATGGGGTTGCGAGCGGAGCTAACTCCTGAGGCTCCGCCACCACCTGGCGCTGCCAGTCCAGGAGGCCTGTACCTGTCCTGACCAGGGTCTGCCTGGTCGTGGCCATGGAGTACTGGGAGTGGACCACCTCCCTCTGGGGCTGCGTCATGTCACACTGTGACTGTGCCACCACCTTCGGGGTCTGTGTCACATCAGCCAGTGACTGCGCCACCTCTTTCAGGGTCTGCCACATCTGCTGGTGCCTGGGCAATGCAGCCGATGCCCGCACCCATGACCCACTGTGACTGGGCCATGCTCTGTCCAGGTGCAATGTCCAAGCGGCCCTGGTATATGGCTGCCTGTGACAGGGCAGCACTCTCCTGGGCCTAGGCCACCGCGTGCACAGAGTTCCACACACCCTGGAAATCTTGACCCATGGCCGAAACATTTGCCCCAAGGCCTCCACAGTGGACGCCACCCGTGCGGTGTTGGCCTGGGTGGCGCGCATGGTTGACACCGCCTCCTGCTCCTGCAGGTGGTTGGATTCCTCCAACTGTACCTGAAGGCGCTGGATGGTTACCAACATCCTCTCATGTAATCCCTTGCTCTGAGACTGCATCTCCACTGTAGATGGGACAACCCTTTCCAGAAGCCCGAAACCTGTTCAGACGGCAGCTGGTCCCTGGGGTCGGGCCGCACTCCAACCGCCTGTCATCTCGGGTGTTCTTACCTCCACCTGATGTACTGCAAAGCATGCGAGGTGCACACCAGATAGTGCCACAGGAGCCTTGGATGACCGTCTGTGTGAAGTTTGCATTTTCTTCCCATGTCTGCGTGTGTTTCCTCGAGGTGCTCCGGTTTCCTCCCGCAGCCAAAGATGTGTAGGTTAAGTCGATTGGCCATGCTAAATTGCCCTTTTGTGTCCAAAAGGTTAGGTAGGGTTACTGGGTTATGGGGATAGGGTGGAGGTGTGGGCTTCAGTGGAGTACTCTTTCCAATGGCTGGTGCAGACTCGATGGGCCAAATGGCCTCCTAAAAAAATGGGATGGCATGGTGGCACAGTGGCTGGCACTGCTGCCTCACAGCTCCAGGGTCCCGGGTTCAATTGCAGCCTTGGATGACTGTGGAGTTTGAACTTTCTCCCGGTATTTACTTGGGATTCCTCCAGGTGCTCTGGTTTCCTCTCACAGTCTAAAGATGTGCAGGTTAGTTGGATTGAACCTGCTAAAATTGCCCCTTAGTGCCTAAAAAGGTTAGGTGGGGTTGCGGGGATAGGGTGGAGGCGTGGGCTTAAGTAGGTTGCTCTTTCCAAGGGCCGGGACAGACTCAATGGGCTGAATGGCTTCTTGCACTGTAAATTCTATGATTCTATAACGTGCCCAACCGAGATGAGTGACTCTGGGGTGATGGAGGGTGTTGGAGACAACTGTGGTGGGAAGTCAGGGTCATCCCCGGACTGGTGCACCGGAGAGTCTCAGGCTGGGGGTCGAGGGCTCCCCTAGCTATCCGCATCCTCCTTCTCCTTGCTGCTTTCCTCCTTGAGCTGTGGTTGGGGTAGGGGACGTGGTACACAAGTGGGGCCCGCCTAATCGCAGGACATCCTGCAAGACATACGACAAGAAGCATAATTGGACCATGGGTTGAGGTGGCGGGTGGTGGTGGTGATGGAGGGTGAGGTTGGCAGTGTTGGTAGTGGTGGAGGAAGTGTGCGGGGATGCTTGTGGTGGAGGGAGCAGTTTGGGGAGGGTGTGTGGGCGGTAGTGGTGGGGGGGGGGCGGTGTGGGAGGGGCTGTGGGGATGGTGTGTACACATATGCCATGGGGAACCACAAGTCAGTGAGGTCTCACTTGTTCACCGGATGTCGACCTCCGTCTCGGTGACTGCCCTCTCTCCAGGACCAGCGATCAGGGGCAGTGCCTGCTGCTCTGCTGCAGTGTCGGATCACAGATCCAGCAGACCCCATCCAGTCTTTTTCCTCTCACGGTGCGGTGGTCGTGGGCTGACCTCTACTGGGTCCTCTGGACGGGGGGGGGGGGGGGGGGGGGAGACATAAAACGCACAGTGTTGGACAGTTGGGCACATGCAACACAGCAGGTGTGCAGCTGGTGGCCTTCGTCGCCAGAGCACCCGGCCACCGGTATGGATGCTAGTAGATGGTGCAGGATGGGGGTTCAGTCGCCTTCCGGGGCTGGAGGGGTGGGGTTTGGGGGGTGTGGGCCGGGGGTTAGTGCCAGAACACAGTGCTGCTTACTCATCCTCGCCGCGCTGAGGAGGTTGTGCAGTTTCATACGGCACTGCTGGCCAGTCCTGGTGGTGTTGCCCATGGTGCTCATGGCATCTCCCACCTGCGCCCAGGACTGGTGCACAGCGGTGGGTGCCAATCTCCTCCCCATCTCGGTTCGGTGAAATGTGGTGGCACTCTTCTTGCTGCCATCATGTTGGCTGGGATGGTGTGAGTCGGAAATGGAGTGCTTATATGCAGCTGCACTTGTCAGCCCCTCTAGTGTCAATACCGACTCCAGCGAATCAGACACCATTTTTCATTGGAATAGGCCCTGTCCCACGTGGCGCCGGTGCTAGCCCATTAATGCTTGCTGAATTGCTCTCGGAGCGATGCCAATTTTCCTGTCGTAGAACACCACCGATTCAGTCTTGCCGTCAAAACTTAGTTTCTGAAACAGGGAATCCAACCAAGGGTCTCTTTGCAGAGGTGGGCTTTAGAGCATAGGCATTTAAAAATAAAGGATAAAACATGCAGGGTCTTGACACTGTCAATCTGGATATATGGACATTCTCACCAGAGGAACTTCACGTAGAGGAAAATATTGGCTGGATCAATTCTTCTTGTCTCAGTTTTGCAGGTCCAAATGTTGAGAAGTTACACTTAGATGAGGATTCTCTGGCAGCAGGTTGAGAACCACATACAGTTTCAGGTAAAGCAGAGAGAGAGTCTGGTAGAGTAACTTTCCCTTCTCTGCCAGTACCCCAACCAGTCTGACTTCAAAACCTGAAACTTGTCGCTGCTGCGTGATTTCCAGTAAGTCATGACCCTTTGTCTTTCAGTTTTCCCTCATTAATGAAAATGATTGCAGTTCAAAATAAACAAACAGATCTTCATCAACTACCATGCAGGTCAGGTGATTTCTTGGAAGAAGGCAGGTTTGCTCACAATTCTAGGTGAACTTGTAACCTTTTAAAAAAAACCTCCAGGTCACAGCATCCAAGTGTCCCAATAATGCAATGTTTTTGCCATATTAAAAAAAAATGTTCTGAAAGATAATTTTCCCAACAAAGATAATCTCTGAACAAATCCCAGTGTCTGGTATCAGCGAAAGTAGAAATAGGAAGATAGGAAGGATAAATGCACGACTTAGTACAGAATCTTGGGGCAATAGAATCATTCCTGAGAGAGCTTGCACCTCAGCGGGACAGAGACCAAGGTCCTCATGAGCTGGTTCACTACTGTGGTTGGGAGATTTAGGTTTTAAACTGAATTGGAAGGGGAGCGGACACCAGCACACAGAAGGACAAAAGAGGAGTATGATGCATAAATTAATGAAAGTTATAGATAAAATATTAGATAAAGGCACACTAAGAAGGACTACGAAGAATAAAAAGACCGGTTTAGAATGCATGTATGCAAACACACTAAGTGTAGTCATGTTGGAATATGAAGCAGTGGCAGTAACGGAAATTTGGCTTAAAAATGGTAAGGACTGGGTTCTTAGTAGTCAAAGATACAAGTGTTCATAAAAGATAGGGAAGGAAGAAAAGGAACATCAACCGGTTGAAGAGGTAACAAAAGAACTCTTCATTTTTCAAGAATTCACTGAATACATTTGCACAAAATTAAATCGAAAAACTTTTGAGAGTGCAGAGAAAAGTCCTTGAGATACTGGAGAGTAAAAGAAAAGGCTTCAAAATAAAACTAATTTCAACAAAGGTTTTAAAAGTAATTTTCACGGATGCTTCAAGAATCTCAGAAGGCTAAAATTCTTCTAATAATCAGTCAGACGGATCACATTCTTAAGGAAATTCTTAACTATGGTTTAGCCCCTTATATACTTTCATTAGTTCTAATTCTCAGCTGAGACCCCCCTTGATTCGTTCAGGAAAGTGTCAGTCACTTAACAGGTGATTGGTTCACCAAACATTAATATTACTCCAAATTAATTACCCTTACCCTGACACCGCATGGTTCTCAGGCATTCTGTCCCACTGTCAACCTCCTTACGTCATGTCTAGTCTCAGCTTATACCATTGTTACGAGATTGTTGCAAATTCGTTGAATGTACCTTCTCGTGTCGCTTCTCTTGTCATATTTGTACAGTAAATCTTTTGTAACAGTTGTCAGCATCGAAAGACAGTCATGGTCAGGTTTCAATAGTTTAGACAATTTTTTATAACTTGATCATATTTCTGCAGATTCAGTAATTTTTCAAGAATCATTTTATTTTCCAGTATATTTTAGCTGATTCTTTTAAAGTACCCCATAAATAATTGTTGAATACAATAGTTTGAGTCCAGAAAATTCTCATTCAGATGTGAAAGTGTCAACACTAACTAAAGCTGACGCTATTGGCACACATAACTGTTAACACTTTTTTAAATGGTGCTTTGAAAACTATTGAGCGGGATTCTCTGATCCTGAGGCTAAGTGTTGACGCCGTCGGAAACGCGCCACGTTTCACGACAGCGTCAACACGACCCCAGGATCAGCAATTCTGGCCCCTACAAGGGCGCTGGAGCGGTTCACGCTGCTCCAGCTGCTGATCCGGCCGTGGAATGGGGGCCGGGGGTTGTGTGCATGCGCAGTGGGTCCGGCGCGAACCCGCGCATGCGCAGTCCCACTGGTGCGATTTCCACGCATGCGCAGTGTCTCCCTTGTCCACGCCGGCTCCGACCCAACATGGCGCCGGAGTACAGGCGCCGGCGTGGAAGAAAGGAGGCCAGGAGACAGAAAGGCCAGCCCGCCGATCGGCTTTGTTTCACGGCCGCTCGGCCCATACGGGCCGGAGAATCGCAGGGGGCCCCAAGGCGCCGATTCTCTGCTCTGGCATCGGGGCGGCGTGGCGCGATTAATGCGGCCCCCTGGCGATTTTCCAACTCGGCGTGGGGTTGGAGAATCCCGCCCATTGAATCTACTTGAACAGGCACACTGGATCTTACTTTAATGTTTAATGTAAATGACAGCTGCTCTAGCTCCTCAGCCTATATCATGGCCTGGAATGTTTTTCCTTGCCCTTCTTTAGAGCATCTGAGGCGAACGGAGATGGAGCATTGGCGAATCCCTGATTCAGTATTAGTTTCCTTGGGATCTCTGGCATGCTGACCTCTTCCTCTACTGTGAACACTGACACAAAAGGCAGGATTCTCTGTTTGGGCAGCACGGTAACATAGTCGTTAGCACAATTGCTTCACAGCTCCAGGGTCCCAGGTTCGATTCCCTACTGGGTCACTGTCTGTGCGGAGTCTGCACGTTCTCCCTGTGTGTGCGTGGGTTTCCTCCGGGTGCTCCGGTTTCCTCCCACAATCCAAAGATGTGCACGTTAGGTGGATGGGCCATGCTAAAATTGCCCTTACTGTCCAAAATGCCCTTAGTGTTGGGTGGGGTTACTGGGTTATGGGGATGGGGTGGGAGTGTGGGCTTGGGTGGGGTGCTCTTTCCAAGAGCCAGTGCAGACTCGACGGGCCGAATGCCCTCCTTCTGCACTGTAAATTCTATGATATGTTTGGGAGACAAACTGCCGGAAGTGAATTGCTTCTGGTTTCCCGCTGGTACTAAGAGTGGTACCCAGAAGCAATTCACTCCTCCTTGCCATGCACAAATATGCACAGCTAGGTGCTCAAGGGATTCCATGGAAATTGCTGGGTCACCCCCCACCCACCCCAACTGCACGCACGCATGAGAGTGACCCGACCCTTACCCCCACTAGAGACCCCCTTCCCCTGCCAGAGATGTGATTTTGGCTTTCTATGAAAGAAAAGCTCTGCTTTCTACGCCTCTGTCTAAGGCAGCAGGTGTAAGTGAAAAAACAGTGATTTTTCCGTGTTTCTGTCTGGAATGCTTTTTAACTTCCATGAAGGGGTGAATAATTGGACTGGGGAGGGGTCTCTGATATGGGGGGGTCTTTGATGGAATTGGCAGGATTTGTGTTACGAAGGGGGCCCTTCAATGGACCTTGGGGGTACCTATGTTAAATACTCATCTCCAAAGGGCAACATGGTGACGCAGTGGTTAGCACTGTGGCCTCACAGAGCCGAGGTCCCAAATTCAATCCCGGGTCTGGGTCACTGTCTGTGTGGAGTTTGCACGTTCTCCTCCTGTTTGCATGGGTTTCGCCCCCCAAAAGATGTGCAGGGTAGGTGGATTGGCCATGCTAAATTGCCCCTTAATAAGAAAAAAATGAATTGGTATTCTAAATTTATTTTTAAAAATACTCATGTCCTTCGCCCACCTCAAGGTCCACTGCATCAGGCCACGGTGGCAACTACCTGCACCAATCCATGTCCGTGTGATTCCCGGCCGAGAGGGCGGAGCATCACTGAGGTGTGGAGAATCCGGTATCCAGCCCATTAAGAGAATGGAATTGGGTTCAAATGACTCATTTGCATCCTCCTGCTAGCATGGGGCGCAGGCCTCCATGCCACCACTTGCGGGTTATCGGAGCGAGATTCTCCGCATTGGGAACTCCGTTATTGGCAACGGGCGGCGGAGAATCCCGGCCAAAGTAATTATCCAGTATGCCTGCCTTTTCCTTACTTTCATTAGCAATATCCGTCGTATTGGTTTACAATGGCTCACATTATTACAGACCAAGCAATTTTAATTCATTTAGTTGGAAAAAAAAGGTTTTTGATATTGATATCCCTTGCACGTTTCTTGACATACTCCTTTTGTAACCCTTTGGTACTTTCCCACCCTTTATTGTTCTTTGTGTCTTTCCCATTCTTCCTGAATTGTTTTTTTTTTCATTTTATATACATTTTCTTTGAGTTCTGTGTTGTCTCTTTTTTTTTGGAATTTTTTTTATTTAAAACAGATTTGTAACATTTACAGAGAAAAAAGAAGGCCATATACAAAAGCCTTAACATATTGAAAACGAACAGTGGGAAAGAATAAACATATTAATAAGGCACTTCCCCTATCAGCTCTGTTTGCCCATGTCCCACGTGTTCAACTAAACTAATGTGGCTCTAATCTCCCCCCCCCGCCCCCCCGGCCCGGGTGCTGCTGCTGTTGGTTTCCTGCGCTGTTCCCTGCAATCCCGGCTACCCCACCCCCCCGCCCCCCGAGGCTTGGCCTGCCAGGTCCGCCCTGCGCTTGGCCCTAGCCTGCCCCTTCTCCTATTCTCCCTGGTGCCCCCTGACCTACGCTAGCTACGCTGACCCCTGCCCTTGGCGCCTGACTGTCTCCCGCCCAAGTGCTCGGGCCCTCCCCCCACACACCAAGGACCCATTAACCTGATTGTATCTCCCCATGCCCTGTCAAGTACCTTAACCAGCCCCTAGCCCATCCCCCCATCAGAGGCCCCGATCTCCCGCCAAAAGATATCAAGTGCAGGGCCCCCCTTGCAGCACCCCCCCCCCACCCCCCTCATTGCAATCTCCCCAAATCACTCTAAGCAGTGCACCCTCCAGCTCCCGCTCTCTGTCCAGGCTGAAAACAATCTGAGACAAAACATTCCAGTCCAGGATAAATTAACGGACCTCCGCCTGGGTGGAGAGCTTCACCTCGACCTCCCTTAGCGCCTTCTCTTGGACCGCCTGCGCCTCGACCGTTCGGTCCATCACCGCCCTCATCGGGTTCAACGTATCCCTCTTCAGTTCGGTGAAGCAGTTCCTAAAAAGCTCCATCTGCTGCTCTCTTGGCCAGTGAGCCTTCGCTCCCTGGTCCCTGCCGTCCGCCATGCTTAGCCGCCCGGTCTGAGGTCCCCGCTGCTCCTGCTTCGAACTTCGCCGCTCCACACCACCACTTCTGGTCCTACTGTCCATACCCCGGGGGGGGGAAAACCTCTTCCCTTCGTCTCCTCCACCGATTCAGGTCATCAGGTCCCGAAAAAATCCTATGAAACAGGTCCGTTTGCCCATCGCGGGCGGGAGCGATCCGACCTGCGACCTGCTTCCTCGAGGGCGCCACCGGAAGTCCCTGTGTTGTCTCTTTGCTCTTTAGTCACCTATGGCTGTGTGTGTGTTTTTGACAAGCAAGGCTCTCCCATTTGGAGTGTAAACTGGTTACATTTTTATGAAATTATTTTTTGAAGACTTGCACGTGGATGAATTTGTCCATTTTACTGAGGACTGTCTCTGTCTCATCACAGTGAAGTCAACGTTATCAAAACCTATTAGCTGAATGTTTACAAAAGGTTAAGCTGTTCACAAAGTCTGGTTCATTACTAAATCTAATATGGCACGCCCCCTTGTTAATTCAAGGACATATTGCTGCAGAAAACTATCCGGTCACATTCAAAAAGTTCACTATCTTTCTGACATGCACAAGTCTGCTTATCCCAATCTATATGAACATTAAAAATCCCTCATTAAGGCCACTCTGTCTTTGCTACATACCTATCTCGGCATTTATGAAGTTTCGGAGCTGCTACCATGGGGATTATATGCAACTCCCAGTCTAGACTTCAATTCCTTTTCTATTTCTTAATTCTACCTATAAGGTCTATATGCCTGATTGCCTCTTGTTAGATTGTCTTTTGTTAGATTGTCTTTTATCATTTAGTAGATTTCACCCTTAATCATTAAGACTCGTCCACTTTTACCATTTTACCTGTTTCCTGTAGACCTTATAACCTGCCGTGTTAAGTTTTCAGTTCTGACAGTCTTGAAGCCATGTCTCATTAATGGTCATCATGTTGTACCTTTCAAGTGGAGTTCATGCATGGAGTTCATTCAAGTTGTTCATTATGCTTAGTGCCTTTGTATCAGAAAAATATAAGGAGGCGCACACCCTAAACTGTCCCTCTGCTCTAATATTTTGCTCAGATTTTTTTATTTGTCTGTCCCGGTTGAATTACTTTGCATCTTTTAGTTTTCCTCTTAACTGTAGTGCCTAAAGCACAATTGCTGGTTGTTGCACTACTTGCTTTCCTTTTTTGTTTGTTTTCAAACTATTGTTCATCTCTATGGTACCTTGTCCGCCTCTCAGCTCTCTGACGAATCCCACCCCCCATTTAAAGTACTTGTGTAGATCCCATTCCCCATTTCTCCTTTACACTTGAATACTAATCCCAGCCAGTTCAGAGGGTGCACATTCTGATGGAACCGCCCCCCCCCCGCTCTTTCCCACATCGCTCCTTCAAGCAGTATTGACTTTCTTAATCTGCTTATTCCTCGACAATCTTCACATGGCTCAGGTAATAATCCCCCCAAAAAATTCCTTGAAGCTCTGCACTTTGGCTCCATGTTCTTGGTGTGATGTTCAATGGGATTGATCTGTGTTTGATTATGCTAGGAAGTTCTCTGATCTATGGAAAATGTACTTGATTACTTAAGCCTGGGATGGAGCAAGAGAGCTCAGAAAACAGAGAACATTCCAAAATGGTCCTGTGCTCTGAGTTGTGTGCAGAAAATCCTGTAAATTGAGATGTTCTAAAGTGTTGCAAATAAACCTGTTGTCAATTTGGAACTAATATCCTCTCTGTATTTCTGAAATAAATCGGACATATAAATGGTGGACAAAATCAGAGGATGTGTAACAACATTTGGCAAACAGGATGTCATAATATACACCAGTATATCATGGTGCAGACACACACTCATGGACACACAGTGGGACCAATCAACATACACAACACCGCAGCCAATCACCAGTGAGAGCACACGCACTATAAAGACATGGGGCATCAGAGTTCCCGCTCCTTCGAGGAGCAACTAGCTAGGAGCACAGAGCCTGCAACACAGACATTCACCATGTGCTGAGTGCATCAACTGGTTAGGACAAGGCAAAGGTCTTTAGTTAAAGCTACTATCGTATTTACCCACAGTTCAAATATGTTTAAATAGTTAACCTTTTAATAAAATAGTGTTGCACTACTTCAAGTGTTGGTGACCTGTATGTGATCCAGAACACCCAACACATCACAGGATGGTTGAGAAGTTTCTTTTACTAGCTCTAGAACCATTTCTTTCATTGGCAGGCGATCCTCCCATGTCCTGGGCGTGATGGTTCGGGATTCAAAACCTACTTGCTCACTTTGGGGTTCAAAACCTACTTGCTCACTACAGTAATGGACAGTCTGAATGTAGCAGAGATCCATAAGGAAACAATATTCGAGCAGCTCATAGAAAATGTGTCTGTTTGATATAACAATAAATTCTCTTGAAAAGTACTTCAGGCCAAAGAAAAGTGTGATGATCAAATGATATACGTTCCACCAGAGATGTCAGGGAAATGGTGAGCAATGTTGTGGCAATTGGTTTATACATATAAATTTAGTACACCAACCAATTAACTAATTCCTGACCAATTAATTGAAAAGACTTAAGTTCCATTAATTATGGAAAGTGTCCTCAAGGAGGGTGATTATTTAACCTTGGAAAAAGTCATGATATTGGCAGCCCAAATCGAATCTGGTATATTAATTTTGAAGCCGTTACACAGCAACACACAGAGTCACAAACACAGCTTACCCAATCAGCTCAATTGCAAGGACTATGGACAAGGATACCTCACAAATATCCTCATCAGATGCCCCATCATGGTCAGATACTTTCAAACCTGTGCCTACGGTGTGGACATGCTCACTGTGTCACAATGCCATGTCCAGCTTGAGGGGAAAAGTACAACTCGTGTTCCAAGGAGAACCATTTTTCATTCAAGAAAAAGATTTCATCAGGTCAACAAGTGGAAGAATGACTTGTATATGCCACTACTTAAGGTAAAACACAAGATCATTTTAAAGACTACTCAGTTGAGATCGCAGACATCTCTTTTATTGATGTTGATGCAAAAGTATCTCTTTTGAGTGACAAACTCCACCTTTGGTATTTTTCGCATATCTTTCTCACTGCTGCAATAGGCACTTTACAAGTTTCTGATGACTCTATTACGGTTTTGGGAATATTACTTCCTGGATTTTGGGAGATCAGAGGTAACATCATGCTCCTCGCGTTGACACATCAATTCTACCAGTTTCACAAAATTTCAGACAGTTGTAATTTGCAATCCATGCCGAAGTACCCCAGGAGCTAAAACACCAAGAAGACTATTATTGTTTGAATCAACTCATCACCGTGGATGTCAAATCTAGTCATTGAATGATGGAAAAATGAGGATCTCAGACCATGGGCTGGATTCTCCACAGCCCGACGGTGAAATCGAGGCCGGTGCCGGGGCGGAGAATCCATTTCCCCGCATGAAATTGGGATTGGTGCCAGTTCCCCGATTCTCTGGGCCTCGAAAAGGCTTATCCCCTACCTGCAGCCATTGCTGGAGGCCCGCTCCGCCATTCTCCACTCCCGACTGGCCGTAGTCCCGACGGCGTGTACCATGGTCCTGGCGGTCGGGATCCTAGCGTCCGCGGCCGCCATGGTTGGGGGCGGGCCGATAGGAGGGCAGTGGGGGCCTCATATGGGTCCAGGGTATTTTGGGGCAGGCGGTCAGGGTCAGGTGCGCAGCCAATTGGGGGCACTATGTTTAAGGTCAAGCTGCGCAGTCTGAATCCGCCATGGAGCATGGCGCGGTCGCTGGAGGCCACTGTTGATGCCCTCGTACGAACGGGATATGGCACTCGACTCATCGATCGACAGTTCCAACGCGCCACAGCGAAAAACCGGACCGACCTCCTCAAGACAAACATGGGACACAACCGACAGAATACCCTTCGTCGTCCAGTACTTCCCCGGAGCGGAGAAACTACGTCATCTTTTTCACAGCCTTCAACACGTCATTGATGACGATGAACATCTTGCCAAGGTCATCCCCACACCCCCACTACTTGCCTTCAAACAACCGCGCAACCTCAAACGAACCATTGTTTGCAGCAAACTACCCAGTCTTCAGAACAGTGACCACGACACCACACAACCCTGTCATGGCAATCTCTGCAAGACGTGCCAGATCATCGACATGGATACCACTATTACACGTGAGAACACCACCCACCAGGTACGCGGTACATACTCGTGCGACTCGGCCAACGTTGTCTACCTCATACGCTGCAGGAAAGGATGTCCCGAAGCGTGGTACATTGGCGAGACCATGCAGATGTTGCGACAACGAATGAACGGACATCGCGCAACAATCACCAGGCAGGAATGTTCCCTTCCAGTCGGGGAACACTTCAGCAGTCAAGGGCATTCAGCCTCTGATCTCCGGGTAAGCGTTCTCCAAGGCGGCCTTCAGGACCCGCGACAACGCAGAATCGCCAAGCAGAAACTTATAGCCAAGTTCCGCACACATGAGTGCGGCCTCAACCGGGACCTGGGATTCATGTCACATTACATTCATCCCCCACCATCTGGCCTGCGAAATCCTACCAACTGTCCTGGCTTGAGACAATTCACACCCCTTTAACCTGGGGTTACCCCATCTCTGGATCTGTAAAGATTTAATCACCTGCTAATGCTCGCATTCCTAGCATTGTTTGGCATCTTTGAATTTGTCTATATATGTGTTTCTGGAACAGACCTCTTCATTCACCTGAGGAAGGAGCAGCGCTCCGAAAGCTAGTGACATCGAAACAAACCTGTTGGACTTTCACCTGGTGTTGTAAGACTTCGTACTGTGCTCACCCCAGTCCAACGCCGGCATCTCCACATCATTGAAGACTAATGTTTACTTCCTACATTCTAACGACTGTTCGCATCATTTCATGACTCCACAAAGCTTGACCTGTGATGGCGCTGTCTTCAGATACTTCTAGGAGAATAAAGACGAAGGCGGAATTTAATGGAAAAGTTTAAGTTCATTTGTGGCAGGTTTTGCAGGGAGCTCCCTACTGCCTCTGCCGGCAAGTTCCCTGCCGCTATCAAACGACACTTTCTGTGGAATTCTTTGATCGCACCCGCCTGGCAACCGGAAATTCCCGCCCAAGGTCAAAGACCTTTACATGGTTCCTGTCCGTGGCGATCTTGCGGCGGGCGCAGCCAAAAAATCCAGCCCTTAGTAATTTTTTTGGACCCTGGGGAATTTCTCTCTGGTTTCGCCACACTTAAGATCGCAGGATTTACCGACTGTTTATGCAGCAGGAAAATCTAGTGCCATGCCGCGCAGGTTATCCAGCGACGCGGGGTGCAGTGAATCCCGTCGACAACAGCTAAGTCCTGCTGGCAGGCCGCCTCTGCTGCCAAAAAACACGCGGCGGGATGGTCGGTAAATCCCGCCCAGAATTTGTTTCAGTGCTGGTGAGTTGAACTCCGTGATCGGGCCGTCAATTTGAAAGGGCTCCCCGATCTTTAAATGAGCTTGTGGGTCCCCCACACATGGGCAATGTCACTCCCCACATGAGCATTATACTCCCCCCTCCCCCCCCCCCCCCCAAGTGAGAACACTCTGCTGTGGGGCCCCCCACTTCAGGCCCCCCAACATCCCCTTACTGGGCTCCCCCTCCCCCAGGACTCCCACCCAACCTCCAAGATGCACCTTCTCCACCCTCCTTTCATGGGCATTGCCCCCCACACGGGTCCTGACCCTTTGCTGTGCTGCTCAGACACCCTGGCATTGTCACCCAGGGTGCTCCTGCCAGCTTAAATATCTGCCGGGTTGCTTAGCAGTGCCAGGATGGCCAGCTGGGCAGTGTCAAGGTGCCCGTGTTCCAGGTGGAGGGCCAGGGGGCCACCCTGCACTATCCCTGGCCACGCAGGAGCCTCCGAAGGCCCAGGAAATCCCCCGGATACCATTCCGCCTGGTCCATTTTGTGTGGACCAGTACTGAACATCACTCGGCTGTGGCCTTATTGGGGAGGCTGCTAGATCCCAGGAAGCGGGTAGGTTTAAAACCTACTTAGGCTGGCACTGTTTGGTCGCGCTCTCTTTGGGCGGGATTCTGATTTTGACACCTTGCGGGACTAGGGTATATCCTGCGAGGCGTAAAGGCTGCTGGGTTGCCCTGGGAGGTCTCTCCCGGGATCTACTGGCCGCATTGCGCGTTTCGCTCAGAAGAGCACGCAACACAGCCAGTAGATCACGCCCAATATCTTACCGTATTTTTTACTTATGAAGGTGTGTTTCAATACCGTAGAATGCCCCCGGACCAAGTTCAGCACCATAGTGCATTCCAGAAAATTGGTCCTTGATGCTGAGGGGACACTCAACCTACTTGATGTCGGTGTTGTTCAGGAAGGGGAAAACAGAACATATTTTCTTTTTTTAAATAAATTTAGAGTACCCAATTCATTTTTTCCAATTAAGGGCCAATTTAGCATGGCCAATCCACCTACCCTATACATTTTTGGGTTGTGGGGGCGAAACCCACGCAAACACGGGGAGAATGTGCAAACTCCACACGGACAGTGACCCAGAGCCGGGATCGAACCTGGGACCTCGGCGCCATGAGGCAGCTATGCTAACCACTGCACCACCGTGCTGCCCTGGGGAAAACAGAACATAATGATTATCAGCAGTGCCGACTCAACTCGCAAAGCAAAGATTGTTGCTCAATAAGGACAAATGCACATTTGTGGCACTCAAGATTGACTTTCTCGGATTAAGAATGACAGCAGCTAGAGTAAAGTCTACACACTACACTGTCAAAGTCATTCATGTGCTTCTGGTCCCGTCTAGCATGAAAGAGTTGGCAACCTTCCTTGGTTTTCCCAACATTTATTACAATTTCATGCCTGAGTGTGCACGGATTGCAGAGTCTCTTTGGACGTTACTGTGCCAGATGCACAATGGGAATGGTGAATCAAACAGCATTTAAAACATTAAAAGTGAAGAGAGCATCTCTGTCAGTCCTTGCCCATTTCAGCCCACATGTAGAAATGTATGTCACAACGGATGTCAGGACAACAAGAAATTGCAATAATTTTTGTTTGGTAATATCACTATCATATTTCTTTATGTACTGGAAGACAGGCTGTTGAGGGTTGTCGTTGTGATAATTGAAATAAGAGACAGAGTGTAAATGGTTTGCACTGAGTGTTGAATTTGGTGCATTTGAGTGCTAGAGTGAGAGTTTGGTGACTGAGGGAGTTAGGTGAGGAGGGAGTAAGGTGCTCCTTTCATTTTGTTTCCTACATTTCCGCAAAGAGCGAGAAGGGAGCCAGGAGTTTACAGAGAGTGCAACTGACTGGGAGCAGAGTCGGAGGGCAGAGGTCCAGTTGGTCCACAGGGCAGCTATATTCTGTAAGGTAAGAGGGGATGGAGGCTAGGCCAATTGCATGCTCCTCCTGTAGGATGTGTGGTGAGGGATACCACTGGTGTCCCCGCTGACTATACCTGCGGGAAGTGCACCCAACTCCAGCTCCTCAAAGACCATGTTAGGGAACTGGAGCTGGAGCTGGATGAACTTCGGATCATCCGGGAGGCAGAGGGGGTGATAGAGAAGAGTTACAGGGAGGTAACCACACCCAAGGTACAGGACAAAAGTAGCTGGGTTACAGTCAGGGGAAAGAAAACAAACAGGCAGACAGTGCAGGGATCCCTCGTGGCTGTTCCCCTTCAAAACAAGTATACCGTTTTGGATGCTGTTGGGGGGGATGACCTACCGGGGGAAGGCCCTAGCGGCCAGGTCTCTGGACTGAGTCTGGCTCTGGGGTTCAGAAGGGAAGGGGGGAGAATAGAAAACCAATAGTAGGAGGAGATTCAATGGTTAGGGGAATAGATAGGAGATTCTGTGGTCGCGAGCGAGACTCCCGAAAGGTATGTTGCCTCCCGGGTGCCAGGGCCAGGGATGTCTCGGATCGTGTCTTCAGGATCCTTAAGGGGGAGGGGGAGCAGCCAGAAGTCGTGGTGCACATTGGTACCAACGACGTAGGTAGGAAAAGGGGTGTGGAGGTAATAAACGAGTTTAGGGAGTTTGGCTGGAATTTAAAAGCCAGGACAGACAGAGTTGTCATCTCTGGTTTGTTGCCGGTGCCACGTGATAGCGAGGCTAGGAATAGGTATTTGGATAATTGGAATGCATTCTGGAGAAGGTGGGACCTGTACAAGCAGGACGAGTTGCATCTGAACCAGAGGGGCACCAATATCCTGGGAGGGAGGTTTCCTAGTACTCTTCGGGAGGGTTTTAACTAATTTGGCAGGGGAATGGGAACCGGATTTGTAGTCCAGCAACTAAGGTAGCCGATATTCAGGACGCCGAAGCGTGTAGTGAGGCAGTGGGGAAGGGAACACTGACAAAGGAGAGTACTTGCAGGCACGGAGATGGGTTGAAATGTGTATACTTCAACGCAAGAAGCATCAGGAATAAGGCAGGTGAACTTAAGGCATGGATCGGTACTTGGGACTACGATGTGGTGGCCATCACGGAAACTTGGATAGAAGAGGGGCAGAAATGGTTGTTGGAGGTCCCTGGTTATAGATGTTTCAATAAGATTAGGGAGGGTGGTAAATGAGGTGGGGTGGGGGGGGGGTGGCATTGTTAATTAGAGATAGTATAACAGCTGCAGAAAGGCAGTTTGAGGAGTATCTGCCTACTGAGGTAGTATGGGTTGAAGTCAGAAATAGGAAAGGAGCAGTCACCTTGTTAGGAGTTTTCTATAGGCCCCCCAATAGTAGCAGAGATGTGGAGGAACAGATTGGGAAACAGATTTTGGAAAGGTGCAGAAGTCACAGGGTAGTAGTCATGGGTGACTTCAACTTCCCAAACATTGAGTGGAAACTCTTTAGATCAAATAGTTTGGATGTGGTGGTGTTTGTGCAGTGTGTCCAGGAAGCTTTTCTAACACAGTATGTAGATTGTCCGACCAGAGCGGAGGCCATATTGGATTTGGTACTTGGTAATGAACCAGGGCAAGTGATAGATTTGTTAGTGGGGGAGCATTTTGGAGATAGTGACCGCAATTCTGTGACTTTCACTTCAGTAATGGAGAGGGATAGGTGCGTGCAACAGGGCAAGGTTTACAATTGGGGGAAGGGTAAAAACGATGTTGTCAGAAAAGAATTGAAGTGCATAAGTTGGGAACATAGGCTGTCAGGGAAGGACACAAGTGAAATGTGGAACTTGTTCAAGGAACAGGTACTATGTGTCCTTGATATGTATGTCCCTGTCAGGCAGGGAAGAGATGGTCGAGTGAGGGAACCATGGTTGACAAGAGAGGTTGAATGTCTTGTTAGGAGGAAGAAGGAGACTTATGAAAGGCTGAGGAAACAAGGTTCAGACAGGGAGCTGGAGGGATACAAGATAGCCAGGAGGGAACTGAAGAAAGGGATTAGAAGAGGTAAGAGATGGCATGAACAATCGGGATAGGATCAAGGAAAACCCCAAGGCCTTTTACACATATGTGAGAAATATGAGAATGACTAGAGCGAGGGTCGGTCCGATCAGGGACAGTAGGAGATTGTGTATTGAGTCTGAAGAGATAGGAGAGGTCTTGAACGAGTACTTTTCTTCTGTATTTACAAATGAGAGGGGCCATATTGTTGGAGAGGACAATGTGAAACAGACTGGTAAGCTCGAGGAAATACTTGTTAGGAAGGAAGATGTGTTGGGCATTTTGAAAAACCTGAGGATAGACAAGTCCCCCGGGCCTGACGGGATATATCCAAGGATTCTATGGGAAGCAAGAGATGAAATTGCAGAGCCGTTGGCAATGATCTTTTCGTCCTCACTGTTAACAGGGGTGGTACCAGGGGATTGGAGAGTGGCGAATGTCGTGCCTCTGTTCAAAAAAGGGAACAGGGATAACTCTGGGAATTACAGGCCAGTTAGTCTTACTTCGGTGGTGGACAAAGTAATGGAAAGGGTACTGAAGGAAAGGATTTCTGAGCACCTGGAAAGGCACTGTTTGATTAGGGATAGTCAGCACGGATTTGTGAGGGGTAGGCCTTGCCTTACAAGTCTTATTGAATTATTTGAGGAGGTGACCAAGCATGTGGATGAAGGTAAAGCAGTGGATGTAGTGTACATGGATTTTAGTAAGGCATTTGATAAGGTTCCCCATGGTAGGCTTATGCAGAAAGTAAGGAGACATGGGATAGTGGGAAATGTGGCCAGTTGGATAACGAACTGGCTAACCGATAGAAGTCAGAGAGTGGTGGTGGATGGCAAATATTCAGCCTGGATCCCAGTTACCAGTGGCGTACCGCAGGGATCAGTTCTGGGTCCTCTGCTGTTTGTGATTTTCATTAATGACTTGGATGAGGGAGTTGAAGGGTGGGTCAGTAAATTTGCAGACGATACGAAGATTGGTGGAGTTGTGGATAGTGAGGAGGGCTGTTGTCGGCTGTAAAGAGACATAGATAGGATGCAGAGCTGGGCTGAGAAGTGGCAAATGGAGTTTAACCCTGAAAAGTGTGAGGTTGTCCATTTTGGAAGGACAAATATGAATGCGGAATACAGGGTTAATGGTAGAGTTCTTGGCAATGTGAGGAGCAGAGAGATCTTGGGGTCTGTGTTCATAGATCTTTGAAAGTTGCCACTCAAGTGGATAGAGCTGTGAAGAAGGCCTATGGTATGCTGGCGTTCATTAACAGAGGGATTGAATTTAAGAGCCGTGAGGTGATGATGTACAAAACTTTGGTAAGGCCACATTTGGAGTACTGTGTACAGTTCTGGTCGCCTCATTTTAGGAAGGATGTGGAAGCTATGGAAAAGGTGCAAAGGAGATTTACCAGGATGTTGCCTGGAATGGAGAGTAGGTCTTACGAGGAAAGGTTGAGGGTGCTAGGCCTTTCCTCATTAGAACGGAGAGGTAGGTTCTTTACCCAGAGAGTAGTGGGGGCATGGAATGCACTGCCTGTGGAAGTAGTTGAGTCGGAAACATTAGGGACCTTCAAGCAGCTATTGGATAGGTACATGGATTACGGTAGAATGATATAGTGTCGATTAATTTGTTCTTCAGGGCAGCACGGTAGCATAGTGGATAGCACAATTGCTTCACAGCTCCAGGGATACCAGGTTCGATTCCGGCTTGGGTCACTGTCTGTGCGAAGTCTGCACATCGTCCCCGTGTGTGCGTGGGTTTCCTCTGGGTGCTCCGGTTTCCTCCCACAATCCAAAGATGTGCAGGTTAGGTGGATTGGCCAATATAAATTGCCCTTAGTGTCCAAAATTGCCCTTAGTGTTGGGTTAGGTTACTGGGTTATGGGGATAGGGTGGAGGTGTTGATCTTGGGTAGAGTGCTCTTTCCAAGAGCCAGTGCAGACTCGATGGGCCGAATGGCCTCCTTCTGCACTGTAAATTCTATGATAATCTATGACAGTAAGAACTGCTTTTGAAGTATTCATGAACCAAGAGGAACTTCAATAGGAGTTTACATAACACAATAACAGGAGTAGTTTTGAAGTGGGTTGCTCGAGTTCAAAGGGAGATGTATAAATTGTAAAAGATGTAAGTAACAAGTTAAAGATAGGGTGATTTTATTTTAGCTCCTATGATTTAAAAATGTTAAAGAAAGAGTTCAATTCTGGGAAGAAAACACTTCTGTGGAGACTGTTGGAACGATAGAGAGATCAAAGGGAAGAAATGCACGAAAGGAAATGTTGAAATTTGTGTGAGGGGTTAACTGCTTCGATCTCTCAGAAGACAGCAGGGGGTTGCTTAGATCTCCCAGAAAGCAGCAGAATAGCTGGTCAGATCTCCCAGAAGACTGTGAACAAGGCCAGACCTGGAGAACCAGTTGCTGTCAAGCCTCAGAGGACACCCCAGGAGAAAATGGGTACTGTTTGGTAAAAATAAAATTACTGGAATTCTCTCGATTTGAAACGGGGAAGGCTAGTTCTGAGGACAGTCTAAGATAAAATTTTGGAACTGCTTTAAAGTATTGTTTACTCTGTGAAGCCATTCTTGTGTTTCAATGCAATTTTGTTTTATTTCATTATTCTTTTAATGAACGTTTACTTTACCATAAAATCATCACAAGTAGTTAGGACATCATTTCTTGATTTCAGAACGTGTTTTATCAGCTATTGCAAATTTTTCTTTTGGGATTTGGGCAACTCAACATTTACCATCAGCCGTGCAATAACAGATTATAGGGAATTGCATTTGAAGCAGTAGTCTCACAGTGCAATAAAAAAAGTGAATGACCAATTGCTTTGCATCAAGTTTGTTGTTGGAAACTGAATGCAAATACTCTACTAGAGAGTGGGAAGCACCACCCTGCATCAAAACATTGGCACATGTATCTATTGTAGATAGTTTACTCTCAGCTCTGATCATGAAGGGCTGACTATATTGTTAGTTCCATCAGGATTAGGTCATCAACATTTCCATAACTACAAATGTTGATTGTCATCTTCAGTATGATTCTGAGGTTGAGTATCCTGCAGGTTAACACAACCCAAAGGCTGATGTGCTGAGCCATACTATTGTCGCAGGTAGCACCAGCAATAGTGAAGCAACTTGTGATGTTGAAGACGACATGTTTGTGGTGATTTTGTGTGTGACCACGAATCTTGTTATGGAAGAGGAGTTGGAGACAGAATTGACGACAGATGTCGATCTTTAGAAAGTAAGCCTTCACCTAAAAACTGTGTGGCCTCATGAAATAGGGGAATAACATATGATGTACTAGAGTACACAATTAATTCACATTGTTTGGTGATGACTCTATTGTATGTGGAACTTAAGCAGTTATCCGAAAAGCGCTACAGCAATGTGTATTGCATCTTGCCCATGAGGAATATCTGGGTGTTGTTCAGGTGAAACATCAATCTGTGAACCAGCCTTGTGGCTAGCAACAGATTGCTGTAGAGAAGAGTTCATTGGAAATTGCTATCTTATACACTGAGAAATCAGTTAAATCATGTCCTGCACCTTCATAACTGACCTCATGGCTAACTGAACCATGGCAATAACACCATGGAGACATTTTTTGAGAAGTGCAAAGAGCTACATAGCAAATGGATGGATATTGCGACAACAAATTCCATAATAATAACTTCAGTCATTGACATTCTAGACAAGTTGTTTACAAAATGGGGTTTGCCAGAGACTATCACTTTAGATACTGTGGTTTCTATGGCATTCTTTGTGATTCTGTACTCAGGATGGATGTTATGTTCACAAAGACCACAGAAGCTAAGTTCATTAACAAAGCTAACATTTATTTACACTACTTATTAAAGTTCGACCACTTACTCCGATAGTAAACAATAATCTAGTAATCTGCAATCTACACTCTACTAACACTAGTCTCTACACTCTATCCAAAACTGTACCCTACATTATCTCACTGCTCCTCTCCAGCCTTTTCCCAGAAGCCTATGAGCCAGTGCTTTATATAGTTCTGCATCTAGCTCCATCTAGTGGTTAATTATGATCTGAAATCTGAGGATCAGTGGGCAGGTTATTGTTGAGTAAGTGCTGTTTGATAGCACTGTTGATGACCCCTTGGTGAGACTACATAAGATAAAAACGAGAGGCAGAGAGCGGCACGACTGCATTTGGTGATGAGAGGAAGAGAGTGACAAGACCGCATTTGGTCACGAGAGGAAGAAGTGACGAGCGCATTTGGTCACATGAGGGAGAGAGTGCAAGACTGCATTCAATAATGTGAGGGAGAGAGTAACAAAACCGCATTTGGTCACGAGAGGGAGAGAGCGGCATACCGCATTCGGTCACGAGAGGGAGAGAGTGGCAGGACCGCATTCGGTCACGAGAGGGAGAGAGTGGCAAAACCGCATTCGGTAACAAGAGGGAAAGAGTGGCAGGACCTCAATCGGTCACGAGAGGGAGAGAGTGGCAGGACCGCATTCGGTCACGAGAGGGAGAGAGTGACAAGACCGCATTCAGACACGAGAGGGAGAGAGTGACAAGACCGCATTCGGTTACGAGAGGGAGAGAGTGGCAGGACCGCATTCGGTCACAAGAGGGAGAAAGTCACAAGACCGCATTCGGTCACGCGAGGGAGAGTGGCAGGACCGCTTCGGTCACGAGAGGGATAGAGTGACAAGACGGCATTCGGTCATGAGACGGAGAGAGTGACAAGACCACATTCGGTCACGAGAGGAAGAGAGTGGCAGGGCTGCATCAGTTACAAGAGGGAGAGAGTGGCAGGACCGCTTCGGTCATGAGAGGGTTAGAGTGACAAGGCGGCAATCGGCATGAGACGGAGAGAGTTGCAGGACCGCATTCGGACACGAGAGGGATAGAGTGACAAGACCGCATTCAGTCACGAGATGGAGAGAGTGAAAGGACTGCATTCGGTCACGAGAGCGAGGGAGTGACAAGACCGCTTTCGGTCATGAGAGGGAGAGAGTGACAAGACCGCATTCGGTTACAAGAGGGAGAGAGTGGCAGGACAGCATTCGGTCATAAGAGGGAGAGAGTGGCAGGACCGCATTCGGTGATGAGAGGGAGAGAGTGGCAAAACCCCATTCAGTCATGAGAGGGAGAGTGTGGCAGGACCGCATTCGGTCACAAGAGGGAGAGAGTGACAAGACTGCATTTGGTGACGAGTGGAAGAGAGTGGCATGACCGCATTCAGTCACGAGACGAAGAAAGTGGCAGGACCGCATTCGGACACGAGAGGGATAGAGTGACATGACCGCATTCAGTCACGAGATGGAGAGAGTGAAAGGACTGCATTCGGTCACGAGAGCGAGGGAGTGACAAGACCGCATTCGGTCAGGAGAGGGAGAGAGTGACAAAACCGCATTCGGTCACGAGAGGGAGAGAGTGACAAGACCGCATTCGGTCACGAGAGGGAGAGAGTGACAAGACTGCATTTGGTGACGAGTGGCATGACCGCATTCGCTCACGAGAGGGAGAGAGTGACAAGACTGCATTTGGTGACGAGAGGGAGAGAGTGGCAGGACCGCATTCGGTCACAAGAGGGAGAGAGTGACAAGACCACATACGGTCACGCGAGGGAGAGAGTGGCAGAACCGTATTCGGTCACGAGACTGAGTGACAAGACGGCATTCGGTCATGAGATGGAGAGAGTGGAAGGACCGCATTTGGTCACGAGAGGGAGGGAGTGACAAGACCCCATTCGGTCACGAGAGGGAGAGAGTGACAAGACCGCATTCGGTCGCGAAAGGGAGAGAGTGGCAGTTCCGCATTCGGTCACGAGAGAGAGTGACAAGACCGCATTCGGTCAAGAGAGGGAGAGAGTGACAAGACCGCATTCGGTTACGAGAGGGAGAGAGCGGCCGGAGCACTTTCGCTCACAGAAGAACATAAGAACAAGGAGCAGGAGTAGGCCATCGGGCCCTCGAGCCTGCACCGCCATTCAATGAGATCATGGCTGATCAGCTCCACTTTCCGGCCCGAACACCATAACCCCTAATCCCTTAATTCTTCAAAAAACTATCTATCTTTATCTTAAAAACATTTGATGAATGAATCTCTCTTGCTTCACTGGGCAAGGAATTACATAGATTTACAACCTGTTGGGTGAAGAAGTTCCTCCTAAACTCAGTCTGAAATCTACTTCCCCTTATTTTGAGGCTATGCCCCCTAGTTCTGCTTTCACCTGCCAGTGGAAACAACCTGCCCGCATCTGTCATATCTATTCCCTTCATAATTTTATATGTTTCTATAAGATCCCCCCTCATCCTTCTAAATTCCAACGAGTACAGTCCCAGTCTACTCAACCTCTCCTCGTAATCCAAATCCTTCAGTTCTGGGATTAACCTCGTGAATCTCCTCTGCACACCCTCCAGTGCCAGTACGTCCTTTCTCAAGTAAGGAAACCAAAACTGAACACAATACTCCAGGTGTGGCCTCACTAACACCTTGTACAATTGCAACATAACCTCTCTAGTCTTAAACTCCATCCCTCTCGCAATGAAAGACAAAATTCCATTTGCCTTCTTAATCACCTGTTGCACCTGTAAACCAACTTTGTGCGACTCATGCATTCGCACACCCAGGTCTCTCTGCACAGCAGCATGTTTTAATATTTTATCATTTAAATAATAATCCCTTTTGCTGTTATTCCTACCAAAATGGATAACCTCACATTTGTCAACATTGTATTCCATCCGCCAGATCCTAGCCCATTCACTGAACCTATCCAAATCCTTCTGCAGATTTTTACAGTATCCTCTGCACTTTTTGCTTTACCACTCATCTTAGTGCCGTCTGCAAACATGGACACATTCCCCTTGGTCCCCAACTCCAAATCATCTATGTAAATTGTGAACAGTTGTGGGCCCAACACTGATCCCTGAGGGACATTACTAGCTACTGATTGCCAACCAGAGAAACACCCATTAATCCCCACTCTTTGCTTTCTATTAATTAACCAATCCTCTATCCATGCTACTACTTTACCCTTAATTCCATGCATCTTTATCTAATGCAGCAACCTTTTGTGTGGCACCTTGTCAAAGGCTTTCTGGAAATCCAGATATACCACATCCATTGGCTCCCCGTTATCTAACGCACTGGTAAATGTCCTCAAAAAATTCCACTCAATTAGTTAGGCACGACCTGCCCTTTGTGAACCCATGCTGCGTCTGCCCAATGGGACAATTTCCATCCAGATGCCTCGCTATTTCTTCCTTGATGATAGATTCCAGCATCTTCCCTACTAACGAAGTTAAGCTGACTGGCCTATAATTACCCACTTTCTGCCTACCTCCTTTTTTAAACAGTGGTGTCACATTTGCTAATTTCCGGGACCACCCCAGCGTCTAGTGAATTTTGGTAAATTATCACTAGTGTATTTGCAATTTCCCTAGCCATCTCTTTTAGCACTCTGGGATGCATTCCATCAGGGCCAGGAGACTTGTCTACCTTTAGCCCCATTAGCTTGCCCATCACTACCTCCTCAGTGATAACAATCCTCTCAAGGTCCTCACCTGTCATAGCCTCATTTCTACCAGTCACTGGCATGTTATTTGTGCCTTCTACTGTGAAGACCGACCCAAAAAACCTGTTCAATTCCTCAGCCATTTCCTCATCTCCCGTTATTAAATCTCCCTTCTCATCCTCTAAAGGACCAATATTTACCTTAGCCACTCTTTTTTGTTTTATATATTTGTAGAAACTTTTACTATCTGTTTTTATATTCTGAGCAAGTTTACTCTCATAATCTATCTTACTCTTTTTTTAAAATTTAGAGTACCCAATTCATTTTTTTCCAATTAAGGGGCAATTTAGTGTGTTCAATCCACCTACCTTGCACATCTTTGGGTTGTGGGGGCGAAACCCACGCAAACACGGGGAGAATTTGCAAACTCCACACGGGCAGTGACCCAGAGCCGGGATCGAACCTGGGACCTCGGCGCCGTGAGACTGCAGTGCTACCACTGCGCCACCGTGCTGCCCATCTTACTCTTCTTTATAGCTTTTTTAGTAACATTCTGTTGCCCCCTAAAGATTTCCCAGTCCTCTAGCCTCCAACTAATCTTTGCCACTTTGTATGCTTTTTCCTTCAATTTGATACTCTCCCTTATTTCCTTAGATATCCACGGTCGATTTTCCTTCTTTCTACTGTCCTTCCTTTTTGTTGGTATAAACCTTTGCTGAGCACTGTGAAAAATTGCTTGGAAGGTTCTCCACTGTTCCTCAACTGTTTCACCATAAAGTCTTTGCTCCCAGTCTACCGTAGCTAGTTCTTCTCTCATCCCATTGTAATCTCCTTTGTTTAAGCACAAAACACTAGTGTTTGATTTTACCTTCTCACCCTCCATCTGTATTTTAAATTCCACCATATTGTGATCGCTCCTTCCGAGAGGATCCCTAACTATTAAATCAAGAATCAATCCTGTCTCGTTACACAGGACCAGATCTAGGACCGCTTGTTCCCTCGTAGGTTCCATTACATGCTGTTCTAGGAAACTGTCGCGGATACATTCTATAAACTCCTCCTAAAGGTTGGTTAAACCAATCGACATGTAGATTAAAATCCCCCATGATAATTGCTGTACCATTTCTACATGCATCTGTTATTTCTTTGTTTATTGCCTACCCCACCATAATGATACTATTTGGTGGCCTATAGTCTACTCCTATCAGTGACCTTTTCGCCTTACTATTCCTGAATTCCACCCAAATGGATTCAAACGTATCCTCCATAGCACCGATGTCATCCCTTACTATTGCCCGAATGTCATCCTTAAATAACAGAGCTACACCATCTCCCTTACCATCCACCCTGTCCTTCCGAATAGTTTGATACCCTCGGATATTTAACTCCCAGTCGTGACCATCCTTTAACCATGTTTCAGTAATAGCCACTAAATCATAGTCATTCACGATGATTTGCGCCATGAACTCATTTACCTTATTCCGAATACTACGAGCATTCAGGTAAAGTTGGCTTTTTTACATCTGTTTTGAATCTTAACACCTCGATCAGTAACCCCTCCTAAGTTATATTTCCTCTTAACCTTTCTCCTAATTTTCCTTATCGTTGAACCCATATCTTCATGTAACAACCTGCTGCGTTGCTTACCATTAATGTTTTTACTTCCCGTTTTATTCCTTTTAGTATTACTGGGCCTATTCACTGAGCTCCGCTCAGTCCCTGTACCTTGTACTGTCCCCTTTTTGATTTTCGACTATAGCTTCTCTGCCTTCAATTTCCCCCTTACTGCCTTTTGTTTCTGTCCCTGTTTTACGACCTTCCAACTTCCTGCATCGGTTCCCATCCCCCTGCCATGAGAGGGAGAGAGTGGCAGGACCGCATTCAGTCACAAGAGGGAGAGAGTGACAAGACCGCATTCGGTCACAAGAGGGAGAGAGTGACAAGACTGCATTCGGTCACGAGAGGGAGAGAGTGTCAGGACCGCATTCGGTCACGAGAGGGAGACAGTGGCAGGACCGCATTCGGTCACGAGCGGGATAGAGTGACAAGACCGCATTCGGTTACGAGAGGGAGAGAGTGGCAGGCCCGCATTCAGTCACGAAGGGAGAGAGTGGCAGGACTGCATTCGGTCACGATAGGAGAGAGTGGCAGGACTGCATTCGGTCATAAGAGGGAGAGAGTGACAAGACCGCATTCGGTCACGAGAGGGAGAGAGCGACAAGACCGCATTTAGTCACAAGAGGGAGAGATTGAAAAGACCGCATTCCGTCATGAGAGGGAGAGAGTGGCAGGATTGCATTTGGTCACGAGAGGGAGTGAGTGTCAGGACCGCATTCGGTCACGAGAGGGAGAGAGTGTCAGACCGCATTCAGTCACAAGAGGGAGAGATTGACAAGACCACATTCGATTATGAGTGGGAGAGAGTGACAAGACCGCATTCGGTCACGAGAGGGAGAGAATGACAAGACCGCATTCGCTTACGAGAGTGAGAGTGTGGCAGGACTGCATTCGGTCACGGGATGTAGAGAGTGGCAAGACCGCATTCGGTCACGAAAGGGAGAGAGTGGCAGAACAGCATTCGGTCACGAGAGTGAGTGACTAGACCGCATTCGGTCACGAGAGGGAGAGAGTGGCAGAACCGCATTCGGTCACGAGAGGGAGAGAGTGCCAGGACCACATTCAGTCACGAGATGGAGAGAGCGGCAAGGCCGTATTGGGTTACGAGAGGAAGAGAGTGACAAGACCGCATTTGGTCACGAGAGGGAGAGAGTGGCAGGACCGCATTCGGCCACGAGAAGGAGAGAGTGATAAGACCGCATTCGGTCACGTGAGGGAGAGAGTGACAAGACCGCATTTGATGAAAAATCAAAGTCTGACATCACAGGGAAACATGTAAATCATTGGTTGATAAGTAATGAAAACTAATGTAATTTAATTGTAATTGTAAAGTTTTATTAGTATTAGCTGGGTTCGCTAAAAATTACGTCGCTTATTGGGAGTAGTACAGATAATTGATTTTAATTTTTTAAAAGAAAATTATACATGAATTAGCACATAATAAAGATGACAGGGCAGGTAATGACTAGCAACTTCACAATGTAGGAGTTACTGGACGATCCAGGGTAAACGTGTCTGCAGTAAATATCTGGGCTTGAGGATATTCAGCTTGGAGTCATTGAGCTGGAGGTGGAGCTGCAGACACTGCGATGTAGTAGGAAGGGAGAAAGTTACCTGGACACTTTGGCCCACAAGGTGATCACACTATTAAGGAAAAGGCCTTCTGATTTGGTCAGTGGTCAGGGATAGGAGGTTGCGTCTGCAAGTGGGTAGGTGTGGGGACCCAGAAGGGAGAAGTGGAGGATCCTCAGGTTGTGCAAAAGGTTTGACTTTCTTGCAGCCTGTATAAATGATAGCAAGAGTTGCAAGATAGATGAGTAAACTGATTATGGCACAAGAAACCATTCAAGTGATGGCGTTCGTAGGAATGTAGTGGTAGTTGGGGACAATATATTCAGGAGGCTAGAACCAGTTGTCTGCAGTCAAGAACGTATCAAGTTGGTTATATCAACCTGCCCAGTGCCAGGGATTGACACATTTGGGGTCCTTGTACATGAAATCCAGAAAGTTAGCATACAGGTGCAGAAAGTAATAGGGAAGGCAGGTTGAATGTTAGCTTTTATTTCAAGGGGCTGAAGTATAAACCGTCGCAAGCGACGCCGGCATCAACAGGCCTCCAGGCCTAGTCATTTTCCCCTTCCTCAGGGACTAGAACGGTGCCGGAGTGTTGTGCGCTGCTCCGGCGCCGAAAGCCGGCCCTATGCGGCCGGCGCGGGTCCGTGCATGCGCGCCACCAGATCCGTGCCATGGGCAGCGCGGGTCCGCACATGCGCGCCACAGCCGGCGTGGGTCCGCTCATGCGCGCCATGGCTGTCTCCACGCTGACCCCGGGCAACATGGCGGAGCTCTACAGGGGCCCAGCGCGGAGGAACATAGGCCCACCCCGGAATGAGCGCGCAGCTGATCAGTAGCCCACGATCGCGGGCCTAGCCACCGTGGAGGCCCCCCCCGGAGTTGGATCTCCCCGCACCCCCACCAGGACGACCCCCGTAGCCAGAACGCGCGGTCCTGCCAGGTGGGACAAGATGTAAACTACGCCGGCGGGACTCGGCGGGCACTCGGGCCATCGAACATGGAGAATCGCCACCGGGGCCGCTTTCAACGACGCACGACCGGCAACCGCGCGGGTGCCATTGCCGCCGATTCTCCGGTCGCGGGTGCGGGCTCGGAGAATCCCGGCCAAGGTGCTGGTGCAGTTGTACAAAGTACTGGTGAGGCCACATTTGGAATATTGTGTCCAGTTTTGGTCCCCCCTATTTAAGGAAATATGTTATTATTTTTGGATGCAATGCAGAAGAGGTTTATTAGGATGATTCTGTACAAGGAGGGACTGTCATATAAGGAAAGATTAAACAGGTTGAATCTGTATTCCTTGGAGTTTATAAGGATGAGATGATATGACTGCAATATATAAGTTTCTTAGGAGGTTAGACAGGTTAAACATTGGGAGAATGTTTCCACTCATGGGGGAGTAGAGGACCAGAGGGCATAGTCGCAGAATAAGGAGGTGCTCATTCAAGATGGATATCAGGAAGAATTTCTTCTCTCAAAGAATGGTGAATGTTTGGAATTTTTTACCCTGGGAAGCCGTGGATGCCGAGTCCTTCGACATTTTCAAGACCGAGATTGATAGGTTTTTAATCAGATGGGGAATTAAGGGTTATGGAGATAAAGCAGAAAGTGCACATCATGATAGATCAGCCAGGATCTTATGAAATGATGGAGCAGGCTCAAAGGACTGAACGACATATTCCTGTTTCTATTTTTTAAGGTCGTATCTGCTTAGGACTGGAGAGGAACTTAAGACCATCAGATATAGCAACAGAATTTGTTTAGCTGAAACAGACGCAATGTGTGTGCATGTTATTTCTATCTGCAAAGAACAGTGTATTAATATATGCAGCGTTTGGTACATACAAAATTGCCACACTGGAAGCCCAACTGGCAATCTTAAATTGGTTGTCAACGTAATTCGCAGCATACTGAGTATTATTGAGCAAATATTGTCTAATTACATTTAAAATGTTGGACACTGTGTTTTGAGTTCTGCAAGCATGGGCTGGCTGGATCCGGTCGATAGCTTGCCCCGCCCATTGCGAATAGCATGAGACATGCAGTTTGAGGCAATCTGCCATCCTTAGGGACATATGGCTTACATACTTAATATCGCACTAGTACTGAAATTCATATTCCACATTACTCATTTGTGTGATATGCAGAACGTCTTTTTGGTTTGATGGCAGCATTCTGTTGGTGAATACCACTCATGTTGCTCCTGGATGGGAACAGCGTGAAACAGCTATTTCTCAAACTTTTGAGACACCTTGCCCTTCCACGGTAGTCTGAGATAGACTGTATGTCCATGAGTTTGTGTGATTATACAGCATGAAATTATCTGATCAGGGTAACTATTATCCCGCAGGATGACTTTGATGTGCCCTATTTCAGTCTAAAGTTTGCAAATGGCTCGGACTCTATTTATAAGGTTGTCGATGAGACCGATCTTAGCGTGTGGAAATGTAAGAATCCCAACATGTGTATTGACCATTGAAGATAGGCTTGTGGTAGACTGTGGTAGTGAACCCATTTGCAGATTTCTCAACCAGTACGTCAAGGAAAGGGTGTTCATTTGATTGCTCCATTTCTAAGGTGAATTTGAGTGCAAAATGGAGCCTATTAAAACATGTAAGGAAATTATTACATGCAGCTGTGGATTTAAATATAGTGAAGGTAACATAAACATATCGGAAATATGTGATGAGTAGGGGGTTAGGTGGCATTCCGTTAGAGCCAAATTTCTCATGGAATCCAACAAAGATGTTTGCAAGAACTGGGCCTAGAGAGGATCTCATGGTAACACTATCTATTTGGGAATACATAGTGTCCTGAAAATAACTACAAGTGTTGCCAAATTCATGAGCTCAGTGATTACAGGACTAGACTGCCATGATCAGGACTAGACTGCCATGATATAGCCCTGCAAAACAATATCTATGGCTTTGTTAAGTGGAACATTGGTGAGTAGGCTAGCAATGCCAAATGAGCACATGGATCCAGCATTGCCATCGATATGCAAGTCCTGTTTGATCTTCACTAATGTGAAGGAAGCCTTCACTGTGTATTTAGAAAATCTGCTCAAAATTGATTGTCACAATTACCCACCCATTTGACCAATTCATGCTGCGCAAAACCAATCATAGGTAAGATAGCACATAAAGGACATCACTTTTGTGTGCCTTGGTGATGTTCCTTTACGTGCTATCTTATCTGTGAATGTCACTTTCAGCCCTGAAAAGTAGGGCCTCAGATTACCCTGGAAGGGTATGATGTGTTGGGTGCTCTGGATCCGTGGAACACATACAGGCCACCAACACTTAAAATAGTGCAACACTATTTTATTAAGTTAGAAACTGTTGAACATACTTTCACTGTGGGTGAACACAATGTCAGATTAAACTAAAGACCTATGCCTGTCCTAACCAGTCTATGCACTCAGCACATGGTGAAGATCTGTGCTGTAAGCTGTAAGCTCTGTCCTTCTAGGAGGCTGTATCCCGAATGAGCGGGAACTCTGATGCCCCCTATCTTTATAGTGAGTGTGCTCTAACTGGTGATAGGCTGCGGTGTTGTGTGTGTTGATTGGTCTTGCTGTGTGTCCATCAGTGTGTGTATATCTGCACCATAATATACTAGAGTATATTATGACATCCCCCCTTTTATAAAAGAATGTATGTGTGTGGCAATAAATAATGTATGGTGAGAATGTTCCTAACTACGTGTGGGGTGCGAAGACATATTTACAGGACTACGTACATGAGAACTAAGCTATTTACATGGGAAGGTGCCTGGTGCAGAGAAGCAGTATGCAACAAAAATAATGAGATCAACACTATATACAAACCAGGGAAACGACCAAACAAAGCAACAAAACAATTCAGAGAGTCTATAAGTCCGCAAAGTTCTTAAATTAAGTCTCTGAGGTGGGCGACGAATTCTGGTTGACCGCCTCAAAGGTGAGTCGAGAGCCGCCGGTTCAGGAGCGGGCTCGACTGCGGCAGAGTCAGGGGGATGCAGAGTGACAGGGAGCTCTGCATAGTCCATGGCAGGGTCAGCAGAAGGGCGAGGCGACAGTGGAGGATCACGTGGTGAGCGTGGAACGAGACGAAGGGCACGTCGATTGTGGCGCAGAATAGAGCCATCCGGTAGACAACCCAGGAACGAGCGGGGGACCACCTGCCGAAGGACAACAGCGGTTGCAGACCAGCCACCATCTGGAAGATGGACGCGGGCGTTGTCATCTGGAACCAGAGCAGGGAGATTAGCTGCACGGGAGTCATGAGATGCCTTGTGCTGTGCACGAGACAGCTGCATCCGGCGAAGGACCGGAACGTGGTTGAGGTCTGGGACATGGATGGACGGCACCGTCGTCCTCAGGGTACGACCCATGAGTAACTGGGCTGGCGACAGGCCAGTGGACAGTGGGGCGGAGCGATAGGCCAGCAAGGCAAGGTAGAAATCGGACCCAGCATCGGCAGCCTTGCATAGGAGCCGATTGACTATATATACTCCCTTCTCCGCTTTGGGGGTACAGGGGACTGGATGTCACATGGGCAAAATTATACCGCCTGGCAAAGTTGGACCATTCCTGGCTGGCGAAGCAGGGGCCATTGTCCGACATAACCGTAAGCGGGATGCCGTGTCGAGCAAAGGTTTCTTTACATGCACAAATTACTGCAGACGAGGTGATGTCGTGCAACCGTATCACCTCCGGGTAATTCGAAAAGTAGTCCACGATCAGGACATAGTCTCTACCCAGCTCGGGGAACAGGTCGATGCCCACCTTGGTCCATGGTGACGTGACCAACTCATGGGGCTGCAGGGTCTCACATGGTTGGGCCGGCTGGCAGCGCTGACAAGTGGGGCAGTTGAGCACTGTGTTGGCTATGTCCTCATTAATGCCGGGCCAGTACACTGCCTCTCGGGCCCGTCGGCGGCAATTTTCCGCGCCAAGGTGGCCCTCGTGTAGTTGTTCCAGGACAAGCTGGCACATGCTATGCGGGATGACAATGCGGTCCAGTTTTAGAAGAACCCTGTCTACTACTGCCAGATCATCTCTGATATTATAGAACTGAGGGCATTGGCCCTTGAGCTACCCGTCCGTTAGGTGGTGCATGACACGCTGTAGCAAGGGATCAGCTGCCGTCTCGCGGCGAATTTGGACGGGGCGTCCATCCGTGGCAGGTAGATTGGAGGCCGCGAATGCCACATGGGCGTCAACCTGGCAGACAAATCCCGCTGGGTCACATGGGAGTGTTGACTGCCCTGGAGAGAGCGTCAGCAATGATGAGGTCTTTGCCTGGGGTGTATACCAGCTGGAAGTCATATCGCTGGAGCCTGAGAAGAATACGCTGGAGGCGAGGCGTCATGTCGTTCAAGTCTTTCTGTATTATATTGACCAGCAGGCGATGGTTGGTCTCGACGGTGAATTGAGGAAGTCCGTCAACATAATCATCAGACGGCCCAGGCACTCCTTTCCTATCTGCGCGTAGCGCTGCTCCGTGGGGGTCATCGCCGTGACGCATATGCAATGGGGGCCCATGATGAGGCCTCATCACGTTGAAGGAGCACTGCCCCAATGCCGGATTGACTGGCATCGGTCGAAATTTTGGTCTCCTTTGCTGGATCAAAGAAAGCTAAGACCAGGACTATGGTCAGTTTTGTTTTGAGTTCTCTCCATTCGTGCTCGTGGGCAGGGAGCCATTGGAAGTCTGTCGTCTTCCTGACCAGGTTCCTGAGAGCCGTGGTATGAGAGGCGAGGTTAGGGATAAATTTCCCTAAAAAATTGACCATGCCCAGAAATCGGAGGATCGCCTTCTTGTCCTCTGGTGTTTTCATAGCTGTGATGGCAGCTACCTTGTCCGCATCTGGCTGCACACCCAATTGGGAGATGTGGTCCCCGAGGATCTTTGGGTTACTGTCCGTGTGGAGTTTGCACATTCTCCCTGTGTTTGTGTGGGTTTCTCCCCACAACCCAAAGATGTGCAGGGTAGGTGAATTGGTCACGCTAAATTGCCCTTAATTGGAAAAGTCCACATGCACTCTGGTCCATGGCCACTCCCAGAGATGCAAATTGGCTGTGGGAGATAACAACCACTTTGTCTGCCAATGGTTGCACTGGCCCACCACATTTTCAATATCTTTATCGATCCCTGGCCACCAAATGTAACTGCAAGCGATAATCTTCATTTTTGTCTGGTCCAGATGGGTGTTGTGCAATTCTTGTAACAAGGGCTTCCTCACTAGGGATGGTACTACCACTCAAGACCCCCAGAGTATTACTCCATCCTTGCATGTGAGCTCATCCCTGCAAGTGAGATAAGGCCTCAACTGGTCAGATTTATCCTGGTGCCAACAGGTTAATATCATGCTTTGTACCTTGGATAAGATGGGGTCTTGTGCTGGGTCCAATTTTGTATGTGTTCTGCCAACATCACCAATGTGTCAAAGAAACTCAGTGGCAAAACAATTTCTTGGGGCACTGGAGGTGGCACCAGGCTTTTTCGTAAGGGGAGTTGACTCTGCATCCGCATTAGAGATTTGGGTGTCTGGCCTGCGTTGAAAGGTGTAATTAAGGCTGCTAGCAACAAGGTCCATTGTTGCCCTCTGGCAGAGGCAACTGGTGGTATTGGCTTATCTTTTCCAAGGAGTATCAACAATGGTTTGTGGTCGATTATTATTCTAAAATGTCACCCGTAGACACATTGGTGGAACCTTTTTTTAAATTTTTAAGAAAGTGTATTTTATTCAAACATATTCAAAAGTACAAAAACATAAATAAATCAAAAAACATTCTCCACACCTCACAGTTCAGTTTGTGCACGTGTTTCCCCCTTTTCACCCCCCCCCCCGACGAACAATTCCTCAAACATGGTCATGAACAGTCCCCATCGTGTCTCAAAGCCCTCCACTAATCCCCTCAATTCGAACTAAATATTTTCCAGCTGGAGGAAGTCATACAAATCCCTCAGCCAGGCCACCGCCCCCAGTGGCGTTATGGACTGTCATTCCAACAGAATCGCCACGTACAGCAGACGTACCCACACCACAAACCTCGGCCCAATCCCAAATCTTCCCAAAACCTCAAACAGTTACTGCTACTCCACCCGGTCGAATGCCTTCTCCTCAGCCCTTAGATGGGGTCATGATCACATTTAATAACCGCCTCATGTTGCTGGAAAAGTGCCTGCCCTTCACGAAACCCATTTGGTCCTCTGCAACCACCCCCGGAACGCATCCTTCCATCCTCCCGCCACTAACTTAGCCAACACTTTCACATCCGTATTTAACAATGATATGGGCCTGTATGACCCAAACTCCAACGGATCCTCCCCTTCTTCAACACTACCTCCCCCTTTCCCTAGACGCGACCTGCTCCAGTTTCTTACCGTATTTATACTGCACTCACCTCGCCCTCCATAGCTGCCCCACTTCCTTCCCCGGCGTCATCCTGTCAAACTGCCTCTGTACCTTTTTCACTTTGCAAACCCCTCCTTGGTGGGGGAACTCGAATATTTCCTGTCCAGCTCGATTATCTCGTCCAACAACCATCCATACGCTTCTCTCTTTCTCCTATCTCTGTGTGCCTTGAGCAAAATAACCTCCTCCCGAACTACCGCCTTAAATGGCTCCAAAATGTGGCCGCCGATCTCTCCCCATTCTGATTCAACTCTACACAGTTTCTGATCACCGGCCACACCTTCTCAAAGAATCCCTTGACCTCCAAAAGCCCCAAATCTAACCTCCATCACGATATCTGCTCCTGCCTCAAGCTAAGTCTGACCTCCAGCCTGTGTGGTGCAAGGTCTGAGATCCTGATTCTCGCATATTCCGCCCCCACCACCCTCCTCAACACCACTTGACTCACTACAAAAAACTCAATTCTGGAGTAAACCTTGTATATGTTTGAGATGAGGGAGTACTCCCTCTTCCCCGTGTTCCTAAACCCCCACGGATCCACCATTCTCTTCCTTTCCATAAACCCTCTAGCTCCGTTTGCTCAGCAGGCTGGCCACCTGACTTTGAGTCAGATCCTGAGTGAAATACCTGACCCACCCATCCGTTTCTCAACGTAACCTGATCCTTCACCTGGCAATGCTGCTCCTGCAGAAAGACCACCCTGCCTTCAAGCTCCTCAAGTGCACGAAGACCCAAGGCCATCATTCACCAGCATTACCTGCAGCATGGCAGCTCCTGCCTGAAGGCTCCCCCTATCCACCTCTCCACCCCTCTCCCCACCTTTCCCTCCTTGGCCTGTGCAAACGGCTCCTTGTGGACTCCATCCTCCCCTACACAAACAAAGACAAATCCAAAATTGCAGGTCACCCCCTCCAAATTGGAAAACACCACTAACGGCGGGGGGGAGGGGGATTGCCCCCTTACAAACTTATTGCCCCATTACAAACTTATTGCCCCTTGGCAAACAATCGCAACAACAAACATCACCGCACCTGAGAAAAAGCCCCCCACCCTCTGGCCCCCACACTACTCGCAGCTTCCGAACTCTGTTGTTCCAATCAGGGTAAAACTGCAAGTTTTAACTTTTAAACAATGCTTAGCAGCTGTCAGTCATACGGTGCATTCTCCATGGCAACACCTCTACCAATCAGAATCTACCTGCCTACCAATCAGCACTTCTTCTCATCCAGTATAACTTGTTGTGTTCCCCTTATATCGGTATTTTTGTGGTGTTATGAAGAGTCAAAGACTAAAAGATTTGACATGTTTACTTTTCAGCAATGCTGAAATCCAATATCATGTGTTTTCACACAGTGTGCAACCTAATCCATACTTGACGTTTTGATTTATACTTTTCCTGTTTCATAATCATAGAAAATAGAAATGTCAATGCGAAGATATGTAACTGGTTAGATTACTACATTTTAAATTCTTCAGTTACATTTCTAAAATGTCATACCTGAAACTTATTGCTTGGTAGACTATTAAAAAAAACATTTGCCTTTCCAGAAAAATGTATTGCTTACTATTTGTTTCAGTTCTGATCATATTAAAAGAAAAATGAAGTGAATTCACATAATTCCCTGAGGCTGAAATCCTGTAGACCATTGCATTGGTATGACCTCTTGGTTCACCATAGTAGTAAACCTAAGGTTTCTGATTCCAGACAAGAGGATCTTTAAGGAAAGAACAGAAGAAATTGTTGAAGTCCCCGCGCAGTATTCAGAAACCGCTGAATACTGGAGAGGCGGCAATGGAAGAACTTGATACACTTGCAAATTTGGCAGACATATTGAATGTAATACAAAGTGATTAACATGAGGACAGAAATCCAGGAAAGGACTACTACATAAATTAAAGAAATATGGTTATGAAAAATGAAAATGATCTGAGTGTTATGCTCTGGTGCTTGGCCGGACGGAATTAGTGCACTAGTGAACATCTAGTTCGTGATTAGCTGAATGTTTATTAATTAACAATAACGTGGGTCAGATAACAATATGAAAACTACTAAAACCACAAACTACTAAATCATTATTATAAAATTACCCAAGAGCTATTACAAATGCAACTATCCACCAGGACGGCTATCTCCAGACTCCCCGAGGTAACAGTGTCACGTGGTTGTTCTTTACTCCCCCCTGCTGATTGGAGGTTGTATCTGTTAATATTTACACAACTGCTTATGCATTTCATCACATCCTCTTTCCTTTTGAAATGAACAATATTTACATGCATTATTTCAATTCAATACACAATACATATGATATATATAATACTTCAATTATTTATATATTCAATGTCCATCACAAATTCAAACTGTCTAGCTTTCTTCTGTGGCTTGTCGACCTTCTAAGCACTGGTTGAACTTGTGAGTTTGACTGGCATTCAGATATTTCTGAAGATGATTCTCGCTGTGTTTCTGCGCTTTGCACATTTTCAGCTTGTTCTGTTTCTATGTGTTGAGGTAGCATTTGTTCAGTTGCCCCGAGATTGCTTTCTACACCATCCTGTGGTTCTGAATCAACAGGTTGCTGATCCTTCAGCATGACTCTCCTGTTTCTTCGTAGAACTTCCCTCATGATGATGTATGACTGCGGACCTGATGATTGTATTACCTTTGCACGCTTCAGCCCTCCATTTCCATCAGGATCTTCTATAGTGACTGTATCATTCTTTGCTCATGGTTGTAGACATCTTTTAGATCTATAATAATATTTCGTCTGCCTACTTTTTTTAAATTTGAGCTTCTTCACGAGTTTCCGATTGGCTGGCTCCTGTGAAATATATGGTAAGGTGGTTCTGAGTTGTCAATTAATTTACAATTGTGAAGGTGATAAGCCATTAATCAATGGTGCTCCTCTATAGCTAAGTAACGCGAGATATGGACCTTCCCAACTGTCCATTGCTTTTTTGAGTAGCTGCTTCACAATATGGACACCTTTTGCAGCCTTCCCATTGGATTGCGGATGAAGAGGACTCTATGTGATGTGTCGAAAATCATAGCTCTGTGCGAACTCCGTCCATCCATCGCTGCTAAAACATGGGCTAGTGTCACTCATGACAGCTTGTGGTATGCCATGACAAGCAAAAATATCATTGGTATGTTTGATGATACACCTGGCTAACGAGTTGGCTAGTTGTACCACTTCTGGAAAGTTAGAGAAATATCGATCACTAACATATTATTTTCCTGCTAGATAGAAAAAATCTGTTCCCACTTTCTGTCATGGAATCGTTATTATTTTGTCCAGTTGCATTGGTTCATTTCATTGCTTGTATTGAAATTTCTGACAAGTTGCACAGCTTTCTACCATCATCTGAATGTCTTGATTTATGCCTGACCAGTATACGGTATCTCTAGCTCTTTGTTTGCATTTTCAATGTGTAAGTGCCCCTCATGAATCTTTTGTAGAACCATAGATCTTAGAGATTGTGATATGACAATCCTGATTTGCATGAGCAAAAACCATTGACTGCTCTTAGTTCCGCTCGAATGTTGTAATATTTGGAACAGGATCTTTTTGGCTATCCTTCACTGCGATGTTTTATGATCCTTTGTAGCTCTTCAACCTTCTTGGTTTTTTTTTTGATCAACTTTGATTTTGCATCGGACACTGGAAGTGACTCTGTCAGAAGATTTACATGTACTTGCACATTCTCATCCATGCATTGCTGTTCCACTGATGTACTGTGTGTGGTTAAAGCATAGTCAGCACGGTATACTCTTTTTACCAATTCAAGTGCTTCACAGTCTTCCATAACCAGTAGTGATTCACGATCTGCTTCCTCAATTGAAAATGTTACTTTATGAATCTTATCCTTTACTTTAACATTTAGTTCACATGCGCCCAAAGTGTTGATCCGTTTACCATTATAATCTTTCAAAAGTACCAATTTGTTCAAGATTTTCAGCTTAACATTTATTTCTTGAATGTCTGACATACTTATAAGAACATAGAACATACAGTGCAGAAGGAGGCCATTCGGCCCATCGAGTCTGCACCGACCCACTTAAGCCCTCACTTCCACCCTATCCCCGGAACCCAATAACCCCTCCTAACCTTTTTGGACGCTAAGGGCAATTTAGCATGGCCAATTACATGTTTGAGTCTTTAACCTCAAATTTGTTAGAAAGCTGTCGAACGATTTGCCTGTCGAACGATGTGCGCATTTGAAAAATGTACCGTTCAAACGTTTCGTTCTTTTTCAGTGTACAGTGTCGATCAAATTTTTTTATGACTTTGTCAAAATTATTCTTATCAGCTTTGCGATCAAATGTAAAGGTATTAAATATTTCTATTGCCTGTGGACCTACTATGCTGAGCAGCAACGCTATTCTCTGTTCATCAGGCTGTTCCTGAAGACCTAGAGCTGCCACGTAGAATGTGAATTGCTGTTTAAAAGTGCGCCAATTCGCATCTAAATTACCAGTGACTCGAAGCTGGTGTGGTGTCTTCAAACCTTCCATCATTGACTTTGGTGATGAGTAGTGCATTGAGCTATATTCTGTCAGTGCGCTTCGTGGTTAATAAAACACTTTCTTCTCTTCTTTGTTACCTTGGTCTTTGGTCTTTTAGATCTTCAGATCGCCCATCCTGGTACCATGTTGTGTTCTGGTGCTTCGCCGGATGGAATTAGTGCACTCGAGAAAATCTAGTTCATGACTAGTTAAATGTTTATTTATTAACAATAACGTGGGTCAGATAACAATATGAAAACTACTGAAACCACTAACTATTAAATCACTATTTTAAGATTATCTAAGAGCTATTACAAATGCGACTATCCACTACAACGACTATATCCAGACACCCTGAGGTAACAATGTCACGTGGTTGTTCTTTACTGGAGGTCGTATCTGTTAATATTTGCATAATTTCTTGTGCATTTCATCACATTGAGGGTCCTAATAGTTTCAAGTTATTGTCAATCGTATGCTTGGTGGCAGCAACATAAAGAAATCAAATCTTAGAATTTGTTAAAATATCAATATTGAGCTGATATAGTGAGGTAATCTGGCGCATTTTAACTCCATGGTGCTACCAGAGGATATTACATACCGTTCTTGTCATCATAGATCAAAAATACATTACTAGCATTGCAAATGTATACAAACCAGAATGATTGAGGAAATGGTGTGATTGAACTATAGTAAGCAATTATTTAAATTGTCAGTTTCTCATTGGAAGAGAAAATTAGGCGATGAGGTGATTGTTATTTTCAAGATTCTAAAGGAGCTAGATAATGTCAACCATATGACCTTGGCCAGAATTCTCCGACCATTGGTATTCTCTTTTCCCACTGGCAGCGCACCCCCACCCATGAAGCTTCTCGGCAGCATGTGTGGCTTTAATGGTAAGTCCCTTTGACAAGTGGCAGGAAGAGAGAATCCTGCTGCCAGCGAATGGTGCGACGCCGAGAAACACGCGGCTGGGGGACCGAAGAATCCCACCCCTTATTTCAATTTAACCAAAGCTGAAGTGAGGACACAATTGCACTTGAGGTTAGGGTGAATTCAAAACTAATCTCTGAAAATATTTAATCAAAGAAGTGTTAAATCCTAAATCAAACAGAAACAGATTGCATGGGAAGGGAACGAGGTGTTGGTCCCAAACATACTTTTCAGGAGAAGCAAACACTGGCCATTTGTCACTTGTTCTTAATGTTAACTCAGTTTCTCTCTCCACAGATGCTACCAGATCTGCTGAGTTATCTGTTTCTATTACAGAATTTCAGCATCCGCAGTATTTTGCTTTTATTTAAGTGCTAAAACTGTTCCCTATGGAGATGGGGGAAGCAGATAGTCTAGGTCATTCAAATGCAAATTAGATGAACGGTCCAGAAAGTTGCATTGATGTACAGAATAGGAATGATTTGTTAAGTGTACCTTGGAACAGGTGACCTTGAAATATGGTTTGCAGTGTATGAATCTTGAGGCTTTCCGCCACTGAGAGTTGTTTTTCTTCATGTCTGGGTCTGTTGTGGAGTTTTTGATGACGTTTGATTGCCATGGGCAGTCAACAACGTTGATACTATGATATCCTAAAATTGCCAGGATGGTTACAGAAAATGTCGGTTGACTTGGACCTTTTTTTTTGTTGTCTAGCAATTCCCTAACTATGCCCCAGAATGGATCAATCTCATCAACTGTGTTTAAAACAGATTCTAATTCACTTTTACTGCATCCACTGCAAGATATAAAGACATTGAACAGAGCATTGTTCAAAAGAAAACGTACTGTAAAGGGAAGCACTTTTACTGCAGTTTTTTCCTTCAAGCACACAGCTGCTGTGTTAAGAGAATGAACGAACGAATGCTCTGGATTACCAGACAGGAATGGAATGGCTGAATTTCTGTGTTCTATCAGTGCAGTTGCTACTTTTCTAAGCCATATATTTTACTATTCTGTGCTCAAGAAGAATCCTTTTATGAAACTGTCATTATATTAACAACCAAGACTGAAAATACTGGAAAATCTCAGCAGGTCTGACAGCATCTGTGGAGAGAGAATAGAGCTAACGTTTCGAGTCTGGATGACTGTCAAAGCAGGAGAAAACTGGAAATGGGGGGCGCGATTCTCCCCCCCCATGCCAGGTGGGAGAATCGCCGGGGCACCGCACGAATCACGCCACGCAACCCTGACCCCCGCATGTGATTCTCCCACCCCCCAGAAACCAGCGGCGCGCGATTCGCACTGGGCTGCTCGGAGAACCGGCGAGCGGCGATTCTCCGGTCCGGATGGGCCGAGCGGCCGCTACGACACGACAGGTTCCCACCGGCGGCGTCCACCCCTGGTCGCTGCCGGCGGGAACTCTGTGGGAACGCTGGGGGGGCAGCCTGTGGGTGGGGGAGGAGGGCTTCTTCACCGGGGTCGCCTCTGATGGGGTCTGGCCCGCGATCGGGGCCCACTGATCAGCGGGTCGGCCTTCCCCCCCCCCCGGACCTACGTCCTTCTGCGCGCGGCCCCAAAACACCGGCGCCATGTTGGTGAGGGGCCGGCGAGCATACAACATTCCCCGTGCATGCGCAGGATGGCGTGGGCCAACTGCGCATGCGCAGGTTGGCACGGCGCCCGTTTGGCACCGCGTAAGGACGCTGGAGCGGCATGAATTGCTCCAGCGCCATGCTGGCCCTCTGTGGGGGCCAGAATAGGTCGTGCCCGGGCCCTGTTTGCGTCGTCGTGAAAGGCGACGGCGTTCACGATGGCGTGGGCACTTGGTCCGCGCCGCGGAGAATCGCCCCCGGGGTCAGATATATACGGTTGTTTGGGGGGCGGGGAGGTCCGGTGCATGAAGTGGTAGGGCTGTATAGAGGGCCAGCAATATGTGGAGATTGACAAAGATGTCAGGGGCAGAAAGACAAAGTGAATGTCAATGGTGATGATTAAGGCTAAGAAGGATGCTGATAGTGCACATCAAGAAATTAGAATGTGTTAATGGCAGAACAAAGGTAAGCAGCGTGTCAAAAGGCAACTAAAAATTGGGAACAGATGGCCCAAGTGGGGTGGGGAAGGAGAGACACTGATGAGGGAAAAACATGACCTCCCTTTAAATCACTTCAAATTTAAAACTTTAGAAGTCCTTAAAAAAATCAACTAAATCCTCACCCTTGCTTATACAGTAACTTACAATTTAATATAGTTTGAAAATACCTACTAGGACTTGCTCACAAATCATCTGCTCCACTTGTTCCCACATCACTTTCTGAACTTTGATTGCACCTGGGAATGTCCCCGTACTACCGACGCTGACTGCGGCAGGACGCCGTTCCCAGACCGCTTCACTGCGATGCTGACTGAGGAGGAAACCATTCCCAGACTGCTTCACTGCGCTGCTGACTGCGGCAGGAAACCATTTCCAAACTGCTTCACCGCGATGCTGACTGTGGCAGGACACCGTTCCCATTGAGTAATTAAGTATTTTTCATATTTGTCACATTTTAACACTTTCTGCATCATTTTTATCTGTTAATCCATTAAAATAGGTTTGATTTTAGAAATTATTAATCCTTCACTTGATTTATCAGTTTTATAAAGCTTCTAGTGATAAGTTAAATTATTTCCTCATAGTTGTATTTTTTTCTTGGATATGGATTAGTGGACTACTAACCCTGTGTTCCAATTGCACTGGAAGGAGGCCACAATAATCACATTACAAACCAGCTCTGTCTGCTCAGATCAGGTACTGCACTAAAACACGCCTGGTCGCAGCTGCACAATGTCCCCTCCAGTGGCTTTAAAGGTGCTAATTGAAATGTTGAAATGAGTGTTGGTCTCAATTCACTTCCTTAAAGTATGTGTCTACAACACAGTCAGTTCTATGTTCTATTAAGGGAATAATGTAGATGGGCTCTAGAGTGGTTTCACAGGTCGGCGCAACATCGAGGGCCGAAGGGCCTGTACTGCGCTGTTATGTTCTATGTCTGTTCTGTCACTGAGATCATTGCTGATCTATATTCTAACTCCATTCACCTGCCTTGACTCCATCTCCCTTAATTTCCATGGTTAATATCTCAGATTTTAACCTATTAATTGTGATAGTTTATTTGTGGGACAGAGCTCCATAAATCTACCCAAGATACTTTCCTGAATTTCTGCAGGTGGTGCAGGAATTGCAAACAACAGGTCTCAGCTGCCCATCTTTAAAAAAAATCTTTGACAAAGGTGTCGTGTTGGGTTTTCCGATGCACAAGTGATCCAACACGGCTGTAGATGGTACAACTCTGTTTTATTGTCTTAACAACGACAACTACTAATTGCTGGCTTGGGTACGTGCTTCACCAGCTAACCTGTGGACCCAGCCCTATCACTATCTTAGTGAGGCACTCAGCACATGGTCTATGTCTGAGTGGCACGCTGGGAGTTCTGTGCTCTGAGCTATCTCCTGGTAGAATGAGCGTGAACTGTGGTGTTCCCTGTTTTATAGTGCGTGTGCTCTCACTGGTGATTGGCTGCGATGTTATGTGTGTGCTGGTTGGTCCAACTGCCTGCCCATCGGTGTGTGTGTGATTGCACCATGATATGCTGATGTGGATATCATGACAAAAGGGTCATCTGGACTCCAAACGTTAGCTCTTTCCTCTCCCTACAGATGCTGCCAGACCTGCTGAGATTTTCCAGCATTTTCTTTTTGGTTCAAAAAAAATCTATTCCCTCTTTTAAAGTCTTGTTGTGAATATCTAATTTCATAATTCATGTGTTTTAGAGGTTGAACTTTTAGTTTTAGAAATTGAATTTTGGATGTCGATAAATGGATATAACTGATTGAGAAGTTGGTAAACAACCCTGAAGTGGGTGCAGTTTAAACAGACCTGGTATAATTAGAGTTCAGTTGGAAAGTTTTATTGTGTTGCTGGAATGGTGGAAAAAGGTATTTCTACTGAGGATTACAATGGCTATTTTTGATCTATCTGCAGGAACCGGTTTGTCTCAAGACATCTAGCTAAGATGAAAAAGGAAGCATGCATAAGATCTAGGCGACTTAAAACCTATGAAGCTTTGGAGGAATATCAGGGAAGTAGGTCAAATCTCAAACACGCAATAAAGAGGGCTAAAAGGGGTCATGAAATATCTTTGGCTAACAGGGTTAAGGAAAATCCCAAAGCCTTTTATTCGTGTATAAGGAGCAAGAGGGTAACTAGAGAAAGGGTTGGCCCACTCAAAGACAAAAGAGGGAATTTATGCGTGGAGTCTGAGGAAATGGGTGAGATACTTAATGAGTACTTTGCATCGGTATTCACCAAGGAGAGGGACATGACGGATGTTGAGGCTAGGGATGGATGTTTAAATACTCTAAGTCAAGTGGGCATAAGGAAGGGGGAAGTTTTGGGTATTCTAAAAGGCATTAAGGTGGACATGTCCCCAAGTCCGGATGGGATCTATCCCAGGTTACTGAGGGAAGCGAGGGACGAAATAGCTGGGGCCTTAACAGATATATTTGCAGCATCCTTGAGCACAGGTGAGGTCCCGGAGGACTGGAGAATTGCTAATGTTGTCCCTTTGTTTAAGAAGAGTAGCAGGGATAATCCAGGGAATTATAGACCTGTGAGCTTGACGTCAGTGGTAGGCAAACTGTTGGAGAAGATACTGAGGGATAGGATCTATTCACATTTGGAAGAAAATAGACTCATCAGTGATAGGCAGCATGGTTTTGTGCAGGGAAGGTCATGTCTTACAAACCTAATAGAATTCTTTGAGGAAGTGACACAGTTAATTGATGAGGGAAGGGCTGTAGGTGTCATATACATGGACTTCAGTAAGGCATTTGATAAAGTTTCCCATGGCAGGTTGATGGAAAAAGTGAAGTCGCATGGGGTTCAGGGTGTACTACCTAGATGGATAAAGAACTGGCTGGGCAACAGGAGACAGAGAGTAGTGTCTCAAAATGTAGAAAGGTGACTAGTGGTGTTCCACAGGGATCCGTGCTCGGACCACTGTTGTTTGTGATATACATAAATGATCTGGACGAAGGTATAGGTGGTCTGATTAGCAAGTTTGCAGATGATACTAAGATTGGTGGAGTTGCAGATAGCGAGGAGGACTGTCAGAGAATACAGCAAAATATAGATAGATTGGAGAGTTGGGCAGAGAAATGGCAGATGGAGTTCAATCCAGGAAAATGCGAGGTGATGCATTTTGGAAGATCTAATTCAAGAGCGGACTAAACGGTCATTGGAAGAGTCCTGGGGAAAACTGATGTACAGAGAGATCTGGGAGTTCAGGTCCATTGTACCCTGAAGGTGGCAACGCAGGTCGATAGAGTGGTCAAGAAGACCTACAGCATGCTTGCCTTCATCGGACAGGGTATTGAGTACAAGAGTCGGCAGGTCATGTTACAGTTGCATAGGACTTTGCTTCGGCCCCATTTGGAATACTGCGTGCAGTTCTGGTCGCCACATTACCAGAAGGATGTGGATGCTTTAGAGAGGGTGCAGAGGAGGTTCACCAGGATGTTGCCTGGTATGGAGGGTGCTAGCTATGAAGAAAGTTTGAGTAGATTAGGATTGTTTTCGTTGGAAAGACCGAGGTTGAGGGGGAACCTGATTGAGGTCTACAAAATGATGAGAGGTATGGACAGGGTGGATAGCAGCACGCTTTTTCCAAGAGTGGGGATGTCAATTACAAGGGGTCACGATTTCAAGGTGAGAGGAGGAAAGTTTAAGGGAGATGTGCATGGAAAGTTTTTTATGCAGAGGGTGGTGGGTGCCTGGAACACTTTGCCAGTGGAGGTGGTAGAGGCGGGCACGATAGCATCATTTAAGATGCATCTAGACAGATATATGAACGGGCGGGGAACAGAGGGAATTAGATCCTTGGAAAATAGAAGACAGGTTTAGATAAAGGATCTGGATCGGCGCAGGCTGGGAGGGCCGAAGGGCCTGTTCCTGTGCTGTAATTTTTTTTTCTTTGTTCTCTTTATCTCAGAACATGGTTTGAATTTGTAGTATATACCGAGATGGTTTCAATTATTTGCGTATGTTCTCCAGATCAAAGAAGCTAAAAACAATATAAAAGTACGTTTCTTGATGGCACTAGTAAGTCTAGTCGAAGTGCCGCTATCTCCATTAGAGATATAAATTATTCATGTGGGTCCCAGAAATGTTGTTTTGAACGTAAAATATAATGAATTAGCAATTCTGTTGGGAACATTCCAAATATCCCGTTGCTGTGCCAAACTTTGTTGTGTTTTATCTGTCTGTTTTCTCACAGCAAACAAACTATTCAGCCTGGGTGCAGCTTGAGGACGACCATAGAGAGAGAGGGTCTGCCAGGGGTTCTGAAGCAGCGGGAACCCATAGCATTTGACCGAGTATGGCATCAAGGAGCCACAGCTAAACTGGAGTTAATGAGAATCAGGGGGAAAACACTCTGATGGTTGGAGTCATACCTGGCACAAAGGAAAATGGTTGTGGTGATAGAAGGTCAATCATCTCAGCTCCAAGATATCACTGCAGGGGTTCCTCAGAGTAGCGTACTGGGCCCAAACCTCTTCAGCTGCTTCATCAATGACCTCCCTTCCATCATAAGGTCAGAAGTGGGAATGTTTGCGGATGATTGCACAATGTTCAGCACCATCTGTCACTCCTCAGGTAATGAAGCAGTCCATGTCCAAATGCAGCAAGATCTGGAAAATATCCCAGCTTGGGCTGACAAGTGGTAAGTTGCATTCGCACCACAAAAGTACCAGGCAATGAACATCTACAAGGAGCATCTAACCATAGGCACTTGACATTCAATGGCATTACCATCGCTGAATCCCCTACAATCAACATCCTGGGGGGGTTACCATTGATCAGAAACCGAATTGGACTAGCCATATTAATACTGTGGCTACCAGGGCAGGTGAAAGGCTAGGAATCCTATGGCGAGTGACTCACCTCCAGACCCCAATGCCTGTCCACCACCTACAAGGCACAAGTAAGGAGTGTAATGAAATACTCTCCATTTACCCTGGATGAGTGCGGCCCCAACAACACTCACAAACCTCAACACCATTCAGGACAAAGCAGTCTGTTTGATTGCTCCTCCTTCCACAAACATTCAAACCTTCCACCACCGACGAGCAGTGGCAGCCGTATGTACCATGTACAAAATGCACTGCAGTAACTCACCAAGGTTCCTTCAACAGCATCTTCCAAACCCACAACCACTACCATCTAGAAGCAGCCACAGAGCAGCAGATACCTGGGAACCCCACCACCTGAGGTTCTCCTCCCAAGTCACTCACCACCCTGACTTGGAAATATTTCCAACTCTGGTATTTAAACTCTGTTGAAAGGACAACAACCCCAATTTATCCAATCTTTCCTCATGGCAGAAATTTTACAGTCTGGCAATGAATCTCCTCTATACCCTCTCTAATGCAATTATTTCGTTTCTGTAATGAGGTAACCAGAAATGAAAGCAGTATTCATTTTCTGGCTTAACTTGTGATTTATATACCTCCAGCATAACTTCCCTGCTCTTATACTTTGTACCTGGACTCATAAAGGAAACTATTGCAGAAGCCTTCTGACTTATGACCTTTTGACTTATTTCCAGGAATATGCGGGCCTGTACTCCAATGTCCCTTTTTCCCCCTACGTCTCTCAGTATCCTCCCTTTTATTGTGTATTTGTGTGCCTTGTTTTACTTCCCCAAATGCATCACCTCCCACTTCCATTTGCAACTTTTCTGCCCATCTGACTTGTCCATTGATGTCGTCCTGCAGTCTACAGTTTCCCTCCTCACCGTCAACCATGCAACCCTTTGTTGTCATCTGCAAACGTCTTGAACATGTCCCTACACTGAATTCAATAAAAATCTGGAATTAAAAGTCTAATGATGACCAGGAAACCATTGTCAATTGTCATAAAAACCCATCTGGTTCACTAATGCCCTTTAAGGAAGGAAATCTGCCATCCTTACCTGGTCTGGCCTACATGTGACTCCAGGCCCACAGCAATGTGGTTGACTGTTAACTGCCCCTCAAGGAAAATTAGGGATGGGCAATAAATGCTGGCACAGCCTGCGATACCCACGTCCCATGAACAAATAAAAAAAAGGTGTAATATCATCGGGGCCCGATACAACTGCAAGTGAGAAAGGATTGTTCACCCTTATATACCAATTCATTTGCAATACAAACTAACATACTATTTGTTTTCCAAATTGATTGCTGTCCCAACATGTTTACTTCCTGTGAATTATATACAAACGCATCCAAGTTGATCTGATTGGCAACATTGCCCAGTTTCTCACCATTTAAAAAGATATTGTTGTATTTACGTGTGCAATTATAATCTGGAAAGGCTCATTTGTTAAGTTCTGTTCCCAGTGCAAATAATTGCGAGACACGAGTGCCAGTTGGGGATAGGGATGTAAAGCTGCAACATAGATTCACCAAACAAACATTCATTTGTGTGACCTGTGCCAGCAGTGAGACCACAAAATGTTAGTTCTAGGGTGCCTAGTGGAACAGTATTTTAATAGAATCGTAGAATTTACAGTACAGAAGGAGGCCATTCAGCCCATCGAGTCTGCACCGGCTCTCGGAAAGAGCACCCTACTTAGGCCCATGCCTCCACCCTATCCCCTGCAACCCAGTAACCTCAGCTAACCGTTTTTGGACATTAAGGGCAATTTATCATGGCCCATCCAACTAACCACATCTTTAGATTGTGGGAAGAAACCAGAGCACCCGGAGGAGACCCACACAGACACGGGGAGAACAGTGACCCATGCCGGGAATCAAACCTGGGACCCTGGAGCTGTGAAGCAACTGTGCTAACCACTGTGCTGCCGCACTGCCCAATTTAAGCACATTTTTTAAAAAAAAATCAAACTTCTAGATACTATTACAATTAGATAATTCTTTTTTAAAAAGTCTCATGCAAACTGCATAGAAAAAAAAAAAAAATGTTGACATTATGCCCAGTCTACAAATATGTGTGCCCACTACATTTAATATCATAAAATGAGGCTTACAGAACCTATGCATGGAATTGGGCCCTTCACTTATAAAAATAATTATCTACATAATTAACAGGTTATCTCACTTTGGATTGTGCTGGGTATGACATTATTATAAAACCTTACTCATGAGATGTTTGACCATTCAAATTTAATAGAACATAGAACATAGAACAATACAGCGCAGTACAGGCCCTTCGGCCCACGATGTTGCACCGAAACAAAAGCCATCTAACCTACACTATGCCATTATCATCCATATGTTTATCCAATAAACTTTTAAATGCCCTCAATGTTGGCGAGTTCACTACTGTAGCAGGTAGGGCATTCCACGGCCTCACTACTCTTTGTGTAAAGAACCTACCTCTGACCTCTGTCCTGTATCTATTACCCCTCAGTTTAAAGTTATGTCCCCTCGTGCCAGCCATATCCATCCGCGGGAGAAGGCTCTCACTGTCCACCCTATCCAACCCCCGATCATTTTGTATGCCTCTATTAAGTCTCCTCTTAACCTTCTTCTCTCCAACGAAAACAACCTCAAGTCCATCAGCCTTTCCTCATAAGATTTTCCCTCCATACCAGGCAACATCCTGGTAAATCTCCTCTGCACCCGCTCCAAAGCCTCCACGTCCTTCCTATAATGCGGTGACCAGAACTGTACGCAATACTCCAAATGCTGCAACATGACCTCCCGACTCCGGAACTCAATCCCTCTACCAATAAAGGCCAACACTCCATAGGCCTTCTTCACAACCCTATCAACCTGGGTGGCAACTTTCAGGGATCTATGTACATGGACATCTAGATCCCTCTGCTCATCCACACTTTCAAGAACTTTACCATTAGCCAAATATTCCGCATTCCTGTTATTCCTACCAAAGTGAATCACCTCACACTTCTCTACATTAAACTCCATTTGCCACCTCTCAGCCCAGCTCTGCAGCTTATCTATATCCCTCTGTAACCTGCTACATCCTTCCACACTATCGACAACACCACCGACTTTAGTATCGTCTGCAAATCTACTCACCCACCCTTCTGCGCCTTCCTCGAGGTCATTGATAAAAATGACAAACAGCAACGGCCCCAGAACAGATCCTTGTGGTACTCCACTTGTGACTGTACTCCATTCTGAACATGGGATAGTTAATGTTACATACTAGAATTTAAAAGTTTTGTTTCTTGCTTCCTGCTTTCAGAAGAACTGGGCGTGGTTGGTCATTGGTATTGGTGCATGGACAGAGGAATTAAAACAGGAAAAACTGCTGATCTATTACAAACAAATTCCCGCTGACGACTGCATTTAATTGGTGCATGTTTGGAGGTGCAGGGGAAACTTCTGTGAGCCTATGGGTTAACAGTTATAGTTGAAGTGACCATTTATCCTTCCATTTTGGCTTTAACTGCTAACATGTGGATTTCTCCATTGTCTGAAACACGCCAGGGTGAAAAAGATGAGAGCACAGATAGGCTTGACAAGCTTTGAAATTAATAGGTTGGAAAACCTTTAAATACTACCCTAGAACAGCTGCCTCTTTGCCAAGTGAAAGACTTGCTCACATAGCTAATTGTTTGACTATGTGCTTGAAAAGTGATTTTAATGCTCTGGAGGTTATTTCTAGTATTTTGGATTTGTTTGACTTTTATCTGCACTGTCTTGCTGTCAACCTTTACTGCAACTTGAGAGCAGTTAATGCAGCTCTGATTAGGAACAAGAGAATCAACACCAAAAGCCGCTGCTTTTTTCTTGGTCACTGATGACTCCACAGAACAAAGGTGATGAACATACACCTCTAACTTGCAGGAGGCAATTCTACAAAATGGTATGTAGATGTAGAGTCAGCTTCCTGGACATATTTGAGCAACATTACCTCAGACTTTCTTGGCATGATGCTGCTCATGTCTGCAGACAGTAAGGCTTCTTTCCAAGTGGCCCAGTTGGCCACGTTTTGCCAGTGGTCATCAATGTCATCACAGCCTGAAATTCTTTGTATCTGGCTCTTTTCAGGGATACGCTGATGATAGCTGAAGGCTTTCACAATCAGCTGTTCATATAAAGTGCATCTCCCAGGCGACTGATGCCATGTTTGGCAGAGCTGCAATTTTTGTCCATTTCTACGAATGAAGCCGGTTAGAGATGGTCTAACATAGAAATGCAATGTTCAATGGCTCGATTGCAAACGCAAACAACAAGGGAGTCATTAGACACCCCTGCCTCATACCCCGATACAACGGAAAGGGCCGGGAGGTCAGAGTGTTGGTACACACACGAGCGAACGGAGCAGCGTACAGCAACCTAAACAAACAATGCAAACATCTGGCCAAACCCAAATGTCCCCAACACCATGAACAGGTACCCCCACTCCACCCAGTAAAACACCTTCTCTGCATTCAATGGAACAATTATCTCTGGTACTGGCCCGGCTGCAGGGGCAAGCACCACATTCAGCAACCTACGCACATTCGACGACAGCCACTGCCCCTTCATAAACCCTCTCTGATCCTTCCACAGTACCTCCAGGAGGCAACATTCCAACCTCAACGCCAGCACCTTGGCCAACAAGGTGGCATCCATGCTTAACAGGGAATTGATGAAAAGCTTTAATAACATCTCTTTGTATCATCAACACTCAAGTTCTGCATTACCAAACAACTTTGTTCTTGTAATTTGATTTTTGCTTGGGGTTATGATTGCTCCATATTTTCAAATGGTGTCTATCAGTTCCATATTAGTCAAATGTTAATGTTGAGAATGTCATGGGATAGTGATGATGCTCTCCTTACTGTTATGCTAACCTTCGCAGAAAAAGGATGAATCCCTGAGGAACAAAATATCCTAGCCTTCTGATAAACTAAAGGACCGTAGCTTGAGTAATCATAGCGGACTCTCTTGAGGTCAGGGTCAACAACAAAAATTTTTTTTTTCTTTTAACCTGCAATATGGTTCTGCTTTGTGTAATCGAATCAAATTCATGGAAAAATATCATAATTATTTATCACATGAGTAAAGAAATTTTAAAATATTGTATTGGGTGTTATATTAGGGGATTGATCTTCTCCTTGGATATCAATCCAGAAAGGAGAAAAATGAGCTGATTAACCATAATTCTTACCAGCTGCACTCTGACACAGCTGTTTGCTGACATCAGCTGGGCAAGAAGTCTCTCCCAGACACACAATTTGCATCTCCTTAAGGGCATGGTGCCCGGTTTAAATTAACATTTTTCATGGTGTTAAGAATTCTAAATATGAAAAAAATCCAAATGATCTGAAAGGCAAACATCTTGAAAGCCAAATGATCTGAAAAGCATCTGAAAGGCAAAAAGAAAACTATTCTTTTTTTAATTTAGAGTACCCAATTCAATTTTTTTCCAATTAAAGGGCAATTTAGCATGGTCAATTCACCTACCCTGTACATCTTTTGGGTTGGGGGGGGGGGGCGGGGGGGAAGACCTACACAGACATGGAGAGAATGTATGTGCAAACTCCACACGGACAGTGACCCAGGGCCAGAATCAAATCTGTGAGGCAGCAGTGCGCACCATGCCGCCTCACCTGAAAACTAGTGAACATTAAAAGAGTGAATTCACTCTTAGAAAATCTTGGGCATTATTCTCCCAAATAATTTCTATGGGTACGATTCTCTGGAAAGATTTTTAAGTGTGGTAGCGAGTGGGTACTGGCGGGAGCTTCCTGGCACTCAGCCCGGTGAGGCCGGGAACGCTATTCAATGTTTATTCGTCCACTTAACAAGGCCCCCCCGGGCTTCACGCCACCAATGAAGGCTCGCCAGCCGATTGATGAGACCGCGCTCGCCAGCCCCCCTGCTAACAAGGTCGAGCAGCACTTAAACAGCAACTGCACAGCCAACCCCATTCAGCTCGCAGCCATGGTGACGAGAAGACCAACCCCAAGATTTGGAGACACAAACCTGGGGAGGCTCCTAGATGTGGTGGAGGCCAGGAGGGATGTCCTGTTCCTCCGAGGGTCCCAGACGGTGAGCCACAAGGGCAACCCAGGATCCCCGGTTTGATTCCCAGCTTGGGTCACTGTCTTGTGTGGAGTCTGCACGTTCTCCCCGTGTATGCGTGTGTTTCCTCGGGGTGCTCCGGTTACCTCCCACATGTCCCGAAAGACGTAATTTGGACATTCTGAATTCTCCCTCTATGTACCGAACAGGCGCCGGAATGTGGCGACTAGGGGCTTTTCACAGTAACTTCATTGCAGTGTTAATATAAGCCTACTTGTGACAATAAAGATTATTAAGATTATTAATTAAATTACATGGCAGTTGGTGCCGCCTGGGATGAAGTGGCAGTGGCATCAACTCCGGAAGCAATATCGCAAGAAGGTCAACAACCTCAACCGGGCAGCAAGGTTGAGTTGACACCACCGGCCCCCGCGAGACCTTTCAGCCCCCACGTGAACATTCAGCCCCATGCGCACATCCACCCCGCCTTTCAACCTTCCTCCCCAACCCTTCCTTCACCCCCCCCACCGAGCACTGTGAACAAGGCGTGTGGTTGATGATGCACTCTCTGTGTCTCTGCAGGAGATGCTCTCTCACAATCGCCGGGTGAGGGCCCAGACTGGCGGAGGGTTGCAGGATAAAAGAACCCTCACCTTCGACGAATGGGCCCTGGAGGTTACGGGGGTGGCTAAGGACAGAGCAGTCACCAATGCGGAGGTCGACGGACGATGCAGAGGTGAGGATCCACTGGGCCAATCACAGAGGACCTGTCACATGTGAGTTGTTATTGCCTCCGCCCTTGGTCCAGCTCTCCAGCACCTCCCCATCATCCTCGTCCTCCTCCTTCTTCTCCTCCTCCTTTGAGGTGGGCAAATGTTCCGAACCTCCAGCACGTCGCCCCACTGCTGTGTCAGTTTGTGGAGGACACAGCAGACCACCACAAAGTGGGTGACACTCCGGGCGGTGTACTGCAGGGCACCACCGTAGCAGTCGAGGCATCGGTGCCGCATTTTGAGCAGTCCGATCTACCGCTCAATGACAGCCCGAGTGGCTACATGGGCCTTGTTGTATCAGGTCTCCGCTTCGGTCTCCAGCCTCTGTACTGTCGTCATTATGCAGGTCCTCAGCGGGTACCCCTTTATCCCTCAAGCGCCAACCACCCATCCTGGAGTGGTCCTCGAAGAGGCCGGGGATGTCCGACTGCCCCAGGATGTAACTGTCGTGCACACTCCCTGGGAAGCGTACACACATGTGCATGATCTTCATGTGGTGGCCAGAGTTGTATGTTCAGGGAGTGGAACCTCTTCCTGTTAATGCAGAGCACTCCCAGATGGCCCGGTGATCGCAAGGTGATATGCGTGCAGTCTATCAGCCCCTGAACCTGGGGCATTCCGGCGATGGCAGAGAAACCTGCTGTCTGGGCATCATGTTGGGCTTCGTCCATGTCAAAGTTTATATAGTGCTGCGACCAGGCAAACAGGGCATCCATGAGCTCTCGGAAGCACCTATGAGCTGTGGTCTGTGAGATGCCACACAGGTCCTCGTCCGTGCCGTGGAATGATCCCGTGATGAATGATCCCGCAGACTTGGGCTGCAATTACCTTGACGGCCACCGGGAATGAGTGTCATCCTCCTCCAAGTGGTGCCAAGTCAGCAAGGACATGACTGTGGTAGTATGTATTGGGGGTCATGTGGGACTGGAAGCCCTAATGTCATTGGCTGACAGATCCCGGGTCCTGGTTGGCCGTTAACCTCAAGCTCCGCCCTGAAGGCGGAGTATAAGAAGCCGGTGTCTTCCCCCGCAGGCCAGTTTACCATCGAGCTGCTGGGGAACAGACACGCTTAATAAAGCCTCATCGACTTCACTATATTCGTCTCATGGAGTCTTTGTGCGCTACAATTTATAAAGCGTGCCTAAAAAGGACTATGGAGCTCAGGATCATTCCAGAATGCCTGAGGATCAGCCCCCACGCAGTGAATGCGGCAGCAGCCTTCAAACACTGGCAGACTTGCATCGAGGCCTACATCAGAACGACCACCGGCCGAGTCTCAGACGAACAAAAACTGCAGGTCCTGCACTCGAGGGTGAGCACGGAGATTTTCACCCTCATTGAAGACACCGACGATTTCCAGACGGCGTTCACAGCACTCAGAAGTCTCTACGTTCGCCCAGTTAACCAAATCTACGCTCACTACCAGCTTGCGACAAGACGGCAAGCTCCCGGAGAATCGATGGACGAGTTCTACGCCGCGCTGCTGATTTTGGGACGAGCCTGCAGCTGCCCGTCGGTGAATGCAAACGAACACACGGACATGTTAATGCGCGACGCTTTTGTGGCAGGTATGCAATCCTCCCAAATCCGCCAAAGACGTCTAGAAAAAGAGTCGCTAGGACTCTCAGAGGCACGGGCCCTAGCAGCCTCCCTAGACGTGGCCGCGCGTAATACCCGCGCCTACGGCCCCGACCGCGCGGCAGGCCATTGGGCCCCGTACGTACCCGTCGCGGCAAACCCCCTACCCCCCCCCCCCGGACACCCCACAGGCTTGCGCAGTCGAAACGCCGAGTCGCACCGGGGGCGCCCGCTGTTATTTCTGCGGCCAGGCGAAACACCCCCGACAGCGCTGTCCGGCCCGCGAAGCCATCTGCAAAAGCTGCGGGAAAAAGGGCCATTATGCGGTGGTGTGCCGATCCCGCGAGGTCGCCGCCGTCCCGGGGCCACAGGGAGCCCTACAAGCAGTCTATGCGTCCCAACCCCCCCAGCACGCCATGTGCGACCCGCAGGCGCAGCCGCTCTGGTTCCCGACCACCGCGGTCCCGGGAGAACTGGGAGCCCTGCACGCCGCCTACGCTCCCCAACCCCCTCCCCGCAGCCCATGTACGACCCTCCGCCGGCGCTACCGCTTTGGGTCCCGGCCAACACTCTCCACGGAGAGGAGGGGGTTTTTTGCGTCCCTAACGCAACCCTAACCCCCGTCCCGCGCCCCACGCCTGACCCGCCGGCGCCACCTACTTGGACCCCGACCACCGCTGTCCCCGGTGAGGGAGATCCTCGCGCTCCTTGCGCTCGCGGCCCCACGCCTGACCCGCCGGCGCCGCCGACTTGGGCCCCGACCACCGCTGTCCCCGGTGAGGGAGCTCCGCGCGGTCCTCGCGCTCGCGGTCCTAGCGCTCGCGGTGAGGGAGCTCCGCGCGGTCCTAGCGCTCGTGGTCCTAGCGCTCCCCAGTCCCCCCAGCACACCATGTGCGACCCGCAGACGCCGCCATTTTGGGTCCCGACCACATCGAGGGGAGGAGGGGCGCCGTTGTGCGACCCGCAGACGCCGCCATTTTGGGTCCCGACCACCACGAGGGGAGGAGGGGCCGCCCCCGACCTGTACGACGCATGGGGGCGACCATTTTGTCCACCCCCGCCGCCATCTTGTGACCCCCCAGCCACGTGCGATGTATGGGGGCGGCCATTTTGTCCATCCCCGACGCCATCTTGGACGGCAACAACGGACCCCACCCCACTACTACAACCACGGCTCGCTTCGATTACGCTCGATCAGGCTCGGCCCTGGACACTCCAGACGACAACGACAACGGTCCTAATTAACGGCCACGAGACGCCATGCCGAGTCGACTCCGGGAGCACGGAAAGCTTTATACACCCCGACACGGTAAGACGCTGTTCCTTGACCACCTATCCCAGCACACAAAAGATTTGCCTAGCTGCAGGATCCCACTCCGTACAGATCCAGGGATTCTGCATAGTTACCCTAACGGTGCAGGGGAGGGAGTTCAAAAACTACAAACTTAACGTCCTTCCCCAACTCTGTGCCCCCACCTTGCTGGGATTAGATTTCCAATGTAATCTACAGAGCCTTACGTTTAAATTCGGCGGCCCCATACCCCCACTCACTATCTGCGGCCTCGCTACCCTCAAGGTGCAACCCCCGTCCTTGTTTGCGAACCTCACCCCGGATTGCAAACCCGTTGCCACTAGGAGCAGACGGTACAGCGCCCAGGACCGGACCTTCATTCGATCCGAAGTCCAGCGGCTACTAAAGGAGGGCATAATCCAGGCCAGCAATAGTCCCAGGTGGTAGTAGTGAAGACAGGGGAGAAACAAAGGATGGTCATTGACTATAGCCAGACCATCAACAGGTACACACAACTAGACGCGTACCCTCTCCCCCGCATATCCGACATGGTCAATCGGATTGCCCAGTATAAAGTCTTCTCCACCGTGGACCTCAAGTCCGCCTACCATCAGCTCCCCATCCGCCCAAGTGACCGCAAGTACACAGCCTTCGAGGCAGACGGGCGATTATACCATTTCCTACGGGTCCCTTTTGGCGTCACAAACGGGGTCTCGGTCTTCCAACGGGAGATGGACCGGATGGTTGATCAACATGGGTTACGGGCCACGTTCCCGTATCTCGACAATGTAACCATCTGCGGCCACGATCAGCAGGACCACGACGCCAACCTCCAAAAATTCCTCCAGACCGCCAAAGCCTTGAACCTCACGTACAACGAGGACAAGTGTGTTTTTAGCACCGACCGGCTAGCCATTCTGGGCTACATAGTACGCAATGGGATAATAGGCCCCGACCCCGAACGTATGCGCGCACTCATGAAATTTCCCCTCCCGCACTGCCCAAAAGCCCTGAAACGCTGCCTGGGGTTCTTTTCGTACTACGCCCAGTGGGTCCCCCAGTACGCAGACAAGGCCCGCCCCCTAATACAGACCACGACCTTCCCTCTGTCGACAGAGGCTTGCCAGGCCTTCAGCCGCATCAAAGCGGATATCGCAAAGGCCACGATGCGCGCCATCGACGAGTCCCTCCCCTTCCAGGTCGAGAGCGACGCCTCCGCGTAGCTCTAGCGGCCACCCTTAACCAAGCGGGCAAACCCGTGGCCTTTTTCTCCCGAACCCTCCACGCCTCAGAAATCCGCCACTCCTCACTGGAAAAGGAAGCCCAAGCCATAGTGGAAGCTGTGCGACATTGGAGGCATTACCTGGCCGGCAGGAGATTCACTCTCCTCACTGACCAACGGTCGGTAGCTTTCATGTTCGATAATGCACAGCGGGGCAAAATTAAAAATGACAAGATCTTAAGGTGGAGGATCGAGCTCTCCACCTTCAACTATGAGATCTTGTACCGGCCCGGAAAGCTGAACGAGCCGTCCGATGCCCTATCCCGCGGCACATGTGCCAACGCACAAATTGACCGCCTCCAAACCCTCCACGAGGACCTCTGCCACCCGGGGGTCACTCGGTTTTACCACTTCATCAAGTCCCGCAATCTCCCATACTCTTTAGAAGAGGTCCGTACAGTCACAAGGGACTGCCACATCTGCGCGGAATGCAAGCCGCATTTTTTCAGGCCAGATGGAGCGCACCTGATTAAGGCTTCCCGCCCCTTTGAACGCCTCAGTCTCGATTTCAAAGGGCCCCTCCCCTCCACCGACCGCAACGCATATTTTCTTAATGTAGTGGACGAATACTCCCGCTTCCCTTTTGCCATTCCCTGCTCCGACATGACCGCGGCCACAGTCATTAAAGCCCTGAACAGCATCTTCACACTGTTCGGTTACCCCGCATACGTCCACAGCGACAGGGGGTCCTCTTTCATGAGTGACGAGCTGCGCCAGTTCCTGCTCAGCAAGGGCATAGCCTCAAGCAGGACGACCAGCTACAACCCCCGGGGGAACGGGCAAGTAGAAAGGGAGAACGGCACGGTCTGGAAGACCGTCCTACTGGCCCTACGGTCCAGGGATCTCCCAGTTTCACGGTGGCAGGAGGTCCTCCCGGACGCTCTCCATTCCATCCGGTCGTTATTATGTACAAGCACTAATCAAACGCCTCACGAGCGTCTCCTTGTCTTCCCTAGGGGGTCCTCCTCTGGAACGTCGCTGCCGACCTGGCTGGCGGCCCGAGGACCCATCCTGCTCCGAAAGCATGTGCGGGCACATAAGGCGGACCCGTTGGTCGAAAGGGTTCACCTCCTCCACGCAAACCCCCAGTACGCCTACGTGGAGTACCCCGACGGCCGACAGGACACGGTCTCCCTGCGGGATCTGGCGCCCGCCGGCACCACGCACACCCCCCCGACACCATCAACTCAACCGCCCCCCTTCCTGCCACCGTCGCACCCAGCGACCGCCCCCTTCCCAGGAGGATCAGTCCCCCTCCCCTTTGCACCGACAGCTGAAACCGTACGGCTCCTGGAGGCGACAACACTGGTACAAGCATCACCACCACCGCCGGGGCCGAGGCGATCGACACGGACGACCAGGCCGCCCGACCGACTCGTGGCGTCGATGTAAAACAAAGATGGACTGTTCAAAGAACATTTTGTTTTTTTCCTATACCCTCTGTAAATAGTTGCAACAGGACGAAACTGTCCAATACTGTACTACCATGTGAATGTTCTATCCTCCCAAGACCAGCCCTGTAAACCCTTACCACCATACGAAGCATCACCCCGCCGGGTTCATTTTTGACAAGGGGTGAATGTGGTAGTATCTATTGGGGGTCATGTGGGACTGGAAGCCCTAATGTCATTGGCTGACAGATCCCGGGTCCTGGTTGGCCGTTGACCTCAAGCTCCGCCCTGAAGGCGGAGTATAAGAAGCCGGTGTCTTCCCCCGCAGGCCAGTTTACTATCGAGCTGCTGGGGAACAGACACGCTTAATAAAGCCTCATCGACTTCACTATATTCGTCTCATGGAGTCTTTGTGCGCTACAATGACACAGGTTCCACACTGCCTCCTTGTTGAGGCGGAGCCTTCTGCGACACGCGCTGTCCATCATTTGTTCAAAGGACCAGCAATGCCAATACATACTGGGCTGTCGCAGGCATCCTCCTCTGGGTTCCTCCCTGGCCTGCTGAGCAGCCAAGTCCTCAGGGTGTGTGGCGGGTCCCTGCACATGGGCCACCGCCTCGAGCATCTGCAGGCGCTGCAGCAGCCGCTGTCTCCAGCATCTGGCCGCCCATCCTGTCAGCAGCAACACAAGGGTCTGTTCTGTGGGGTCCAAATTACCGTCCATGACATTCAATATCTGTAAGGAATTGGGAGACTGTGTTAGACTGATAAACAGCGGTGGCTCCCACCCCAGGATCCTCCATTTCTCCCATTGATCCCCCCGCACTCCGCCCCCTCTCCTACACCCGGCATGCTCTGCCCACGCACGCCCGGCCACAGCGGGCCCCCCTCAATGGACCCCAGACACTGTACCCAGGCACCTGCACATAACCTCACCTGGACCGGGCACTGGTCCCCTCCCCATTGCTCTCATTCACGCTCCGGCTGTGAACATGTCTCCGGGAGCTGTGTCCTATCCCCTGGTTGTTAGGATGTTGGCTGCTGCGTCCGTGGTGTTGCCTCCTGCAGTGTCCAGACATACTGTCCCGGCATCGCGGTCTGATTGGAATGCATGGCAATGACTCCCACATGCTACATGGCCCGTTCACCAACAGGAATCTACTTGGGCTGTGGGAAGAGCTCACTTTAACAAGATTGCCAATTCCCTAATAGCAATAGCCTTCAGCCGCACAGACAGAGGCCTCGGCTGTTGGTGAGGGTTATGGATGGTCGGCGGGGTTTCTCGTCACACTACAACGGGATCCTAATTTTGCCTACAGGAGCGGGCCGGTTGCACTGCAAACTCTTTGGTGCCTGCCGCGGTTCTCGTTTTCGGCCACTCTATTCACCAGCCCCGTTTCGCTCGTGTGGGAGCACAATGAGGCCAGAGAATTCCGCCCCAAGTGTCATTTTGAACAGGTTTGGCAGGGTGTTTCTTTTTTGGTGAGATGCAGACTTTGATTCACCCATGCGCAAGTAAATTTTTGGGGCCTTGGGGAGTTTTTTCCCGGTCTAGTACACACTTCGAAATTCTTTTAGCAGTGGGAGCTGTACTTGCCGGCAAGACTGGCTCCTCTGAGAATGAGGCACTATTTTGAAAGGCTCCCTTGATCTCTAAGTGACCTTGCGATTGCCCCCCACTCACGGTCAATGCTATCCTCTGCAGCCATGGACATTACCCCCCCTCCACAAAGTGAGGACATTCTGCTGAGGGGGGCCCCCCCTCTTTCTGCCCCCCCTTCAGGACCACCTTCTCCACTTCCACTTTTTTGATGCCCTTCGTGCCTCCTTCACTCCCCGACCCTTCATGCCCCTCTCAACCCCTTTCATGGGCATGGCCCCCCCTCAGGCCCTTACCTTTGGCAGTGCCAACCTGGGCATCCTGGCACTGTCAGCCTGGCACCCAGTAGGTACCCCTGGCACTGTCAACAAGACACCCTGGAACTGCCAGGTTGAACTGCCAGAGTGTCAGAGTTCCAGGGTACTCTCCTGCCCTGCACCTGTCCATTCAGGGGATTTCAATGACTTCCGAGACCCAGAGTTGCCATCATGACTGGTCTCTTCTTGTGGAGACCAGTTCTATCTGGCGCCCAGTTGGAGCCTTGATGAGGGACTCCCGAGCACCAGGTGAATGCGGCTCAGCATATTTAAATGAGTCAAATGGGAGACTCGCAATCGACCCGCCGCGAAGTCCGATTTGGGCTGCTACCGGGATTCACCCATCGTGCCCGACTCCTCGCCGGCCACAACGTTGCAGCTGGATCGCATCCTTTAAAACCACAATGTGAACGAACTCACACATCACGGGCGAGATTCTCCGACCCCCCGCCGGGTCGGAGAATCTCCGGGGGCTGGCGTGAATCCCGCCCCCGCCGGTTGCCGAAGTCTCTGGCACCGGAGATTCGGCGGGGGCGGGAATTGCGCCGCGCCGGTTGGTGGGCCCCCCCGCGCGATTTTCCGGCCCGGATGGGCCAAAGTCCCGCCGCTAAAATGCCTGTCCCGCCGGTGTAGATTAAACCACCGACTTTACCGGCGCGACAAGGCGGCGTGGGCGGGCTCCGGGGTCCTGGGGGGCTTGGGGCGATCTGGCCCCGGGGGGGTGCCCCCACGGTGGCCTGGCCCGCGATCGGGGCCCACCGATCCGCGGGCGGGCCTGTGCCGTGGGGGCACTCTTTCCCTTCCGCCTCCGCCACGGTCTCCACCATGGCGGAGGCAGAAGAGACTCCCTCCACTGCGCATGCGCGGGAATGCCGTTAGCGGCCGCTAACGCTCCTGCGCATGGGCCGCCCGGGGATGTCATTTCCGCGCCAGCTGGCGGGGCACCAAAGGTCTTTTCCGCCAGCTGGCGGGGCGGAAATTTGTCCGCCGCCGACCTAGCCCCTTAAGTTTGCGGCTCGGCCCCCAAAGATGCGGAGCATTCCGCACCTTTGGGGCGACGCGATGCCCGACTGATTTGCGCCGTTTTGGGCGCCAGTCGGCGGACATCGCGCCGTCTCCGGAGAATTTCGCCCCACAGTTTTATCATTTACATAAACTGATAGAAGACACAATTACTGGAATAGTAACATGTCATACATGGGCATCTTCTCACTATTTACTGTATATCTATAGTTTTACTTTTGAGATGAGTTAAATGGTAATTAACTAAGTTTATTCCAGAGAAGAGACTGAACAACATTTCTTCTGCTAATCTTTATTATGGCTTGCATTGCTACTTTTTTCTATCCCCCATAATCATTGTGCTTATTATGTTTTCTGCAATCTCGCATTTCAAATTATACTGTAAAATGCCCACATTCCTATTAGTGCTACAAATCTCCTCTGTATGTATTTATGAGTATATTCAGATAGTACAATCTTACAACTTACCCTCTTTTTGTGATCTCCAGTCATAGTTATAGTGGTTAGTTTGATCAACTGTAATTAAAGTATAAGTGACATCTTTGTGCATTATGAACTTCAATACAGACATATAATTGGCCAAGATTAATCTAAAACAGAATTGCAGGTAGAGCTTTAATATTTTCATAGTCATGGATGAGCTAGAGACGAAGTCTGCGCTGGAACAAAGAACAAAGAAAAGTACAGCACAGGAACAGGCCCTTCGGCCCTCCTAGCCTGTACCGACCATGCTTCCCGTCTAAACTAAAATCTTCTGCACTTCCGGGGACCGTATCCCTCTATTCCCATCCTATTCATGTATTTGTCAAGGTGCCCCTTGAACATCACGATCGTCCCTGCTTCCACCACCTCCTCCAGCAGAGCGTTCCAGGCACCCACTACCCTCTGTGTAAAAAACTTGCCTCGTACATCTCCTGGAGTTTTGGGAAATGTTGTTGTTGTGGGTCATGGAAAGCCTTTTGGCTATCCTCCTGTCTTCCCCAACCTGTCAGCAATTTTACAGGGGAGTGGGACAGGGCATAGGGCAGCTTGCCCACCCTTGCCTCAATTTGAAGCCCCAATTTTGGATGTCGAGGAGGAGTTCAGGGGTGGGGGATGCCAGACAGCTCAGCTTGCTTGGGTTTCAGGTGGATAGTCAGACAGCGCCCTCAAGGGTACCCTACCCATTTGAGTGTCCTCTCTTTCCAGGTGCTCCCTCCTTCCAGTCTCACCATCAAGACCCCCATCCACTTGGCCTCATCTTCCCTCCCCTTCATGAAACCCATACCTGCCCCCACACATTTTCCTGATCCTGAATTCCTGGACTTCAAATCTGGTCTACTTGTAGCCTGAGCCCTGGCCACCTTTCCCAGGTAAGAACTACAGGACTGCTGGCTAGTTAGCTCTGTGAACCAGGAGTCAGTCCATGTGAGAGGTGGAAGTCCTGTCTCCAGCCAATTAATGCTTCTTTGAGCATTATGTGACTATGGAGCTGCTGTGATCAGCGGCGATGCATGCCCTGCCGACTCTTCAGGTAGTGGAGATAAAACCCCAGCATCTGAAAAATCTTGTCCATGAGATGATTTATGAGAAGTTAGCTATTGAGAGAATGTTTACCTTTGTGTGGGAATCTCGAACTAGAGGCCACAGTTTCAAAATAACAGGGACGGGATTCTCCGACCCCCCGCCGGGTCGGATAATCGCCGGGGGGGTGGGGGGGGGGGGCCTGAATCCCGCCCTCGCCGGCCACCGAACCCTCTGGCACCCAAAATTTGGCGGGGGAGGGAATTGCACCACGCCGGTCGGCGGGCCCCCCCCCGGCGATTCTCCGGCCCGCGATGGGCCGAAGTCCCGCTGCTTTCATGCCAGTCCCGCCAACGGGAATCAAACCACCTACCTTACTGGCGGTGCGGGCGGGCTCCGGGGTCCTTTGGGGGGGGGGGGGGGGGGCCTGGCCCGCGATCGGGGCCCACCGATCCGCAGGCGGGCCTGTGCCGTGGGGGCACTCTTCCTTCCGCCTCGGCCATAGCCTCCCTGCGAATGCGTGGGGATGACGTCAGCAGCCGCTGACGCTCCCGCCCATGCGCAGACTTCCACCGGCTGGCGGAGTCCCTTCGGCCCTGGCTGGCATGGCACCAAAGGCCTTTCCCACCGGCCGGCGGCGCGCCAACCACTCCGGCGCGGCCCTAGCCCCTCAAGGTGAGGGCTTGGCCCCTAAAGGTGCAGAGAAATCCACACCTTTGGGGCCGCCCGGCGCCGGAGTGGTTCCCGCTACTCCATCCCGCCGGGACCCCCGCCCCGCCGGGTAGGGGAGAATCCCAGCCCAGGTCTCCAATTTAGGTGGCAAAATATTCTACGCTCAGTCAGTCTTTAATCTTTGGAATTAACTAGCCCTAGCCCAGAGAGCAGTGAAGGATGGAATAATGAATATATTCAACGCTATATTAGAAAGATTTTTGATCTACAAGGGAAATGAGGGTTAAGTGGGCAAGCAGGGAAGTGAAGTTAAGGCCACAATCAGATCAGCCATGATCTTATTGAATGCTGAAGCAGGCTCGCTGGGGTATGGGGGAAGGGGAGTTGCAAACGACTTATTTGTCCTCTGGAGCCACTGGCTTGGATGGACTCGTCAGTCTCTCGGGTGTCCCACATGGCATGGTGCCAGCCACCCTGTTTGCCTGCTACCCATCGGATGCGCCAGGGACAGGAGGAGGGGTGGAGTCTGAGGCACTGTGGTATTCCGGCACCTCTTCTGCGGAGAACATCGGCATGGGCCCCATCACCTCCTCCTCCCTTGGGGTGCCCGATGATCCCTGGGCTACTCCTTGGGAAGTGAGTGTGGCTGGAGTGTGCTCCAGGGGCTCCCCTGCCACCTGGTGCTGCCAGTCTTGGAGGCCTCTCTCGTCTTGACCAGGGTCTCTATCCTTGCAACCACGGAGCACATGGACTGTGCCACATCCCTCTGTGATTGGCTCAGGTCAGCCAGTGCCCGGGCAATGCCGTCGACGCCCGCAGCCCTAACCCATTGTGCCTGGCTCAGGATTTGGAATGTTGCTGCAATGTCCAGGTGGCCCTGGTACATGGCCTGAGACAGGGACACTCTGTCATGTGCCTCGGCCATCGCCCGCACAGAGGGTTCCAGTCCTTGGACATCTTGACCCATAACCGATACCTTCGCTCTGCAGCTTGGGTCACTATCTATACGGAGACTGCACGTTCTCCCCATGTTTGCGTGGGTTTCCTCCAGGTGTTCCAGTTTCCTCCCACAAGCCTCAAAAGACATGCCTGTTAGATGAAGTGGACATTCTGAAGTGTGGCGACTAGGGGATTTTCACAGTAACTTCAATGCAGGCTTAATGTAAGCCTACTTGTGATACTAATAAAGATTATTATTCAGTGTTGGCCTGGGTAGCACGCATGTTTGGCACTACATCCTGCCCCTGCAGGCGGTTGGACTCCTCACTTAGTCTCAGCTGTGTGTCAGCATCTCCAGCATCGATGGCACAGCCTTTTCCAGAAGCCCGAGACCTATCTAGACGGCAGCTAGTCCCTCGGGTTGGGCCTCCCTCAGACCATCTGTGTGCACCAGATAGTGCACCAGGAGCCTCTTCACCATACTGCCTAACCGAGGTGAGTATCCCTGGGATGGTTGGGGTGTTGGAGACAGCTGTGACTGAAAGCCGGTGTCGTCCCCGGACTGGTACTCCGGGATGTCGCTGGCTGGCATTTGGGGGCTTGCATCGCTGTCCGATCCAGCCTCTTCGCTCGATATGTCCTGTGGTTGGGACTGGGAGCAGAGGGCACCAGAAAGGCCTGCCTCCTCGTCAGGTGATTTTGCAAGACACAAGGCATGTCGCATCTTTGGATCGTGGGTGGGGGAGGTGGAGGTTTGGTGTGGAGATGCTGGAACAGGGGTGTAGAGGTTTTTTGTGAGTGGGGTGGGATGCTAGGCTGGGGGTCAGGGAGAGGTGGTGTGGAAGTGCTGGAGTGCTAGAATGGGGTTGGTGCTGGGGTGGTGTGGGGGTGTCATCTTCTTGGCTGGAATGAGTGTGTGTGGGGAGTGGAGTGCTTATATGCGGCTGCAGCTTGTCAGCCTCTCAAGTTCCAATCCCAAACCTGGGGAATCAGGCACCATTTTGCATTGGAATTGCACTAGTTCCATGTGCCGCCGGTGCTAGCCCATTAACAGATCCTGAATTGCTCTGGGACCAGTTCCGCTTTCGGGGTCCATAAGACCATAAACATGGGAGAAGAATTAAGCCATTCAGCCCATCGAGTCTGCCTTGCCAATCAATCATGGCTGATATGTTTCTCATCCCCATTCTCCTGCCTTTTCCCCATAACCCCTGCTTCCCTTATTAATCAAGAACCTATCTATCTCTGTCTTAAAGACACTGTGACTTAGCCTCCACAGCCTTCTGTGCAATGAGAAGAGTTATTTACTCTTCCAACTTCTTTCATCGGGTAGGAGATACAAACGTCTGAGAACTCGCACTAACAGATTCAAAAACGGCTTCTTCCCTGCTGTTACTAGACTCCTGAATGACTCTCTTATGGACTGAACTGATGTCTTCACATATCTTCTCTACTGAGTAGTACTACACTCCATATGCTTCGCCCAATGCCTGTGTCTATGTATTTACATTGTGTATTTATGTATGTCATGTATGGAATGATCTGTCTGGACTGTACACAGAACAATACTTTTCACTGTACCTCGGTACATGTGACAATAAAACAAATCCGATTGAATCCAATGAATACAAAGCTCTGTGTTCTCTTGATCTGCATTGTGACTGCTCAATGAGGAAGTTGATGTAATTGGTCACCCTTAAGGATCGTGGTCACCTATCTGCAATATTGTGCAATGAACAATAAGATATCTGCTGCATCTGAGAATGTGCCAGGGGTATGCAAGTTAATGGCATAGGCAGTGTTGCTTACAGCCTTGAATAGAGCTCCAAACTTAGCCAGGTTTGAAATAAAAAAGTTCCCCTCATGGTTCCTGTGATAAATGCACAACCTGATGTACTGTTGTAAGAAGGTCCTAATTGTGCTATAATTTGGAGTGAATTGTTGGTACAGGGATTGGAGCATTACAGGTGAGATCTTCCGGCTGCTCACGCCGGTGGGATCATCCGGTCCCGTTGACCTGGCACCTCTGCTGCGGGTTTCCCGGTGGTGTGGGGTGGATTCAATGGAAAATCCCATTGAGAGCGGTGGGACCAGGAGACCCTGCTGTCGGTCAAAGATGGGCCGCCTCAGGCCACCGAGAAACGTGGCACGGGGAGACCAAAGAATCTCAGCCTACACCTGGGTCTGTATCACGGGCTTGAAAAGAAACAAAGCCTTCAGATCTTCTGATTGCTATCTAGACCCCCAACTCGCTGAAAAATGGTGCTCCTCTGCCAAATGTGGACAAAGAAAGGGTCCACTTACAGTAAAAAAAAACTTTCAACGCTCCGTGATTAGACCTACATGAGAAGAACAATTATTTGGGCAATTACTGGAATTGTTAAAACTGTAACCCACCAATAGTGAGCCACTTGAGGAAAATAGAGGAGAAATAAAACACAACACTTCCCAGATAATTATTCATTTAGTGGTACAGAACCTGGGTATTGCTGAAAAAAAGAGATATTCTGTCAAAACTTTTCATCTTGCACTCATCAGGACAGATTTGCATGAATGTCAATTGAAAAAGGAACAGAATTTATACTGCATGGAAAACGACTGCTGATTGGTGGCAAGTGGAGTCTGGTCGAGGCGCTACCATGGAGAATGCTGAGCTTTGTTTAAATTCAAACCATGCAGGTTGACTCTGGTCATGGCATTATCATGGAGAATGAACTAGGGGATGGCTGTCCCCCAAGCTTTTGTTCAGTTAAAAATGGCGTGATGCGTGGGCATGTACCTTCTGTCTGCAAAGGACAGAGCCCTGTGAATGATTATATGTAGTTTCTAGCATGCATAAGTAATCCACAGTGCGAGCCCGACTGATGATTTTAAGTTGGTTGTCAGTGTAATTTCTCGCACAACTAGCGTTGTTTAGCAGGTTCTGTCCAAACGCGAAGACACATCTAATATTCGACACTTGGTTTTGAGTTTTGCAAGCACAGGCTTGTTGGGTACAGTCAGTACTTTGCCTGTTGTGAACAGCCAAAGGGACATGCTGTTTAATACGATGTAACAGTTATTGGGACGTACGGCCTCCATACCAGGCATCATTTGTGTGATAGATAGAACATATTTTACGCTTGATGGCAACACCTATCAGTGGAAATTACGACTCATGTTGCTAGTGCATAATAGCCGTGTCACATTTACCTGTTGCTAAATATTTGAGACACCTGACTGTTCAAGGGTAATATGGGATAGCCTGGGTACTTTTCAGGACCTAAAATGATGGGCTTACACCTATTTATCAGAGCAATGATTTGATCAAGTTAGCCATTTATTCAGCATGCACGATTCCATGGCAACACATCTGCCAATTAGAGTCTACTTGCCAATCAATCAATACTCTTGTCTCGTGATATAAAAATTGTTGTTCACTTTACGATTGGTATTCTTGCAAATCTGTCTTGATGAAGGCAAAATGAAAAGCTTTGACAGCCTGTCTCTTTTTTCAACAATTTTCAAAATATCTTGTTGGCTCGTTATAACATAATAATGTTTACCTTCAGTAATATTGTGATGCTAGTACTGTTCAACTTGAAGTAAATTAGTGAATTCTTACAAATACAACTGTTCTATCTCCAACAAATAAAACCCAAGTATAATTTTCTGCATTCAACATAAGGCCTGCTTGGCTGCAGCATTCAGCATTCCAACATTTATAATTATTTAAATGGAATTTTTTATGTAATAAAATGTGATTGATGAAAAATGAAAATATACTTTGCTTAGTTAACTTTAAAAACGCTCTGAGGGTTGAGAGTCTATGAAACTCTCTTCCTGAAAGAAAGGTAGAAGCACAGTCTGAATATTTTTAGGGCAGAGGTGGATAAATTCTTGGTAAGCGAGGGGATGATAGGTTATTAGGAGTTGACGGAATGCAGATATGAGGTTACTATCAGATTAGCCATGATATTACTCAGTGACAGAGCAGGCTCAAGGGGATGTTGAGCCCCTGTTATTTGTTCGTATTGAATTACTTATACTTCAGAATTATTTTTATATGTAATGTTGAGATTTTATAAAATTGCAAGGAATATTGCAAGTTGAAAGAGTTTAAATATAATTAATCTACTTTGCTCCTTCTGTTTCTTTGTTGAGTCAATGACTTGTCATTATGTGACATCAATTTGTGTATTTGTACATTGTAATAACCATCTTGTGTTATTACCAGCTTTTGGGGGGGGTTAATGCTGCAACAGTTATCATTTTCTCATTGTTGAAAGCAATAAGGCCCTTGCAGGAATTTATTCCTGATGAAATTATTAATTGAGCCCCCAGGTAGCACTGTGTTAACTTTTGCATCTATTTCGGCAGATAAGCTACTTACTTTGCAATACAGGTAAACAAATCATGGGATGCTAGCTATTAGCCAAAGCTAGGCTCTGCTCACTGGTGTGCTTCTTCATGCTAATGTGAGATTGTTGCATAAAAGGAAAATTGGGCTGTCACATGCCCCAAGCTGAGGTTCGGTGCTGTAACTGCTTCCTAAGAACTTTGCAAAGTTACATTTTCCCTCCCATCACTGAGTTAAAGATCTTTGTTCATGTCAGCTGTGGTTTTTGATTTAAAGTTCAAAAAAAGTAAAATAAACTCTACATGTGAGCTGGATCTCATTAAAATTTAGCAGTTGGATGCTGATGAAGTCATGAGGAATAAAGACATTTATAATTTACAAATGAATTATGAATACAAAATGTACACTTTTATAATATTTACAGGTACTTCAAAGATTTTGGTTTTATCTAAACATTGCATAATTTCAGTGTTCGCTAGTCTAAGATATTGTTAGCACAAAGAAGATCTGCAAACTAAGGAAGCAATGGAACAGGATAGGAGAATTTTAAAAATGATTCAATAAGGTGAAAAATGATAAGCACTGGGCAATGAAAACCTTTCTACTATAATCACCTAAGTTCTGATTTCCAACTGGCTACAATCCTGATCAAGTGCATATGATGAGTATTGACCCAACCATAATTTTCTGGATCAGTATCATTTTGTGCACATTGCACTCTGATTTGGTATATCAGGGCAGAAAATAACACAATGCTGTTGAATTTAAAAGGTCTCCATTAGCTTAAAGGAACATGCAACATTACAATCAATTTTGAGTCAGAAAACTTTTGTCAGGTAAGTACGAGAGCAGAGGGCTCCAAGATTCTTATTTGTAGCTGTGGTTATACTGCTGGAGGAAATTAAACTGATAGCTGCATTTCCTGGGCTGGATTCTTTGTCAGCGGAATCCTCCATTTCGTCGGCAGCGCACTCACTCCCGTGGATTTCCCGATGGCGTGGGGGTGCCCACAATGGGAAATCTATTGGCTAGTTGCCGGGACAGTGGGGGTGCGCCGCTCCAAATCCGAAAACTGGTGCGGCGGGACGGAGACTCCCACCCCCTACATTTCAACAGTGACTATATTTCTCAAGTACTTCATCGACTGTAAAGCACTGTGGAACATTCTGAGGCTGTGAAAGACACTTAATAAGTGCAATACTTTATTGCGAAAGTTTTTGGGAAATCTTGAAGGTGTGTAAGACAATTCATAGGGCACTTGTATTAGTACTGGAGAGAGTGGAAGATGTAGTATTGGAAAGGTTCCCACCTGAACCATGTAGGGCAGTACAGAGGACAGTAAACTAAATAGTGAAGATCAAGTATCCCGTGAAATAGAGAGAAAGGACAAGACGATAGAACAAGATCGTGACATGGTTAATGATAACCAAAGCATGGCAGGAAGGTACAGAACATATAAACATATAAACTTAAGAGTGCATCAACAAGATTTTCAAGATTAGTGAAAAACAAATGAAAGGCTCTGTATCTGAATGCTCACAATATTTGTGACAAAATGGTTGAATAGAAATGGCACAAATAGAAATAAATTTTTATGACCTGATGGTCATTTCAGAGACATGGTTGCAAGGTGACAAAGGCTGGGATCTAAATATTCACGTGTATTTGACATTTTGGAAGATCAGGAAGCCAAGAAAATGTGATGGAGTAGCTCTGTAGCTTCAGGTTATCTTGGTTCAGAAGATCAACATGTAGAATTAGTTTGGGTAGAGATGAGAAATAGCAACGGTTAACACGACACTTGCGGGAATAGTTTATTTGCCCCTTGGCAGCAGCTGCACTAAAGAATAAGAACAAATGGGGACTCGTAAGAAAGATGCTACAATCATCATGGGTGATTTTAATCTTAAAATGGATTGGACAAATCAGATTGTCAAAGGTATGCTGGAAGAACTAAGTGCTAGGTGCACATTTTTGTTGTGCGCTGTAATACTAGCTAGGAAGCCGGCTATTGTAGACCTGGTAATGTTAAATGAGACAAGATTAATTAATGACCACAGGGTAAAGGACCCTCGAGGCAAGAGTAATCATAACATTATTGAATTTCATATTGGTTTGAGGGTGGGGACTGTGCATGAAGACAGAGTTGACTGATGTGAAGTGGGAAAATAGGTTAAAAGGCAGGCTAGTAGAGAAATGTTTAAGGAAGTATTTATAGCTTTACCTCAGATATGTTCCACTGAAAAAGAAAGATTTGAGGAGAAGGATGCACAATATGTGACTAACTAAGGAAGTTAAGGGTTAGTGTCATATTAAAACAGATTTTAGAAACCAGCAATGAGTGTCCATAAAAAATAAGGAGGGAGGAATTGGTGTGTGAAAGAAAGATGGATAGAAATATGAAAACAGATGGTAAGAGTTTCTTACTAATGTAATCGTTGGTTGGACTGAATTTGTTTATTGTCACGTGTACCGAGGTACAGTGAAAAGTATTTTTCTGCAAGCAGCTCAACAGATCATTAAGTATATGGGAAGAAAATGGAATGAAAGAAAATACATAATAGGGCAACACAAGGTATACAATGTAACTACATAAGCACCGGCATCGGATGAAGCATACAGGGTGTAGTGTTAATGAGGTCAGTCCATAAAAGGGTCATTTAGGAGTCTGGTAACAGCGGGGAATAAGCTGTTTTTGAGTCTGTTCTTGCGTATTCTCAGACTTCCGTATCTCCTGCCCGATGGAAGAAGTTGGAAGAGTGAGTAAGCCGGGTGGGAGGGGTCTTTGATTATGCTGCCTACTTTCCCCAGGCAGCGGGAGGTGTAGATGGAGTCAATGGATGGGAGGCAGGTTTGTGTGATGGACTGGGCAGTGTTCACGACTCTCTAAAGTTTCTTGCGGTCCTGGGCCGAGCAGTTGCCATATCAGGCTGTGATGTAGCCAGATAGGATGCTTTCTATGGTGCATCTGTAAAAGTTGGTAAGGGTTAATGTGGACATGCCGAATTTCCTTAGTTTCCTGAGGAAGTATAGGCGCTGTTATGCTTTCTTGGTGGTAGCGCCGACGTGGGTGGACCAGGGCAGATTTTTGAAGATATGCAGCCCTAGGAATTTGAAACTGCTAACCATCTCTACCTCGGCCTCATTGATGCTAACAGTGGTGTGTACAGTACTTTGCTTCCTGAAGTCAATGACCAGCTCTTTAGTTTTGCTGGCATTGAGGGAGAGATTGTTGTTGCTGCACCACTCCACTAGGTTCTCTATCTCCCTCCTGTATTCTGACTCGTCATTATTCGAGATCCGGCCCACTATGGTCAGCAAACCTGTAGATGGAGTTGGAACCAAATTTTGCCACGGAGTCGTGTGTGTACAGGGAGTAGAGTAGGGGGCTAAGTACGCAGCCTTACAGGGCCCTGGTATTGAGGACTATTGTGGAGGAGGTGTTGTTGTTCATTCTTACTGATTGTGGTCGGTTGGTCAGAAAATCGAGGATCCAGTTGCAGAGTGGGGAGCCAAGTCCTAGATTTTGGAACTTTGACCTGAGCTTGGCTGGGATTATGGTGTTGAAGGCGGAGCTGTAGTCAATAAATAGGAGTCTGATGTAGGAGTCCTTGTTGTCGAGATGCTCTAGGGATGAGTGTAGGGCCAGGGAAATGGTGTCTGATGTGGACCGGTTGTGATGGTATGCGAATTGCAGTGGATCAAGGTGTTCTGGGAGTATGGAGGTGATGCGCTTCATGATCAACCTCTCGAAGCACTTCATTAAGACTGAAGTCAGAGCCACCGGACGGTAGTCATTGAGGCACGTTGCCTGGTTCTTCTTTGGCACCGGTATAATGGTGGTCTTCTTGAAGCAGGTGGGGACCTCGGAATCGAGTAGGAACAGGTTAAAGATGTCCGCGAATATCTCTGCCAGCTGGTCCGCGCAGGCTCTGAGTGCACGACCAGGGATCCCGTCTGGGCCCGTCGTCTTCCGAGGGTTCACTTTCAGGAAGGCTGATCTGACTTCGGAAGCTGTGATGGTGGGTATAGGTGAGTAATGGACTGCTGGGGCACTCGACAACGGATTGTTGGTTACCTGCTCGAACCGAGCATAGAATGCATTGAGTTCATCGGGGAGGTGTGCGCTGCTGCCGGAGATACTGCTCGGCTTCGCTTTGAAGCCCGTTATGTTGTTTAGTCCTTGCCACAATCGCCAAGGGTCTGTCTGTGACTCTAGCTTGGTTTGATATTCTCTCTTGGCATCTCGGATGGCTTTGCGGAGGTCATACCTGGATTTCTTGGTTCCTGAGAGAGTGAGAATATGGAATTAATAAGAAGAAACAAGGAAATGGCAGAAGTGTTGAATGGATATTTTGTCTCTCTTCGATGTAAAAGATACAAAAAAATCCCAAGAATACTTAAATCAAGAGGTAAATGAGAGGGAGAAAGGTACTGGGAAAACTATTAGATCTAAAGGTTGACAAGTCCCCTGGACCTGATTGCTTCCATCCTAGAGTCCTAAAAGAAATGGCTGCAGGGGAAATAGATGCATCGACCATGCTCTTTCAAAATTCCCTCGATTGTTGAAGGGGCCCAGCCAATGCTAATGTAATATCTCTATTCAAGAGAGGAGGGGGACAGGAAACTATAGGACAGTTTTGTTGAACACCATTACTGGGGAAAATACTCAAATCCATTATTAGGAAGAAATAGTAGGACATTTAGAAAACCATAATACAAACTGATTTATAAAACATTTTTAAAAAAAAGAATTTAGTGTACTCAATACTTTTTTTTCAATTAAGGGGTAATTTAGCTTGGCCAATCCACCTACCCTGCATATCTTTGGGTTGTGGGAGTGAGACCCATGCAGACATGGGGAGGATGTGCAAACACCACATGGATAGTGACCCGGGGCCGGGATCGAACCCGGGTCTTCAGCGCTGTGAGGCAGCAGTGTTAACCACTGCACCACCATGCCGCCCAGACAAACATGGTTTTGAGTAAGAGAAATCATGTTTGATTAATTCGTTAGAGTTCTTGAAGTGACATTTAAGGTGGCTAAAGGGGAACCTATAGATGTGGATTTCCAAAAGGCATTTGACAAGGTTCTACATCAAAGGTTTCTGCATAAAGTAAGGACTCATTGTGTAGGGGGTAACATCAGCACGGATAGAATGTTGGTTAGTTAACAGGGAGCAGAGAGTAGGGATAAGTGTGTAATTTCCGGGTTAGCAAACTTACTAGTGGAGTGCCACAGGGGTCAATGCTGGGCCCTCAGCTATTTGCAATATGTACCAATGACTTTTATGAAGAGACTGACAGTATGTCGCAAAAGTTGTCAAGAGGACATAAGAGGCAGAATTCGCCGTCGGCTGACGTGAATCGGGAACATGATTGGACGGAAAATCGTTTTTGATGCCAAAATAGTGGCATGCGCCGGTTTCACGGCAAATCACAATTTCCCGGTGCCTCAACAGCGCCATTAATGCGTTCTACTCCACTCATACAGTAAACGCCGTTGGCATATCACTGGCGATATTCCCAGGGCTTCCATGATTCTCCGCATCCACTGGGGGAAATTCCTGATGGCGAGGCTCACTTGTGTTTCTAAAAATTGGGAAACAGGTGCCGTGGCTGATGAGGGAGCGAGGACACGGAGAGGTGCGGGGGGTGGGGTGGGGTGGTGCGGGGGGTGACCACGGGACTGGGTCAGTGTCCAGGCACTGATCACCATTGCCGTGTCCTGCGAGGCAGCCATTGTACTGCGCACCCCACTGACCATCCACCTTGGCCTTGGTTCTGCAGAGTAACACCAGCCATATGGATATCCCAAAACCCCATATTGCACCCTCCTTACCATACCCGCCCCTCCCCCAAACCGGCCGCCAACCGCTGGCAGGGCATCACATGGCCCGCCCAATGGCAACACCAACAGTCGACCTTACAGGGGGGTGCCGGATGGGGACCATGGTGCTTGTGGAACATGCGGGGAAAGGGTCCGCAGTGTTAATTGGGGTCACTGTGTAGCCCGGTAGACCTGGTTGGGCACGGGGGTACACCCAATGCTAAAATATCGGCCTTTTACCCCTTTCAGACAATGGATTCGAATTCAACCAGCAGTGATGGCCTATGAAAGAAAATATTTTGCCCATTGGACATTGATCTATAAATGGCCCTGGTGGCTTCAAGTAAGCTTTGCATGAGTCAGCATATTGTTGGATCTCTTGGACTTTCTCTTCCTACCACAGGGCCATCATCAGCTTTGAGCTGCTGCAATGCTGCCTTCTTGAGTTGCGACCTTTGGTTCTTCCAGGCAATGAAGGCTGCCTGTATTTGTTATAGGAGGTCACATATTTCAGCATCCTTTTCCTCAACCATATCTGGTGTCGACAATGCTCAGACTCAATGATCTGGGCACAGGAGTTTCATATAGCTGACTTTATTAGATCCGAATGTTCGAGAATTTAGTTGGAGGATTTTCCAGATTTTTCATGAGCAAGTCCTGTCTACGGTTGAGCTGCATTGGGGCTGAGACATTGATCTTCTTCCTCTTAGACTTTTGCACCTGATGTCTGTGTGCTAGGTGGATTTTCATCACCGATCGAGTGCATGATGATCTGTCGAGCAGGCATCAGCCCCTGTGTGGATTAAGTGACACAGATATTACTTAGAAGGATTGCACTTTTGACAGTTTAGCATTCTCTTAATAAAGCTCTGAAATTTCAAGCGAGATTATGTACTCAAACCCATAATGGGACCTCCTGATTCATTGAACCAAGTTGACAATTTATAACTTATGTCAATCTGTATGAAGACATACAAGTCCATGTCATGCATTTTTCTCAGACTTGCTTCTGTATCTTTACAGCATGTTGTTCCTGCAAATAATAAAGAAGCAATTTAGGTAGTGTTTTAAACTACATAATATAAAATATTAAATGCTGGATAATGACTTCTCACTTCATATTCAGGAGTAGGTTATATTTAATCTCCAATAAGTAGCTTCTGATTCGAAAGCTTTGTTATAGTTTGAGTTCTGCTATAACCATTTGGGTCCCAAACTGCATTACAGTTTTAATCTGAATGTGGATACAAGCTGAATTCTTGAGGTGAGATGTGGGTGATGACCTTTGACATAAAGACTGCATTTGTTCAAGTAAGGCACACGTGAGCCTGAGTAAAACTAAAGTCAATGGGGATTCAGGAGTAACATTCTTGGCACTAAGGAGGATGGTTGTAGTTATTAGAAATTACAGCCTCAGCTGAGCAGTGGAGGGGAGAGGGAGGGGAGGTCATTAGGAGGTGCCTTTCGGCAGAGGCAGCCACGCGAGCAGGTTATGCTGGTGAACTGAAGTGAGGTGGTGGGGGAGAAGGCCAAGAGGGGTGGCCGGGAGGAGGGGGGTGGGGGTGGGGGGGAGAAGGGGAAGAGGGAAAGTTGGGGTGGAGGTTTCTGCGACTTGGCAGGAGGTGAGAGATGACATGGTCAAGGGCGGAGAAAGGGGTAATCTGGCATGGAGGATGTGGTCTGGGGAGAAATTATTTTGTTTACGGTCCGTGCGGATAAGGAAAGGAGGGCGGAACATGACCGTCTAGTGAGCGAAATAGTGGAGGTGGACGGAATATTCGAGGATGTCCTCTGTGGAGGGATTGGCGAGGAGGAAAATGTTGCAGGGGCAATTTGACAGGCTGGCAATGAGGCGGGCGGGACGGCAACTGTGTGGGGCAAGAAGGATGCAATATTAGTATGGGGAGAAGGCGAACCGCATGCTGGCGCACCAGCTGCGGAAGCAGGCTGCGTCCAGGGAAATATTGAAGATACGGACTGGGGCTGGGGATGTGGTGTCGGAGCCAGGGAAGATAAATGAGGCATTTAGAGAGTATTACCAGGGACTTCATGAAGCATATCCTGGAGGAGAGGAGGGGGACATGGGGGACAAGCTGGAATTTCCCCAGGTGGGGGATGCAAAGAGGCAGGCTTTGGAGGAGCCCCTGGGGCTGAGGGAGGTGCTGGGTAATATCAAGGGTATGAAGTCGGGGAAGGCCCCTGGGCCGGATGGGTACCCGACGGAATTTTATCAGGAATTTGCAGCGGTCCTGGCACCACATCTGTTGGGGCATTTAATGAAGCACTGTTGCCGGAGACGATGACGCAGGCAGTAATCACACTAATCCCCAAAAAAGGGATTATGTGGGTCATATAGACCCATATCACTATTGAACACGGATGTGAAAGTATTGGCTAAGTTGTTGGCGCGGAGGATGGAGGACTGTGTCTCGAGGGTGGTTGCAGAAGATCAAACAAGCTTCGTGAAGGGCAGGCAGCTCGCGAGTAATATAAGACGGCTGTTGAATGTGGTGATGAATACGTCGGAGGCTCTGGTACAGAAGTAGTGGTGCCATGGACGTGGAGAAGGCATTTGATCGGGTGGAGTGGCGGTACTTGTTTGAAGTTTTGGTAAGGTTTGGGCAGAGATTTGTGGCATGGGTGCGGTTGCTGTGTGTGGCGCCAAGAGCAAGGGTGAGGACGAATGAGCTCACAAAGGTTTGACTTACGCAGGGGTACGAGGCAGGGGTGCCCGCTGTCACCGCTGTTGTTTTCGCTGGCCATAGAGCCATTGGCGATGGCTCTCGGGGGTTGGCAGAGTGGCAGGGGATAATGAGGGGACAGAGGGAGCATCAGGTGTTGCTCTATGCCGATGACCTCTTGCTGCATGTTTCGGATCCGCTGGAGAGTATGGGAACGATTATGAGCCTGTTGGGGAGGTTTGGAGGGTTCCCGGGGTACAAGCTGAATATAGGGAAAAGGCAGGTATTCCGGTGAATGAGCTGGCACAGCGGGCTAATTTAGGAGGGGTGCCATTTACAGTAGCGAAGGATAGGTTAAGGTATTTGGGGATTCAGGTAGCGAGGGAATGGATGGGGCTCCATAAGTGGAACTTAACAAAGCTGGTAGAGGAGGCCTAGGAGGATCTTAGGAGGTGGGATACTCTGCACTTAACGTCGGCGGGAGGGTCCAAGTGGTGAAAATGAAAATTCCGCCTAGGTTCTTGTTTATCTTTCAGGCTCCCCTGATCTTTATACCAAAGGCCTTTTTTCGGAAAGTGGACACGATCATCTCAGACGTTGTATGGGCAGGGAAGGTGCCGAGGGTGGGGAGGACCCTGTTACAGAGGCAGAGGCCGCATGGGGGGTTGGCGTTGCCGAACTTGCTTCATTATTATTGAGCGGGGAATGTGGACAAGGTGCGGCGGTGGAGGGATGGAGAAGGGGTAGAGTGGGTTAGGATGGAGGAGGAATCTTGTAAAGGGTCTAGATTGAGGGCTATGGTGACGGCAGCATTGCCAATTGCTCCGAATAGGTATTCAGGGAGCCCAGTGGTGCAGTCCACGGTGAAGATATGGAATCAGCTGAGGAGGCATTTTAAGATGAAAGGGATGTCGGTGCTAACGCCGCCGTGCGAGTGTTATGGGCCAGGGTTTACAGAACACCAAAGTATATCATGGAGTTCACCTGACCTACAACTGTTTATATATTTTGGTTATGAGGAGCACAAAGCCCTACTCTTCATGTGTTATGCAACAGAGGCCTCAAGCACTTTAAATCAAAAACAAAGTTTCTTCTACAAATTCAGTTAACATTTTATAAACACACACAATAAGCATTTCTATCAACTACAAACATACATGCCCCCACACAGCTACAGTATTCTATATTTAACCCTTAATAACTTCCCTTTCAACTGTCTCAATTTGATAACAACACCCAAGACCAGTAAAACCCTTTTTAACAAAACAGTAGGTTTGAATTCTTTACAGAAAACAGTATCACTTTTAAATTATGAAATTATCTGAACAGCTTTTAACATATATATATAGAGAGAGAGACCAAAATAAACCTTATTTGTCTGAATGCAGCTCCCAACTGTCTAAAACGAAAGTAAAACACAGAGCCACAAACAGCTCCCATCTCAAAACGAAAGTAAAAGCCAGAACCACTGTTCATCTCCACCCACACAATGACATCACCGAAGCTATTTGATAAACACATATTTCTTAAAGGACATTCCCGTGACACCTCCCCCCAAGAAAAAAAACCCCATCAACTTCAAGATAAGTTTCATTTTTCACAGTTTCATTTTCCTTTAAGAAAATTTGACAACACATATACTTTTTTTTAAACAAAAATAAAACAGGCAATCAGAAATAATAATACAGTCCATTTTATTTCTTCTTCTTCCACCGTCAAACCTGATTCTCTTCATCACATTCGTGACAAAGCATCGGCTATCACGTTTTCTCTTCCTGCCACATGTATAATTTTTAAATGAAATGTCTGTAACAATAAACTCCATCGAAACAGTCTGGCATTGTTATTCCGGAATCGTTCCAAAAACGTCAATGGGTTATGTTATGGGCGAGGCGTTTTCAGAACCCCAAAATGTATCATGGGGTTCAACCAACCTCTCCCTTTAATGGATTTGTTGCTTTTCCTTGCACACGACTTTTTTCCTAGGTGTGGGATTACAATTATGGACACGTGGGTTTTTAAACACAAAACACTGTTTATTCCATGAACTCAACTTAACATCTTAAATAAACATTGGATCTCTTAACCCCCTTACTTCAAAGATAACTCAGAAAATATTGCAACAGTAAATAACTCCTTAAAATGTTCCTTCAAACTTCCAAGAGACTTAACACCTTTAAACAGTATCACATCAGGTTAAAGGATATATATATTTTCTGTAGAATGGCAGAGAAATATTAGCTTGGTTAATTTCAGCTCCAGCACCTTGCTTTTTTCTTGCAGCTCACTGGACACACACTCACACACACACAAACTGCTTTTTCCAACTGGCTTTCTCCCTTCAAGTAACTCAAAGCAAACCAGAACTTCTCAAGCTGCTGTCTCAAACTGGCTTTCTCCTTTTAACCAGCTCACAGCAAAACAGCCAGGCACTTGTAAACTGCTCTCAGCAAAACCAGCCAGGCACTTTTCAAACTGCAATACCAAAACTGCAAAATGGCTGACCAGAGCTGAGCTCCACCCACTCTCTGACATCACTGTTTTCTTAAAGGTTCATTACTTAAACATTCATGTCTTAAAGGTATTCTCACATGACAGTTATGATCAGTATATATAATAGTTTCAGACAAATTGCTGGTCACATATTGTGAAAATGTTGCAAAGTCAGCACCAAGTTCAAAGTCTCCTTCTCAATCATTGAATACGTCCTCTGGTGATTATTCAATTTATTTGATAAATAACCAATAGGCCGCTCTATTCCTTCCTCATCTTCTTGTAAGAGCACCACACCTACGCCCATATCACTCGCATTGATAGCCACTTTGAATGGTTTTGTGTAATTTGGCGTGGCCAACACATGAGCAGTGGTTAACACTGCCTGTTGACACTCCGCCGTCCACTGAAATTTGCTATGCTTCTTCAGGAAGTCTATCAGTGGAGCAACCACACTGCTCAAATTCGGCACAAATTTCCGGTAAAATCCACTCATGCCAAGAAATCGCATTATTTCTCTTCGTGTCGAGGGTATTGGAAACTCCCCAATAACTTTTGTTTTCACATCCTGGGGGACCATTTGACCCTGTCCAATTGTATGGCCAAGGAAAGTGACTTGGGCTCTTCCAAATTCACTTTTGTCTAGGTTTACCACTAAACCCGCCTCCTGAAGTCTATCGAATAACTCCACAGGTGCTTCAAATGTTCTTTCCATGTCTGACTAAAAATCAACAGATCGTCGATGCATACCGCACAATTGGGTAATCCTGAAACAACTTTGTAAGTTAACCGTTGCAATGTGGCTGGGGCGTTTTTCAAGCCAAATGACATAACTTTGAATTGGTATTTACCATCTGGAGTCACAAAAGCTGAAATCTCCTTCACCCTTTCGGATAAAGGTACCTGCCAGGAACCTTTAAGTAAATCCAGTCGGGAAATAAAAGCTGATTGTCCCACCTTCTCAAAGCAAACCTCCAAGTGTGGATTAGGATAAGAGTCTGTCCTTGTAACTGCATTAACCTTTCTATAGTCCACACACAGTTGTTGGGTGCCGTCCGGTTTCGGTACCATCACTATGGGTGAGCTCCATTGGCTGCAACCCACTTCAATTATGCCATTTTTAAGCATACTTTCAATTTCTTTGTTAACCTCTGCCAATTTTAGGGTGGCATGTGGCGCAGTGGATAGCACTGGGACTGCGGCGCTGAGGACCCGGGTTTGAATCCCGGCCCTGGGTCACTGTCCATGTGGAGTTTGCACATTCTCCCCATGTCTGCGTGGTTTCCATCCCAACAACCTAAAGATGTCCAGGTTAGGTGGATTGGCCACGCTAAATTGCCCCTTAATTGAAAGAAAAAAAAAGAATTGGGTACTCTAAATTTTGAAAAAAAAATTGTGCCAATTTTAACGCGTTAAGTCTATATGGATGTTGTTTAATTGGAACAGCATTTCCCAAATCAACATCATGTATAGCCATTTTATCTTCCCAATTTATCTCCACAAACTTGCCCATTTGATATCAATAACTCTTTCAGGTCAGTTCATTTTTCCTCTAGAAGGTAACTCAACAATTTATCCCAATTTTTAAGAACATCCTCATTATCCAATTTAATTTGAGGAATGTCAAATTCAGAGTCATCTGGATTTGGTTCTTCACTCTTGAGTTAGAATCATTAAAACCTCCACCTTTTGCTCCTTCCCTTTCAAAGTACCTTTTAAGCATATTCACATGACACACTCGGTGAGTTTTCTTTCTATCTGGCGTTCTTACCACATACTTCACCTCACTTAATTTCCTTTCAATCTGATAGAGTCTACAAAACCTTGCTTTTAAATGCCTTTTTTTAGTCTCTGTTCGGAAGGTACTGTGTGTGACCTTCTCCACCCCTCTGAGCCTCTGAAAGAGCCATTGTCCACAACACACTCCCTACTTAAACTGGAATACCACACCTGAAAAGCAAACACAAATGTGCTCACCCCTCACTGTCTTTAAGTTCACTAAGCCACCCAATCACGAAAGATAGACTTTTATCCCACGAGCCCCCAATTTGTTATGGGCCAGGGTTTTGAGAACACCAAAGTATATCATGGAGTTCACCTGACCTACAACTGTTTATAGATTTTGGTTATGAGGAGCACAAAGCCCTACTCTTCAGGCGTTCTGCAACAGAGGCCTCAAGCACTTTAAATCAAAAACAAAGTTTCTTCTACAAATTCAGTTAACATTTTATAAACACACACAATAAGCATTTCTATCAACTACAAACATACATCCCCCCACACAGCAACAGTATTCTATATTTACCCCTTAATAACTTCCCTTTCAACTGTCTCAATTTGATAACAACACCCAAGACCAGTAAAACCCTTTTTAACAAAACAGTAGGTTTGAATTCTTTACAGAAAACGGGTATCACTTTTAAATTATGAAATTATCTGGACAGCTTTTAACATATATATATAGAGAGAGACCAAAATAAACCTTATTTGGCTGAATGCAGCTCCCAACTGTATAAAACAAAAGTAAAACACAGAGCCACTAACAGTTCCCAGCTCAAAAGTAAAAGCCAGAACCACCGTCCAGCTCCACCCACACAGTGACATCACTGAAGCTATTTGATAAACACATTTCTTAAGGGGACATTCCCATGACATGGGAATCATGGGTTTGAGCCAGGGGATGGATAGTGTATATAGGAGGTGGAGGGAAGTGGGCTGGTCAAGGTGAGGGATTTATATTTGGAGGAAGGGTTCGCCAGTCTGGAGGAGCTAAGGGAGAGGGTAAAGCTGCTGAGGGTTAGTGAGTTCAGGTATCTGCAGGTTAGGAACTTTACACAAAAGGTCTGGAAGGAGTTCCCTAGGTTGCTGGGATCCACACTGCTGGAGTGACTGCTGCTTCCGGATGTGGAAGGGGAGGGGAAAATTGGGGAGCAGGGAGATGAGCGGGTGGTGAAGATCAAGGAGAAATGGGAAGTGGAGTTGGGAATGGAGATTGGGAAGTAGGGAGTGAGGCACTTTGAAGGGTAAACGGGACCTCCTCTTGTGCAAGGATGATCCTGATACAGTTTAAGGTGGTGCACAGTGTGCATATGACTCGGGTGAGAATGAGTGGGTTCCTTCAGGCGGTAGCAGATGAGTGTGAGAGGTGTGGGTGGGGGCCAGCGAATCACACGCGCATGTTTTGGGGTTGCAAGAAATTGGAAAGATTCTGGGTGGGAGTGTTCGCGGTCTTAGCCAGGATAGTGGAGGAGGACGTGGACATTTGGTGGCGATATTTGGGGTTTCAGAGAAGCCGGAGCTCATGGACAGGAGGAAGGCTGATGTTGTTGCCTTAGCCTCTCTGATTGCACAGTGGCGACTTTTGCTGCAGTGGTGGTCGGGTTCGCCACCGGAGGTAGCAGAATGGCTGGGTGACCTGTACAACTTCCTGCGGTTAGAGAAGATAAAGTATGAGTTAAGGGACTCAGCAGGGGAGTTTGAGAAAAGGTGGGGGATGTTTGTGACCGTGTTTGAGGAGCTATTCGTCGCAGGGGGGTGGGTGATGGGGAGAGGTGGGGGTGAAAAAGGTGACAAATCTGTACAGACTGTATAGTTGATTGTTGGGAAGTATGTTTCCTGGGGTGTTTACTTGCTGTAACCTGCTTTGATACACGTTTGTAATAAAATACGTTTAAAAGAAAAAGAAATTACAGCCCCAATATAGGACATTTGTCCTTGGCCCAACTATCTTCGGCTGCTTCATCAATGACCTTGCCTTGATCATTAGATCAGAGGTGATGCCATCTTTTAATGAATGCCATGTGCAGCCCCCTTCAAAATTCCTCTGATAATGAAGTGATGCATGCAGTAAGACCTTGACAACATCCAGACTGTGACTGATAAAGGACAAGTAAGATTTGTGCCAGGCAATGTCTATATTCACAAAAGAGAGCCAAATCACCATCCCACTCCGGCATAATCCAGACAGTTACTTAAGTGCAGGGATGCATATGGGCAGCACGGTAGCATAGTGGTTAGCACTATGGCTTCACAGCGCCAGGGTCCCAAGTTCAATTCCCGTTTGGGTCACTGTCTGTGCGGAGTCTGCACGTTCTCCCCGTGTGTGAGTGGGTTTCCTCCGGGTGCTCCGGTTTCCTCCCACAGTCCAAAGATGTGCAGGTTAGGTGGATTGGCCATGCCAAATTGCCCTTAGATTAGATGGGGTTGCTCGGTTACGGGGAGAGGGTGGAGGTGGGATGTTAAGTAGGGTGCTCTTTCCAAGAGCTGGTGCAGACTCGATGGGCCGAATGGCCTCCTTCTGCACTATAAATTCTATGATGCTGTATAATTTGTGATGCTGTCTTTTGTATGAACTGTTGATTTGAAACCAGTTCAGATAATTGTAGAAGGATCCTTCGTTCAATTCTAAGAGGAAAGTGTCATCACAAAGCTGGATTAACTGCTTATCTCATGTTCTGTTTGTGCAGCCAAGCTGTGCACAACACTGCCTACTATATGTTTCTACATAGCAGCAATGGCAATCCTTCAATCTGATTAATTTGCTCTGAAGTCCTTTGGAACATGGATAATCTGGAGAAAGAACATGCTATATAAATGTAATATTTGCGTTGCTTATCTCACTTCATAAAAGTTAGGAACAGAAAAACAGTATACTTCCTTTTACATGTCTTTTAAAAGCCATGAACTGACAGAATCCAATACACTTTGACATATTTAAAATGTTGCAAAGGAAACCGAACAATTGTAGATGTCGGAAGTAGTGGAGAAATATGCTCCTCAATGTTGGATCCCGCCTGAATCGGGGGCAATCCCAATGCAATGTGCATGCATCAATGAGGCGGTGACAGAATGAGGCAAAATCAGTCTGGTGTCTTATTTAGTTGGTACTGTTAAGTTGGAGATGGCATTTGCTTTCCTGCGGAGAAGAAAAATCTGCTGTCTGGTGCTCAGATGATATCAGTGTTCGTCTTGGTGGGGAGAAACAGCTGGGTGATGACTAGTAGTCACCAACAGTTTTAATGTAGGGCTGGAAGAAGAACAACTACTCTCCTTGGGTCCACAATAAGATAAATGGAAACAAAAAAAAATCAAAATTTGACCTATAACATTCATAGAATCCCTGAGTGCAGCAGGAGACCATTGTGGTAAACCACGGTATTGCATTGTATTGCATTGTGTTGTGGTTGTACATGCCTGGGCTTGTCCAGGCTGGCTCCGCCTGTGGCTCCTCCCCTCGGACTCATGTATAAAGGTGGCAAGTCTCCGCCTCCAACCCAGTTCGCGTCAGAGGCCAGGAGGTTTGCTGTTTAGTGTATTAAAGCCTCAGTTACATTCATCACTCGTCGTGTGCTTATTGAAGACATATCAACTATTCAGCCCATGGAGTCTGCATCAGTCCTCTGAAAGAGCACCCCACCTGGGCCCAAACCCCACACTACACCCGTAACCCCACCTCGGGCCAATTTGGCATAGCCAATCCACCTAACATGCACATCTTTGGGCTGTGGAAGGAAACCAGAGTAAATTCATGCAGACTTGGGGAGAAAGTGCAAACCCAACACAGGCAGTCACCCGAGGTCAGAATCGAACTGGGGTCCCTGGCGCTGTGAGGCAGCAGCGCTAGGTGCTGTGTGGTAGCAGTGCTAACCACTGTGCCACCGTGCCGCTCCCTGTGCCGCCGTGACAAATTACTTCTTTTCTCTCAACTTTCTGATTTTGCTACACAATTGTTTCCTACTAATTTGGATTCTCTACTGAACACCCCAGTAACCCCATGATTTTAATTTTGCTTTTCCTTTTGAAATTCACATCAGATGGTACAAAGATATGCAGAGGGACAGGTCGTATTGAGGAAGCAGGGGGGGCTACAGAAGGACTTAGACAGGCTAGGAGAGTGGGCAAAGAAGTGGCAGATGGAATACAATCTTACAGAAGCTAAAGGAATTTGGCACGTCTGCACTGACTCTCACAAACTTTTACAGATGTGCGATACAGAGCATCCGATCCGACTGTTTCACAGCCTGGTATGGCAACTGCTCGGTCCAAGATCGCAAGAAACTGCAGAGTGTGGTGAACTTAGCCCAACGCATCACACAAGCTTGCCACCCGCACATTGATTCTGTATACACCTCCCGCTGCCTCAGGATAGCAGACAGCATTATCAGAGACCCCTCCCACCCAGGCATTGCCTTCTTCCAGACCCTTCCATCAGCCAGAAGGTTCAGAAGTCTGAAGACTCGCACATCCAGACAGAAGAACAGCTTCTTCCCCACAGCTACAAGACTCCTCCACGACTCCCCCTCGGTCTGATCTGTTCCCTGTAAGAACACTATTCACAACGCCCTATGCTGCTCTTGCTCATGTATTTGCTTTGACTGAAGGGACAATCCTTTAAAACTGAGATGAGCAATTTATTCAGCCAGAGGGTGGTGAATCTGTGGAACTCTTTGCCGTAGAAGGCTGTGGAGGCCAAATCACTGAGTGTCTTTAAGACAGAGATAAATAGGTTTTTAATTAATAACAGGATCAGGGGTTATGTGGAGAGGGAGGAGAACGGGATTGAGAAAAATATCAGCCATTATTGTGGGCAGCATGATGGTGCAGTGGTTAGCACTGCTGCCTCACGGCACTGAGGTCCCAGGTTCGATCCCGGCTCTGGGTCACTGTTCGTGTGGAGTTTGCACATTCTCCCTGTGTCTGTGTGGGTTTCGCCCACACAACCCAAAGATGTGCAGGCTGGGTGGATTGGCAACACTAAATTGCCCTTTAATTGAAATAAATAAATTGGATACTCTAAATTTATTTTTAAAAAGCCACGATTGAATGGCGGAGCAAACATGACGGGCCGAATGACCTAATTCTGCTCCTATGTCTTATGGTCTTAAAGTACGAACATGCCATAAAAAGTTGCAAAATATCGCTCAGCATTTTGGCTCTACCTGTACCATTTTGACTTCAAAATGACACGGTGTTAATTAGCACATAGGCAAAGAGTTGTCTGGACAGCTGGTTTGTGATTCAGAGCAAGGCCAACAGCAGAGGTTCAATTCCCATACTGGCTGAGGTTATTCATGAAGACCCCGTCTTCTCAACCTTGCCTCTCAACTGAGGTTAACTCATCACCAGTCAGATCGCCCCCTCAAAACGGAAAGCACCTATGGACTTTGGTGAGTTTGCTTGTTTTGCGTCTGCCCATATATATCCTATCTCGTCAATAAACAGCACCTTATCCGTAAGGTTGATCAATTAGGCCAGTGGGCCGACGAATGGCAGATGGAGTTTAATTTAGATAAATGTGAGGTGATGCATTTTGGCAGATCGAATCAGGCCAGGACCTACTCAGTTAATGGTATGGCGTTGGGGAGAGTTATAGAACAAAGAGATCTAGGAGTACAGGTTCATAGCTCCTTGAAGGTGGAGTCGCAGGTGGACAGGGTGGTGAAGAAGGCATTCGGCATGCTTGGTTTCATTGGTCAGAACATTGAATATAGGAGTTGGGACGTCTTGTTGAAGTTGTACAAGACATTGGTACGGCCACACTTGGAATACTGTGTGCAGTTCTGGTCACCCTATTATAGAAAGGATATTATTAAACTAGAAAGAGTGCAGAAAAGATTTACTAGGATGTTGCCGGGACTTGATGGTTTGAGTTATAAGGAGAGGCTGGATAGACTGGGACTTTTTTCCCTGGAGCGTAGGAGGCTTAGGGGTGATCTTATAGAGGTCTATAAAATGATGAGGGGCATAGATAAGGTAGATAGTCAACATCTTTTCCCAAAGGTAGGGGAGTCTAAAACTAGAGGGCATAGGTTTAAGGTGAGAGGGGAGAGATTCAGAAGGGCCCAGAGGGGCAATTTCTTCACTCAGAGGGTAGTGAGTGTCTGGAATGGGCTGCCAGAGGTAGTAGTAGAAGCGGGTACAATTGTGTCTTTCAAAAAGCATTTAGATGGTTACATGGGTAAGATGGGTATAGAGGGTTATGGGCCAAGTGCGGGCAACTGGGACTAGCTTAATGGTAAAAAACTGGGCGGCATGGACTGGTTGGGCCGAAGGGCCTGTTTCCATGCTGTAAACTTCTATGATTCTATGATTCTAAGTGAAGGCGCCGGCAATCGAGGAAATGAAGAAAGTTCCTGACGTACAAGGTTCCGCATCTTCAAATACCTAAAAATATTCCTTTCGGGAGTTGGAATTCCTTCACCAACTCCTCCAGCCCATCAAACTTACGCTTCATGGACAAATCTCTAAACCTCTCAGCCCCTTCCCTCTCAGTGGGCGGCACTATAGCACAGTGGTTAGCATTGTTGCTTCATAGCACCAGGGACCCGGGTTCGATTCCCGGCTTGTGTTACTGTCTGTGCCGAGTCTGCACATTCTCATTGTGTCTGCGTGGGCTTCCTCCGGGTGCTCCGGTTTCCTCCCAAAGTCCTGAAAAACGTGCTTGTTAGGTGAATTGGACATTCTGAATTCTCTCTCTGTGTACCCGACCAGTCACCGGAATGTGGCGACTAGGGGATTTTAACAGTAACTTTGTTGCATTTTTGATTTGATTTATTATTGTCACATGTATCAGTATACAGTGAAAAGTATTGTTTCTTGCATGCTGTACAAACAATGCACACCGTACATAGGGAAGGAAGGGGAGACTGCAGAATATAATGTCATGTGAGAGTACCTTTAAGAAATGGATGTTTAAGCAATGTACCTTTAAGAAAACACTGATGTCAGAGAGTGGGTGGAGCTGAGCTCAGTTCAGCCATTTTGAGGTTTCAGTTTTGCTGAGAGCAGCTAGAAAGTGCCTGGCTGGTTTTGCTGAGAGCAGTTTAAAAGTGCCTGGCTGTTTTGCTGTGAGCTACTTAAAATGAGAAAGCCAGTTTGAGACAGTAGCTTGAGAAGTTCTGGTTTGCTGTGAGTTGCTTGAAGGGAGAAAGCCAGTTTGAAAAAGCAGCTTGGGCGTGTCTGTGTGTTTCCAGAGAGCTGCAGGAAGAAAAGCAAGGTGCTGGAGCTGAAGTCAACCAAGCTGATATATCTCTGCCATAAAACAGAAAATATATATTAACTGTGACCTGGTGTGTAACTGTTTTGGAGGTTTGAAGCCTTTTGGATGCTTGAAGGAACATTTTGAGGGATTATTTAGTGTTGTATTATGTTCGGGGTTATCTTTGAAGTAAGGGGTGTTAAGAGATCCAATGTTTATTTAATAGGTTAATTTGAGTTCATGGAATAAACATTGTTATGTGTTAAAAACCACGTGTCCATTATTGTAATATCACACCTGGGGAACAAGCCGCGTGCTTCAAAAGCAACAATCCATTAAAGGGAGAGGTTGGTTGAACTCCATGATACATTTTGGGGTTCTGAAAACTCCTCTCCCATAACAATAATGTTACAGTTATAGCAAGATGTAGAGAAAAGATCAACTTAATACGAGGTAGGTCCATTCAAAAGTCTGATGGCAGTAGGGAAGAAGCTGTTCTTGAGTCGGTTGGTACGTGACCTCAAACTTTGGTATCTTTTTCCTGACGGAAGAAGGTGGAAGAGAGTATGTCCGGGGTGCGTGGGGTCCTTAATTATGCTGGCTGCCTTTCTGAGGCAGTGGGAATTATAGATAGAGTCAATGGATGGGAGGCTGGTTTGTGTGATGGACTGGGCTACATTCACGACCTTTTGTAGTTTCCTGCGGTCTTGAGCAGAGCAGGCTCCATACCAATCTGTGATACAACCAGAAAGAATGCTTCCTGTGGTGCATCTGTAGAAGTTGGTGAGGGTCGTAGCTGACATGCCAAATTTCCTCATTTTCTTCTGATAAAGTAGAGTCGTTGGTGGGCTTTCTTAACTATAGTGTCGGCATGGGGTGGACCAGGACAGGCTGTTGGTGATCTGTACACCTAAAAACTTGAAGCTCTCGACCCTTTCTACTTTGTCCCCATTGATGTAGACAGGGGCATGTACTCCACTACGCTTCCTGAAGTCGATGCCAATCTCCTTTGTTTTGTTGACATTGAGGGAGAGATTATTGTCGTCGCACCAGTTCACCAGATTCTCTATCTCATTCCTGTACTCTGTCTTGTCATTGTTTGAAATCCGACCCACTACGGTGGTGTCATCAGCACACAGTCATAGGTGTATAAGGAATATAGTAGGGGGCTGAGGACACAGCCTTGTGGGGCACCGGTGTGGAGGATGATCGTCGAGGAAGTGTTGTTGCCTATCTTTACTGATTGTAGCCTGTGGGTTAGAAAGTTCAGGATCCATTCACAGAGGGAGGAGCCGAGGCCAAGGCCATTGAGTTTGGAGATGAGTTTCGTAGGAATGATGGTGTTGAAGGCTGAGCTGTAGTCGATAAATAGGAGTCTGACATAGGTTAGAGTCTGGCATTGTTAATGTAAGCCTACTTGTGACACTAATAAAGATTATTATTATCCCAGATGTTTTATGACAAATCCATTCCAGTCGGTAGAACCTATGGTTCCAACAGATCGGCGCCAGTAGCGACATAGATCCTAATTCAAAGTGCTGTCTGAATTGATTCCACATTCTCAAAGAAGCTATTACCAGTGGGCTCGAAGAGAACCTAGCCGAAGAGAACGGAAGAGGAGCTGTAGCAAGTTCCCTCAAACTCAAACCTACACAAGAAGCCTCCTCCATTTGCCCCCATACGCGGATCCTTAAACCGCCCACGCATTTGCTCAATGTTTGCTGCCCAGTAATAATACACCAAATTAGGTAAAGCCAACCACCCTGACTGCTTATCCCTCTGCAATAAAACCCTTGGAACCTGGGAGAGTCTTACCTGCCCAAACAAAAGTCGAAAATAACTTGTTGACCCTACAAAAGAAAAATTTAGGAAAAAAAGACTGGGAGACATTGAAACACAAACAAGAACCTCAGAAGATTGTTCATCTTAACCACTTCCTGTCAAGGACAACGGGAGATCTTCCCACCTTCAACTCTGCCTTTGCCCCCTCTACCAGACTGGCCAGATTCAACATATGTAACGAGGCCCAGTCCTGAGCCACCCGTATTCCCAGGTAGCTAAAACTAGTCCCGGTCCACCGAAACATTAGCCGCTCCAGGTCAGTGCCCTTCCTGGAGGGTTTACCGGAAAAACTCACTCTTTCCCACGTTCAATCTATATCCTGAGAAGGAGCCAAGCTTCCTAAGCACGTCATTATCTTCCCCACATTAGAGAGCGGGTCCGTGACAAACAGCAATAAATTGTCTGCATACAGGGACACCCTATGCTCCAGACCTCCCCTCTCTATGCCCTTCCACCCAGCCAACGGCATACGTGGGTTGACCAATGGCTCAATCGCCAAAGCAAACAGTAACGCGGAAAGTGGACATCCCTGCCTTGTACACCTATATAATCGAAAGTACCCCAAACTCAATGCATTGGTACAATGCTCGCAGGGAGGCATTGTACAAAAGCCAAATCTACAAAATGAATTTAGGCCCGAAGCCAAACTGCCCAATACCTCAAATGATATCCCAACTCCACCCAGTCGATCACTTTTTCCGCGTCCATGGAGATGATTACCTCTGGAACGACCCCCGACGAGGGCACAGAACCACATTCAGAAGTCTCCAAATATTGGCTGACAACTGCTGGCCCTTAACAAAACCTTCCTGATCCTCAAATATTACCCCTGGCAGGCACTCCTCCGAACGGATTACCAGTACCTTAGTCAACAGTTTTGCATCAGCATTCAACAGAGAGATGGGCAAATATGACCCACACACCATGGGATCTTTATCCCTTTTCAAAATTAAAGAGATTGATGCAGGTGCCAGTGTGGCTGGTAACACTCCCCTAAGACAGAGAATCAATGTCCAAAAGGTGTGGCCACAACGCATTCGCAAACTGTTTATAAAATTCCACAGGGAATCCATCCGGTCCCGGTGACTTCCCTGACTGCATTGAACGAATACTAGTCATAATTTCCTCCAGCCCGAACGGCACCTCCAACTCCTGCCCTCTTTCCTTTTCCACCACTGGGAAAGCCAACCCATGCAGAAACGGTACCATCGTCGAGCCTTCCTCCAGAGGCTCAGACTTGTATAGCCTCCGTAAAAGATCTCAAAAAAACCTTTGACCTTCTCTAAAGCAGAAACCAATCACCTGCCAAATCTTTAACTTGGACTATCTCCTGAGAGGCTACCTGCCTCAGATGGTGAGCCAATAAACAGCTGCCTTCTCTCCATACTTGTAAAATGTCCCTCTCACACGACAAAGCTGGCTCACCATCTTTCCCATCAACATCAACTAAAAATCCATCTGAAGCTTCTTCCTCTCAGCTAACAGGTCTGCCTTTGACGGTCCATATTTAGGATGGAATACACCAACCTCTATCTCTGTGCCCCACCAGACTCTATGAGCTTGAAACAAAATGATCTCCCGCCTGATGGCTGCCTTCAGTGCTTCCCAAAATGTGGAAGGTGAGACCTTCTCGTTCACATTAAAATCCACATAATTTCCAATAGTAGAAGCTACCCCCTCACAAAACCCCTTGTCTGCGAGCAACGGCGTATCCGACCTCCATGGAGGTTGCTGCGCGCAGCCCTTCTCCAACAACATATCCACATAGTGCGGGGCGTGATCTGATATAATCGCCCCCACAATCCTAGGGAGTAATGACTTCCCCACCACAAATCACTGTGGGAGTAGACCGAATGCACATGCAAAAGAAAGGAAAACTCTTTCTTCCTCGGGTATCTAAATCTGCACAGCTCCATGGGACTTTGACCTCTGTCTCAACGACCTGCGGGCTCAGTCCACCTCAGGAGAGCCCGCAAAGACCCCCCACCGCCACCCACCAGTCCCCCAAACATCCTCACCACACAATTCGTGGTACCTGCACCCTTCCTGCTCTCTGGCAGTCCGATGATTCTCAAATTATGGCCTCTGGAGCGATTTTCCAGGTCATCGACCTTGGCCTTAAATATCCTCTTCCTCTCTGCCAACATAATCACCCCTGCACCCAAGAGATGATCTGAAGACCCCGCTCCATGATTGTCCCCCTCACCCCCCAGACCGCAGAGCCCTGCGCCCCAAGCTGCCGACCCACCCCATCCAAAGTTACACGAATGGGTGCCGCCGCCATCTCAATTGCCTTCGCCAGGTCATCAGAGACCCCTTGTCTCTGCTTCTTAAACTCATGCGTCAGGAATTCCACCAGCCTCTCAGTTGTCCCCTGAGAGCAATGATGCCACAGGAGCCTCCGCCATTTTCTCCCCTCTTGCGACAGGAGAGCCTTGCAAATCAGACGAGGACCCCTTATTCGATTTGTTCCTCGCATTATAACCTTCAGACATCACTTGACGGAGGAGGAACCAAAACTTACAAATTACACCATTTTTCTCTCCAAACAACACCCGATAAACATTCAAAAATGTCCAAAATCCGAATCCCCAAGCGGGAGTCATCTTATGTGCACTTCAAAGCTGCTACCTGATTTCCGAGAGTGATCATGTATGAGGGATTGTATTTAGTCCTAGCTAAGCAGGTGATGGGATATCTTAGTGGGATACAGATGATATAATTAATTGGAGGATCCAGGTCTGTCTACAGTTTTCAGTTTTGCAAAATGCTGTTAGGTTGGACTGATACTGGATCTTAAAAAGGGTCTCTCTTCAAAGGTCTGCACAGATAAGCAAGTGACCTGATTTGTTAAGTATATTTATATGTGGTATTTGAACTGTACTGGGTTGTTTAATTGGAATTTGTGGCATGTAGATAATGACCAGTTGCTGTTCTTGGGTATCTGAAAGGAGAAAAGCAAAGGCTAGGATTGGGTTATGTAGGGGTGGGGGAAACAGGATACATAATCTATCTGGCACCAGTAAATCTAAAGAGATTGTGGGATGAGAGGAAGTGGGATGTAAGAAGGAGAATTTAGTGTGAGCATATACTACTTATTGCTTTCAGTCACAACCACAGCTTTGGCGACAACCGCTAACTGATGGAAACAACTATCTTCTCCATCAAGGGGTTAGATCATGTATTACTGAGTGTGGTACATTGGGCTAAATTCTCCATTTGGGAGACTATGGGCTGGATTCTCCGTCTCTTTACGGGCAGCAAGGTAGCACAAGTGGCTAGCACTGTGGCTTCACAGCGCTAAGGTCCCAGGTTCGATTCCCTGCTGGGTCACTGTCTGTGCGGAATCTGCACGTTCTTCCCGTGTCTGCGTGGGTTTCCTCCGGGTGCTCCGGTTTCCTCCCACAGTCCAAAGACGTGCATGTTAGGTGGATTGGCCATGCTAAATTGCCCTTAGTGTCCAAAAAGGATGGGGTTATTGGGTTACGGGGATAGGTTGGAAGTGAGGATTTAAGTGGGTCGTTGCAGACTCGATGGGTCAAATGGCCTCCTTCTAAACTGTATGTTCTGTGTTCTATGTAAATGCCGGCTTGAACGGAGAATCCGTGGAGGGGTTTACGAGAAAAAAATCAGCGCGAGCACCTCACCAATTCCGGGACTGGTGAGGGGCTAGCAGTGGTGCTGGATGAAACTCCCGGCTCCCGTGCTGAAAACGGCTGGAGAATGGCCGGGTTCCTGGCTGCGCATGCGCATGGCTGATGACCTGCAGCGGTCGGGCCGGACAACATGGCGCCGGCAATGCGCGGACCCAACCCGCCATCTGTGACCCCACAGGCCATCCCTTGGCCACCCCGCATCAGTCCCCCAGCCCTCACGGAATCTCCCTTCGGCCAGAGGCACAGATCAGGGCCAAGTGTGGTGGCGCTGGACACAGTCCGCAGTAGCCACGCTGGCATCCCAACTGCTGAGACCACATGTGTCCTACGCAGTTGGGAACTCAGCCCATTGTGGGTAGAGCATCGCGGGAGGCCGGCCGATGACGCGCCAGCGCTGTTGCAGTGGCGCGCGACGCACTGACATCATTTACTAGGGAGTGGAGCATGGCTGACCGGCGCCGGAGTCGATTCTCTGCCCGATCGCCGATTACGGTATCGGTGTCGGGAAACGGAGAATCCTGCCCTATGTTCTCCATTCAGAGCTGAATTGCATCTCATTTGCGCTCTCGGGTCTTCCATTGTGTGTGGGGGGCGGGGAGAGTAGGCATCCTTTGGACGTTGGAGGCAACTCCCTTGAACAGGCCCGGAGAATATGGTGCCCGGTCCGCTGTCGTGGGGCGTGACTCTCAATCCCAATGCCAGAGGGGGGGCCGGAGTCTCATTTTCTTCATGACGCTGAATTCGCTGCCTCATCGGTAACTCTGCTACTGGCAGCCTCAGGGGGAGAATTCAAATTGTGTTTGGATGATGTGGCTATAATTATTGAATAGCTAGCAGTAAGTGCAAGCTGTGAGATCTAAGTGTGAGACTTAGTATTGCTAAGTGTGAGGGTCAAGTAAAGCTAGGAATTTGAGTGGGGTGTGGAGCATTGAACAGTGTGCGGGCCTAGTGATGCAGTGAGTGAGATATGGCATTTGAAGATACATTTAGGCTCACACCGTGACTGCTCATGTGAGGCTATTGAATTTCCCACAGCACTGCATTCAGGTCCTCAGATCTTGATTACTGACACTGACCACTTGGTTACCTGGTCTCACTGCCTTTACGGATTTTGTTTGGAGGGTCTTCTGGCCTCCTGTGGATTGTTCTTCTCTCTATTCCTTTCCACTTCCTCCAATAAGGCATCCAGTTCAGCATAAAAGAACCTTGGAACACACTGACTCCCCTGTTGTGCCATTATTTACTCTTCCTCTTGGTTCTATTCCATAAACAGTTCCAGTCAGAGGGGGCCTCCCCTTTAAGTGCTGCAGGCTGGCTTTAAGTAGCACAGGCTAGCTTTAAGGGGTGCGAGTCGCACAAGAACTTGGGCCACCTGCTGAGGCATGCAATCATCTAACAGCGTGTTTAGCATTAGCTGCGCACAGCAGTCATGGAAATTAGAAGGCAACATTAAGCTGGTATATTTCCTGAATTGGAAAAATAAGGTGTAGGTTAATTACATATCACCATTCCCTTGCCTGTTTTCAGGGGCACTTGACTTTTTTATCCTCTGCGTTTGTTGCACAGCTTGGTGACAATATTTTTTAGAAGAGGCATTCAGAGGAAATCTGTCCTATTTCTGTTTTTGGGCCTGTTTTTGAGAAAGTATGGAAATTCCTACAAGAGCGTGATATAGCTTTAAAACACTGCACTGTTTAGAAATGTAGCTGCTATCTGGTATTGAAATATTTGTTTGTGCAAAGTCAGATTATCTTTAATTTTTGTATTTTGTGTTTAATTTAGACAGCTACAAAAAAATTCTCAATTTCACCCGACAGTATGAAAGAACAAAAGCCTTTTTCTCCGCTTCCTAATTCTCCAGCTCATGTTTTTCACCACTTTTGACTGCCATTTGGAACAGATATGCTCAGTCTTTTACTCAATGTTGGCAAGTAGTTGGAGATGATGTACAGCAGCAAAATTATATTTCAATTCTTCCACATGGGGGATGGCCATGACATCAGTTGATTATCTCTTCTAGACAGCACAGGAGACATGAACAAAATAATATCTGTGACCACCTTTGACCCAGAAGCAGTACAGTAAGGGAAATGTGTAATTTCTTTCAAAGGGCTGTGGAATATTATAATAATAATCGCATATTGTCACAAGTAGGCTTCAATGAAGTTACTGTGAAAAGCCCCTAGTCACCACATTCCGCCGCCTGTTCATGGAGGCCGGTACGGGAATCTGCATTTCAAGCCAGCTGTTTAGCCCGCTGTGCTAAACTAGCCCCTATGAAAGCCCATATGAAACTAATTTTAAGACTACGAGAAGGACTTTTAAGAGTTAACCTCAATTGTAAAGGGATCAATTGTAATTTTCCCAGATAATGAGAAATACTGGTCCAGTAACCAGGCGACGGTAAACCTAGAATAAAGGGGCGCTACTAGCAGAGAAGCTGGAGGGTGAAGGCTATCAGTGCATAGAAGGGACAGAAAGAGGAACACAGAATTCTTGTGAGAAGATGAAAACCAGGAAGAGGTCAGTTTTTTCTATTTGGCAGAAAAGGAGGCAAGCTTTTGGAGGCAATGTGCAAGCTGGCTAAGAAGGTCTAAACCCAAAGAGCTGTGTCAATAGCTCAGACACATTAAAATGCTCGGTGTTTGCCCAAGAATTGGACAAACCATGAACCGGGGTATTCTTGGTTAGTTGTTTGGAAAGGAACTTTGGAAAGCGACACCATCAAGACTGTCGTGACCCAAGTGAGAGAGGTTTGTTGAAGTGTGCTTGCTGATGATTATTAAAACCTTGAAACTCCAAAGATTGACATTATTGTTGGATAGGACCCCAACCTATCCTTCAAGAATAAAGAACAGCATATTGTGGAACTAACTACACAGTGCCACAGTTGTGTGGGAAGATGTGAGAAGTGATGTGGAAGCTTGTGGTTGCCTAAGATGTAATTTTGTTATGATGTTAAAAGTGAAATTTATCTTTTTATTTGAAGTATCATTTGCTTGTTGATTCAAGTGCAATTTTTGTCGGTTCCGATTCATGTTAGAGTAAAATCTACAAATTCTATTTTGTCAAAGCTTTTAATCTTGCACCCATCATGACAGATGCAGGAATGGTAAATTTCAAAGGGAGCAACAATTTGAAGTTTGACATTCTTGTGTCTGCCCTGTTAAATGCAGGATGAAAAGCTTCAACAGCACGACTCTCGAGGCCGGGCGTCTCCCGCAATTAGCGGGACGGCCGGACCCCGGCGCCAAGAGCGGCGCGAACCCCTCCGGCGTCGGCCCGCCCGTAAGTTGCGGAATCCTCTGCACTTCCGGGGGCTAGGCCGGTGCCGGCAGGGTTGGCGCTGCGCCAACCAGCACTAAAGGGCTGCCATGGGCCGGTGCGAGTTGGCGCATGCGCAGAAGGCATTTAACAGAAAGCATTGTGTAGGAGAAGATTTCAAAGTCTGTTCTTCGAGCGTGAAGTTTGGTAACACGCTCGTGGGAGTCAGAGTTCCTCAGAGACCAGTTGGCTCACAGTGTGACAAGTATCTGGGAAATTTGATGAGAAATCCACAGTAGTTCGATTGGGTAGCATCTGCCACTTGGTTTCAGAAAGTGGTATGAGAATGACTACAATTGATATCTTGGTTTACATGGTCTGTGTACTTACTGAGAGCATGATAGTATATAGGTAGGGTGAAGGAGTATTATGTTATGAATCCCTGGGCCAGTGTGCGGTCAATTCCAGCCAGTGGAGTTGAGCTTACAGTCAGATCAGCCATGATCTAATTGAATGGTGGAGCAGGTTTGAGAGGCTGAGTGACCTACTCCTTCTGCTCCTAATTTGTATGCACGGCTGTTCGTATGATACATCGCGCAATCATCAATGAATATACCCACTTGAAACAATGAAATGAAATTAAAATCGCTTATTGTCACGAGTAGGCTTCAATGAAGTTAATGTGAAAAGCCTCTAGTCACCACATTCCGGCACCTGTTCAGGGAGGCTGGTACAGGAATTGAACCGTGCTGCTGGCCTGCCTTGGTCTGCTTTAAAAGCTAGCGATTTAGCCCAGTGTGCTCAACACATGCACAGTCGCTGTTTAAAGTATGGACTGACCTCATTAACACTACACCCTGTATGCTTCATCCGATGCTAGTGCTTATGTAGTTACATTGTATATGTTGTGTTGCCCTATTATGTATTTTCTTTTATTCCCTTTTCTTCTCATGTACTTAATGATCTGTGGAGCTGCTCGCAGAAAAATACTTTTCACTGTACCTCGGTACACGTGACAATAAAGAAATCCAATCCAATCCAAGTTTTGATCTGGTATTGCATATTAACACACATTCTCACCAACTCTTGCAGGCACCTCTTATCTTGGTATCGTCTATTGTCTCTATCTGCTACAGATACAACTGTTCGCTTCTGTTCGTTGTTGAAGTTAGCTGTCCTTGCAAGAGCACAGCTGAAAATTCTGCTGGCTTGTATTATAAGTTTTACAAAGGTCAATTTGAATTTTTGTACCAATCTGTAACCCCTTTTCTGTTATTTTATTAAGACCCAAACCTAATTCTTAAATCATACTAAAATCTTAACTTATATTATTTATTTCCCTCTGACATTTAGTAGCATTGCCATTGCTGAATCCACCACTGTCAATACCCTTGGGTAATTACCATTGGCCAGAAACTGCCCCCCCCCCCCCCCACCAAAGAAAAGGCTGTTGTTCATCGACATTCAGGAGTAATGGGATACTCTCCACTTGATTGGATGTGTGCAGTTCCACCAACACTCAAAACACTCGACACCATTCAGAAATGTAGCCCACTTGATTGGTCCCCCATCTATCACCTTCAATATCCACTCCCTCCACCACCGACACACCATTTCAGAATCAAGAAACCTTTGGAAGATTGTGATTAACCTACCTTTGTTAATAACCTGGAGTGGAGGTAATCAGGGCTGTTCTTTTAAAATCAGCAAAATACTGAATATGTTGAAAATCCAAAATAAAAATGAAATGCTGTAAATATTCAGCAGATCTGGCAGCATCGGACGAGAGATTTAGAATGAATGGCCAGAAATGTCCTGCCCGAAAAGACCTGCCTCTGCAGGACCAAGAGGCTATGACCGGACTTAATGCCTGTCAAGCTATTAAGTGGCTGAAGTTGTGGCTTCCACCCTCACCTGGGAGGATGTCCTGACCCCCAGAGCTTCTGGGAGCAGTGATCAATGCTGGGACTGCAGCAATTGCCCCTCAAGACATCATGGTAGAGGCCGATTTTAAAGGGGCAGGCAGGCCCCAGTAATGGGTGTGGGGGCTGCAATCGGGAAGCCAGATCAGACGGTAGAAAGCAGAGGGCTTACATTGGGCACATTATACCTGAATAAGAGTATATATTATACCTGATGTTAGACGTTTTAGTTGCTGTGAAATGAAGAGTCTAAAGTTCTTGTTCCTTTTCACCAAACACCATTTATTTCACTTCCACAGCCTCTGCACAAAACTCTTAACAACACACCACCTGACAGAGGCCACCTGAAGCCCCTTTACATATCAGTGTCAATTAATGGATACTTAACATAAATGAGACAACTAATTGCAATGTCTCTTAACCCATTACTTAACAGTCTCCCCTTCCTCGGAGAAAAAAAGTAATTAGGTGAAAACAAAATTTCAAGAAACTCAAAAACACACAGGATGTCCCCCCTTTTTTTTGTTTGGACGAGAAAAAAAAAAAGTCACAGAAACAAGCGCCCTTCATTAACAATATCCAAAAGTTTCTGTGAACTCGCCCCTCTTTTCGTAAAACAGTCTGACAGTTGATAGCTCCTGTCGACCCATTTAATTTTTGTTATTTCCCCTCTGTCCAACATCTGCTTCAGACTTGCAATGTCTATCCGTAACCTCTTTTCATTGACACTTTTTGTAGAGTGCACATTTTCCCACAGGGATTTATTGTCAATGTGACAGTCAATAGATATATTACCCAAATCCCCCAATCCCAAAGTTTCTGTCAATATCATACTCATATAAAAAGCCATATCCACCGCCTCTGCAAGGCTTAACGTCTCAGAAGCCAGAGTGCTTTTTACCACTCTCCTTATTTTCTTTGTGGGCAACATTTACCATTGTTCCCCAAAAGGAAAATTATAAAACCTCCTGCGCTTGAAACCCCATCACATAAATTTGCGTAGGATGCATCACTATCAACTATGAGTTTCAAGTGCATAAGGTCACCTAAAACCGTGAACTTCAAAACACATTGCTGCATTTTTAGTTTGGCCAACGCTTTATTTGCTCTTATTATGTCTTCCACTTTGGGGTCATTCATTTTTGTACTCAACTCAAAGACATCAAAACTCATGTCCGGTCTAGTCTTTCTACCTAACCAGTTCAGTTGCCCAATTAAACTTCGCAGTTGCTCTTTTTCTATCTTTGAAACCATTGCGTCTTTTTGTGAAACTCGGCCACGACTAATTGCTATTGGGGTGATTCTGTCCAAATAAGATTGCTGACGTAAAGTTGCCCCCTAACTTAGTCTGTCCAATTTCCAGTCCAATATATTTAAATGCACCGGAAGCCTGACTTCCAATCCTGAATTCTTTCCTCAAACCAGAGATTACAATAGCTTCAAAATCACTAGTCCCACTCCACAAAAAATCATCACATGCATCATAAAAATGCCAAAAAGATTTCCTTTATAGTGCCAGTAAAACATTGCAGGATCTGCTTTCAACTGGCAACAGCCTAACTTTAACAAAACTGACCTTACCGAAAAATACCAGACTCTAGATGCATCATTTAATCCAAATACACATTTGTTCAACTTCCAGAGTACCCCTTCTGTGTTAGCTGCTTCTTTAGGAGGACGGAGAAAAATGTCTCTCTGGAGCTGATGCCCCTGCAAAAAGGCAGCTTTTATATCTATAGATTTGCATTCCCATGCCTTTGTGGCTAATAGAGCCAAGAAGATCTTTAAAATAACCTTTCCTGCTGTAGGTGAATCTACTCTTAAATCCTGATCTTTTAAGTTTTCTTCAAATTCCCTTGCTACGAGCCTGGCCTTTACCTTATAAGTTCCATCCGGAAGAACCTTTTCCGTGCAAACCCATCTGTGGGATAGAGCTCTTTGTCCCCTATCCGGTACTTCCGTCTATACCCCAAATTCACTCCAACTATGCAATCTTGCTGTTTAGCTTCTTTAATAACTTTTTCATCTAATTTATTTGAAGCCACCAAAATCTCACGTGCATGTGGGCTTCTACTCCTATTAGTATTCGTAGTCTTACTCATGTTCCGAGATCTTGACAAACTACGTCCCCTCTCCCGCCTGGTATCTCGTTCTGTACTGCTACGGCTTGATCTTTCCCTTCTGCTGTGGGATATCCTTTCAATAGTTCTCGACCTTTTCCTGCGGACCTGTTCACTATCCGATGTACTATCTGAACTGGCACTGAGTTTCTGTGCCCTCCATTTTTGAACTTCGTTTTCCCAATCCATTGTCTTGACTCCTTCCCCTGAATGCTTTACATTCAACCAATGTTTATACTTTCCAGTGGCCTTCCCTGCTCTACTAATAACAGTTGCATCCTTCCATTGACTAGACCCTTCAGGCAAGTATGTCACTTTTGTACCAACTTCTGGCAGTTCCCCTTTCAGAAAAATGGCCTGTTTTAATTCACCAGAAGTGTTCTGTTCCTCCACAGAAACCCTGTCTATATCAGTTAATTGGTCCTCATAGTTCTGTAACACATGCGTACCAGATGACTCTGGTTCCTCGACATGTCTGTCTGCTCTGTCTAAATTTGAAAATTTGTAATCTGTACCCATTATCCTTGATGAATGGACCCTAACAGTTTGATTACCATGTTGCAAAATAATTGTTTTGCCATCTATGCCTATGATCTTCCCTGGGCCTTTCCATTCATTAGAATTGTCTCTCTTTTCTTTTTTTTAAAGAATATTTTATTGAAAATTTTTGGTCAACCATCACAGTACATTGTGTATCCTTTACACAATAATATAACAGTATAAATAACAATGACCTGTTTTATAAACAAAGAATAAATAATATATAACAAAAACTAAAACTAAAACTAAATGGCAACTGCCATGTCTCAGATAAACACTCTCCAAAAATATGGTTTAACAATCCAATATACAATTATTTATAGCAACGACCTATACATATTATACATATATATTAATAACCCTGAGACTCCTTCTGGTTCCTCCCCCCCCCCCCCCCCCCCCCCTGGGCTGCTGCTGCTGCCTTCTTCTTTTCCATTCCCTCTATCTTTCTGTGAGGTATTCGACGAACGGTTGCCACCGCCTGGTGAACCCTTGAGCCGATCCCCTTAGGACGAACTTAATCCGTTCCAGCTTTATAAACCCTGCCATGTCATTTATCCAGGTCTCCACCCCCGGGGGCTTGGCTTCCTTCCACATCAACAGTATCCTGCGCCGGGCTACTAGGGACGCAAAGGCCAAAACATCGGCCTCTCTCGCCTCCTGCACTCCCGGCTCTTGTGCAACCCCAAATATAGCCAACCCCCAGCTTGGTTCGACCTGGACCCCCACTACTTTCGAAAGCACCTTTGTCACCCCCACCCAGAACCCCTGTAGTGCCAGACATGACCAGAACATGTGGGTGTGATTCGCTGGGCTTCTCGAACATCTCGCACACCTATCCTCTACCCCAAAAAATTTACTGAGCCGTGCTCCAGTCATATGCGCCCTATGTAACACCTTAAATTGAATCAGGCTTAGCCTGGCACACGAGGACGATGAGTTTACCCTACTTAGGGCATCCGCCCACAGCCCCTCCTCAATCTCCTCCCCCAGCTCTTCTTCCCATTTCCCTTTCAGCTCATCTACCATAATCTCCCCCTCGTCCCTCATTTCCCTATATATAACTGACACCTTACCGTCCCCCACCCATGTCTTTGAGATCACTCTGTCCTGCACCTCATGCGTCGGGAGCTGCGGGAATTCCCTCACCTGCTTCCTCGCAAAAGCCCTCAGTTGCATATACCGGAATGCATTCCCTTGGGGCAACCCATATTTCTCGGTCAGCGCTCCCAGACTTGCGAACTTCCCATCCACAAACAGATCTTTCAGTTGCGTTACCCCTGCTCTTTGCCATATTCCAAATCCCCCATCCATTCTCCCCGGGGCAAACCTATGGTTGTTTCTTATCGGGGACCCCATCAAGGCTCCCGTCTTTCCCCTATGCCGTCTCCACTGTCCCCAAATTTTCAAAGTCGCCACCACCACCGGGCTTGTGGTGTATTTCTTCGGTGAGAACGGCAATGGGGCCGTCACCATAGCTTGTAGGCTAGTCCCCCTACAGGACGCCCTCTCCAATCTCTTCCACGCCGCCCCCTCCTCTTCCCCCATCCACTTACTCACCATTGAGATATTGGCGGCCCAGTAGTACTCACTTAGGCTCGGTAGTGCCAGCCCCCCCCTATCCCTACTACGCTGTAAGAATCCCTTCCTCACTCTCGGGGTCTTCCCGGCCCACACAAAACTCATGATACTCTTTTCGATCCTTTTGAAAAAAGCCTTCGTGATCACCACCGGGAGGCACTGAAACACAAAGAGGAATCTCGGGAGGACTACCATTTTAACTGCCTGCACCCTCCCTGCCAGTGACAGGGATACCATGTCCCATCTCTTGAAGTCCTCCTCCATTTGTTCCACCAATCGCGTTAATTTTAACCTATGCAATGTACCCCAATTCTTGGCTATCTGGATCCCCAAGTAACGAAAGTCCCTTGTTACCTTCCTCAGCGGAAAGTCCTCTATTTCTCTGCTCTGCTCCCCTGGATGCACCACAAACAACTCACTTTTCCCCATGTTCAGTTTATATCCTGAGAATTCTCCAAACTCCCGAAGTGTCCGCATTATCTCTGGCATCCCCTCCGCCGGGTCCGCTACATATAACAACAAATCATCCGCATACAGAGATACCCGGTGCTCTTCTCCTCCTCTAAGTACTCCCCTCCACTTCTTGGAACCCCTCAATGCTATTGCCAGGGGCTCAATCGCCAGTGCAAACAGTAATGGGGACAGAGGGCATCCCTGCCTTGTCCCTCTATGGAGCCGAAAGTATGCAGATCCCCGTCCATTCGTGACCACACTCGCCACTGGGGCCCTATACAACAGCTGCACCCATCCAACATACTCATCTCCAAAACCAAATCTCCTCAGAACCTCCCACAAATAATCCCACTCCAATCTATCAAATGCTTTCTCGGCATCCATCGCCACCACTATCTCCGCTTCCCCCTCTGGTGGGGGCATCATCATTACCCCTAGCAGCCTCCGTATATTCGTATTCAGCTGTCTCCCCTTCACAAACCCAGTTTGGTCCTCATGGACCACCCTCGGGACACAATCCTCTATCCTCATTGCCATTACCTTGGCCAGAATCTTAGCGTCTACATTTAGGAGGGAAATAGGTCTATAGGACCCGCATTGCAGCGGGTCCTTTTCCTTCTTTAGGAGAAGCGATATCGTTGCCTCAGACATAGTCGGGGGCAGCTGTCCCCTTTCCCTTGCCTCATTAAAGGTCCTCATCAGTAGCGGGGCGAGCAAGTCCACATATTTCCTGTAAAATTCAACTGGGAATCCATCCGGTCCCGGAGCCTTCCCCGCCTGCATGCTCCTAATTCCTTTCACTACTTCCTCTATTTCAATCTGTGCTCCCAGTCCCACCCTTTCCTGCTCCTCCACCTTGGGAAATTCCAGCCGGTCCAGAAAGCCCATCATTCTCTCCCTCCCATCCGGGGGTTGAGCTTCGTATAATTTTTTATAAAATGCCTTGAACACTCCATTCACTCTCTTTGCTCCCCGCTCCATCTCTCCTTCCTCATCCCTCACTCCCCCTATTTCCCTCGCTGCTCCCCTTTTCCTCAATTGGTGGGCCAGCAACCTGCTCGCCTTCTCCCCATATTCGTACTGTACACCCTGTGCCTTCCTCCACTGTGCCTCTGCAGTACCCGTTGTCAGCAAGTCAAATTCTACGTGTAGCCTTTGCCTTTCCCTGTACAGTCCCTCCTCCGGTGCCTCCGTATATTGCCAGTCCACCCTCAGAAGTTCTTGCAGCAACCGCTCCCATTCCCTACTCTCCTGCTTTCCTTTATGTGCCCTTATTGATATCAGCTCCCCTCTAACCACTGCCTTCAGCGCCTCCCAGACCACTCCCACCTGGACCTCCCCATTGTCATTGAGTTCCAAGTACTTTTCAATGCACCCCCTCACCCTTAGACACACACCCTCATCTGCCATTAGTCCCATGTCCATTCTCCAGGGTGGGCGCCCTTCTGTTTCCTCCCCTATCTCTAAGTCCACCCAATGTGGAGCGTGATCCGAAATGGCTATAGCCGTATACTCCGTTCCCCTCACCTTCGGGGTCAACGCCCTTCCCAAAACAAAAAAGTCTATTCGCGAATAGACTTTGTGGACATAGGAGAAAAACGAAAACTCCTTACTCCTAGGTCTGCTAAATCTCCACGGGTCTACTCCTCCCATCTGCTCCATAAAATCTTTAAGCACCTTGGCTGCTGCCGGCCTCCTTCCAGTCCTGGACCTCGACCTGTCCAGCCCTGGTTCCAACACCGTATTGAAATCTCCCCCCATTACCAACTTTCCCACCTCTAGGTCCGGGATGCGTCCTAGCATACGCCTCATAAAATTGGCATCATCCCAGTTCGGGGCATATACGTTTACCAAAACCACCGTCTCCCCCTGTAGTTTGCCACTCACCATCACGTATCTGCCCCCGCTATCCGCCACTATAGCCTTTGCCTCAAACATTACCCGCTTCCCCACTAATATAGCCACCCCCCTGTTTTTCGCATCTAGCCCCGAATGGAACACCTGCCCCACCCAACCTTTGCGTAGTCTCACCTGGTCTATCAGTTTCAAGTGCGTTTCCTGTAACATAACCACGTCTGCCTTAAGTTTCTTAAGGTGTGCGAGTACCCGTGCCCTCTTTATCGGCCCGTTCAGCCCTCTCACGTTCCACGTGATCAGCCGGGTTGGGGGGCTTTTTATCCCCCCCCCTTGTCGATTAGCCATCCCCTTTTTCCAGCTCCTCACCCGGTTCCCACGCAGCTGTGTCCCCCCCAGGCGGTGCCCCCCCGCCCATCCCACCCCATACCAGCTCCCCCCTCTCCCCAGCAGCAGCAGCCCAATAATTCCCCCCTCCCACCCCCCCCGCTAGATCCCCCACTAGCGTAGTTACACCCCCCATGTTGCTCCCAGAAGTCAGCAAACTCTGGCCGACCTCGGCTTCCCCCCGTGACCTCGGCTCGCACCGTGCGACGCCCCCTCCTTCCTGCTTCCCTATTCCCGCCATGATTATCATAGCGCGGGAACCGAGCCCGCGCTTCCCCCTTGGCCCCGCCCCCAATGGCCAACGCCCCATCTCTTCCACCTCCTTTCCTCCCCCCACCACCTCCTGTGGAAGAGAGAAATGTTACCACATCGCAGGATTAATAACATAAAACTCCTCTTTCCCCCCTTCTTCGCCCCCCATACTCGCCCCACCACTTTGTTTCAAACGTTCTTTTTTTAATAACCCGCTCATTCCAATTTTTCTTCCACGATAAAAGTCCACGCCTCATCCGCCGTCTCAAAGTAGTGGTGCCTCCCTTGATATGTGACCCACAGTCTTGCCGGTTGCAGCATTCCGAATTTTATCTTCTTTTTGTGAAGCACCGCCTTGGTCCGATTAAAGCTCGCCCTCCTGCAAGCCACCTCCGCACTCCAGTCTTGGTATACGCGGATCACCGCGTTCTCCCACTTACTGCTCCGAGTTTTCTTTGCCCATCTAAGGACCATCTCTCTGTCCTTAAAACGGAGGAATCTCACCACTATGGCTCTAGGAATTTCTCCTGCTCTCGGTCCTCGCTCCATCACTCGGTATGCTCCCTCCACCTCCAGCGGACCCGCCGGGGCCTCCGCTCCCATTAACGAGTGCAGCATCGTGCCCACATATGCCCCGACGTCCGCTCCCTCCGCACCTTCAGGAAGGCCAAGAATCCTTAGGTTGTTCCTCCTCGCGTTGTTCTCCAGCGCCTCCAGCCTTTCCACACATCGTTTATGGTGTGCCTCGTGCATCTCCGTCTTCACCACCAGGCCCTGTATGTCATCCTCATTCTCGGCAGCCTTTGCCTTCACGACCCGAAGCTCCCGCTCCTGGGTCTTTTGCTCCTCCTTTAGCCCTTCGATCGCCTGTAATATCGGGGCCAACAGCTCCTTCTTCATTTCCTTTTTGAGTTCTTCCACGCAGCGTTTCAAAAACTCGTGTTGTTCAGGGCCCCATATTAAACTGCCACCTTCCGACGCCATCTTGGTTTTTGCTTGCCTTCCTTGCCGCTGCTCTAAAGGATCCACCGCAATCCGGCCACCTTCCTCTCCTTTTTCATCCGTATCCAGGGGGGATTCCCTTCTGGTTTACCGCACAGTACTTTTAGCCGTTAAAATTGCCGTTGGGGCTCTTATTAAGAGCCCAAAAGTCCGTTACACCGGGAGCTGCCGAAACGTGCAACTCAGCTGGTCATCGCCGCACCCGGAAGTGTCGTGTCTCTTTTCTTTACTTCGTACAATCGTTGATTGACTAAATCTGGTTGCTAAATCTACAAAATGCAAAATAAATATATTATTTGCTTTATCCCAGATCTTAAGGTCCATGGCCACAATGTCGTTAAAATCCCTGGCCAAAGGTAGGGTTACTATCGGTCGTGCTGGTGTCCTTCTGTACTTCCTACAAACTTCACAGCGGTCACTAACCTGGGGCATCATTCTCCGACCCCCCGCCGGGTCGGAGAATGGCCGTTGGCCGCCGTGAATCCCGCCCCCGCCCCCGCCGAAGTCTCCGCTCCCGGAGATTGGGCGGGGGCGGGAATCCGGCCGCGCCGGTTGGCGGGACCCCCCGCTGGATTCTCCGGCCCGGATGGGCCGAAGTCCCGCCCAGGAATTGCCTGTCCCGCCGGCGTAAATCAAACCTGGTATTTACCGGCGGGACCAGGCGGCGTGGGCGGGCTCCGGGGTCCTGGGGGGGGGCGCGGGGCGATCTGACCTCGGGGGGTGCCCCCACAGTGGCCTGGCCCGCGATCGGGGCCCACCGATCCGCGGGCGGGCCTGTGCCGTGGGGGCACTCTTTCCCTTCCGCCTCCGCTACGGCCTCCACCATGGCGGAGGCGGAAGTGACTCTCCCCACTGCGCATGTGCGGGAAACTGACAGCGGCCGCTGACGCTCCCGCGCATGCGCTGGGAAACTGACAGCGGCCGCTGACGCTCCCGCGCATGCGCCGCATTTCCGCGCCAGCTGGCGGGGCAACAAACGCCATTTCCGCCAGCTGGCGGGGCGGAAATCCCTCCGGCGTCGGCCTAGCCCCTCAATGTTGGGGCTCGGCCCCCAAAGATGCGGAGACTTCCGCACCTTTTTGCCGGCGCGATGCCCGTCTGATTTGCGCCGGCTTTGGCGCCAGTCGGCGGGCATCCCGCCGTTGGGGGAGAATTTCGCCCCAGTTCTATCAGTTTAGTATAATCGTCATCCCTTACCCCTACATCCTTTAATACATTTTTCAGCCTACGAGGAGACGGATGTGCAAATTGCCTATGCAGTTTTAATACCACAAGCTTTTTATCAGCTACAGTCCCATTTTCAACTGCCATTAACACATCCATAACCACTCTACTTGAAAAATTATTTGTCAGTAATGGAATACAATAGTGTCCCGACTGTAAATTGTAAGTCCACAGTCTTTCCAAAAACTGTTGCCTTATCCTGTTCCATATCCAGTTTCATGTGTGCTTTCTTCATCGATGGTCTGCTCAGAAGCAAAGGTATCTCACTTGATACAACATCCGTGCTAATGAAATGATTCACTCCGGCAATATTGCAAGGGATCACCACTCTTTTCAGCGACTTCAGATTATTATCGTCCCCAAACCTAAAACTTGTGGAACTTTCAAATTCCTTAACCTTGTTATGATTTTCAGCATTCAAAGAGTCCAGGTAACATTTTAACCAGTCAATTCCACACACAGTAGATGTGCAACCACTGTCCAATACAGCACAGTTGAAGGATACTGCAACCAACACCCTCATTACCGGTGTAAAACTGCTTGTCAATAGGACAATGCCTTCTTTCTGGTCACTATCTTTTTCCTCTTCTGACTCTTCCGTGTCATGTGTCGCTTCAAACACTCTATCATAACGAGTTGGACAGTTGAAAGTATAATGGTATTGAGAGTCACATCGAAAACATCGATTTATCATGCCCCATGTATTTCTGGGGTTCATCTTCCTATTGTAGGTTCTAACTGTGTTTCTGTCTTCATAATTTTCTTGTCTCGGTCTCCGTCTATAGTCTTGAGCCCTGTTCGTAGCCATACGATTTCGCCATCCTGTTACTAGTGTATCTTCCATATTCTGCCTTATTGCAGGCTGACCTATTTGGGTCATCAGAGCCATCGGAATCGAATGTTTCCCCAGAAACTTTTGTAAAGCTTTTGTCATCTGTTCGAATAAGGTATTCTTATCAGTAAACTGAACTCCTGTCAAAACCAGGAGCCTATCCATGTTGCTCACTCTAGCACAGTCAAGTATTTAAAGGCCAACACAGACTGTGGAAATTCCAGATTGTGTATCTGCAGCCTTTTATATAGTCTGCCAAATTCCATTATATAGTCTCCCATGGAGATATCCTCCATTTTCCGGAAGTTATCAAAATCCGACCATGCTTCATACGCACTTAACAATTCATCTTTCTTATAAATCTTATCCATATAATGTAATAAAGTCTCCAGACCTTCTTCTGAGTCAAACTCTTCCAATTCCAGCTCAGAAAGCACTTTGTTTCGAATTTTACTGCCATATGGTAGAGAAAGAGCCAATGCCATACCTTGTTTTCTCTTTCCCAAAGCAGTTACTTTAGTCCACATAACTACTGAACTTCTCCATTGGTCGTACGATTTCCTTTCAGAAAATAAGGGACGATAGTCATATCCAGCCCTCTTTATCCTGGGTCCAGCCATGTATCTTTTTTTTTTCCTTCTCACTCACTCGTTGGTTTGATCAGGAAAAGTTGTATCTTTCAAACTTTCACATTTGTACAGCAGCCATCCTCTGCTACCATTGTTAGACGTTTTAGTTGCTGTGAAATGAAGAGTCTAAAGTTCTTGTTCCTTTTCACCAAACACCATTTATTTCACTTCCACAGTGGCGGGAACCACTCCGGCATCGGGCCGCCCCAAAGGTGCGGAAGTCTCCGCACCTTTAGGGGCCAAGCCCTCACCTTGATCAGCTAGGCCTGCGCCGGAGTGGTTTCCGCTCCGCCGGCTGGCGGGAAAGGCCTTTGGCGCCACGCTAGCCGGCGCCGAAAGATCTTCGCCGGGCGACGCATGTGCGGGAGCGTCAGCGGCTGCTGATGTCATCCCCGCGCATGCGCAGGGGAGGGGGTCACTTCCGCCTCCGCCATAGTGAAGACCATGGCGAAGGTGGAAGAAAAGGAGTGCCCCGCAGAACAGGCCCGCCCGCGGATCGGTGGGCCCCGATCGCGGGCCAGGCCACCGTGGGGGCACCCCCCGGGTCCAGATCGCCCCGCGCCCCCCCCAAGACCCAGGAGCCTGCCCACGCCGCCTTGTCCCGCGGTTCAAAAGGTGGTTTAATCCACGCTGGCGGGAGAGTGTTGACAGCGGCGGGACTTTGGCCCATCGTGGGCCAGAGAATCGCCGGGGTGGGCCCGCCGACCGGCGCGATTCCCACCCCCGCCGACCGGCGCGGCGCGATTCCCGCCCCCGCCAAATCTCTGGTGGCGGAGAATTCAGGACGCGGCGGGGGCGGGATTCACGCCAGCCCCCGGCGATTCTCCGACCCGGTGGGGGGTCGGAGAATCGCGCCCCTGATTCTGGGCATATGCAAATTGTCCAAGGTACATCAGCTAGTGTTGCTTTATCTTGCTTCATTATTTTACCTTGTAATACATGAATAAAGCCATTACTTTGTAACAAAAATTAAAAGTGCTGCAATGTGAAAATGCTGGTGAGAGGGCCATAGACAGTTCACTTGGGCCTCTGCTGAAGACTGTGTGTACCATCACGAAGAAGGTAAGATACAGATGATAGATAAAGTGCTACTCTGCTTCGGAAGAGGTGAAACAGTCAACCATGAACTGTGTATGGTGCAAAATCTTTCCTGAGAAATAGTGAACTCCACCTCAAACAACAAAATCATCTCAAATCCCAAATCACTTTTAAATACAGTCAGTGCTCAGGAATATTTGATGTACAGAGATGTATTTTGCGACTGTTTGAAAAGATAGACTCAACCCTTTCAGAACATGCAGAACGTCTGGCTGTATTGTTTCAGAAACCTCTCAGCTTGCCTTCCAGTCGCAAAATAAAACTGAACCACACCTAACTGCTTCAAGTCCTGGCTCCTATTAACTGCATCATCGTCTTAAACTGAACATAATGGGCGAAATTCTCCCCCAACGGCGCGATGTCCGCCGACTGGCACCCAAAACGATGCCAATCAGACGGGCATCGCGCCGCCCCCAAGGTGCGGAATGCTCCGCATCTTTGGGGGTCGAGCCCCAACATTGAGGGGCTAGGCCGACGCCGGAGGGATTTCCGCCCCGCCAGCTGGCGGAAATGGCGTTTGTTGCCCCGCCAGCTGCCGCGGAAATGACATCTCCGGGCGGCACATGCGCGGGAGCGTCAGCGGCCGCTGACAGTTTCCCGCGCATGCGTAGTGGGGAGAGTCACTTCCGCCTCCGCCATGGTGGAGGCCGTTGCGGAAGGGAAAGAGTGCCCCCACGGCACAGGCCCGCCTGCGGATCGGTGGGCCCCGATCGCGGGCCAGGCCACCGTGGGGGCACCCCCCAGGGTCAGATCGCCCCGCGCCCCCCCCTTGTCCCGCCGGTAAATACCTACTTTAATTTACGCCGGCGGGACAGGCAAATTCTTGGCGGGACTTCGGCCCATCCGGGCCGGAGAATTGAGCTGGGGGGCCCGCCAACCGGCGCGGCCCGATTCCCGCCCCCGCTGAATATCCGGTACCGGAGACTTCGGCGGGGGCGGGATTCACGGCGGCCAATGGCCATTCTCCGACCCGGCGGGGGGTCGGAGAATAACGCCCCCTGTCTCTAATTAACTACTCTGCAGGGAACCCTCTTTAATATTAACAAAAATCCATTAGCCCAAACTTTTATGATGTTTTAATTCACCTCAGGCTCCCAAAAAGCTGAGCTGTCTTGCAAACCAGGATTTTTAAAAACACTACTTCAGCAGTATACACCCATTAACCCAGGTTTGTATCCCTTACTGAACGAACAATATATAAAACAATATATCTGGAATTCCTATATTCATCCTTTAAAAAAATTAACCAGCAATATAAAAAGATGATTTCATTTTCCAAAGCATTTAAACTCTAAACATTACTCATTACTAAACACAGCCAATACCCCATAAGATACGTATCATCTGACATTTAAACATGCAAATTTAAACATGAGTGTAGTTCATTTCATTCTTTCTTTTCCACCTTCAAACGTTCCAAACTTCTCACATTTCAAAGTTGTGATAAAGCATCACATTTTCTCTTCCTGCTGCATGTATAATTTTTAAGTTAAATGGTTGTAACAATAAACTCCATCTGAACAATCTTACATTTCGATCCTTCAACATTTCCAAAAACTTTAATGGATTATGACCTCTATATACAATTGTCTGTGATGAATTGCCAGCAGCATAAATATCAAAATGTTGTAATGCCAGTACCTCACTCAATGTCTCGATGGTCGAATATTTCCTTTGATTAACATTTAGTTTCTGAGAAAAATAACCAACAATAACCTTTTGATTCTTTCGTCGTCTTCCTGTAACAGTGGGCACTAACGTTCAGATCACTCGCATTAATTGCCACCTTAAGTTGCGTGGTATAATTACGTGTCGTCAACACTGGTGCGGTGGTTAATTCAGTTTTCAGATTTTTGAATGCCTCCTGAAATTTTCTGTGCTTTTCCAGAAGTTCAATCAGTGAACCGTAAATCACACCCTAAGTGTGGCATTTTTCAGTGAGAAACTCTCCAAGCTCCAAATAAATGACTTGCGTGTGGGTGAACACAGATCTGGGGCGAAGTTCTCCCCCAACGGCGCGATGTCCGCCGACTGGCGCCAAAAACGGCGCCAATCAGACGGGCATCGCGCCGGCCCAAAGGTGCGGAATGCTCCGCATCTTTGGGGGCCGAGCCCCAACATTGAGGGGCTAGGCCGACGCCAGAGGGATTTCCGCCCGCCAGCTGGCGGAAATGGCGTTTGTTGCCCCGCCAGCTGGCGGAAATGGCGTTTGGTGCCCCGCCAGCTGGCGCGGAAATGCGGCGCATGCGCGGGATCGTCAGCGGTCGCCGACAGTTTCCCGCGCATGCGCAGTGGGGAGAGTCTCTTCCGCCTCCGCCATGGTGGAGGCCGTGGCGGAGGTGGAAGGGAAAGAGTGCCCGCACACGGATCGGTGGGCCCCGATCGCGGGCCAGGCCACCGTGGGGGCACCCCCCGGGTCAGATCGCCCCGCGCCCCCCCCCCAGGACCCCGGAGCCCGCCCACGCCGCCTGGTCCCGCCGGTAAATACCAGCTTTGATTTACGCTGGCGGGACAGGCAATTTCTGGGCGGGACTTCGGCCCATTCGGGCCGGAGAATTGAGCGGGGGGTCCCGCCAACCGGCGCGGCCCGATTCCCGCCCCCGCCCAATCTCCGGTACCGGAGACTTCGCCGGGGGTGGGGGCGGGATTAACGGCGGCCAACGGCCATTCTCCGACCCGGTGGGGGGTCGGAGAATGACGCCCCTGGATTGCGCCCAAACACCCGGTAGATATCACTCCACAAAACCCCCCACAAAATGACGCTTCGGGCGGGATTCTCCGTCCAGGGACATCCGGAGGTTCGGCATCGGGGCAAAACCGGGATCGACGCCGGGTGCCGAAACGATCGTGATACTCTGACACCCCTGCTGGCGGCGGGAAAGAGGTCCACGACTGCATGCTGGCGGGGGAGGTAAATAAATGCAAATGGTTCTTAATGACCCACTTTCATCCATTTAGTGGGCCGGGCACCTTATGCTCCTTCCTTCTGTGATTCTCCGGTCCCTGCAGCTGTGAATCACATAGGTGTAGATCATTTGTGGTCTCTACCAGTGTGGCCCTGGTATGGTGGACCTCACTTTGGGCCACGGGGGTAACCCCCAAGGAGTTACCTGCTTGGCCCACCGCAATGTCCACCGTGCCGGTAGGGACCATCTGGGCCTGACCGAGGGCTAACCTCCAGCCTCACAATGCACTGCCTGCCCATCCCTCCTCTACCAGACCCCCACCCTCCCTCGGGATCTCTGTAATAGGAGGACAGCCCACAGTGTCCCCCTGCCTAAAGGACCCCCCCCCCCCCAAGAGAGCCCCCCCACCCCCCCACACACAGGCCTCCTGCCCAGAAAAGACACCCTTGTCCCAAAGCTAGATTAGGGGCTGGATACTCCGAACCCCGCCGGGCCGGGGGGCGGCATGATTCCCGCCCCGACGCCGGCTGCCGGATTCTCCGGTGCAAGTTTTTAGGCGGGGGCAGGAATCACGCCGGTGGGGGGGGCCGTTGGCAGCGACCCCCCGGCGATTCTCCGGCCCGCGATGGGCCGAATGGCCGCCCATTTTTGGCGGGTCCCGCCGGCGTAAAATACACCAGGTCTGTACCAGTGGGACCTGTCACTGCAGGCGGCCTGCGGAGTCCTCGGGGGGACGTGGGGGGATCTGGCCCCAGGGGTGGCTTCCAAGGTGGCCTGGCCCGCGATTGGGGCCCGCCGTTCCCGGGCGGGCCTGTGCCATGGGGGCACTCTTTCCCTCTGCGCCGGCTGGTGTAACAGTCCGCCATGGCCGGCACGGAGGAGAACCACCCTGCACATGCGCTGGGATGGCGGCAGAACACGCTGACGCTCCCGCGCATGCGCCAACTCGCGCCGGCCGACGCAGGCCCTTTGGCGCCAGTTGGCGCGGCGCCAACCCCGCCGGCGCCGGCCTAGTCCCTGAAGGTGCGGAGAATTCCGCACCTTCCGGGCGGCCCAACGCCAGAGTGGTTCACGCCACTCCCCGACGCCGGTACGGCCCTCCCCACCTGGTAAGGGAGAATCCCGCCCAAGGTTTCTCACTGCCCTTGTCTGGCAAGCAGTCCAGACAGGGGCAATGAGAAGAATTACATCTTTAAAACTTAGCTTGAAGCTCCACATATCCATTCCTGGAAGGAGAGCAGCTGCGACCTGCATCTGGTTCCCACAGATCCATCAGCTGCAAGCCATTCATAGGTAATTAGTAGTGGTCTGTGATCAACAGCTTTTACAAACCATCTGTAGCTTTGATTCAGTCATCTCCCTCCATGGTTCAGTGACCTAAATGGTGAAACCCCAATGTTTACAAACATTGACCACATCAAAGAGAGGTAAGTGCATGCCAAGCACGACATGCATTCCAATCACTTAAGCATGTGATTTCACTACACTTACCTCTCTTTCAGATGTGGAAGAGAATAATTCTGAAGCTGACCTCTAAGCAGGCTGTTCTGAAAATTTGAGTCTGTACCTTCACATGTGAATAGCAATCAAAATATTCCTTTTGCAGATAAAACTTTGACTTTAATTATTGTAAGAACAAAGCTTTCAGAAGACATCTCAAAAATAATGAGTGCGATTCAGTGAAATTGAAACTAAGTCTGGCTTTGAGCGTGTTTGGTGGATGTTTCTCGGCGGCTGCAGCCTTGAGAGTCACCCCGCTTTTCACTGGTACATTGCCGGTTTTTTGAGCAGGAATGGCTCCTCGCAGATCAGGGCGCCATTTTGACTGGCAGCCCTGATCTCTGCATGCTCCCTTACAGGTCCCCCCTCCCCGGTTTCTGGACCCTCTTTAACCCTCAACCTTCTATTGGCCCCTGGAATCCCCCTCATCACCTCAATGGGCAAGGCCCCTCTGAGCCCTATTGGTAGTGCCAGTCTGGCACCCAGGCACATTGACACTGCCAGCCTGGCACTCTGGCAGTGCCCTTGGAGTGCTGGCAGTGACACCCCAGCACCCTGGCAGTGCAGGGCGTGACTGCCAAGGTGCCTGGGTGGCGGTTCCAGACTGGCAGTGCCAATGTGCCTGGGTAGGGGGAGTGCCCTGTCCCCAACCACCCGGGGTCTCTAATGGCCTGCGAGACTTCCCTGAGGTGCCGTCACTCCTGGTCCATGTTTGTGGAAACCAGTGCTAAATGCCGTCCTGTTGAGATCTCTCAGGCACTGGGTGAAAGTGGAGTCTGAAAGTGAGCCGAATGGCTAATTTAAATATGTTGATCTGGATCACATCCAGGAACAAGTCAGATAACTTGCGATTGGCCCGGCACGGAGCCTGTGTTGGAGATTGCGGGAGTCATCCGTTGCGGCCAGCTCCATGCTGGGCGCAACACGGTGGCTGAATTGTCCCCAATATTTTACATCTTAAACTGGGCATAATTCAACTAAGTGCTGATGGACTTGTGAAGTTGATTGGACAATAGGGACAATAGGAAATGATTATCGTGAATTCCATGTGGTAAGATAATTGTTAGACAACAAAGTTGTAAATTCTAGCTTGGAAGTATTGAAAAGTAACCAAAACAAGGGAATCTATAGTCAAGTGATGGTAAATAAAAAATTTACCTCTGAGAATAGCTGATGCTGAAGAGGACTGTGGCTGATCCTTATCAAAGTAAATAACTTTAAAATTGATGTGTCTTATCAGAGAATTTCTGGGAACCGGAGGAAACCGGAGTACATAATATATGTAGTTACAAACCATATTGTTAAGCTAATAGTGCTTGTTTTGTTTAATTCATATATATGTAATAAAGTTTGTGTTTCATTCAATCAATCGTCACACAGCTTTAACCAAAAGATACCCCAGACCTTGAAGTTAGTTCAATCTGATTTATTGAACCAGTAGCACAGTTAGCACAGTTCTCTATGAGTTCGACTCTCTGCTAACCTAAGTGTGGTTACTCTGTCTGACTGAACCAGACTAGCTCTTAGCCACGTGCTGGAGGTATGATACTGTACATACACCCTGACTCACACTGTAGATGTTCATCAGTGGAAAGAGGCAGAGTGTGAGTGCCTTGTGCCTTTTATGGTGAGATACCACCCCTGAGTGTCCTGCCTGCTCATTGGTCATGTCCTGTTCTCTGTGTTCATTAGCTGCCTGTCTGTATATCATTATCTGTATGTCTGCATATGATGACAGTTGGGAAAATGACAACATTTTGCAAGGATGGTGCTGTTGAGGGTTGATTGTTTGAGGAGAAACAAAATCGCAGCATATTGAAAGGAGAATGGGATAGAACCTGGAGAGAAGCACTGGGACCAGGAAAGGTCCCAGTGTGGCCAACAGTTTAGTGAGAATAGGCTCAAGGGAGCAGGAGGTGGACATCATGGACAAGGTCAATTCAGAGAAGGAATGAGGGTGATAGAAGATAAACTAGATACAAATGTGAATTCAGGACATTGACAATGTAGCGGTGGGTGGGGGTGGGAGGGGGAGGGGTGTCTACAGCAAGTTTGGCTTAGTAGGCCAGTGAAATTCAGAGAAGGAGGAGAAACCACTGATCCGATGGTTTCAATCTTAGTAAGAAAGAAGTCCATGTGTTGATTACATTTATTGTTGGAGATTAGCCTGGCGGGAGAGGGGTTTAAGAAGATGGTTAAGTGGTTCTTAGTTGACTAAAGAAGCAGGGGTTATTTGTCTTTCCAGGATGATATTGGTTTAAGGATTGAAATCTCTTATCCTTGTTTCAAACCTGTCCATAACCTAGCTCCTCCCTATCTGTGTAACCTCATACTACTCTCCAAGTTGTTCCAAGAGGCATTCACAATCCTTAGGCTAAATTCTTCAGATTTTCTGCATGGTCAAGGACAGGAGGCTATGGCTGCAAGAGAGGCAGTGGGCCATTCCAGCGGGGGGAGAAAAAAGGAATGTAGTAATAGCAAGGGCAGTTATGATTAGGGGGAATAGATACTGTTCCCAGTAGCCAAAAACAGAGTCCTGAAGGCAGTGTTGCCTGCCCAGTGCCAGGTTAAGGACATCACAAAACTGAAGAGGATCTTAGAGTGGGAGGAGAATGACCTCTAGTTGTTATGACGCATATAGGTACTAATGGCATAGGCAGGACTAAGAAAGAAGCTCTGCTAAGGGAGTATGAGTAGCTAGGGGCTAAATTAAAAAGCAGAACCACTAAGGTAATTTCTGGGTTACTACTTGAGCCATGAGCAAATTAGCATCAGGTTAATAAGATTAGTGTTGATTGCATGGCCTGAAGATTTGTGAAAGATTAATGGGTTTCGATTCATGGGGCACTGACAGCAGTACTGAGGAAGGAGGTTGCTGTCCCATTGGGACCACCTTCACCTGAACCTCACTGGGCCCCGAGTCCTGGCAAGTAGCATAACTAGGGTTGTAGGGAGGGCTTTAAATAGTGGGGGTGAGGGTGCACATGAGAGGAGATTTGGAAAGTTAAGGAGAAAGGACAAAATAAGGTAGTAACCAGGAAAGGACAGAATGTACAAACACAAAATGCATCAGCAAATAAGATCAGAATAGGAAAAATGGTATAAAGATAGAATTAAAGGCTCCTTATCTGAATGCATGCAGCATTCATAACAAGCTGGAAGAACTGATGCACAAATAGAAATAAATGAGTATGATATGATGGCCCTTACAGAGATGCAGATACAAAGTGACCATGATGAGAACCTTGAATATTCAAGGATATTTGACATCTCAGAAGGACAAGAAGAAAGGAAAATGAGGTGGAGAAGCTTTTAAGATACTCTTTAAAACCAACTGTTTGGTTAAGCTTTTGACAGGCTGTCTTTATATCAGTTGGTATCAAATTTGGAATGAAATGAAATGAAAATCGCTTATTGTCACAAGTAGGTTTCAAATGAAGTTACTGTGAAAAGCCCCTAGTCGCCACATTCCGGCGCCTGTTCGGGGAGGCTGGTACAGGAATCGAACCGTGCTTCTGGCCTGCCTTGGTCTGCTTTCAAAGCCAGCGATTTAGCCCTGGGTTTGCTGATGCTTTTACGAAATACTTTGAATGTTGTTAGAGTAGAGAAAGCAGCAAATTAAGTGTAAATTTAATAGTGTCTGGAAAAAGTAATATTTCTTGTTTTTGGAATCTCACTTGTCATATTGTATATAATGGAAACAAACTTGAGAGGCGGGGACTGTTTTAATGCAATTAGAGATAGAAAGCCAGCAAAGGACAAACACCAGTTAGAAAGGTGTGAAGGCAAGTGGTTTGATATGTTGATGACCGTGGGTGTTTGAGAACTTACATAAGAATTTACATGAGGCAAAGTAAAGGATGGCCTGAAGTTGGCTGTTGTGTTTCAAAAGGGAACCTATAATTGGAAGATTGTAAACAGATGAAGAAAGGTAGAGTATGTTTACTTTTAAAATATAGCAACCATAAAGATAGTGGCCATAAAGTAAAAAAACTGGTTAATCAATTCTGGGTAGAGGACTGCTGAGAGATTGCCAGAAACAACAGAGGGTAAGATCAAAGGGGGGAAAAACACTGCACACTGTGTGGGGGCTGGTAGCTGGTAAGATCTCAAAAAAGACGTAGGGTGGACACGGTCAGACCGGGAGAGACAGTTTGCTGTCACCCTCAGAGAACACCTCAAGAGTCACAGCGGACTGTGTGGTAAAGTGTCTGGAATTTTATGGATCAGAAAATCCAGAAGCATTGTTACCATTTTAGCTCTTGAGTTATTTAAGCCTGTTCGGATAGGTTCAAAAAGTACTGTTGACAGTGTCAAGGTGTTCTTGTGTTTCAAGTGAAATTTTGAAAAATGTCTTTATTTTAATAAAAGTTGTACTTCAATATGAAATTGTCACAATTGGTCTGAGAAGTTACTTCCTGATTTTATCAAATCCCCTCAATGCAGAAGTTGCAAAACTGTTCTGGCAACTGCTTCAAATTTCCCTTTGGAATCTGGGAAGTTCGGCAGTTGGTATCAGCCGTGCCATAACAAGAGGTGATAAGAAATGATTTCCTTTGGCTGAAGGATCAGCAACCAGACCACCCAGACTTAAGATGCACAGACACTGGCAATTGAGTCAGAGGTGAGATGAAGATCAATGTTTTTTTACTCAGGTATGATGTTCTGGAATACTCTTGTTTGAAATAGTGTTGGAAGCAGATTCAGTGGTTACTTTACTTTCAAAAGTGAATTGGATAAATATTTGAAGGGGAGAATAGGGCTTTGTGGAAAGAGAGGAGGAGGACTGAATGTGACTAATTGGATAGCTTTTTCAAGGAGCAGCTCATGTGCAATGGGATGAATGGGCTCCTTCTGTGCTCAACGATTCTCTGACTATGATTCAGCAGAAAGAGTAGAAACTTGAACTAGCGGTTTTGCAAACATCTCAATGCACAGGCAGAGCTTATGCATTAGTGGGCACAATAGCTGCATCTCTCTTTCCAGCTACAGCAAGCATGTTTATGATCCAAGCATGGAAATATGACCAAGGTATGGGAGGCATTTGGGAGATTAATTCTGTCTCTCAGAATTGCTTTCAATAGTTCCCCCACCACTGAGGTTAGACAACTGGCCTGTAGTTTCCAAGTTTATCCCCTCCTCCCTTCTTGAGTAATGGTACCGCTCTAGCTATCCTCCAGCCCTCCAGTACCTCTCCTGTGGCCAGAGAGAAATTGAAAATAATTGCCAGCCCCTCTGCTATTTCCTCCTTTGCCTCACTCAGCAGCCTGGGATACATTTCGGGCTGGATTCTCCGATGTTGTGGCGATGTCCGCAGGATCGGTCTGGACTTACGACCAGAAAGTCGGCTCCGCACCCACACCGATCCTCTGTCTGGTGGGGGGCTAGCAGCCCCCGGCTTTACCTGTGGATATGGCCGGGTCTGTGGCCACGCATGCGCATGGCGAAGGCCTTTGGCGGCCATGCCGTGCAACTTGCCGCCGGCCGCGTGGGGACCCAGCCTGCCAAAACCTGCCCCCCTTTAACCAGCCTCGCCACCCCTGGATTTCACCATTCTCCCCTGCATTTCATTATTGAGCCTATTAGCAGAAAGCACGGGAGAAAATCAACGTGATTGATTGGAGGAGTAGCAAGCAGCAGGAAGGTGGCGCAAGAGCTTGAGTATCAGAAACGCCTATTTTTGGGAACTCCTGGAGGTCAGCAAGAAAATAAGCATCCTTGGAAATTAACGTCACACGATTAAGAGAAAAGTAACCCTAGAGTCATCTGGGGAGGTAGTGGTAGAGTGGTATTGTCGCTGGACCATTGATCCAGACACCTAGGTAATGTTCTGGGGACCCAGGATCAAATCCCACCATGCGGATAGTGAAATTGGAATTCAACAAACAATGCGGGAATTAAGGGCGCTATTCTCCCTCCCCACACCGGATGGGAGAATTGACGGGGCGCCGCGCGAATCCCGCCACGCCGCCCCGACCCGACCCCCGCACACGATTCTCCCACCCCCCGGAAACCAGCGGCGTGCGATTCGCACCGGGCCCCTTGGAGAACCGGCGAGCGGAGATTCTCCGGCCTGGATAGGCCGAGCGGCTGCTACGACACGACAGGTTCCCGACGGCGCCGTCCACCCCTGGTCGCTGCCGGCGGGAACTCTGCGGGAACGCTGGGGGGGCAGCCTGTGGGGGAGGGAGGGGAGCTCCTTCACCGGGATGGCCTCCGATGGGGTCTGGCCCGCGATCGGGGCCCACCGAACAGTGGACCGGCCTCTCCCCCCGCCCTGGGCCTACCTCCAACCGCGCGCGGCCCCAGAACACCGCCACCATGTTGGTGAGGGGCCAGCGTGCGTAAGACGTTCACCGCGCATGCGCAGGATGGCGCGGCCCAACTGCGCATGCGTCGGATTGGGCTGCCCCGACTGCGCATGCGTGGGTTGGCACGGTGCCCATTTGGCGCCACGTAAGGACGCTGGAGCGGCGTGAACCGCTACAGCGCCGTGCTGTGGGGCCAGAATAGGTTGTGCCCGGGCCCTGTTTGCGCCATCACGACGGCGCGAACACTTGGCCTCCATATTGGAGAATCGGCCCCTAAAAGTCTAATGATGACCATAAAACCATTATAAATTGTCGCAAAGCCCACCTGGGTCACTAATGTCCTTTAGGGAAGGAAATCTGTCGTCCTTACCTGGTCTGGCCTATATGTGACTTCAGCAATGTGGTTGATGCTTAAGTGCCCTCAGGGCTGGGCAATAAAGGATGACCCAGCCAGTTTCACCCACATCACGTGAACAAATAAAATAAAATAACCACTTACTCTCATTCTCCCTGTACCCCTATTCCTTTATTATGACATGTAAATCTTGTACACTTCCAACAAATCTTCAATCTCCTTTGCTCCGAGGAAAAGAACCCCAGTTTTTCAAACTGTAACAAAGTTATGCCCCACTTTATTTTTGAAAATATGATTTTTCAATGTTTAACTGACTGGAAATGTTGCATTTTGAACTGAGACAGAAGGAAGTACAATGCAAAGTGCTCGACGTTGAAACAGTAGGTGGAATTTTCTACTCAAAAAACGAAGAGTAGTGGCGAGCAGGAAATTAAGCGCAGCTCTCGCGAGCCGGCAGGGCGAGCTGCTGCTCCAGATGATCCACTTATCATCTCATTCTGTATGCATAAATGTGCATCTCGTCATATCTCAGGGCAGGCTGGGTCAACGTTCTGCGTATAATATCGAAAGGGCACACATACACACACACACACACACATTCATTCTATGTAGCACAGGACTTTGTTGTGGCAACTGATAGCCCTCCGAAGAGACAAACGCTCAGCACCAAAGTGCCTGGAGAGGTTGTTCCTGGCAGTTAAGGGCCAGCGGGGGTCCTCTACCTCTGTGATGGGAGCCGTCAGGGAGGTCAGTGCCTGTAGATGTCAGAAAAGGACCTCCCTCCAGTGCTGAAAGGGATAAATGAACTGATCTGCTCGGCCTGGCTAAGCCAACCTTCCTCTCACTCTCATTTTGCACTCTGATAAGGCCATCAGGCATTTGTAGGATTATAGTCCACAGGGATCTCACAACATGGGCGGCATGGTGGCACAGCAGTTAGCAATGCTGCCTCTCAGTTCGCTTCTGGCCTTGGGTGACTGTGTAGAGTTTGCATGGTCTTCCTATGTGTGCGTGAGTTTCCGCTGGGCGCTCTGGTTTCTGTAGCCACCTAAATTGGCCAACTCCCGATTTAAAATGGCGAACGGCAAAGGCTGATGGGAAAGTCAGCCAACACAGACAGAAACCAGCAGGTGCGGGTTTGTTGTGTATTTAACTCTGCAAAAGCCCAGACAGCATCGATACCAGCGACCATCAGCATAACAATGTAGCAGCCATCGACATACTGATGAGCAATCCCCGGGAACAATGGCAACATTTGGGACACTAAAAACTAAGCCAGACTCCCCGGCGCCAGCAGGAGTCAACACAAAAGAGGTTAACGAACACCTCAAGACTGCCCATCGATCAGGGAACCGCTCCAGTATTGGAGAAATCGAACCAAGCGATTGGAACGAAGTCCAATCACCTAGAACCAGGTACAGGGTCTGCCCCGAAAGGTGGGAAGCCCCTGGGGACTATAAGAGTTAAGCCCCAAGTTCAACTCGCTCTCTTCATCTCTTCGTCCTGCCCGGGTCACCCAGCAACGCGAACCAACCTTGAACGTGACCGGTGCAGTGACCACTGAAAGAAGTAAGTCTTAATTCAACACTCGCTACGAGATAGGCGCTCCTAGCTACCAATCCGTACCAACTTCGAATCCCGCAGACTCAGAACCCGAACGAAAGGCCATTTGTTCCCCTGACCTGGTGGGCCAGTCCGAAGTTAAGTATAGGCCTGTTAGTTGTAGAAGTAGCTTAGACGTAGAATTTGTGCATGAGTAGCGATTACTGTGTATAATAAATGTGCTTTGATTGAATCTTACTAATCGGTGTATTGAGTTATTGATCATTACTTGGACTTGAACCTCGTGGCGGTATCATAACGATACCTGGCGACTCAAGAGCAAAGGTAATAAAACAGAGCAATTGAACCAACCGGAAAGTTAGCAACATTTCCTCCTAAAGTCCAAAGATGTGCAGGTTAGGTTGGATTGGCCAAACTAAATTGCCCCTTGGTGTCCAAAAAATATGCAGGTTAGGTGGGGTTGCAGGGATAGGACGGAGGACATAGGTAGGGTGTTCTTTCAGAGGGTTGGAGCGGACCTGATGGGCCAAATGACCTCCTTCTGCACTGTAGGTCACGGTGGCATAGTGGTTAGCACTGTTGCCTCAAGGCACCAGGTACCCGGGTTTGGTTCCTACGTCGGGTGACTGTGTGATTTTGGACATTCTCCATGTATCTGCGTGGGTTTCCTCTGGGCGCTCCGGTTTCCTCCCACAGTCCAAAGATGTGCAGGTTAGGTGGATTGGCCATGTTTTTTCTTCTTTTTTTTAAGAGTACCCAATTTATTTTTTTCCAATTAAGGGGCAATTTAGTGTGGCCAATCCACCTACCCTGCACATCTTTGGGTTGTGGGGCAAAACCCACGCAAACACGGGGAGAATGTGCAAACTCAGAGCCAGAGCCAGGATTGAACCTGGGACCCTGGCACCATGAGGCAGCAGGGCTAACCCACTGCGCCACCGTGCTGCCTAGGATTGGCCGTGTTAAATTGCCCCATAGTGTCCAAAGGTTGGATGGAGTTGCAGGAATAAGGTAGGGATTGGGCCTAGCTAGGGTGATCTTTTGAAGGGTCGGTGCAGACTTGATGGGCAGAATGGCCTCCTTCAGGACTGTAGCGATTCTATGAATCTATGTAGGGATTCTATGGATACCAGCACGAGTGACATCATCACTGAACCTATCACACACACTTCAACATCTTCATCTCTAGCCCTTACATAGGTCCACTCAGCACACACAGAAACCAGAGATATTTGTAATTTGACTTGTCTTCATCTTGCTCACAGTCTGTCCATCTGTCTTTACACAGGACAAGATCGCCCACAACAATAGGAAGAGATCAAAGACAAAAGGGGGAATGTCGGAGTTGAGGTAATTTGCCCCATTGAGGAGCAGGCGACAGAGCTGGCTGGTGAGGACGGCAAAGGCAATATCACCGTCTCCTAACATGCCAGTGGGGGTCCATACAGTTGTCTTTTCCCACCCGCCAACACTGAATGCTATATAATGTAGGTGACTCACCAGCCAATCACTAGTTATCTCTTCTCTCTGTTACAACCATTAGCAAGAAAAGGTGGAAGGACAAAGCCAATGAGCTAATCAGCCCCAGCCCAGAGCACCCCAAATGAGAATCTCTCGGAAACATCCGAAGAAGACCCATCACTGTGATCACCTGCACCCTCCTCAAGCACAGAGACACACACATCAGTGGAACTTAGTTTTACAGCGAGCTTGGAGTCATCACCTGGCACAGCAGACGGAAGCAATGACAGCCAAGGTCACCAACACTCAGAGAGGCCAGACTCCTACAGAGTCTGAATCTGATAACAAGCCTCTGAAATCGGCCTTGAGAGATGTTGGACTCCCAACGATGGGCAGGGTTGTCAGAGGTCATTACCAGATTAGAACGGAGGATGGAGGAGTCCATTCACGTTCTCTCGAGGTCACCATTGGAAAGGTGGTGTCCGCCAGTTATCAGTTTGTGCCGGATATGCGCTCGGACCTGCACGTCATTACACTAGCTATGAATGAGATCCAGCAGTGGCTAGGTGAGAGGGGAACATGGTACCTCGATCTCCCTCCAAGAGTTCCCCCCTCAAGGAGTCGGGGAGGGTCCCTTGGGCAGCCACAGGGAGGAGGATCATCAGCCAGGCTCCCGGAGTAATCTACACAGGACTCCAATGCTGTCCAGCTGCTCAACATTCTATCTGCCCATGGCCGTAGCAATCCCAGCTGCTCAGGCCGAAAAGGAAGCCCAAAGTAGGCTGGTACCTTCCAGGCCTCGGGCCTCCAGAAGATGCCTGCCAAGGTAATCCCAGACAACAGGACATAGCAGTCAGCAGGCTACCTCCACATCTGCTGTGGATGTTGAGATGCACCTAGATGTAGTGAAAGGAGAAAGAAAATCAAGAAGTACTGAGAACACAATGGTAGCATGGGTATATACTTTGCACATCTGTAAAACATTTTTGCTTATTTGAAAGTCTCCTCTAGTGAATGGCTCTTCTATTTTATGCAATGCTCCGAGGTCATCCAAGTGTCACTTATTTCCCATCGTGTCCCTCAGCAGCATTGTGTTTTGCCCAGTAAGTTCAGAAAGCCCTCTTTATGCCATATCAACATGGTGTTTGGATAATTCATATGTAAGCCTTGCATCAGAGAATCATATTGTGTGCCCTTCTGAGTATAGGTTTTGCAATTTTGTTTATTTTCCTGATTCTGTTGCACTGAAGTCTGTTCTCTGTGAATGTTATCGGTTTTAATGGTGAGCCTCGTTGGAGTCATTCCAATCTGGTGGCCTTCATGTAAGGTCTATCAGGGTTGCATGTGGTTTACAGTTTAAGTAATAGTGTGTGACCTTAGTCATTCATGGTGGCCTACAGTATGACGCTGTGACTGCGTTTATGGCGAAAAATTACCCCTACAATACTTACCACTCTACATCTCTATGATGCAGAGCTATAGACCACTTGGTGACTCCTAAATTATTTGCATGACGGCCACGACTATGTAATATAGGTGTGTGCCTAGCTTCATGATGTTGGCTTATTACATGTGAGGATGCTAGTTTGCACTTGAAGGTCTCGCGCACGTTGCTTGACAAACTCCTGTGCTCGCTCTCGGTAGGATAGTCAACATGGTTATCTAATAGTGACAGTGCCATCAGTATCCAAAGATTCGTCATGTGTATCTTAATCTGCTTGAATGAAAAAGTAGAGGCCATTAATGGGACAAGTTTGAAGCTTCAGTTGTGCTCTTTATTATCAACAGCGTCACTAAGTAATTCTTAAAGACAGCGTCAAAACTAACTGGACCACCTCACTTGCAGATGCCAAAATAATGGTGGATGTGAACTTGGGGAACACCACATGAAAACTGGGTCATGAGTGCTTGTGAATGATCAAACAATGGTGCCGTTAAAGTTCTCTCTGCGAATATAATAGTAATCAGTCTCGCAGGCTCAAATCCATGATAGACAGTGACAGATCACAGAATCCTAAAGAACATGCTGGGGACTCAGTCTGAGGATGAGGCTGGAACATTATTCGTGCATGAGAGATGACCTTTGCAGCCTGGATTCAGATCTGTCCTGAGACAGTCAAACGAGATCCAGCGATGATTGTCCTACTTGAAGCACCTTGCAATACTCCAGCTATACTGCCATGAATGCGCTGATGTTTGCAGTGCTACACCTGTCTTTTGATGGCTGCATTGACAATGAAATGCTGGCGCAATGATTGAAAGAACTGCACCATATCTACTTGCTTTACAGTGAACGCTGGTGGAGTTTAGATCCCATTACAGAATGACCACATACTCCAGAGGCCGCCTAGCCTTCCAAAGCCAAGGCCAAGCAAGATTGTGACTGCTCATTCTGAGATTGGTGTCCTTCATTGAGATATTGAGAATGGCAGAGAAAGTGCTAATTTCCAGTCTGCATGGAGGAGCCAGGTGCAATGGGTTTGTATGAGCTGCTCACCTTCATCATCTGGAACCTTGTCGGGCAGCACTGTAGCACAGTGGTTAGCACAGTTGCTTCATAGCTCCAGGGTCCCATGTTTGATTCCTGGCTAGGGTCACCTTCTGCATGTTCTCCCCGTGTCTGCGTGGGTTTCCTCCTGGTGCTCCGGTTTCCTCCCACGGTCCAAAGATGTGCAGGTTAGGTGGATTGGCCATGCTAAATTGCTCTTAGTATCCAAAAAGGTTAGGTGGGGTTATTGGGTTACGGGGATAGGGTGGTGGCGTGGACGTAAGTAGGGTGCTCTTTCCAAGGGCTGGGGCAGACGCGATGGGCCGAATGGCCTCCTTCTGCACTGTAAATTATATGATTCTATAAGTGTCTCGTGGGCAAATAGACCGCACCTGGCCAGTACAATGGATCTTCCTGGGGGACATCAATATTGTCAACCTCTTCAAGCTCATCCCTTTCTAATTACTCATTGGAGGAGATGTACAGCTCTCCATCTGGCAACTCATTCCCCCGCTTTGCAGCGGCAGGTTGTGTGGAGAGCAGCAAATTTTGATGATTCGGTAGAGAACTGCCCAAATCAGGCAGCTGAAACACGCATTCAATGGTCTGTTCAATCAAGGAGGTTGTCGCAGAATGAGCTGCATTCTACCTCCCCTCTGAAGTACTCTAGCTGCCAAATGGGCATCATTGGACATGCCTTTATCACCGATGAGTCAACATTGCACCAAGGGCTCACGAAGATCTATTGCACCTGCGAGTGATTCAATATGTTAGAGTTGTGCAAACTCCCAGGGTACCTCGCACAGATCTGCGTATTTGCGTTGGTGATCACAGATCAGTTGCATGTTGAAAGATTGGAAACCTTTTCTGTTAATGAATCATTGTCGCTGCTGCCAGAGTGCTCTTAGTGCCACGTGTGTGCAGTTGATGGCACCCTGCACCTATGGGAAGTCAGAGGTCTCGTATGCATTTATGAGCAGAGGTTTGTGACATTCTGCAAACGTCCCCAACGGAACCCTGGAAAGAGCCAAGTAGGGCAGACAACATTGGAACCACTGGCAATGGATGGCCTCCCAGTCCGTGAGGCATCAGATCCACCTGGAGATGTGGTGAATGTGAGCCGCCACATCCCTTGACAAGCAAAGGTTGTCCTTGGGTTGCGCCAAATGCCTCCGTGAAATTTGTCCGTCCTCCTCAACTTCTGGGTTTTCATGAGGCCCCATTGGCCCATGTTCCTCAGGGTGAGGCTCTTCCTTTTTTCCCTGCCTGATGGCGACGGGCCGGTCTTCTCCTTCTCAGTTGCATGAAAGCTAAGGCAACATTACCTGCAGGCCTGCTTTTGCCACTCCTACTCGTGTCTGTGAGAAAAATAGTTCAGAGACATGATTGAATATTCCCTTGCAATGATCAGCTTCTGTAATAAGTCCACGGAGGCAGAAGTCCCTTCACCAGAATCCCTTTTATTAACAAAAACAACAGCCGAACAACCAGGTGCATTCAGCTGGTGTTTACACTGGGAGTGCAGAGGATCTGACACTCCATGTTCTATACAGAGAAAGGGGTTTCCTGATTGGGCCACTAATCAGGGAACTCGTATTCCAATTGGCCAATCTCAAAGACTTGGTCTAAGTCATTACACCTTCCATTGCCTGGCCAGCGAGTCATTGTGAATCCTTTGGGTCTCCCTCTTTCCTGGCATTCCATCCCCAGAACCAACCTTGCAGCTGTAGCACAAACTAAACCCCCCCCCCAAATATGATAGTCAATTCAGGAAGGGGTTGGATCTGATTGAGTGCAGCCAAATGCTTCAGTCAGGGCACTGTCAGGCTGCTTCCTTTGGAGTAGACTAGATCCCACCCTTGCACTAATTTAATGACTGTATTCATTCAGCGGTGTAAATCCTGAACCTCTTAACTGTAATGTTTTGGGATGTCTGGAATATTTTGCATTTCTACTTTAGCCGTGGCCCCTTTATAGTTGGATCCTTCTGACCTTTGAACATTCCTATGAGAGGGACAAATGGTCAGTCATATTCAAGGTACATTTGGCCGCAAGCCGTAATGGATTCTCACAAGAATACAAGTACGTTTAAAAAAAAATTTAGAGTACCCAATTATTATTTTTTTCCCAATTAAGGGACAATTTAGCGTGGCCAATCCACCTAACCTACACATCTTTGGGTTGTGGGGGTGAAACCCCGCAGACAAGGGAAGAATGTGCAAACTCCACATGGACAGTGACCCAGGGCCGGGATTCGAACCCGAGTCCTCAGCGCCGTGAGGCAGCAATGCTAACCACTGCGCCACCGTGTTGCCCTAGAATACAAGTAAGTTGCAGTGTCCAAAACCTTCAATTGGCATTTGGGTCTTCCTAATTTCATGCAACTGAGCCTTCTTTTCCCTGTACTAAAGTGAAAATCATTAGGTTGCCCCTTCCATCGGCCCAAAAGTGCAGTAGTCGACTCCTCCCAGAAGCCATCAGACCCCTTCCCTGGTCATTTTTGTTTTCAAGGCTATCTTTCAAATGCAACATTGCATCAAATGTCGTGGTTGTGTCGCTCCAGTTCTCCGATGAAACAATCTTTTAACTCCCTCCTGTTACCATCCAAGTCCTTCCTATCATTGATGAAGAGCATAATGTACTCTGTTTACTTTCCTGCCTCCCCCTCCCCTCTCCATCTTGAGGCACTATACATAGTGACCAGCCAAGATTCTTCTCCTGTGAGGCCGCGGGCCCTCCTCTTACTTATGAGTTCCCCATTACAGGCTGCAAATGCCTCATCTGATTGCGACTGTGCCTTCTGCCATCCAGTAACAAGCAGCCAACCCCCAGGATCAAAATGTGCGAGGGATTGACCATGTCCTGTACATCATGTTGTGCATGACCATCACAGCATGGGCAGGGCCTCCCCATCCCTGGACTGGGACCAAGACAAGCATGATAGACATGGCCTTGTACCATGGTACACATTGCCCCAGGACTGCCTTTAATTTCTGGCCCCAGCTATGTGGTGCACACTGCCCCAGATCTACCTTTACTTTCTGGCCCTCACTACATTGCTTACCCCTTCCCACCTTTCCCTTTAACTTCCCCACTGGTGGTGTCAATAAAATCTTCAGAAGAGGTAACAAGCTGAGAACTTGTAGTCTCTCTCCCTCTGTGTCATCCGGTTTAAGAAGCCAACTCTGCAAGAAACAATTCTGGTGAAAGGGTTCTGCTGAACAGATGCACGAAAGGTGCTTCTCCTCCTAAGAACTCAAAATTAGGCTCTTTTAATCAAAATAGCCTGCAAGAACAGGGGAAAGAATCATCCCCTCACCCTCTCCTATAGAAGCACAAGGAGCGATGCCGAACAACAGCAGTTCCAGAGGCCAAAGAGACGCAAAAAACCAAGAAGCCAAGAGAAGCGAGTGAACAAGATGGCAGACCCGCGAGGCGAAGTAATGCCAGCCACACCCGAATGAGAGCGATCAACAAGCCGCACACGGAACTCCACCTCGCTGGAGGGTGAATGGAAGAAGTTCCTCACCAGGGAGCTAAGGGAGCTCTTGGAAGACATCAAGGCCGACATAAAAGCGGCGGTCATGGTGGCGGTTGCGGAGGTCCTGGACAAGGCAGAAAGGCAAATAGAAGCCAAGGGAAAACCAGCAAAGAACTTGAAAGGACCTCAACAGACCCAAGCGACCAGATCGTCGCCCTATAGATGGAGATAGCGAGGTTGATGGCAACAGAGACCAAGAGAACTGGCCACGGTGCCAAAATCTGAGGATAGTGGGCCTGCCCGAGGGAACTGAAAGCAGGAACTTCACGGAGTATGTGGCATAGATGATGGGAAATCTGGTGAAAAGGGACAGATTCCACAACCCGCCAGAGATAGACAGAACCCACAGATCGCTCTGGGCGAAACCTAGGGCCGGGGAGCAGCTGTGGGCAATAATCGCCAAGGTGCATCGTTACCAGGACCGGGAAAGAATCCTGCGCCTGGCCAGGCAGACAAAGACCTGCAACAAGGAAGGACACCAGATTTGAATATATCAGGACATTGGGGCTGTTCTGGCCAGCGTCGGGCAGAATTTAACAGAGCAAAGGTGGCCCTGTACAAAAGCGGGGTGAAATTTGGGATGCTATACCCAGCCAAACTATGGGTCAGTTTCCAGGATGGAACATTAGTTTTCGGCCCCTGCGAACGTGGACAAATTCATCCAAGAGAACGGCTTGTGCAGGCAGCAACATAGGCAACAGTGAAAAGGTCACCCAGAGAGACCAAAACACGAAGAGGCAATTTGCGCCAGATTGTACTGCCTCTCACTGACTCTCAAACCAAAACACAGAAAGGAGGAGGTTAGGGCAGCAAACCGCAGGAGAGGGTGAGGATGACCAAGAGGGGGAAGATGAGTAAGGGCAAAGGGTAGGCTTAGACCGACCCCAGGAGTGGGGCCACCATACTCGCAGGAAAGCTTGTGCCAGGAGGTATGGGTGGGGGGGGGAGGGGGAAGGCCGTGGCGCATCTCCCGCCAGGGAGAGAGCGCCTGCGACAAGGAGGCTACACACCACTAATAGGAGGACAGTTAGGGAGGTAGACGGGGTGGGGGGAGAGCAGGCAGGGGGTGGGGGGTGTGCAACAGTCGGGCGGAAGGGAGGGTGGGACGGGGAGAAGCAGAACCATAGGGGGAACAAAGGGGCAAGGGGAGGGAAGTGCTCCAGGCTGGCTACAACAGGCCGCACATGGCAACGAGAAACAAAATGGCACCATAGACAGCCACTTTGGAGGTCGCCAAACAAAGGGCGGCACGATTGCACAGTGGTTAGCATTGTTGCTTCACAGCGCCAGGGACCCGGGTTCGATTCTTGGCTTGGGTCACAGTCTGCATGTTGTTCCCATGTCTGCATGGGTTTCCTCCGTGTGCTCCAGTTTCCTCCCACAAGTGGCAGCAAGGGGGCAGCATGGTAACATTGTGGATAGCACAATTGCTTCATAGCTCCAGGGTCCCAGGTTCGATTCTGGCTTGGGCCACTGTCTGTGCGGAGTCCAAAGATGTGCAGATTAGGTGGATTGGCCATGATAAATTGCCCTTAGTGTCCAAAATTGCCCTTAGTGTTGGGTGGGGTTACTGGGTTATGGGGATAGGGTGGCGGTGTAGACCTTGTGTAGGGTGCTCTTTCCAAGAGCCGGTGCAAACCCGATGGGCCGAATGGCCTCCTTCTGCACTGTAAATTCTATGAAATTCTATAAGTCCCGAAAGACGTGCTTGTTAGATGAATTGGACATTCTGCGGGTGGGGAAGTTAAAGGGAAAGTTGGGAAATTAAGGGCAGCACTGTAGCACAAGTGGATAGCACTGTGGCTTCACAGCGCCAGGGTCCCAGGTTCAATTCCCCGCTGGGTCAGTCACTGTCTATGCGGAGTCTGCACGTTCTCCCTGTGTCTGCGTGGGTTTCCTCCGGGTGCTCCGGTTTCCTCCCACAGTCCAAAGATGTGCTTGTTAGGTGGATTGGCCATGCTAAATTGCCCTTAGTGTCCAAAAAGGTTAGGAGGGGTTATTAGGTTATGGGGATAGGGTGAAAGTGAGGGCTCAAGTGGGTCGGTGCAGACTCGATGGGCCAAATGGCCTCCTTCTGCACTGTATGTTCTATGTTCTATTCTGCATTCTCGCTCAGTGTACACGAACAGTACACAGTAACTTCATTGCAGTGTTAATGTAAGCCTACTTGTGACACTAATAAAGATTATTAAAAGGGAAACCCCGGAGTGCAGGGGCTCACCCACATGGCATACACCGAGTTGGCGGCCATGTTGGGTGGCCCCTTGACAAAGGGAAACCCCGGCGCGTATGCGTCCGGCCTCATGGTTAGTACGGTGACTGAGGCCATTTTGAATGGTCGGATGGCCCCCTTAAGAATGAAAAGCACAGAGTGCAGGGGCGCTTTCTCATGACAAGCATGATTGATCCTGCAGGAAGGGCGGTGTTGGGGGAAAACCCCATGACAATAGTCACCTGGAACGTCAGGGGACTTAACGGCCCAGTGAAAAAATCCAGAGTCTTCGCCCACCTGAAAAGTATGAAAGCTGTCATATTCTTCCTCCAAGAGACACACCTGAGGGAGAAGGACCAACTGCTGATAGGAAAGGGCTGGGTGGGACAGACGTACCATTCTTCCTCCGGGACGAGAGCCGGGGTAGCCATACTGCTTAATAAGAGGACAGTATTTACCGTGACGATGATGGTTGCGGGCCCAAGGGGACAGTACGTCATGGTCAGCGGTGTCCTGAATGGGGCACCAGTGGTCCTTGAGAACATATACGTTCCCAACTGGGACGATGGAGTTGAGAAGACTATGGCGGGAATCCCTGACATAGGCATGCACCGACTAATCATGGCGGGGGGACTATAACGGTGTACAGAACCCACAGGTGGACAGATCAAACCCAAATCAGGAAGGACCTCAAAAATGGAGCAGATGGGGGCAGTGGACCTGTGGTGGTTCACACGCCCAAGGGGGAAGGAGTTCCCCTTCTCCCAGATACACAAGGTGTACTCGTGCATTGACTTCTTTGTGGTGGGAAAAGCGGTGCTTACAGGGATAGTAAGAATGGAATACTCCGTGATCGTAATCTTGGAGTCGGACAGTGCCCAACTCCCCTCATGGACATGGCCCCCCCTTGCCGACAAGGCTTATTGCGAGAAAATGACACAGGCCAAAGACAGGTATATTACCAATAACCAGAATGCAGAGGTCTCACGTTCCATGTTCTGGGAGATACTGATGACTGATAAGGGGTAAGATTTCGCTTATAAATCGCGCAGAGACAGGCAGGATAGGGTAGCTAGGCAACAACTGGTCAACTCCAGGAAGGACCGACGGTACTTCACTGCCCGAACGTAGAGCTTCTGGCGGAGAGGAAAAAGCTACAAATGGACTTTGACCTGCTCTCCACTAGGAAGGCAGTGCACCAACTCCACCAGACTCAGGGGACCTTGTACAAGCACGGAGACACAGCCAGCCTCCTGCTGGCTCACCAGTTGAGAAAGCAGGCAGTCACGTGGGAAATAGTACAGATTAGGGACAACAATGGCAGACTAGTAGCCGAACTGGAAAAAGTCAACAAAGCATTTGAGGCCTTCTACCGGGGGCTGTACACCTCCAAGCCCCCAAAGGGGACTCGAGGATGAAACAGTTCCTCGACGGACTGGATATACCAGTCTTTGGGGGAGGATAGAAAACGGGCCTGAAGCACCATTCGAACTGGGAGAAGGCAGCACGGTAGCACAGTAGTTAGAGGCAGCACGGTAGCACAATAGTTAGCACAGTTATTTCACAGCTCCAGGGTTCCAGGTTCGATTCCCGGCTTGGGTCACTGTGCGGAGACTGCACGTTCTCCCTGTGTTTGCGTGGGTTTTCTTTGGGTGCTCTGGTTTCCTCCCACAGTCCAAAGATGTGCAGGTTAGGTGGATTGGCTATGCTAATTTGCCCTTCGTGTCCAAAAAAGGTTAGGTGGGGTAACAGGGATAGGGTGGAGGTGTGGGGATAGGGTGGAGGTATGGGCTAAGGAAGGGTGCTCTTTCCAAGGGCCGGTGCAGACTCGATGGGCTGAAAGGCCTCCTTCTGCACTGTAAATTCTATGATTCTATGAATCTCTGATTCTATGAAGTCATGGAGAGCATTAACTCCATGCAGGCGGGGAAGGCGACAGGACCAGATGGATTCCCAGCAGACGTTGTGCAAAGATTCAGAGCAGCACTGGTCCCGCACTTGCGGAAGATGTTCACAGACTTGCTTGCAAGTGGCACTCTGCCTCCAATGCTAGCACAAGCCTCAATCCCGCTGATACCTATGAAAGCCAAAGACCCGACCGAATGCGGGTCCGACAGATCCATCTCGCTGCTCAACGTAGATGTGAAAATATTATCAGACTACTGGAGAACTTCTTCCCAGAGGTAGTCGCAGAGGACCAGATGGGCTTTGTTCAGGGTAGGCAGCTAACATCAAACATCTGCTGAATGTGATGATGACCCCATCCGGGGAGAGAACACCAGAGGTGATCGTCTTCCTGGACGCAGAAAAGACCTTCGACAGAGTTGAGTGGAACTACCTCACAGAGGTACTGGAGAGGTTTGGGCTTGAAGCATGGTTCACCACTTGGGCGAAACTTCTTTACATGCTCCCATGGCGAAAGTACGGACTAACACCACCAGCTCTAAATACTTTCAGCTGCACAGGGACACAAAATGACCACTGTCCCCACTTCTATTCGCACTGGCAATCGAGCCACTGGCGATCGCCATCAGAACAATGAAAAATTGGAAGAGGATCCAGAGAGGGAACAGAGAGCATGGAGTCTCACTGTATACGGATAACCTGCTCCTCCACGTCCCAGACGTCCAAAGTAGCATGGAGGGGATCATGATGCTCCTGAAAGACGTTGGAGCCTTTTTGGGATACAAACTCAACCTGAGTGTGGTAGTCACCAATGTTGTATTATATTGTATATATGGATATTACGGTAAGGCCTCTGTACTACTGGTACGGGGTAGATCCCTGCCTGCTGGCTCCGCCCAGGAGGTGGAGTATAAATTTGTGTGCTCTCCGAACAGCAGCCATTTCGTAAGCTGCTGTAGGAGGCCACACATCTCTGTGTAATAAAGCCTCGATTACATTCTGCTCTCGTCTCGCCGCAATTGATCGTGCATCAATTTATTACACAGAGATTTTTCAGAGATGGACCTCCGCATCAAGCCGGATCGCCTGCAGCTGCATCCTCATGCAGACAACGCCAAAAAGGACTTTCAACATTGGCTAGCTTGATTTGAAGCATACATCAGGTTTGCGCCAGACCCAATCTCAGAAGCACAGAAACTCCAGATTCTGTACACGCGGCTGAGCTCCAACGTTTTTCCCCTCGTCCAGGACACGCCTACCTACGCAGAGGCCATGGCGCTACTGAAGGAGAATTACGCTCAGCAGACCAACAAGATCTACGCCTGGCACCTCCTATCCATGAGGCACCAACTTCCCGGTGAGTCTGTGGAAGATTTCTGGCGTGCCCTGCTCGCCCTGGTGAGAGACTGTGATTGCCATGCCGTTTCGGCCACTGAACATTCGAACCTGCGAATGAGAGACTCGTTTGTTACGGGCATAGGGTCTGACTACATCCGCCAGCGCCAGTTAGAAGGGGCCACGCTTATGCGTGAGGCATAAGCCTGTATGCCTCACGCAACATACAGGCTTATGCCCCGACCGCACGGCCCACCCCCCAGGTGCATCGTGGACCCCGCCAGCGGCCACCCCATCGTGGACCCCATCAGGACCGCCCTCAATCAACCCCACGCCTGTGCCGCGCGGCAGCCAACCAACCTTGGCGGACCCAAATGCTACTTCTGCGGACAGACAAAACACCCCCGGCAGTGCTGCCCGGCGCGGAGCGAGCTCTGCAAGGCCTGTGGCAAGAAGGGACATTTCGCTGCAGTGTACCAGGCCCGCTCAATCGCCGCTGTTGTCCCAGCACCCCCCACGTGCGGCCAGTGGGAGCCGCCATCTTCCTCTCCTCAGACCACGTGCGGCCCGTGGGTGCAGCCATCTTGCTCCAGTCACAAAACGTACGGCCTGTGGGTGCTGCCATCTTGCTTGCCCCAGGACATGTGGGGCCGAGGGCGCTGCCATCTTGCCTGCCCAAGGACACATGCGGCCCGTGGGCGCCGCCATCTTACCCGCCTCAGGACCCCTGCCCGTCGGTCACCTCATCGGGCCGCTCATCGCCTGCAACCGCCACCGACCAGCCGCGTATCGCCTCGGTCACGATCGCCCAGTCTTGTCTGCACAACCTCACGACCGCTTCGACAAAGGTGAAGGTCGACGAGCACTGAGAGCTTCATCCACCCCGATATGGTAAGGCGCTGCTCCCTCGCGGTACACCCCGCTAACCAAAGAATCTCCCTGGCCTCCGGATCCCACTCCGTGGCGATCCGGGGGTACTACATCGCCACCCTCACTGTCCAGGGCGTAGAGTTCAGCGGCTTCCAGCTCTCCGTCCTCCCCAACCTCTGCGCTGCCTTGCTACTCGGCCTGGACTTCCAGTGCAACCTCCAGAGCCTAACTCTGAAATTTGGCGGGCCCTTACCACCCCTTACTCTTTGCGGCCTCGCGACCCTTAAGGTCGACCCGCCTTCCCTGTTTGCAAACCTCACCCTTGATTGCAAACCCATCGCCACCAGGAGCAGACGGTACAGGGCCCAGGACAGGACCTTTATCAGGTCTGAGGTCCAGCGGCTGCTGCGGGAAGGTATCATCGAGGCCAGCAACAGCCCCTGGAGAGCCCAAGTGGTAGTGATGAAAACCGGGGAGAAAAACAGGATGGTTGTTGACTACAGTCAGACCAGCAATCGGTACACGCTGCCCGACGTGTACCCCCTCCCACGCATATCTGATATGGTCAATCAGATTGCACAGTACCGGGTCCTCTCGACAGTGTACCTGAAATCTGCCTACCACCAGCTTCCCATCCGTAAGGCGGACCGCCCATACACTGCGTTTGAAGCAGACGGCCGCCTTTACCATTTCCTTCGGCGTCACCAATGGGGTCTCGGTCTTCCAACGGGAGATGGACCGAATGGTTGACCGGTACGGGCTGCGGGCCACTTTCCCATATCTGGACAACGTCACCATCTGTGGCCACGACCAGCAGGACCATGACGCTAACCTTTCCAAATTTCTCCACACCACCACACTCCTCAACCTAACTTACAACAAGAAGTGTGTGTTCAGCACGAACCGATCAGCCATCCTCGGCTATGTGGTTCAGAACGGAGTTCTAGGGCCCGACCCCGATCGCATGTGCCCCCTCATGGAACTCCCCCTCCCCCACTGCCCCAAGACCCTCAAACAATGCCTGGGGTTCTTTTCGTATTACGCCCAGTGGGTCCCAAACTATGCGCACAAGGCCCGCCCACTCATTCAATCCACCGCTTTCCCACTGATGACCGAGGCTCACCAGGCCTTCAACCGTATCAAGGCCGACATCGCCAAGGCCGCGATACACGCAGTCGACGAGACGCTCCCCTTCCAAGTCGAGAGCGATGCATCAGACATCGTTCTGGCCGCCACCCTCAACCAGGCAGGTAGGCCCGTGGCATTCTTTTCCCGCACCCTCCATGCCTCCGACATTTGGCACTCTGTCGAAAAGGAGGTCCAAGCGATCATAGAACATAGAACATAGAACGATACAGCGCAGTACAGGCCCTTCGGCCCACGATGTTGCACCGAAACAAAAGCCATCTAACCTACACTATGCCATTATCATCCATATGTTTATCCAATAAACCTTTAAATGCCCTCAATGTTGGCAAGTTCACTACTGTAGCCGGTAGGGCATTCCACGGCCTCATACTCTTTGCGTAAAGAACCTACCTCTGACCTCTGTCCTATATCTATTACCCCTCAGTTTAAAGCTATGTCCCCTCGTGTCAGCCATTTCCATCCGCGGGAGAAGGCTCTCACCGTCCACCCTATCTAACCCCCTGATCATTTTGTATGCCTCTATTAAGTCTCCTCTTAACCTTCTTCTCTCCAACGAAAACAACCTCAAGTCCATCAGCCGTTCCTCATAAGATTTTCCCTCCATACCAGGCAACATCCTGGTAAATCTCCTCTGCACCCGCTCCAAAGCCTCCACGTCCTTCCTATAATGCGGTGACCAGAACTGTACGCAATACTCCAAATGCGGCCGTACCAGAGTTCTGTACAGCTGCAACATGACCTCCTGACTCCGGAACTCAATCCCTCTACCAATAAAGGCCAACACTCCATAGGCCTTCTTCACAACCCTATCAACCTGGGTGGCAACTTTCAGGGATCTATGTACATGGACACCTAGATCCCTCTGCTCATCCACACTTCCAAGAACTTTACCATTAGCCAAATATTCCGCATTCCTGTTATTCCTTCCAAAGTGAATCACCTCACACTTCTCTACATTAAACTCCATTTGCCACCTCTCAGCCCAGCTCTGCAGCTTATCTATATCCCTCTGTAACCTGCTACATCCTTCCACACTATCGACAACACCACCGACTTTAGTATCGTCTGCAAATTTACTCACCCACCCTTCTGCGCCTTTCTCTAGGTCATTGATAAAAATGACAAACAGCAACGGCCCCAGAACAGATCCTTGTGGTACTCCACTTGTAACTGAACTCCATTCTGAACATTTCCCATCAACCACCACCCTCTGTCTTCTTTCAGCTAGCCAATTTCTGATCCACATCTCTAAATCACCCTCAATCCCCAGCCTCCGTATTTTCTGCAATAGCCTACCATGGGGAACCTTATCAAACGCTTTGCTGAAATCCATATACACCACATCAACTGCTCTACCCTCGTCTACCTGTTCAGTCACCTTCTCAAAGAACTCGATAAGGTTTGTGAGGCATGACCTACCCTTCACAAAGCCATGCTGACTATCCCTGATCATATTATTCCTATCTAGATGATTATAAATCTTGTCTCTTATAATCCCCTCCAAGACTTTACCCACTACAGACGTGAGGCTCACTGGTCTATAGTTGCCGGGATTGTCTCTGCTCCCCTTTTTGAACAAAGGGACCACATTTGCTATCCTCCAGTCCTCTGGCACTATTCCTGTAGCCAATGATGACATAAAAATCAAAGCCAAAAGTCCAGCAATCTCTTCCCTGGCCTCCCAGAGAATCCTAGGATAAATCCCATCAGGACCCGGGGACTTATCTATTTTCAGCCTGTCCAGAATTGCCAACACCTCTTCCCTACGTACCTCAATGCCATCTATTCTATTAGCCTGGGTCTCAGCATTCTCCTCCACAACATTATCTTTTTCCTGAGTGAATACTGACGAAAAATATTCATTTAGTATCTTGCCTATCTCTTCAGACTCCACACACAACTTCCCATCCCTGTCCTTGACTGGTCCTACTCTTTCCCTAGTCATTCGCTTATTCCTGACATACCTATAGAAAGCTTTTGGGTTTTCCTTGATCCTACCTGACAAATACTTCTCATGTCCCCTCCTTGCTTGTCTTAGCTCTCTCTTTAGATCCTTCCTCGCTACCTTGTAACTATCCATCGCCCCAACTGAAACTTCACACCTCATCTTCACAGAGGCCTCCTTCTTCCTCTTAACAAGAGATTCCACTTCTTTGGTAAACCACGGTTCCCTCGCTCGACGCCTTCCTCCCTGCCTGACCGGTACATACTTATCAAGAACACGCAGTAGCTGATCCTTGAACAAGCTCCACTTATCCAGTGTGCCCAACACTTGCAGCCTACTTCTCCACCTTATCCCCCCAAGTCACGTCTAATGGCATCATAATTGCCCTTCCCCCAGCTATAACTCTTGCCCTGCGGTGTATACTTATCCCTTTCCATCATTAACGTAAACGTCACCGAATTGTGGTCACTGTCCCCAAAGTGCTCTCCTACCTCCAAATCCAACACCTGACCTGGTTCATTACCCAAAACCAAATCCAACGTGGCCTCGCCTCTTGTTGGCCTGTCAACATATTGTGTCAGGAAACCCTCTTGCACACACTGTACAAAAAACGACCCATCTAATGTACTCAAACTATATCTTTTCCAGTCAATATTTGGAAAGTTAAAGTCTCCCACAATAACTACCCTGTTACTTTCGCTCTTATCCAGGATCATCCTCGCCATCCTTTCCTCTACTTTCCTAGAACTATTTGGAGGCCTATAGAAGACTCCCAACAGGGTGACCTCTCCTTTCATGTTTCTAACCTCAGCCCATACTACCTCGGAAGATGAGTCCCCATCTAGCATCCTCTCCGCCACCGTAATACTGCTCTTGACTAGCAGCGCCACACCTCCCTCTCTTTTGCCTCCTTCTCTGAGCTTACTAAAACACCTAAACCCCGGAACCTGCAACATCCATTCCTGTCCCTGCTCTATCCATGTCTCCGAAATGGCCACAACATTGAAGTCCCAGGTACCAACCCATGCTGCCAGTTCCCCTACCTTATTTCGTATACTCCTGGCATTGAAGTAGACACACTTCAAACCACCTACCCGAACACTGGCCCCCTCCTGCGACGTCAAATCTGTGCTCCTGACCTCTATACTCTCATTCTCCCTTACCCTAAAACTACAATCCAGGTTCCCATGCCCCTGCGGCATTAGTTTAAACCCCCCCAAAGAGCACTGACAAATCTCCCCCCCAGGATATTTGTGCCCCTCAGGTTCAGATGTGGACCATCCTGTCTGTAGAGGTCCCACCTTCCCCAGAAAGAGCCCCAGTTATCCAGAAACCTGAATCCCTCCCGCCTGCACCATCCCTGTAGCCACGTGTTTAATTGCTCTCTCTCCCTATTCCTCATCTCATTATCACGTGGCACAGGCAACAACCCAGAGATAACAACTCTGTTTGTTCTAGTTCTGAGCTTCCATCCTAGCTCCCTGAAAGCCTGCCTGACATCCTTGTCCCCTTTCCTACCTATGTTGTTAGTGCCAATGTGGACCACGACTTGGGGTTGCTCCCCCTCCCCCCTAAGGACCCGGAAAACACGATCCGAGACATCATGTACCCTTGCACCTGGGAGGCAACATACCAAACGTGAGTCTCTCACGCTCCCACAAAATCTCCTATCTGTGCCCCTGACTATCGAGTCCCCAATTACTAATGCTCTGCTCCTCTCCCCCTTCCCTTCTGAGTAACAGGGACAGACTCCGTGCCAGAGGCCCGTACCCCATGGCTTACCCCTGGTAAGTCCCCCCCCCCCACAAGTATCCAAAGCGGTATACTTGTTTCTCAGGGGAACGACCGCAGGGGATCCCTGCACTGACTGCTTCTTCCCAGTCCCTCTTACAGTTACCCATCTATCTCCAATCTTTGGTGTAACTAATTCCCTGAAGCTGCTATCTATGACCCCCTCTGCCTCCCGAATGATCCGAAGTTCTTCCAACTCCAGCTCCAGTTCCCTAACTCGGTCTTGGAGGAGCTGGAGATGGCAGCACTTCCTGCAGGTAAAATCAGCAGGGACACTAACGGCATCCCTCACCTCAAACATCCTGCAGGAGGAACATTGCACTCCCTTCCCTGCCATCCCTCTAACTTTCTACCAAGATCTGGCTAACAACTAAATTAAATTAAATTTAAAAAAAATAATAATAATAATAAAATCTGGTACTTACCTCACACCAATGGGTTTTAATATTAGGTTAGAGGAGGAGGGCGGGTGGAAGACTCTACACGTGTAGTGTCTCGGGTTTCCTCTCCACCAGATCGATCGTTGAAGCTGTGCGACATTGGAGGCATTACCTGGCTGGCAGGAGATTCATTCTCCTCACTCACCAACGGTCGGTTGCTTTCATGTTTAACAACACACAGCGGGGTAAGATCAAAAACGATAAAATCTTGAGGTGGAGGATCGAGCTCTCCACCTACAATTACGAGATTTTGTATTGCCCCGTAAGCTCAACGAGCCCCCCCGATGCCCTGTCCCGAGGTACATGTGCCTGCGCACAAGTGGACCGACTCCGGACCCTGCACGATGATCTCTGTCACCCGGGAGTCACCCGCTTTTACCACTTAATTAAGGCCCGCAATCTGCCCAACTCCATTGAGGAAGTCAAGGCTCGCATGACCAAAGGGAAGACCAGAGACTGCCAGGTCTGCACGGAGTGTAAACCGCACTTCTACCGGCCAGACCGTGCGCACCTAGTGAAGGCCTCCCGCCCCTTTGAACGCCTCAGCGTGGACTTCAAAGGGCCCTTCCCCTCCACCGACCGCAACACGTACTTTCTTAATGTGGTCGACGAGTATTCCCGATTCCCCTTCGCCATCCCATGCCCCGATATGACATCTGCCACCGTCATCAAAGCCCTCAACACCATCTTCACTCTGTTCGATTTCCCCGCCTAGGTCCACAGCGACCGGGGATCCTCATTTATGAGCGAGGAGCTGCGCCAGTATCTGCTCTACAGGGGCTTTGCCTCGAGCAGGACAACCAGTTACAACCTCAGGGGAAATGGGCAGATGGAGCAGGAGAATGGGACGATCTGGAGGGCCGTGCAGCCAGCCCTACGGTCCAGAAATCTCCCGGCTTCCCGCTGGCAGGAGGTCCTCCCCGACGCACTTCACTCCGTTCGGTCGCTCTTGTGCACCGCGACCACCGAAACCCCCCATGAACGTCTCTGCCTTCACCAGAAAGTCCACCTCCAGGGTTTCGCTCCCAACGTGGCTGGGAGCTCCAGGACCCTTCTCCTCCGCAAGCACATGCGGCTCCAAAAGGCGGACCCGTTGGTTGAGAGAGTACAGCTACTCCATGCGAACCCGCAGTACGCCTACGTAGCGTACCCCGACGACCGCCAAGACACAGTCTCCCTCAGGGATCTGGCACCAGCTGGGTTGCCAACCCCCCCGCCCCGGCGCCACCCTCCCCTCCCCCGGCGCACCCCACCACAGCCCCCGCTCCAGGACAATCCGTCCTCCCCTTGCTCCCACCCGGGATGAAGAGGATTTCGACACGCTCCCGGAGTCACCAAAGACCAATCCGACGCCTGAGTCGCCACCAGCACTGCGGCGCTCTCAACGACAGATCAAGGCGCCCGATCGTCTAAATTTTTAACCTCCTCTGTAATTTTAAAACCAATCTGTATATATATAGTTTTCCACCACCCCCGCTGGACTCATTTTTAACAGGAGGTGAATGTGGTAGTCACCACTGTTGTATTATATTGTATATATGGGTATTACGGTAAGGCCCCTCTACTACATGTACGGGGGTAGATCCCTGCATGCTGCTTCCGCCCAGGAGGCGGAGTATAAATGTGTGTGCTCTCCGAACAGCAGCCATTTCGTAAGCTGCTGTAGGAGGCCACACATCTCTGTGTAATAAAGCCTCGATTACGTTCTACTCTTGTCTCGTCGTAATTGATAGTGCATCACTGAGCAAAAGTGAAATCTTCCCTGTGAACCCGTAAGGGAGAGGGGCAGAACTGGAGTGACTGCTGTTCAAACAGCCCAAAAGAAATTCTGCTACCTTCGGATCCAAATTGTCCACCGTTATAACCTGCCTAAATATTATTGACTGAAGACTATCGGGTATGATCCCCTGCAATGAGGGGAGTGGGGAAATCATTAGCACTTTCACCTGCATAAATGGAGCTGGTCAGTGTGGTACCAGTTAGTGTCGGTAGCAGTGGTGAACTATTGCTGCTGTGTATATATTATTGTAAATTAAGTTATTTTCTTTTGCCTCTACAAACTCGTGCTGGATTCTTCGTGGCCCTCACAAAACCCATTTAACACTGATTCATAAATGGAACCTGACAAGTCTGGTGGAGGAAGTAAAGGTCCTACAGAGGGGGACACACGCTCCCACTCTCCCTGGTGAGGAGGGTGCAGACAATGAAGATGAACGTACTGTCCAGGTTCCTCTTCCTGTTCAGATCCATATCGATCTATATCCCCAAGGCATTTTTTATACACAGTCGACAAAATTATCACGGTGTTTGTGTGGGGTTGGGAAAGAATTCAAGGATCAAAAAAAAAGTCCTGCAAAGAAAAAGAAGCATAGGAGGCCTGGCCCTCCCAAACCTGAAATACTACCACTAGGCATCCACAGCAGAAAGAGTGAGGGAATGGGTAAGGATGGAGGAGAGCTCCTGCATAGGGATGTCCCTCCGAGCCCTTGCCACAACAATACTCCCATCCCCACCAGCCAAACACTCCACAAGCCCAGTGGTAATAGCCGCGCTCTGCACAAGGAACCAGCTAAGGCAACACTTCATCCTGACCGAAATGTCCACCATGGCCCCCAAATGCAACAATCACAGGTTTGTGCCAGTCAAAAAGGTGGAGACAGAACGGGGGGGGGAACAATGATGGTTAGGGACGTTTACATGGACGATAGACTAGTGATACTAAATGAGCTGATGAGAGGTTTCAACTGCCCAAAGGAACAAACTACGACACATACAAATCAAAAACTTGCTTCGTAAAGAAACGACAGTATATCCATGGACACCAGGTCGCTCACTAATAGAGAATGGTTGGAGGCTGGCGACTTAGGGAGGGGAAACTGCGGGGACCTGTATGGATGACTGTTAGAGAAGGTACGCTCCCCACTGGATGAGACAAGTGAAAATTGAGGGGAAGAATTAAGATAGAAATATGGTGGGGACTCTGGAGTGAAGCACTGAACAGGCCAAATTCCACCTCCACATGCGCAAGGCTAAGCCTAATGCAGCTGAAGGTGGTGCACAGAGAGCACCTAACCAGAACCCGATGAGTAGGTTCTTTTCAGAGGTGGAGAACAAATGTGAACGGTGCCAGGGAGGCCCGGCCAACTACACTCACATGTTCTGGGCATGTGCACTTGTCGGATTCTGGACAGCCTTCTTTGAGGCAATGTCCAAGGTTGTGGGAGTGAGGGTGGAGTGAAGCCCAAAAGTGGCAGTTTTCGGAGTATCAGACCAGCCAGAACTCTTCATGGGGGGAGGGGCCGACTCACTAGCCTTTACCTCCCTAATCACCCGCCGAAGAATCCTGCTTGGCTGGCAATCAGTCGTACTACCCAAAGCGTCAGACTGGTTGACCAACCGATTGGAATATCTCCCAACTGGAGAAAATCAAATGCGCCACCCCAGGGTCGGAATTCACCAACTTCTTCCAGGACATTTTTCATAGAATGTACAGTGCAGAAGGAGGCCATTCGGCCCATCGAGTCTGCACCGGCCCTTGGAAAGAGCACCCTACCCAGTCCACACCTCCACCCTATCCCCACACCTCCACCCTATCCCCGTAACCCAGTAACCCATCCCACCTTTTTGGATACTAAGAGCAATTGATCATGGCCAATCCACCTAACCCGCACATCTTTGGACTGTGGGAAGAAACCGGAGCACCCGGAGGAAACCCACGCAGACACAGGGAGAATGTACAGACTCCAGACAGACAGTGACCCAAGCCAGGAATCAAACCTGGGACCCTGGAGCTGTGAAGCAACAATGATAACCACTGTGCTACCGTGCTGCCCGGTATGCTTGTATCCAACGGCCAATAGAGTGGGGGGAGAGGGGAAGGGAGGGGCACAGATCGAAGGAGAGAAGGGGCAAAAAACCCATGAAATAAAAAGACCATGGAGCACAGGGACACCCCCACAGGGGACAGGCCCAAGGGCAAATGGAGAACCAGAGGGAGGAGCGATATGTGGTGAAATACACGCTAGGGCCAACATTAGGCAGGGCAACTGAGGCAGACTTGCTAAATGGGGCCGACAGCCACCCGGGATGGGGGGGCAGGGGGGCAATATGGGCAAATGTAAATATGTATAGTAATCCTCGTTTGTTTGTGTTCTGCTTTTCTCGCTCTATGGTCTCTCTCTCTTTTGCAATTCTAATTTTGCCTTGATTGCTTTTGTAAGATACTATACGCGGGTATGACACTTATAATTTAACGTCTAAACTGAAATATGTAACATAAAATGTGAAAATCTAGGGCAGCATGGTGGTGCAATGGTTAGCACTTGTGCCTCACGGCGCCGAGGTCCCAGGTTCGACCCCGGCTCTGAGTCACTGTCCATGTGGAGTTTGCACATTCTCCCCATGTTTGCGTGGATTTCACCCCCACAACCCAAAGATGTGTATGGTAGTTGGATTGGCTACGCTAAATTGCCCTTAATTGGAAAAAATAAATTGGGCACTCTAAATTTTTTTTTTAATAAAATGTGAAAACCAATAAAAACATTTATTTTAAAAACCCAGCTGGAAACCGAGATCTTGTAATAATTGCAACATCTATATTTGACTACATCCAAGAAACTAGATAACTTAAGTCAGCTGTAACGTCTAAAAATGTCTGCCTCAAGGACAATCGAAGACCACTTAACTGTATATTCCTGTATTCTTTTACCTTTGTTTTATCGGAAATGTATGTGTGTGGTTGGCTCCTAATTGCTCACAGTTTAAATAGTTAAATTCATTCTGATTTAGAAAAGGCATATCCCATAAAAAAGCAACTTAAACCTCTGTTGTGACCAACCAATGAGATTGAATAGAGAGAACAGTTCACTCCTTCTTACCTGGTTGTAACACAACCTAACCTTGGAACTAAAATCTCCCATTTCTGAAACCATTCTTATAAATCTCTTTTTCACCCTCTCGAAAGCCCTCTCTGAACCTCAATATACCATATGCTTTGCTCTCAATAGGTCCTGCTGCCTTCAAGTATCAATGTACTTGGATCCACGTTCCTTCTATTTCTGCACACTCTTTAGAATTGTATCAGTGAATCTATATTTCTTCTTCCTATTCCTTCTGCCAAAATGCATCACCTCACATTTATCTGTATTATATTCAATCTGCCTATTCTACTAACCTATCTATGTCATGTTGCAGGTGATCCATATCATCCTTACAGTTTGCCAGTCCTCCAAAATTGGTATAATTTAAATTCTACTTTGTAAGATCCAAGTCATTTGTATATAGCCAGAAAAGCAACGTTCCTAGCATTGACCATTGGGGAAACCACCGTCTATCATCTCCTCCAGTCTGAAAAGTATGTGCAATGTGCCACACTGGAACACTTCACTGTTTGCCCTGACACTAAGCCCTGCTGCAACAAGAAGATGAAGTTTTCATTGCAGCCCTGGAAAAAAATATGTACTGACGATTTTTGTGCAGTCAGCAGCTAACACCACCAGTTTGCTGCAGACTGAAAATCTGGGCCAGTGAACTCTACTTGTTGTTGTGTCAAATTTTGCTTCATAATGCTCCTGTAAAACACTTTGATTTAATTATGTTAAAGCTGCTATGTAAATACAAGTCGTTTGAGTTAAATGGGACAAAGATTTTCTTTAGTTAACCATTTCCTTCACACTGCCTCTTGAGTAGATGTCTAGTGGACTTCATGCCCTTGAGAAAAGCGATATTCTTCCTTCTCTTCAGTGCCTGGTCTAAGTTTTATATTGCTTGGTGCCCACTGTCTCTCTCCTTCGAACAGTTGTTAAGCAACTTGTTTTTGTATTCCTGGAGCCAGAATGTACTTCTCCTGTAGGAGGTACTGGCTGTTTTTTGGCAAGTTTCTGATTTCTTGGTATTTTCCCATTCCTGATAGTTGGGCAATTAGTGAATAGCTGGATTGCACTCGCTGTACACACAATCCATTGTAATTATCATGCAATGCAGGTACTGTGTGCTGCCTGCATTGGTATAACTGGAACTGGTAGTCCATGCCCCGTGTACCCATCATTGGGTGTGATTGATTTTCAAAGTCATATTTTGTCATAATGTTTCAACCTTTCGGTCTGTGTAAATTGAATATATGTTATGACGCTGTTTAATTTCTGCCTACTTCACTGAGAAAAGAGGATTGATATGGTAATAATGATTAGCAGAAGGTTTTGACATATACCCTATCATACTTCAACTTGCTGACAACTGCATAGTCATCATGAAATATGAATCATATTAAACCAGTACAGGCCATATCTGTGATGACTTTACAGGATGTTGTGGAGTTGTGCATTCAGATTGGTGCATCAAGATTATCATAGATTAATCATGTCAAGCATTAGACCCTTCAATGTGACATGCATAACATAACCAAACTCGTAGGTTGTGATGAAATTCTAAGAACAGACCAAGAAAATCAAGAAGCTTTAAATGGGTAAAACTGCTATGAGATCAAACACTAAAAGAGACTAAATTAATTAAGTAGATGAAAATACTTCACAAGGGGTCTGCTATGGAAAGTGATATGTACTAAACAAGAAAAACAACACTGTTGTCTCGTCAGACCTCATGCAATACCAGCTTTATTCCAATGCTCAAAGCTAATTTTGTCATTCTTAATGTTCCTTGATGCAATTAAATTGTTGTAATGTTGTAGATTTGTATGAAGGTACACAGAAGTGATTAGGAACAATGTGTTGACTAGAGGACAATATGGGTGGGATTTAGCGGGCCAGTTCACCATGGGCACAAATCCCATTATGGCTGCTAAATCTCGCGAGATGGCCAAACGGGATTTGTGCTGGAGAGAACTCAGTTTGCGATTTCCCCCCCCCCTTCTGTGACGTGATCTGGGTGTGAACCTGATTTCCATAATTTTTGATATATTTACATATACTTCTTGGGCTTGACGCTGTAACGTCCACCCATGCCTTATCCTCCCACCCAGTCGGTGTGACACCACTACTAATTTTCTAAAACAAAAATTGTTCGTGATGACCACACCAGAGGCAAGTCTAGCCCCTGGTGGTGAGGGATATGGCCGGGTTGTGCCTTGGAGCTGCCAACCTGAGTGTGGGGGTGGGGGGGGGGGGGGGGCTACCCTGTAATCTTGTGGTCCAGTCTCGGAATCTGCTGTCCGTCCCCACCCCCAAAGCTGGCTGTGTGATCCTCGCCAGCACTTCGAAATTGAACAGATTTACCTTTGTTCACAAACTTCTTTTGTATTTTTATTTTTATAAGGTTTTGTTATATTTTATTTTAAAAATGTATTTCTTTTATGGATTCTAGTTTGGAACGTTGATACTTGTGGGTGCAGGGTGAAATTCGATGGGGGAGTCATCTCAGGGATACACTGGCAGTCAATTCAAGTAATATATGTACATAACCCTGAAAGACTGTTGATCAACTGCAAGTGGCGTGCAATGCAGCGAAAGCAAGAAAGAAGAACCTAACTTAGAGAAAAAGAGTTGAGCCGATTCAATAGAAGGATCATGAGTAGATTTTTCATAAATTAAAGCCCATTTAATTCATCAAGATTGCCACATCTTAGAAAATGTGTGTATTGTTAAATGAATCCATTTGTGTTCCTTTCCTTGTTTGTGAAAGGCCTCAAAATCATCTCTATGAAGGTATAATCATTTCTCCACTTGAAGAAATCTTGCATCAATTTTGATCTGCCAGTAATTTCCAGTTTTGCTCTTTTTTTTTCCTCCTTGGAGAGTAACAGAAAGCTAAAGAGTAACAGAAAGCTAAAGAATACTATGATGGATCTATTTATAAAAACCATGGACAGTTTCCTTGTCAATGTTGTCAACTGTCTTCATTTTCTTCGCTGTCTCATGCTATCCACAACAAAAGAAAGGCAAACTCTTGTAAATCTGACGAGTTAATATGCTTTAAAAGAGAAAGAATTACAGAAAAGCAAGATGGGGAGAAGATATAAGAGAGAAGAACAGAAGAATACACCATTAACAAGATGCACTGCAGGAACTCACCATGGCTCCTTAGAAAGTACCTTCCAAACCCATGACTTCTACCATCTAGAAGGACAGAGCAGCAGATGTATGGGAACAATACCACCGACAACACATGGGCTGCTTACAGTTCATAAAAAGCCTGAAAAATCACGACCTTCTTGAGGGCTATTGGGGATGACCAATAAATGGTGGCCTAGCCAGAAATGCCCACATCCCATGAACGAATATAAAAACAGGAAACCTGCTCGCTGGGCCCACTTAATCTTTGGTGAGGCCTCTTGTCAGTCTCTCAGCGATGACAAAACAATCTCCGATTAACTGGGAGGGCAGAAAGGGCTGATGTGGGATCCCTGGACACCACCACCACGAAGGAAAAAATGGGGAAGAAAGAATACTAGTCCGAACTCGTCTCGTACGCCTTAAACTGGAACACCAGTAAAAACTAGAAAATAAGCATACTCGCCTGAACTGTTTTCTCTATTGATCCTCAAGATGTCAATTATGTTCATTAATGAGCCAATTAACACCCTATTTAATCCCTGAGCCACCACAATTTAGTGGTGGCTCAGGGATTAAATAGGGGACTCATGGCTCTCATGCACCTTTGGAAGGCTGTCCAGTGACCCACTCTGTGTCCAATAGAGGGGCCCAGCTTCAGGCAGAGCTTGATTGCCAAAAGCCCTTTCTTCCTGCCCCTCCGTTCTCCTTCACAACCCCCACTATGACCCTCATCCCACCCTCACTCACCTTTGGTCTGGGGTGTGTCATGTGAGAGTACCTTTAAGAACTGGATGTTTAAGCAATGTACCTTTAAGAAAACAGTGAGGTCATAGAGTGGGTGGAGCTCAGCTCAGTTCAGCCGTTTTGAAGTTACAGTTAAAAAAGTGCCTGGCTGGATTTGCTGAGAGCAGCTAAAAAGTGCCTGGCTGGTTTTGCTGAGAGCAGTTTAAAAATAGAAAGCCAGCTTGAGACAGCAGCTTGAGAAGTTCTGGGTTGCTGTGATCTGATTAAAAGGAGAAAGCCAGTTTGAGACAGCAGCTTGGGTGTGTCTGTGTGTGTCCAGAGAGTTTGCAGGAAGAAAGCAAGGTGCTGGAGCTGAAGTCACCCAAGCTAATATATCTCTACCATTCTACAGAAAAAATATATATCCTTTAACCTGATTATATATCCTTTAACCTGATGTGATACTGTTTAAAGGTGTTAAGTCTCTTGGAAGTTTGAAGGAACATTTTAAGGAGTTATTTACTGTTGCAATATTTTCTGAGTTATCTTTGAACTAAGGGGTGTTAAGAGATCCAATGTTTATTTAAGATGTTAAGTTGAATTCATGGAATAAACAGTGTTTTGTGTTTAAAAACCCACGTGTCCATAATTGTAATATCACACCTAGGGAAAAAGCCGCGTGCTCGGAAAAGCAACAAATCCATTAAAGGGAGAGGTTGTTTGAACTCCATGATACATTTTGGGGTTCTGAAAGGCCTCGCCCATAACAGGTGCCAGGGTGATTCTGGGCCTTTAGTGGATGCAATGCCTCCAGCAGCCACTTCTGCTGCTGGCACTAGTTCAGCAAGCAGACCTCCACTGCCGTGGACCTTAATCTTTGGGAAGGCTCCCCAGTAGCCAATTGATTGCCTGAGGGGAATTAATTCTATCCAGCGTAATGCACAGAGGTTTACGACCAGTTGTCTGCCTTTTAGGGGGACACCTGTCACCTCGACAAAACTGTGGCCTAAATGATGTTCACAGTGGTGGATGTGGTGTATCTGGAATTCCAGAAAGCATTCGACAAGATGCCGCACAAAAGGCTGTTGCATAAGATAGGAGTGCTTGGCGTTACTGGTAATCTATTGGCATAGCTAAAGGATTGGTTAACTAACAGAAAGCAAAGAGTGGGGATAAATGGGTGTTTACAGTTGTGGTCTCCTTACTTGAGAAAGGATGTACTGGCATTGGAGGGAGTGCAGAGGAGATTCACTATATTGCTTCCAGAGTTGAGAGGATTAGTTTATGAGAAGAGACAGAGTGGACTAGGGCTATACTCTTTGGAATTTAGAAGAATGAGGGGGTGATCTTATAGAAACACTTAAAAAAATGAAGGGAATAGATAAGATAGAAGCAGGGAGGTTGTTTCCACTGGCGAGTGAAACTAGAACTAGGGGCATAGTCTCAAAATAAGGGGGAGCAGATTTAGGACTGAGTTGAGGAGGAAGTTCTTCACCCAAAGGGTTGTAAATCCCTGCCCGGTGAAGCAGTTGAGGCAACCTCGTTGAATATTTTTAAAGCAAAATAGATAGATTTTTGAACAGTAAAAGGAATTAAGGGTTATGGTAAAGCAGGCAGGTAAGTGGAGCTGAGTCGACCAAAAGATCAGCCATGATCTTATTGAATGGCGGAACAGGCTCGAGGGGCTAGATGGCCTACTCTGCTTCCAGTTCTTATGTTCTTATACAGCTCTCAAATCCATTTAGGCAGGCAGGCAAAAATGATACTTGCATTTATGGAATATATTCCTGCTGTTAGTGAACCTCCTTCAGACTCCTTTTTGAAAGATTGTCTCTGTGGCATCTTTTCATGACCTCTCCTGGTAGTTTTTTAAATCCGTCTCCCCCATTTGTTTGAACAGGATTCTTTACTCTCTCTCCACTCCGCCCAGGCTCTCAAAGATGGTTCTGTCCAGGCATGTCCAGACCTGAACTCATCATCACTATCTGGGTTTTGGGTTGCCCACTCAAAAGAACAGGGTCATGCTATGAATATGCAATTAACCTCCAATTTACAGACAAAAGAGGCCATCAGACTCTGAAATGGGCTAAAAGCTGGTCAAATCGGTGTGTTCCGGGAGACAATGGATCTTGAGTGAACCACCCCTGCTGTACAGGGTGTGGTAGTATGCATTAGGGGTCATGTGGGACTGTGAAGCCGTGATGTCATTGGCTGACAGATCCCGGGTCCTGGTTGGACGTTGACCTCTAGCTCCGCCCTGAAGGCGGAATATAAGTACCAGGAGTCCTCCCCCGCAGGCAGTCTACTACTAAACTGCGGGGGAACAGTCACGCTTAATAAAGCCTCATCGACTTCACTCTATTTGTCTCTCGGAGTCTTCGTGCACTACAATTTATTAAGCGTGACTAAAGGACTATGGAGCTCAGGATCATCCCGGAATGCCTGAGGATCAGCCCCCACGCAGTGAACGCAGCAGCAGCTTTCAAGCACTGGCAGACTTGGTTCGAGGCCTACCTCAGAACGGCCACCGGCCGGGTCACAGAAGACCAAAAACTACAGGTCCTGCACTCGAGGTTAAGCACGGAGATTTTCTCCCTCATCGAAGACGCAGAGGATTTCCAGACGGCGTTCGCAGCACTAAAAAGTCTCTATGTTCACCCAGTAAACCAGATCTACGCTCGCTATCAACTCGCAACGAGACGGCAAAGTCCCGGAGAATCGATAGATAAATTCTACGCCGCGCTACTAATTTTGGGACGGGCCTGCAGCTGCCCGCCGGTGAATGCAAATGAACACACGGATATGTTAATGCGCGATGCTTTTGTGGCAGGTATGAACTCCTCCCAAATCCGCCAAAGACTTCTCTAGAAAAAGAGTCGCTAGGACTCTCAGAGGCACGGGCCCTAGCAGCCTCCCTAGACGTGGCCGCGCGTAATACCCGCGCCTACGGCCCCGACCGCGCGGTAGCCCATTGGGCTCCGTATGCACCCGTCGCGACAAACCCCCCCCCCCCGGACACCCCACAAGCTTGCGCGGTTCAAACGCCAAGTCGCACCGGGGGAGCCCGCTGCTATTTCTGCGGCCAGGCGAAACACCCCCGGCAGCGCTGCCCGGCCCGCGCAGCGATCTGTAAGAGCTGCGGGAAAAAGGGCCATTTTGCGGCTGTGTGCCGGTCCCGGGAGGTCGCCGCTGTCCCGGGAGAACAGGGAGCCCTGCACGCCGTTTATGCTCCCAACCCCCCCAGCGCCCCATGTATGACCCGCCGGCGCTACCACTCTGGGTCCCGACCACCGCTCTCCCCGGAGAACAGGGAGCCCTGCACGCCGTTTACGCTCCCCAACCCCCCCCCCCCCCCCCCCCCCCCCGCGCCCCATGTATGACCCGCCGGCGCTACCACTTTGGGTCCCGGCCACCGCTGTCCCCAGAGAAGAGGGAGCCCTGCGCGTTCCTAACGCTCCCCAACCCCCCCAGCGACCCGCAGGCGCCGCCATTTTGGGTCCCGGCCACCACGAGGGGAGGAAGGGCGCCGCCATCTTGGACCACCCCAGACCTGTGCGACGCATGGGGGCGGCCATTTTGTCCACCCCCGCTGCCATCTTGTGACCCCCCAGCCATGTGCGATGCATGGGGGCAGCCATAATGTTCACCCCCGACGCCATCTTGGACGGCAACAATGGACCCCAGTGTCGACGGCTCCACGGGGTTCGAAGAAGACGCTCAACCATTACAACCACGTCTGGCTTCAATGACGCTGGACCAAGCACGGCCCCGGACGCTCCAGACGACGATGACAACGGTGCTGATAAACGGGCACGAGACACCATGCCTGGTCGACTCCGGGAGCACGGAGAGCATTATCCTCCCCGACACGGTAAGACGCTGTTCTTTGACCATCCGTCCCAGCGCACAAAAGATTTCCCTAGCTGCAGGATCCCACTCCGTACAGATCAAAGGCTTCTGCATAGTTACCCTAACGGTGCAAGGGAGGGAGTTCAAAAACTACAGGCTCTACGTCCTTCCCCAACTCTGCGCCCCCACATTACTGCGATTAGACTTCCAGTGCAATCTACAGAGCCTAACCTTCAAATTCGGCGGCCCAATACCCCCACTCACTATCTGCGGCCTCGCAACCCTCAAGGTGCAACCCCCATCCTTGTTTGCAAACCTCACCCCGGATTGCAAACCCGTCGCCACTAGGAGCAGACGGTACAGCGCCCAGGACCGGACCTTCATTCGGTCCGAAGTCCAGCGACTAGTAAAGGAGGGCATAATCCAGGCCAGCAATAGTCCCTGGAGAGCACAGGTGGTAGTAGTAAAGACAGGGGAGAAGCAAAGGATGGTCATAGACTATAGCCAGACCATCAACAGGTACACACAACTAGACGCGTACCCTCTCCCCCGCATATCCGACATGGTCAATCGGATTGCCCAATATAAGGTCTTCTCCACCGTGGACCCCAAGTCCGCCTACCATCAGCTCCCCATCCGCCCAAGTGACCGCAAGTACACAGCCTTCGAGGCAGACGGGCGATTATACCCTTTCCTAAGGATCCCATTTGGCGTCACAAACGGGGTCTTGGTCTTCCAACGAGAGATGGACCGAATGGTTGATCAACACGGGTTACGGGCCACGTTCCCGTATCTCGACAATGTAACCATCTGCGGCCACGATCAGCAGGACCACGACGCCAACCTCCAAAAATTCCTCCAGACCGCTAAAGCCTTGAACCTCACGTACAACGAGGACAAGTGCATTTTTAGCACAAACCGGCTAGCCATCCTGGGCTACGTAGTGCGCAATGGGATAATAGGCCCCGACCCCGAACGTATGCGCGCCCTCATGGAATTTCCCCTCCCGCACTGCTCAAAAGCCCTAAAACGCTGCCTGGGGTTCTTTTCATACTACGCCCAGTGGGTCCCCCAGTACGCAGACAAGGCCCGCCCCCTAATACAGACCACGACCTTCCCTCTGTCGACAAAGGCTTGCCAGGCCTTCAGCCGCATCAAAGCGGATATCGCAAAGGCCACGATGCGCGCCATCGACGAGTCCCTCCCCTTCCAGGTCGAGAGCGACGCCTCCGACGTAGCTCTAGCGGCCACCCTTAACCAAGCGGGCAGACCCGTGGCCTTTTTCTCCCGAACCCTCCACGCTTCAGAAATCCGCCACTCCTCAGTGGTAAAGGAAGCCCAGGCCATAGTGGAAGCGGTGCGACATTGGAGGCATTACCTGGCCGGCAGGAGATTCACTCTCCTCACGGACCAACGGTCGGTAGCCTTCATGTTCGATAATGCACAGCGGGGCAAAATCAAAAACGACAAGATCTTAAGGTGGAGGATCGAGCTCTCCACCTTCAACTACGAGGTCTTGTATCGTCCCGGAAAGCTGAACGAGCCGTCCGATGCCCTATCCCGCGGCACAAATTAACCGCCTCCAAACCCTCCACGAGGACCTCTGCCACCCGGGGGTCACTCGGTTCTACCACTTTATAAAGTCCCGCAACCTCCCATACTCTTTAGAGGAGGTCCGTACAGTCACAAGGAACTGCCACATCTGCGCAGAGTGCAAACCGCATTTTTTCAGGCCGGATGGTGCGCACCTGATTAAGGCTTCCCGCCCCTTTGAACGCCTTAGTCTGGATTTCAAAGGACCCCTCCCCTCCACCGACCGCAACATATACTTCCTTAATGTGGTGGACGAGTACTCCCGCTTCCCATTCGCCATCCCCTGCTCTGACATGACCGCGGCCACAGTCATTAAAGCCCTGAACACCATATTCACACTGTTCGGTTGCCCCGCATATGTCCACAGCGACAGGGGGTCCTCCTTCATGAGTGACGAGCTGCGCCAGTTCCTGCTCAGCAACGGTATAGCCTCGAGCAGGACGACCAGCTACAACCCCCGGGGGAACGGGCAAGTAGAGAGGGAGAACGGCACGGTCTGGAAGACCGTCCTACTGGCCCTACGGTCCAGGGACCTCCCAGTTTCACGGTGGCAGGAGGTCCTCCCGGACGCCCTCCACTCCATCCGGTCACTACTCTGTACTAGCACTAACCAAACGCCTCATGAGCGCCTCCTTGTCTTCCCCAGAAAGTCCTCCTCTGGAACGTCGCTGCCGACCTGGCTGGTGGCCCCAGGACCCATCTTGCTCCGAAAACATGTGCGGGCGCACAAGTCGGACCCGTTGGTCGAAAGGGTTCACCTCCTTCACGCGAACCCGCAGTACGCTTACGTGGAATACCCCGACGGCCGACAGGACACGGTCTCCCTGCGAGATCTGGCGCCCGCCGGCAACACACACACCCCCCCGACACCAATCACCCCCTTCCTGCCACCGCCGCACCCCGCGACCGCCCCCTTCCCAGGAGTATCGGTCCTCCTCCCAGGATCGACCAGGAGTGAAGCCCAAGCTGAAACCGTAAGGCTCCCGGAGACGACAACACCGGAACAAGCACCACCACCACCACCGGGACCGAGGCGATCGACACGGACGACCAGACCGCCCGACCGACTCGTGGCGTCGATCTAACACTACAATATGTGGACCTTTAACGAGAACATTTTTTTTTTTTTCCTGACGATTACTGTAAATAGTTCGAAACAAAAAAAAAACCTTGTACATACTGTAATAACATGCGAAAGTTTTCCTCCCAGGACCAGCCTTGTAAACCCTTACCACCATGCGAAGCATCACCCCGCCGGGTTCATTTTCAACAAGGGGTGAATGTGGTAGTATGCATTAGGGGTCATGTGGGACTGTGAAGCCGTGATGTCATTGGCTGACAGATCCCGGGTCCTGGTTGGACGTTGACCTCTAGCTCCACCATGAAGGCAGAGTATAAGTACCAGGAGTCCTCCCCCGCAGGCAGTCTACTACTGAACTGCGGGGGAACAGTCACGCTTAATAAAGCCTCATCGACTTCACTCTATTCGTCTCTCGGCGTCTTTGTGCGCTACACAGGGGCATCTTGTTTCTTCCCATTAATGAGTTTAAGTCTAAATGGGACAATGTAACTCAGGCCAGGTGTGGACGTATACCTCTGGATCAGTGATAGCAGTTTTATCCTCAAGTCTGTTAACCCCTAAATCTCCCACTACATCGTCAATCCCATTTCCTGATCCAATTTCCTAACATCTCCCAATCGTAACAATATACATACATGCACACATCACACAAATATGTCCCAAGGTGCTTTATAGGGGCATTATGAACCAAAATGTGACATTAACCTACATAAGATGTTAGGTTAGATGATCAAAAGTTGGGTGAAAGAGATAAGTTTTAACAAGTATCAAAGGTAGGAGAGCAAGGTAGATAGGCGTCGGGAAGGAATTTTGGATCTTAGTGCCTTGGCAGTTTAAGGCATGGCCACTAATTGCAGATTAATTATAATTAGGAAAACACAAGAATCCAGAATTAGAAGAGTGCAGATATCTTGGAAGATTGTGGGGCTCAAGGAGATTCCAGAAATAGAGAGGGATTGAAATCAAGGATGAGAATTTTAATGTCAGGATGTTGCTTCACCAGGATCTAATCTAAGTTAGCGAGCACAGGATCATTAGGGGGACAAAGCTTGCTCCAAGTTAATACACCGGCAACTGTGTTTTGGAAGACCTCAAGTTTACTGAAGGTAAAATGTAGGAGACCAGCCTGGGGTGCTTTGGAATAGTCAAATCGAGGTAATAAAGGAATGAATGAGAGTTTCAACAGTTGAGCTGAGATGGGCAAAGTTGGGTGGTCCATGAAAATACCTTTGGTAGCTCTTGCTCCAAAATATTTACCCTTAAATTCCTTGAAAATGTTATTCATGAACCGACAGTACATACAGCCTTCTCAGAATTAATTGGTGATTCTGCAAAACAAATGGGGCATGATTAAAGGAAAAATATTTGAAGTGTCATTTAAGGCGCGATTGGTGGGGTATTCCCCGACGGCCACGTTTGCGAGATCGCGGCCCGTATTTAACAGCACTTAGTACTGGCTGTCTCACAGTCTGGTTTGCCAGACCTGGGTCTCAGCGTCTTGCTGCTAACAAGCAGAGCTGCTACGAAATGCTTCCGCACCACCTACTCCCAGTCAACACTCAAGCATGGCAGAACGCAGACCTGCTTCTCGCGTTGGCAAGGCCGACCTGGCCAGGTTTCTAGACGCAGTGGACACAAGAAGGGACATTCTGTTCCGCTAAAGGGACCAGAGGGCCTATAGCAGGACCACCAGTGCTGCCTAGGAGGAAATGGCAGCTGCCATCAGTGCAGACAGCATGACCAGGAGGACCGCCTTAAATTTCGGAAGGAGACCCAACAATCTCCACCGAGCTGCACGGGTAAGTTATCACCTGTCTATTGGCATGAGGTCCACCTCCCAATCCTCAAATTCTCAAAAACACAAATCACTGGCTGATACCTCGCACCCACCCCGCATCTGGTCTTCGTACTTGTTCCTCAACACCCCCTGACACCTACCAGCATAACCCCTTCATCTCCAGTTGTGGTGCCCATGCACGCCTCCTGCCATAGACTCCCCTGATCCATCAAGCATGCGGTTCTCAATACCCTCTTTTGTCTGCAGGATAAGTTGCCCCATAATAGGCATAAAAGGGCCAAGATGGGTGGCGGAGTACCAGAGATCAGAGTCCTCACCCCCATGAGGAAGAGGCCCTGGAAATCGCAGGGATAACCGGGGACAGAGCAGTCACCGACAGCAAGGTTGGCTTGTGCCGCAGAGGTGAGCATCCACTAGCCCTCCACCAGGTGACCTGTTGTTCATATCAGACAAATTGATCCTTCCCTCTCACTGACCACATGTCCATTCTCTCGCAGGATTTGCAACTGATCGGACCGGGCCATCCAGTGTCAACCGCCCCCCCGAAGATACCACCTCAGAGTAGAGGTCCGATCACCATCAAGGCACCACAGCCATCACCCTCACCACCCAGCAGCAGAGAAGCACACACTTTGGTGGGTGACATTAGTGGACAGGCTTTTGGGGCACAATCTGGTGAACACCTCACAGTTGGTGATGCACATCAGGTGGAGGCTGCAACATCCAAGGGAATCAGCAGTCGGAGGTCTGCTGGATCCCAGGACTCAGCTGAGTCCCAGTCAGATGCTGAGCCTCTGGACAAGTTTATCCAGGAGCTTATGTAGATGCTAGGACGCAGCCGTGAGATTCAGAAGGGGAATTCAGTGACACTCCAGTGGGTGCATAGTCAATTGGAGGAGTCCCAAAGGAGATGATGCTGTTAGCGGGAGGGAATCGCAAAGATATCACTCAACTCTCAGGGCTGGTCCTCGCATCAAACAGTTTATTTCACCGGTGGGGAGATGGCATCTGTTAAAGACCCAGACCATCTCTCCACTGAACAAAGGAAAAGCATCCATTCTTATACATTTTATACAGCTCATTTCAGCTGGACCTTGTCCAATAATATTCATTATAGATTACATACATTAGTTATATATCCAATGAAATTTGACATTACGTAATGTGGGTTGGTACCTCACCAGCCCCTGACTTCATGAAGAAATCACTCATGGTAACTGCTAAAGTTATCTTCTCTGTCTCCATCTGGAGACCTTCGGCCGGCGAGGATTCACAATACTCCTTGTTCTGTGGTCCCTGTTATCACTCGTTTGTGAATTCCTCCCTGAATCCCACAGTCTGTTTCCCATTCAATGCCTTAATATCAGTCATCATTATCTCCATGACTATCTCTGCTGTCTGAAATTATTAATGTTGTTTATACCAGCTTTCAACTTACCCAACTAATGGTTGTTGAGGAATGTGACACGTTCAGCTAAAAGCCATTTTGTGTCTTTAGTATTGCGAACTCAGCTGACAGCCATTTTGAGTAGCTTTTTTTCATTGTGTGTGTATATGTCCTTTCTGATATTTGTAATTATTAGGTTATAAAAATCACACACATTTTTTATACTCCATCTATTCCTACAAATTGCCTTTTGTACAGTCATCTAAGCCAGTGGGTACCTTTTGTCTTAAAACCTGCTTTCTAAATTTGACTTCAACAATGCGTGGCACTGCGGCCATCACTGCTAGGGTGGCGATCGCAGTGGAAGACCTGCAGCACGACGCCAGTGCCTTTGAATGGTGGTGTCCAAGACACGGCTCAGTCTGTGATGATCATGGCTGAGGGCCTCGACATCATGTCCCAGTCAATGAGGGACATGTCCCAGATGCAGGTGGACATTGATGAGGCAGTCCAGAGCATAACCAAGTCACAGAGGAGCAGCAGCGAGGGCATCGACACCATGGTGCAGACAATGGGGAGGCGCCAGGACAGGCGGAGCCAGATAATGCAAAGGCCCCTGGAGCTCACTCCAGCTGCCTCTCCATCCCATGGAGACTCCCAGATCCCTACGGGCACCTTCAGGGAGAAGAAAGTGCTGGAGGCCAACCCGGTGCCTGCCACCAGGGAGACGACGGTAGTCTCCAGTTCCTCATTCTGCCTCCCTCCTGACACCAGTGCATCTAAACGGCAGCGGGCAGAACAGGGTGGCACGGTGACGCCAGTGACAGCAGTAAGCTGGCCAGGGCCTTCTGTCTCCAGGCCCTACAGAAGACGTCCGCTAAGGACATTAAAGGCCACAGTACGCAGAAATCAGCAGACTACCTCCACCTCTAATGGGCATCCTGGGGACACTTAGCTGTAGCAGTAGACCTTGTAAGATCAGGAAGATTTAGGATCACTGAGAGTGGAGGAGGGGGGTCACATTCTGCAGCTAGAGGCAATGCGAATGACACGTGCACTATTAAATCATGATACATGTGAAGCCTGTGTCCCATTAATCTTCATAGTGGGGCTGCCTGAGCCCCCACCCCCACCCTCATTGTCCTCCCCTCCCCCTACTCCCCAGCCCCCAGGCAGAGCGGTCCAAGATGAAATGCCCCCGATGCAGACCCTGTTCAGAGGATGGATGTGAGCATGCTGTCAGCTGAAAGACTGGAGTCAGATTTTGGCATAAACTGAGGAGCACCAGAGCTTACCTCACAGTGGGTTTTCATCACTTTCCTGACTTATAGTGCTGACAGTGCCGGCACAAACCCATCACCCTGGGTGATGTTACACAGACACTGGGAAGGTGGAACAGGGTAGATTGGGGAGGGGGGAAGCCTTGTCCTATAAGAACCAGGCGAGATGAGGGCCTCCCCTGGTCTTCCAGGCATGTCGGACCCTTGCTGCTGCCTGTCCTCCATCCTGCGGCTCCCCCTGCGGCCCCACCCCGAGCTTGACTACCATCCTCTCCTGGTCCTCCTCAGACGAGTCCGCATGTCCTCCTCCTACTACAGCATGCTGACCTGCTGCTGTACCAGCTTGTGGAGGGTGCAGCACACCACCACAAAGTGGGAGACCTGGGGGGTGGGAGGGGGGGGGGGGGCGGAGAGGAGGTTGCTGCAGTGCAACACCAATGCTGCCCAAGCAACGGAACTTCATTTTCAGCAGTCTAATGCTTCGCTCAATGACAGCATGGGTGGCAGCGTGGGCCGCGTTATATCGGATCTCAGATCCTGTCTCCAATCTACGCACTGGTATCGTCACCAAGGACCTCAGCGGATCCCCTTTATCACCCAAGGCCCAATCCATCATCCTAGGGTGCTCCAAGAAGACACTGGGTATCTCCGAGTGTCCGAGGATGTAGTTGTCATGAACACTTCCTGGGAAGCATGCACACATATGATCCGGAGGTAGTGTTCGCTCATTGAACTCCATTGATGTTGAGCAGTCAGGAAGTGAAATCTCTTCCAGTTATTAAAGGGCACTCCCTGATGTTCCTTTGCGCACAAGGTGACATGCATGCCATCAATTACCCTCCTGGATCTAGGGCAGCCCAGTGATAGCGGAGAATCCTGCTGCCTGGGCTTTTTGGTGGGTTGGATCCAGCTCAAAGTTTATATACTCAACTCCCCAGGCATACACAAATGCACTTGTGGGTTGTAGCTTGTGAAATTTCCCACAAGTCCTCGCTCAAGCACTGGAAGAAACCGGTGGCATAAACATTCAGGGCTGCAGTGACCTTCATGGCCACAGGGAGCGGGTGTCCCCCTCCTTCACGGGGTGCTGATTCTGTGAGGACATGGCACAGGTGCCGCACTGTCTCTTTGTTGAGATGGAGTCTCCCGTGGCACATGCTTTCCGTCATCTCCTCGAGACGCACATACATTTTGGGCCGTCGTTGACATCTCCCTCCGTGTTCCTCCTCGGCCTTTATGGGCAACTGTGTCTTCAGGGTATGTGGCAGCCCCCTGCACATGGGGTCCTGCCACCAGCCTGTATCGATGCTGCCACCTTCTATGGCATCTGGCCACCTGGGCTGTCACCAGCACTGCAAGGATATCCTCTGCGGATCGACACCTCCATCCATTTTGGTCTCTGTAAGGAATTGGAGAAGGAGAAGGAGAGAGACTGACAATCAGTTAGGGCTTCTCACCCTGTGGACTTGAGGATATACCCAGTGTTGAAGCCCAGCTCTTGAGTGTTTGATTGTTGGCTTCTGCCTCAATGGTACTGATGCCCCTAGAGTTCTGGCAAAGTGTTCAAGCTTAATAATAACAATATAATTAAATGCAGTAATCATCGTCTGAGAACTGGACACGTGCACCCAGGAGAACCTATTTTAATATTTTATTGGCAAAAACTGGCAACATTAACCAAAAATTTGAAAATCAACTATGTAACATTCCACATATCTCATTAACCATTAAACAACAAGGAAACATCACCGTACCATATTGGCACCAATGCAAAGTTACTTCGTTTTCACAAGGAAACCACACAGTATCACCCTCACAGGTTCCTCAACAGGCACGTATCAGTGCCATTCTCCGTCCATGAGCCGCAGCTATGCAGACCCTCCCACGTGCGAGTTACATGCAGCGCTCACCACACCAGCAATATAAGCATCAGCAATCTGCAAAAGCATTTCTTCAACATCTTCATCAGGTTGATCACTCGGATAATTGTTCCGCACCAGGTCCCTCAGCATCATCTTGCTTCAAACCTGATTGCCTTCTGTACTCATACATCCCCCTGAGCCCGGTGTTCCATATATCTTGGAAACAATTGTCCTTCTTTCAGGATACAGAAAAGGAAGGAAACAGCAGTAGCAGCCTCCAGGCATTGGCAGCTACAACCAGCAGCAAGCAGCAAATGTAACCTGTAGCACCACTTGAGAATATTTTTGTTTATTTAACTGTCAACAGTAACAAAGACTGTAAAATCAACTACGTAACATTCCACATATAGCACGGTAGCATGGTGGTTAGCACAATTGCTTCACAGCACCAGGGTCCCAGGTTCGATTCATGGCTTGGTTCACTGTCTGTGCGGAGTCTGCACGTTCTCCCGTGTGTGCGTGGGTTTCCTCCGGGTGCTCCGGTTTCCTCCCACAGTCCAAAGATGTGCAGGTTAGGTGGATTGGCCATGCTAAATTTCCCTTAAGTGTTCAAAATTGCCCTTAGTGTTTGGTGGGGTTACTGGGTTATGGGGATAGGTTGGAGATGAGGGCTTGGGTCGAGTGCTCTTTCAAAAGAGCCGGTGCAGACTCGATGGGCTGATTGGCCTCCTTCTGCACTGTAAATTCTATGAAATTTATGATATCACACTAACCATTGTACAACAAGGAAACATCACCGTTCCATATTGGTACCAATACAAAACTGTATATTAGCTCATTTTCACAAAACGAAACACGCACACACACGTTATCACCCCTCGCAGGTTCCTCACTGAAACAGGATAATCCTGAGAATGTGTTATCATGTCCAGAACTTTGTCATCAAAATGATCTGCCCATCAATGTGTTCCACATATCAGTGCCAGTCTCCGCCCAGGAGCTGCAGCTGTGCAGGCCCTCTCACAAAGTACAATCTCACTGGAACCAAATCCTGGCATCCACAAATTCCACTACTGCTCAAGATGCAGTTGAACATCTTTGACCTTCAGCGTGTTTAACCCGTGTGACGTGCCAGTTACATGACAGTATCAAAAATACAGAAGACAATGCAACAAGGACACCAACCACTTGGTACCCAGAATACACTCACACCACCTCCCCCACCCCCGACCTACATTAGTGGAAAGGCACACCAGCCTAGCCCAGCGAAAAAGGCCACTTCAACATGGAGCACGGTAGAGAAGAGAGAGAAAAACATTCCACACCACCCAAGAGGGCACCGTTCAGCCCAGAACAGGTCTGGCACTTTATAAATCAAATCAAACACAGAGAAACCACCAAAGGAGAACACAAACAGGCAGGAAGCCAACAAAATCACCAGCCTTACACCAAGGACAAAAACCAAAGCAAAATACAAAGGAACCATGCCCCCCCGCCCCCCCACACAGCCCACAGCAGACCCACATTGGTGGAATGACGGCCAATGCATGTGAACATATTGGTGAGAGTGTGCATGCATAAAGAGTATATGCACGAATGACTGCGTGTGCATGCCTGGTAGAGTACACGTGCGTGAGAACGAATAGCACAGGCCACTGGAAAAGGTCACGGCAACACAGGGCACAGCGGAAGAAGGATAGGGAACACCCCCCCCACCAGCATTGGTAGAGTGCACCGAAGGATAACACAAAACCGGCAGAAATATAACAAGGACACCTGCTGCATTCCAAAGACAAAATTGAGACAGGAAACAAGAAGAATACAATAACACCTGCTGTCGAGTCAGCGCACGCCTCGCTGCCTCCCCCTCTCCGCCTCGCCACGACAGCAGCAGCTGACCCACATCGGTGGAAAGGTGCCCAATTCATGTACAGGAAAGTGTGTTAGTGTTTCCTAAATTCACTCCTGAAAGATGTGGCTCTAATTTTTAAGACAATGCCCAATAGTCCTGTACTCCCCAGCCTGCCAAAATAGTTTCTATGTAGCGATTCTATCTGTTCCCTATAATATCTTGAAAATTTCAATCAAATCAGCCCTTAACCATCTAACTTCCGAGGAATATTGCCCTAGTTTGTGTAATCTTTCCTCGTAATTTAACACTTGAAGTCCTGGTATGTTCTGGTTAATCTGTGTTGCATGCTCATCAAGGCTGTCCTTTGACCATCTATCCAAAGCTGTGGAACACAGAACTGCTCACTTGTGGTCAAATCAGGGCTGTTTATAACTGATGTCTTCGAACCTCTTGCATTTTATCCCTATGTAAAGACCAGCATTCCAATTTTCTTATTCATTATTTTCAATCCTTCCTTGTGACATTTTAATGACCTGTGTGGCTCGACTCTCAAAAGTCTTTTTGGACCTCCATTGTTTCCAGCTTTTCACCTTTTAAAAAAAACCTCATTCTATGTATGTTTTAGGACCAAAGTGGATGACCTAACATTTGCCTACATTAAAATACATGTCAAATGGAATTTAACATAGAAGTGTGAGGTGATGCATTTTGGCAGCAGTTTTAAAGAGTGGGTAGGGACCTGGGACTTATGTGCAGATCATAACTGACAAATGTGAGTCAGCAGATCCCTGGATGTGTGAAACTGTCGGGGGCACTGATTCTCGCTCATCTGCAGAGAAGACATGCGGGTTCTGTAGACCCTGGATCGTGCGAGCCACCTAAGCATGTCATCTCTGTGAGACTTATTTTTGTGAAGGCCACGAAGAATCCAGCACGAGTTTCAAGGATACAAAGAAATAACATTTATTTACAATAACATATATATATATAAACAGCAGCAACCTCGCTTGCTGCTCACTCCTTCCTGCTGGTTCCAAACTGGCCAGCTTTATTTATACAGGGAGTCTGCTAATGATTTCTCCGCCCCCCTCATTGGGGAAGCTCATACTCCCACAGGATTGTGGGATTGTCATTAGGCCCCAGCCAATGGTAAGCAGGCAGGTTATAACATCCCTCCCCCCCAAAGTCCAAGGAATCCACCGAAGCCCCTGGCGAAGGAGGGCGTCGGACTCGTTTTGCCATAGGCCGGACACCATTTGCACAAGGCGCTGGATCGGGCGGCGTGTAACGAGACAGAGACCGGCGCTTAAGTGATGAACGGTGTAACGGTTGTACATCCACGGCCCGAGGATTCCCCCTCTGATGCGTCCTGTGTCCCGATCTCCGAGTCCGACTCTGCTGCCTTGGTCATCTCGGCGTCTTTATCTCCACACGGTTCTGTAACGACCTGCGCAGGCTTTGAGTGAGGCACCAGAGGAAGATTGTGAGGACTACTTTCCATTGTCTCTGGTCTCTGCGGATGTAGAAATGAGCTCCGGGGGCGGGGAATCTTTGGAAGGGACAGTCTTCTGGACCGAATGTGGTCTACATATTTGCGCTGGAGACGACCCTGGGCTTGCACCTGGTAAGATATAGGGCCCGTTTGGCGAAATATTACGCCAGGGACCCACTGGGCATCACCGGCAAAATTGCGAACGAACACTGGGTCACCGGGTGCAAACTGCCGAATCGGCCAATGCCGAGGAAAACCCTGTCCCTGCCGTTCTTGTTGTCATGATATTCAGATAAATATCATGGTGCAAACACACATACACATTGGCGGACAGATCAACGGTCCAATCAACACACGCGCAACATAACAGCCAATCACAAGCAAGGGCACACGCACTATAAAACGGGGAACATCACAGTTCCCGCTCATTCCAGCAGGAGACAGCTCAGGGCACAGAGCTCACAGCAAGCCACTCAGACATTCACCATGTGCTGAGTGCATCTCCAAGATAGTGAAAGGGTTGAGTCCACAGGTTAAAGGGTAGTGAACAAACCACAGTAACAAGTTTACAGATGTTGTTATTGATAGTAATAAAACAGAGTTGTACCATTTGCAACTGTGTTGGTTCGTCTGTGTAGCAGAGCACCCAACACGACATAGTACCAGGTTTGGAACCCAGCAACTGTGAGACCTACCTACACATCTTCAGGAATCCATCATCCTGCGCCATGGACACCATCAGCCCGCCGCAGCCGCTCCAAATCGCTGGAAACCTCGGCGTCAACTGGAAGGTGTTTAAACAGCTCTTCCAGATCTTCCTAGAAGCCACAGAAAGGGAGAATGCTTCGGACACCAGGAAAATCACCCTCCTTCTCTCCACGGCAGGACAAGACGCCATCCACATCTACAACTCCCTGGTGTTCGCGGAAGGTGAGGACAAGACGAAGTACAAGACGGTCCTTCTTAAACTCGAGCAACACTTCAGCGTCGAGGTAAATGAGAGCTTCGAGAGGTACCTCTTCCAGCAGTGCCTGCAGGGTAAAATGAGCCTTTTCAATCTTTCCTAACACACCTCCGTATCCTCGCGCAGTCCTGCGGTTATGACACCACCTCCGATTCCATGATTCGGGACCAGATAGTTTTTGGGGTCACCTCGGGCACCCTACGCCAGCAGCTCCTCAAAGTTAAAAGCCTCACCCTAGCCACCACCATCGCAGCCTGCGTCCTCCATGAAAACGTGACCAGCCGCTACTCCCAGTTCCAGGCGGCCGAATCGGCACGGCAGGGGTCCTACGCAGCTGAATCGGCAAGGCAGGGGTTCTACCAGGCCGAACGGGTCCAGGCGATCGAATTCCTCCCAGCCCGCGGCCCGGACGAGGGCGGCCATTTCCCGCGCTTTCCGCGGCCTCCCGCGCTTGTATGTGCCAAAAGAGACGTCGATGCAGAGGGACGTGACGCGCAGGCGCGCTCTAAGCAGGACTGAACTGCGCATGCGCAATGGCGCAACGAACGCCATGACGTCACGACGTTCGGCAACTGTGGATCCGCACATTTAAAGCGGCAATGTCCAGCAAAAAACCGACAATGCCTCTACTGTGGCAAGATGGGCCACTACACTGCCTGCTGTCGAGCAGCTCAACCTGCCAACGCTCCCCAATTCCGCCAGCCTCGCAGGGACGTGCGGATCATTCAGCCTCCATACACTGAGTCATACCCTGACGACATACAGACCGGTGATACAGACGACCGGGAAGCCTTCCGTGTTGCGGTCATTGACAGGAACCGGATGTCCCCAAGCAGGACCCACCAGCCAATGCCAGTGAACAATGTCAATCCGGGTGATGAATGGTGTGCCACCCTAACGGTCAACCGATCACCAATCACATTCCGTTTAGACACTGGTGCCTCCGCCAACCTAATAGCATGGTCAGCCTTCTACGCCTTGAAGGTCAGACTACCGATTCGGCCATCCCGTTGTAAGATGGTCGACTACACGGAAACGTTATCCCGGCCACGGGATCCTGCCAGCGCCAGGTGACACACAATGCATACACAGCCACACTGTCCTTTGAGATAGTTGGATCATCGAAGGACTCCCTGCTAGGCGCACAGGTGTGCAAGGTTCTCCACCTCGTACAGCGGGTACACATTCTGTCTCCAGAAGGCACGTCAGACTTCCCGGATGCAGAATCTAGGGCACAGCTCCACTCACTCCTCGCCCACAACCAGGAGGCATTCGAGGGCATGGGCACACTGCCCGACACTTACAGAATACGTCTCAAACCGGACGCCACTCCGGTCATTCACGCACCTCGTAGAGTCCCAGCACCACTCAAAGACCGCCTCAAGCAGCAGCTGCAGGATCTCCAGGACCAAGGAGTGCTATCCCGGGTCACGGAGCCCACGCCATGGGTCAGCTCCATGGTGTGCATTAAAAAGCCCTCTGGCGAGCTCCGGATCTGCATCGACCCGAAAGACCTGAACAACAACATCATGAGGGAACACTACCCCATACCCAAACGGGAAGAGGTCACGAGCGAAATGGCCCGGGCTAAAATTTTTACAAAGCTTGATGCCTCGAAGGGTTTTTGGCAGATTCAACTGGATCAGTCCAGCAGGAAGCTGTGCACCTTCAACACTCCTTTCGGCAGGTTCTGCTACAACAGAATGCCGTTTGGCATCATCTCGGCATCCGAGGTATTTCACAGAATCATGGAACAGATGATGGAGGGCATCGAAGGGGTGTGCGTCTATGTTGACGACGTCATCATCTGGTCCACCACACCACAGGAGCACATCAGTCGTCTCCAGCGTGTCTTTGCTCGGACACGAGAACACGGCCTGCTCCTCAATCGAGCCAAGTGTTCTTTTGGCCAAACTGAGCTAAAGTTTCTGGGAGACCACATATCCCGGTCAGGAGTGCGTCCGGATGCAAACAAAGTGAGCGCCATTACAGCCATGCCACAGCCGGCAGACAAGAAAGCAGTGCTACGCTTTCTCGGGATGATCAACTTCCTGGGGAAGTTCATTCCCAACCTTGCCTCCCACACAACGGCTCTTCGCCACCTAGTGAAGAAGACCACCGAGTTCCAGTGGCTGTCCGCACACCAGAAGGAATGGGAAGAGCTCAAAGTTAAGCTCACCACAGCCCCGGTATTGGCGTTCTTCGACACCTCTCGAGATATGAAGATCTTGACTGATGCCAGCCAGTCCGGCATTGGGGCGGTACTCCTGCAACGGGATGACACTGCCTCATGGTCCCCAGTCGCCTATGCCTCGCGGGCCATGACCCCCACAGAACAGCGCTATGCACAGATCGAGAAGGAGTGCCTGGGTTTGTTAACCGGCATAGATAAGTTCCACGACTATGTGTATGGTCTCCCTGAGTTCACTGTGGAAACCGACCATCGCCCCCTGGTCAGCATCATACAAAAGGACCTGAATGAGATGACCCCTCGCCTCCAGCGCATTCTGCTCAAGCTCCGGAGGTACGACTTCCAACTGGTCTACACCCCGGGAAAGGACCTCATCATCGCGGATGCCCTATCCAGAGCAGTGAGCACACCGCCCGATTCGGAGGGGTTCATCTGCCAGGTCGAAGCGCATGTGGCCTTCACATCGGCCAATCTGCCAGCTGATGATTCAAGTCTGGCCCGTATTCGCCAGGAGACTGCGGCTGACCCCATTCTACAACATGTGATGCGCCACATGACGGGAGGGTGGCTCAAAGGACAGTGCCCACAATTCTACAATGTCCAGGACGACTTGGCCGTCATTGACGGTGTCCTCCTAAAGTTGGACTGGATTGTGATTCCACACAGCATGCACAGGCTGGTCCTCGAACAACTACACGAAGGCCATCTCGGGGCTGAGAAGTGCAGGCGGAGGGCCCGAGAAGCTGTCTACTGGCCGGGCATAAGCGACGACATTGCCAACATGGTGCTCAACTGCCCCACCTACCAAAGGTTTCAGCCGGCGCAGCCCCCTGAGACGCTTCAGCCCCATGAGTTGGTGACGTCCCCCTGGGCGAAGGTGGGTGTGGACCTTTTTCATGCGCTTGGCAGGGACTACGTCATCATCATAGATTACGTTTCGAATTATCCAGAGGTCATACGCCTGCACGATTTGACATTGTCCGCTGTCATCAGGGCATGCAAAAAGACCTTCACTCACCATGGCATTGCGCTTACTGCCATGTCGGACAATGGGCCCTGTTTTGCAAGCCAAGAATGGTCTTTTTTTGCTGCTTCGTATGGCTTCACACATGTGACGTCCAGCCCTCTGCATTCCCAATCCAATGGCAAGGTGGAAAAGGGCGTTGATATCGTCAAGCGGCTCCTCTGCAAGGCTGCTGATACCGGATCTGACTTCTGTTTAGCCCTGCTGGCCTATCGCTCGGCCCCACTAGCCACTGGCCTCTCACAAGCCCAGCTGTTGATGGGTCACGCCCTCGGGACCACTGTGCCATCCATTCTTGTTCCTGCACCCGACTGTGCTCCAGTACTGCAAAGGATGCGACAGCAGCGTGCTCAGCAGAAGGTGGCACATGACACTCTGGCAACTGATCTTCCTGCCTTGGCGCCTGGAGACAACGTCTGCATCCACCTACCAGAGGGTGGCTGGTCGGCAACTGCCGACGTTCTCCGACGCGTGGCTCCCCGCTCGTTCCTGGTTCGCATGCCTGATGGCTCCATTCGCCGGCGCAATCGCCGGCTTCCTCACCTGCTTCCGCGCTTGCTACGTGATCATACACCAGTGCCAAGCCCTCCTGTTGTTCCTGATGTCGACTTCGTGGAGCTTCCTGCCACCATGCCCATTCCTCTGTCGCCTGTGGCCAGGCCCATTCCTCAGCCGGTGGATCCTGACCCACCCCTGAGGCGGTCAACCCGAATTCGTCGGCCACCTGCTAGGCTGGACTTATGAGCCTGTTTGAACATTGGACTCACTGAAGTTTTATGCCACAATGTTAATATGTTTCTCTTTTTGTCGTTACAGGAGTTCGTTTTGATGCTTGATGTTTACACTTGTTTTGTTTATGGTACAACCTCGTTGCTATGTTGCACCTGACACCTTCCTATGTATATAGTTGAGCCTCATGTACATGTTGTAGATATTGGACACACACATTCAGCTGCGCTCAGTACACATCTATATTTATTAACACATAGGCACATATTTTTGTAAAAAAGGGGGATGTCATGATATTCAGATAAACATCATGGTGCAAACACACATACACACTGATGGACAGATCAACGGACCAATCAACACACACGCAACATCACAGCCAATCACAAGCAAGGGCACACGCACTATAAAACGGGGAACATCACAGTTCCCGCTCATTCCAGCAGGAGACAGCTCAGGGCACAGAGCTCACAGCAAGCCACTCAGCCATTCACCATGTGCTGAGTGCATCTCCAAGATAGTGAAAGGGCTGGGTCCACAGGTTAAAGGGTAATGAACGAACCACAGTAACAAGTTTACAGATGTTGTTATTGATAGTAAGAAAACAGAGTTGTACCATCTGCAACCGTGTTGTTTCATCTGTGTAGCAGAGCACCCAACACGACACTTGTGTGCGGCGTACTTTTGCGCCAATGTCCGGGAAAACCATACTAAGGCGGGTGCGAAGTCTCCGGCCCATTAGGAGTTCTGCGGGAGCTACCCCAGCCACCGCATGGGGGTTGGTCCTATACGAAAAGAAAAAGCGAGCCAGTCTTGTGTCCATTGACCCGGAAGACTGCTTCTTTAGGCCTCGTTTGAATGTCTGCACTGCGCGCTCCGCCAACCCATTTGAAGCCGGGTGCTAAGGGTCAGTACGGATATGGCGTATGCAGTTCATTTTCATGAACCTCGCAAACTCCTCACTGGTGAATGGACTGCCGTTATCCGTGACCAGCACCTCGGGGAGGCCATGTGTACTAAAACACAAATGCATCTTCTCAATTGTTGCGCAGGACGTTGTGCCTCGCATCTTATGCACCTCTAGCCATTTAGACTGGGCGTCGATTAATAAAAGGAACATGGATCCTTGAAAAGGGCCGGCGAAATCCGCATGCAAGCGTGCCCAAGGCCGCCCTGGCCATTCCCAGTGATGTAGGGCCGCGGCCGGCGGAAGCTTCTGATGCTCCTGACAAATGGAGCAGTTTTGGGCCACCTTCTCAATGTCGGCGTCGAGGCCTGGCCACCAAACAGAACTCCGGGCCAACATTTTCATTTTGGTCACACCTGGATGCCCATTGTGCAAGTCTCTTAGTATCAACTCCTGTCCTTTTTCCGGGACAATCACACGCGTCCCCCACAAGAGGATGCCGTCTTCCACGCTGAATTCTGACAGCTTGGAGGAAAATGCCCGTAACTCGCCTGGGAGCTGTCTATGCTGCCCACCATACAGGACTATGTGTCGAACCTTTGACAGGACTGGCTCCGTCTGGGTCCACTCATGGATCTGTGATGCCGTGACAGGCATGGTGTCCATAAAATTTAGGGTTGCAACCATCTCACCGGTCGTGGGGGTCGACATGGGGCCGGTCGATAAAGGCAATCGGCTCAGTGCGCCGGCATTCGCTATCTGCGTTCCTGGTTTGTGCTCCAGAGAATACTCATATGCAGCGAGCAACAAAGCCCAGCGCTGGATCCGTGCGGAAGCAATGGGCAGTATTGGCTTATCCTCTCTGAAAAGTCCCAGCAGAGGCCTATGATCAGTCATGATAGTGAAGTGGCGGCCATACACGTGCAGGTGGAAACGTTTCACCGCAAACACCACTGCCAGGTCCTCCTTCTCGATCTGCACGTACTTTTTTTCCGCTGCAGTCAATGTGCGGGAGGCAAAAGCTATCGGCCACTCGGCCCCGTTCTCCATCTTGTGGGACAGGACGGCCCCAATACCATACGGGGATGCATCACATGTGACGAGCAAAGGCTTTCCAGGATCATAGTGGGTTAGTAACCCAGACGACGACAATTGTTGTTTCACCCGCCGGAAAGCGGTTTCTTGCGGCTGACCCCAAACCCAGGTGTGATTTTTCTTCAGCAGAAGATGCAACGGGGCCAGCGTAGTTGCCAGATTGGGGAGGAACTTCCCGTAATAGATTACGAGGCCGAGAAAAGAACGAAGATGCGAAGTGTCAGTCGAGGCGGGGGCCTGTTGAATCGCACCTTCTCTGCGACGGGGTGCAAACCTTCGCGGTCCACCCGGTAACCCAGGTAGACTACGTCCTTCGCCTGAAAGACGCACTTTGTGCGACGTAAACGGACTCCAGCCTCCGAAAAGCGTCTAAGGACAGCCTCCAGATTTTCCAAATGTTCCTGCTCTGACGTCCCTGTGATCAAAACGTCATCTAAGTAGATAGCGACACGCGGTAAACCTCTCAAAATGCCCTCCATAACGCGTTGAAAAATAGCGCAGGCAGAGGATACTCCAAAGGGCAAACGTGTATATTCATACAGGCCCCGGTGTGTATTAATCATTACATATAGAACATAGAACATTACAGCGCAGTACAGGCCCTTCGGCCCTCGATGTTGCGTCAACCTGTGAAACCACTCTAAAGGCCATAAGGTCGGGAGGCTGGGTCCAGCTCCAACTGTAGGTAGGCGTGACTCATATCTAATTTTGTGAACGAGAGTCCACCTGCAAGCTTTGCGTAGAGATCCTCTATGCGAGGCATTGGATATCGGTCGAGTCGGGAAGCCGTATTGACTGTAAGTTTATAGTCGCCGCACAAGCGAACTGTGGCATCTGTCTTCATTACAGGTACAATTGGTGCTGCCCAGTCAACGAAACGGACGGGCCTGATAATACCCGAAGTTTCCAAACGAGTGAGCTCCCCTTCTACCTTCTCGAGCAAGGCGTAAGGCACCGGGCGCGTCCGGAAATAGCGCGGCATGGCTCCTGGTTCGACTTGGATACAGGCTACGGCCCATTTTATTTTCCCCAAACCAGGCTGGAATACATCTGAGTATCATCCTAGCACCTCAGTCAACCCTCCAGAAACTGTTTGGAGGATGCGCTGCCACTGCAAGCGCAAATGGCGCAACCAGTCCCGACCCAACAGGCTGGGTCCATGGCCGCGCACCACGATAAGTGGGAAACGCCCATCCTGGTGTCCATAAACAACAGGGGTCATCGTAGTTCCTGCAATGTCCAGTGGTTCCCCCTTGTAGGTGGCCAGCCTGGCCTGTGTGTCAGTGAATGTAAGGGTCTGTATACCCTGCCTGATGTGGTCGAATGTCCTCTGGAGACCACTGCGCCAGTGACCAACTCCATCTCAAGCGTGACCATTGACCCATACTGTCACCTTAATGGGGGCCACACGGGGAGCTGCCACACAATGCAGCTGCAGGCAGTCGTCCTCCGTCTCCACATCCTCAGGAATAGTGACCGCAGGTTCATCCACATGGAAGGTACGGCCACTGGGCTGGTCCCAATTTCGGTCGGAACGACGGCGCCTCTGGCGCCCCCAGGACCGGCGTCCGCAACGGGGTCGGCGCCTACAAGTTTACACAGACATGGCTCCTCATCCATTGGTTCTGGAGAAGGCTCCCTTTGGGGTGGAATGTCCGATAGCCACTGGCGTCGATCCGGACGTTGCCTCGCCCAAGGTACCGCAGGAGTGCGGGGGGACGTTTTCGGACGGAAGGGGTTGCGCCCCAAGGCATGCACTTCCATTCCCTGTAGCTCCTGCACTCCTCATTCTGCGCTCTCTCGGGACAATACTATTTGAATGGCCTGTTGAAAAGTCAATGTTGGCTCAGCTAACAACTTTCTCTGGGTGGCCGCACTGTTAATACCGCAAACCAAACGGTCGCGTAACATTTCTGATAAGGTCTCACCATAGTCACAGTACTCCTCAATCCTGCGTAGCCTGGATAGAAAGTCGGCAAGGGATCCTCCTGGGGTCTTCTCAGCGGTATTAAACCGGTAACGTTGGACTATCGTGGACGGGGTTGGGTTAAAATGCTGCCCCACTAAATTCACAAGTTCATCAAACGTTTTGATGTCCGGCGCAGCTGGGTACGTAAGGCTCCTAAACACCCCAAATGTATGCGGGCCACAGGCGGTGAGCAATATGACCACCTGGCGCTCGTTTTCGGTGATATTGTTTGCCCGGAAATAGTAACGCATCTGTTGTGCATACTGGTTCCAGCTTTCCAGCGCAGCATCAAAGACATCCAAACATCCGTACAGAGGTATGGTGTAATAGAAAACAACTTCCAACCTGTATCCAACAAAAATCCAGGGAGGTGGCTTCAGCAGTGTAGACAGCTATTCATTTTAACCCTCGTCGCCAGTTTTGTGAGGGCCACGAAGAATCCAGCACGAGTTTCAAGGACACAAAGAAATAACATTTATTTACAATAACATATATACAACAGCAACAAACTCGCTTGCTGCTTACTGCTTCCTGCTGGTTCCAAACTGGCCAGCTTTATTTATACAGGGAGTCTGCTAATGATTTCTGCGTCCCCCTCATTGGGGAAGCTTATACTCCCACAGGATTGTGGGATTGCCATTAGTCCCCAGCTAATGGTAAGCAGGCAGGTTATAACACTTATCCTCTGCATTCGGAGTAGACCCTGCTGACCCTTGGTCTAGAGGGCACTTCTCCTCCCTTTGGCGACTGCTGTGCCTCTGTCACAATCTTCTGCTTCTTTTCTCTTACCTGTAAGCAATAATGCAGACAGCGGTATATCTTCCTGATGGTCTCCGCACCACAGTATTAATGATAAACATACAACTGTCAGCACTAGTCTTTGTTATATTTTCTATGTGCTGCAAAGAGAAATGGTATGGAGGTTCCACACACTTCGATTTCTTACAAATACGATGGGAGGTTTATCGCTTCTCAGCCTTTCGGCTAAGATGAGCGTGAGATCAGGTGTAATGCCTGGATTTGGTATGTCTCTCTTGTGGGAACCATGAATTGGATTCAATTTGAATTGGTTTTTGGAGCAGGCAAGGAGCTGGATTAGGGGTTTGTCCCGGTCAACACTCTGAGCTCTGGCTTTGTAACTCTGATAAAGTAATTTAAAAATATTAAAAAAACATGATGGGAGGTTTATTCGGAGATGTTGCTCGTACAATCTAAAATTTAGAACTGGAAGCCCGTGCAAAACACTCTGCTGGCGTCACTACATATCATGTGACATTCCAGGGATGTATTCTCTTCTTTAGTATGACAACAACTTTTAACAGTTTTACAACAGACCCACTTTTGCATTATCTTCATGCAGATATACATCTTAATGAGCAGTCTCTCAGGTGGACATCGGTTTCTGTTGGGCGGCACGGTAGCACAGTGGTTAGCACTGCTGCCTCACAGGGACACGTTTCGATTCTGGCCTTGGGTGATTGTGTGGACTTTGCACATTCGCCCCGTGGCTGTGTGGGTTTAGCCTGGGTGCTCCAGTTTCCTCCCAGAGTCTAAACATGTGCAGGTTAGATGTATAGGCCATGCAAAATTGCCCCTTAGTGTTTAAATATATGTAGGTTAGTTTACAGGGTTACAGGGATAGGGCTGCGTGGGCCTAGGTAGGTGTTCTTTCAGGTTGGTGCAAACTTGATGGGCCAAATAGCCTCCCTCTGCACTGTAGAGATTCTATTATATCTTTGATGGTGGAAGAACCTATTGAGAGAGTAGTCAATAAAACGTATGAAAGCCTGGGCCACCTAAATAGAGGTATTGATTATAAATGCAGCAAAGGTATGTTAAGCACAGGCTACAAATGTAGTACGGTATCTAGTTCTGTTTACCACACTTTAGGATGAATGTGAAGGTCTTTGAATTGTGCAGATTACATTTACCAGAACATTTCCAGCAAATTGAGAGTTTAGCTACAAATTAATTTGGAGAAGCTGGGATTATGCTCTTTGGAGAAAAGGTGGTAGAGGGAAGATTTGATTAATGTGAACAAGATTATGACAGGTTTAATCAAGGTAGACAAAGAAACGCTGTTCCTATTAGCTAATTGTATAAGGACTACAAGGAATAGGGGATAGGGGACACAGATTAATGATTTTAGGCAAGAGATTCAAAGGGATGTGTAGCGCACAAACCACAGGGTGCAAGGGACATTTCTTACAATGCTAGTGGTAATGACCTGGACCTCTGCTTATGATGGTTGTGGAAATGGAGATGATCACTGATTTCAAAAGAAAATTGGATGGACACTGAATGGAAGTAAAGAGATCATAATATGATTGTGTTCAATGTAATTTTTGAAGGAGAAAAACATGAGTCAGCTAATAAGATTTCAGATTTAGACAAGGCTGACTTCATTGAGATGAGACAGAGTGTCCATTGTAAACTGAGTAAATTTACTACTGGATGAAATGACTGAATATTAGTGTGGGATGTTCAAAGTAGAATTTAACATTGTACAATCCCAGTTTACTCTCCTAAAGGGAAAGAGATCTACTTGCCAAAATGGCATTCATGGAGAACTAAAGACAGGAGAGACAACACATGCAGGTCTTTCCACACACCCTGCCATGTGTTTTGCGGCGGCCTGTCATCGGCTGGCAGCAGGATCTTTTGGTCCCACCATTGTCAATGGGTTTTCCCATTGAATGCACTCCCTGTTGTTTACAGTTGTCAACGGGGTTTCTGTTGAATGCACCCCCCGCTGAGGCAGGGATGCACCGTTGATGACACCTGAAGATCCGGTTGGGGTGAACAGAAGGAAAATTCCTGCCCATCAAACTAAAATCAAAGGCCTCCAAAAATGCAAAATAAAAGTATAGATCCTGGTGAATGAGAAATATACAGAGAGCACAAAGGTTAATACAAAAGCTACAAAAAGGGAGTATGAAAACAAACTTACAAGGAATATCAAAATTACCAAAACATAAAATACTCATTTGGCAGTATAGAATTTTGAGTATTGCTGAAAAAAGAGACATGTTGAAGGTTCGTGACATGGACTTTTCATCAGGACACTTTCCAAGAATACCAATATAAGGAGAAAACAGCAATTTATGCTATATGCAAAGAGGTACTGATTTGCTGGCAAGTGGACTCTGGTAGCGGTGGAGAATGCATCAGTTTCTGGTGACTGACAGTTAATTACCAAGCATTGCTTGAAATTTCAACCAGAAAGCTTCACCATCAATTGCCCTGAGAAAAGAGTTCCGGATTTTGTTTAGCTGAAACAGGTGCAATATATGTCCTATCTGTAAAAAACAGTGTATTAATATATGTAGCTTTCAGTACACACAAATGCACCACACTGCAAGCCCAACTGACAATCTTAAATTGGTTGTCAGCGTAATTCTTAGCCCACAGGATTGAATTTAATAGAAATCTTGAGTTAAAAGCATAATGACGACCATTAAACCATTGTCGATTGTTGTCAAAACCCACCTGGTTCCACTAATGTCCTTCAGGGAAGGAAATCTGCTGACCTTACCTGGCGTGGCCTAGATGTGACTCCAGACCCACAGCAATGTGGTTGACTCTAACTGCCCTCTGAAATGGCCTATCAAGCCACTCATTTCAAAGGCAATTAGGGATGCGCAATAAATGCTGGCCCACAAAAAGTGCAGATGTTCTTATAGCAGAAATTCATCCCAGCATTTGGATCTTTGCTGACCTGGTCCTTGAGAAGACAGCTGCCTATCATCAGGGCCTGTTAGTACATTTTGTGGTATGGAATAAATGTGCACAAATCATTTAAGGTGACAGGCCTTTTTGAGAGAGCAGTTAGTAAGGCAAATGGGATCCTGGGTTTAAAATACTGATGAGTACAAAAGCAAGATTATTGTAAATATTTATAAAACACTGGTTCTGCCTCAACAAGAGTATTGTGACCAGTTCTGGGCACAACACATGAAAGATGTGAAGGCATTATAGAGGGTGCAGAAAAGCTTTCCGAAAATGGTTCCAGGGATAAGAGACTTCAGTTACATGGATAGATTGGAGAAGCAGGAGCTGTTACCCCTAGAGAAGGGGAATTTTAGATGAGATTTGATACAGATGTTCATAATCATGACATATCTCGATAGAGCTGTCAGAAATTTTCCTTATTAGTGGAAATGCTGTGAACCCATTTAAGGTGAATGACAAAAGTGCTGAAGGTGGTGATGAGGAAAAGTGTTTTCATACAGACAATGGTTAGAATCTGGAATACACTATCTGAGAGTCTGCTGGAGGCAGATTACAGCATGGCTTTCAAAAGAAAGTTGGATAATTATCTAAATAAAAAGAATTCCAGGGCTAGGGGAAAGGATGGCAGGATGGGAGTAACTGAATCAACAGAGGGCTTATTCGGAACGACAGGCGGATTGGCCCCCGTCTGTGCTGAAACCATTCTATGATTCTATGAATCCGAAAGTCAGTTACTGGAACAGCTGATGACTGGACAGGCTCTCGGACGTTCGTAACCTTTGCAGGGTCAACAGTGCAGTTGTCATTTCCATTGCCTGTTTCAATGCTGGATGGTCTAGTACAACTGCATAGTTAGGAATCACATTGCTGTAGGTCAGGGGTCGCATGTTGGCCAGACCCGTCTGAGGACATTAGGTAGGTTTTTACAATGGTTGGCGATGGTTTATTTAATAAGGCACGGGGAGCCCACACTGAGTAAATATAAGACACAAAGTTTTTATTTACTGCACAATATATACTCAGCCCGGTAGAACCCTACCAGGTTCCTCTCTCTGGTCGGTGCCTTACTGGCCGACCTGTTATGCAGAGGTCAATAGAGATCCCCCGGTCCTAGCGGTGGAGCTCGTACTCCGCAAGAGCCACGGGGAAAATAATCATTCCTTCCCGCCCAAAGTCCGAAGACCCCACTCCTGATGACCGAGGAGGCAGAGAAGGGGGGGCAGGCGGAGGACATTGGATTATTTTCGGAACCGGTAATTCGGCATTGAGCAGATGCACTGGTTTGGTCGGCGAATACCATTCTAGGGAGCATCGTCTGCGGCAGGGATACCGATCGGCGGGAAGTAGCTGATCGGCATCCGAGACCTCAGAGGTCTGCATCTCCCTTTCCGAGTCAGAATACACAATGTCGGGCATGTCGGCATCGAGAGAGACCAGAGGTGCACAACAGGCTGGTTTGACTAAGGGAGCCGGAAGATCCAGGACAGCTTTTTTTCAAGGAACCTCACGAGGGACCAATTTGGATGAATGAATGTGGTCCAAATGGTGTTGCATCAGTTGCCAGGGGACCCGAACCTGGTAAGAGACTGATCCTGTTTGACGGACGACAATTCCAGAGAGCCAGTGAGCATCATTGTTGAAATTACGAACGGAAACCGCATCGGCAGGTGCGAAGTGTCGAAGAGGTCAACGTCAAACTGGGCAATGCCCTTACAAATGTTGGTTATTGCGCACCTTTGCTCCGATGTCCGGAGTAATCAAACTCAGTCATGTACGAAGCCTACGACCCATTAACATCTCCAGCTACTGCGTCTGGCGTGGTCCTGTATGAGACCAAAATCTTGCCAGCCTGGTTCCCATCGAGCCCGAAGCCTGTTTCTTTAGTCCCCGTTTAAGCATTTGCACGGCCCTCTCTGCAAAGCCTTTCAATGGCGAATGGTATGGGCAGTGCAGACATGGCAAATCCCATTATTTTTCACAAAAGTGGCAAACTCTTCAGTCGTGATAGAGTCCCCATTAACTGTCACAAGGACCTCAGGGATTCCGTGAGTGGAAACTGAAATGCGCAATTCTTGATGGTCGCCCGGAAGGTGATCATTGCCATTCTCTGGACCTGCAGCCCCTTCGAGTGGGCGTCCAGCAGGATCTGGAACATCAACCTCAGGAATGTACCGGCAGAATCGACGTGCAAATGAGCCCAGAGGCGTCCTGGCCACTCCCAAGGGTGTAGGGGTGCCGCCACAGAGATCCTCTGGTGCTCTTGTCAGATTGAGCACCGTTGGACCAACATCTGGAAATCTGCGTTGAAACCCAGCCACCAGACAGAGCTTCTCACCAGCATCTTCATTTTGGACACCCTGCGGTGTTCTTCAACACAGTTGCCTGGCCCTTCGTCGGAACAAAAAAATCTTGTGCTTCCACAGTCAGCTCCGGGAGCTCGGAGGAAAAAACTTTCAACTCCACTGGTAGCTGACGATGCTGCCCACTGTATTGCACCAGATGCCAGACATTGGCAAGGACAGAGTTGGTCAGCGTCCAGTCACGAATAAAAGATGCAGTGATGGGTAAGGTGTCCATGAAATTCAGGACCGTGACTTCATCCATCGCGAGGGATTTGCGAAATAGATCTGCAGGGGAAGATAGCTCAACGCATCAGCATGCGCAATCTAGGACTCTGGGCGGTGCTCGAAAGAGTAATCGTAAGCAGCCAATAACCAGACCCAGTGCTGAATCCTCACAGATGCAATTGGCACATTCGCGTTATCTTCACAGAAGAGGCCAAACAATGGCTTGTGATCCATGACAATAAGAAAATGGCGGCCTGAAACATAATGATGAAACCGTTTAACTCCAATAATGACCGCCAGGCCTTCCTTCTCTATTTGGGCATGTTTTCTCTCAGCTGCAGCCAGCATCCTGGAGGCAAAGGTGATCGGATGTTTACGGCCATCGCTCATCCGACGTGACAGGGCTGCCCAATTTCTATACGGCGATGAATGGCACATGATGTACAATGTTTTCGAAGGGTCGAAATGCATCAACACCCCCGAAGAGGACAGCCATTGTTTCACCTTCCTAAACGCCTCATCCTGGGCCTTGCTCCACACCCAATGCTGGTGCTTCTTGAGGAGTAAATGAAGGGGGGGTCAGGACAGTTGCCAAATTGCAAATAAATCGGCCACAGTAATTTACTAGTCCAAGAAAAGAGCGAAGCTTGATGACGTCCCTCGGGGTGGGAGTCATTTTGATAGCTCTAACCTTCTCGCCGACAGGGTATAGGCCTTCCCAGTCCATCTAAAACCCCAAATACACCACTTCCTTCACATGAAACACGCACTTCACGTGGCGCAGGCGGACCCAATACTCTGAAATACCGTCTCAAAGTTCTGCAAATTGCAGTTGTAGATAAGCATTGCTCATGCCCAATTTTGTAAATGTACAACCAATGTAGCATACAGATCCTCAATACGTGGTAAAGTGTAACAGTCTAATCTCGAAGCTGTGTTCACTGTTAATTTGTAGCCCCCTCAGAAACATTTCTTTCTTAATTACAGAGACCACCGGTGCCGCACTCATGGTAAAGCGCACAAGCCTAATGATGTCCAATCTCTCCAAACGACAAAACGGGAACTGGCGGGCATGAAGGTATCGGGGTTGCCCCTCCGGGTCCATCTGGACCTTGGCTACGGGCCCTTTAATTGTGCCCAAATCAGCTGGAAAACCTCGGGGAACCTTGCTTAGTACCGCCCACAGACTGGCAGACCCACTTGGAGGATATTTTGCCAATTCAATTACAGCTGGTGTAGCCAGTTGCAGCCCAACAGGCTAAGGCCACTTCCTCACACAACAATGAGGGGAAGGCAATTTGATTGGTATCCATAAACTACCGGAGCAAGGATGAACTCTACAATAGTCAGTCATTCTCCCGTACAAGTGGCCAAATGAGCCGCCGTGTCAGCCAAAGTCAAAAGTATGCACACCTTGTTTCAAGATCAAAGGTGCTCTGCGCTACCACAGAAATGGCAGCTCTCCTGTCTAATTCCATTTGGAGCACATGGACATTCACCTGTATCGGAACGTGAATAGGGGCCACAATTGGTGCTGCCAAACAGTTCAGCTGCATCTCAGCCTCATCCTCGGCTTCTTCTGGGTCATCCAGATGCAAGGTCCGGCCGCGCGACTGACGTCTGCCTCGACTGGGGCATCTGGAGCGCTGGCCTTCTTGCTGCCTGAGAGTATGCCTAGGCCGGTCCCCAAACATCGCACGTGTGCCTGAATCACCCTAAGCTAAGTCCAGTGACATCGTATGTCTCAGCGGACGGCTCTTTGTCCAGGGGCCTGAGTTGCCACGGCGTTTAATCCGGGCCGTGGGGATACCACATGAGGGGTGTCACCCCAAAACATTCACCTCCATCCCTTGATTCTCTTGGATGCCGCGGTTCTGTGCTTTCCCGGCACAAGGAGACCTGCAGTGCCTGTTGAAAGGTCAGGGAGATTTCTCCCAAAAGTTTCTTTTATGTTTCCATATTGTTGATACTGCAGACCAAACAATCACAGAGCATATCAGATACAGCAGTTCCATACTCACAAAATTGGCGATGTTCCGTAGTTGTGATACAAACTCGGTGACGGACTCACCGGTGGACCTCTCCGCCATATTGAACCGATATCTTTGGTCGATTACCAAACGGGTTGGGTTAAAGTGTTGTACCACAAGTGCCCCAATCAGGCTGAACGATTGCTTCCCTGGCGCCGCTGGGTACATGATCACCCTGAATGTGTGCGTTCCACAGACCATCAACAGTATGACCGTCTGCCGCTCATTCTCCTTAGATGTTGTTGGCCCAGAAGAAGTAATGCACCCTTTCTGCGTACTGGTTCCAGTCTTCAACACCGGCCTCAAATGCATCTAACTGCCCAAACAAAGGCATTGCAAAACAAATAAATTCAAACCTGAGTCCAGAAAATTGGGGATGTGGCTCAGTTGTGTGGGTCGTAGCCTCAACAGAAAGCCAGTTTATTCCTCATCATCAGTTTAATAAGGACATGGGGAGTCCACACCGAGTAAAAATTAAGAAACAAAGTTGTTATTTACAGCACTGTATGTACCCAGCAGGGTAGATCCATACCGAGTTCCTCTCTGGTCGGTGACTTCTTGGCCGATTTAAAGAGAGGTCAGTAGTGATCCCCACCCTAGCAGGGGAGCTCGTACTCTGCAAGGGCCACAAGGAAGATAGGGCCACGGGGAAGATAATCATTCCCACCCCGCAGGCCCCCTGCAGGCTATTACAGTTTAATGGTCACTATTATTCAGACTGTTTTTCTAATTCCAGATTTATTAACTAAATTGAAATTCCAGCAGCTGCTGTGCTGGATTCAAACCATGTCCTCGGAAATTAGATGGGGCCTCTGGAGAATTTTTATCAATAAATTTAGAGTACCCGATTAGTTTTTTACAATTAAGGGGCAATTTAGTATGACCAATCCACCTACCCTGCACAACGTTTAGGTTGTGGGGGTGAAACCCACGCAGACATGGGGAGAATGTGCAAACTCCACACAGACAGGATCGAACCCGGGTCCTCAGCGTCGTAAGGCAGCAGGCAGATTGAAGCGCAATCAATATACTCGAGACAAAAGTATTCAGTAACTGAGGCTTTAATGCACTAGAACTGATCCCCAGCAGCTTTGTTACAGAAGTGAAGGCTGCTGGGATGGCACCATCTCTTATACCCCGCCTTCAGGGCGGAGCTACTTCACACAGCCAATGGTAGACTCCAGGGTCTCAACCAATGGCGTCGGCCTCTCAGGTACCGCAATACCTGGTATTACCACACAGTGCTAACCACTGCACCACCGTGCCGCCCTCGGGGCCTCTGGAGTATTAGACGAGTGATGTTACCGTCATGTTACCACCATACCCCTATTGAATAGAATTAAACACAAACTCTTATTTAATGAAACAGGTGTACCCTTTAATTATGCCGAATTATTTTTGTATTATTTTTTGAATGTAAAATGCTATAGTAGTTGCTGACCCTCCTTTTATCATGTAGCGTAGCATATTATTTGCAATCTTCATATTTTAACCAAAATACACCAGGAGCACGTAGTGGTGTTCTGATGTGTGTAGATAACATGGATATTCTTTGATTATTTAAAAAAATAAATGTTGGAGTCCTTGGTACTTTTAGTTAAACATATTTTCCTTTATTTTGCTTTTTTAGGATTACACTTTGACGATGTACTTCCAACAGGCTTGGCGGGACAAACGACTATCTTATTCAGAAATACCTTTAAATCTCACATTGGATAACAGAGTGGCTGATCAGCTTTGGGTTCCTGACACATATTTTCTTAATGATAAAAAGTCTTTTGTACATGGTGTCACTGTAAAGAATCGAATGATACGTTTGCACCCAGATGGCACAGTTTTATATGGTCTCAGGTTAGTACCAGTTTTTCCATTTTATAAAGCAAAAGTAGCATTGAAATCTTATTTCATTTTTCAAATCTAGTTCTAGTCCTGAATGGTCTTCTGCATAAACAGCTGACATCTGAAACCATAGCATTTTCATAGCCTGGAATGAAAACTACAGTGAGGACAATATACGAATTAACAGTTAATGAGTGAAACCTATATCATCTATACTCGAGTTGGAATTCATTTCTGCATTCCAGCTTATAGAGTCATAGAAGTTTCCAGCATGAAAACTGGCCATTCGGCCCAACTTGATAATGTCGCCCAGTTTTTAACTACTAACCTAGTCCCAATTGCCCGCATTTGGCCCATATCCATCTAAACCCAACTTTCCCAAACAACTGTCGAAATGCTTTTTAAAAGACAAAACTGTACCCACTTCTACTACTGCATCTGGCAGCTCGTTCCAGACACTCACCACCCTCTGGACCCTTTGCGTCACATATTGCCCTTCTGGACCCTTTTGTATCTCTCCTCTCACCTTAAACCTATGCCCTCTAGCTTTAAACTCCCCTACCTTTGGGAAATGATGTTGATTACCTTATCTATGCCCCTCGTTATTTTAGGACCTCTATAAGATCACACCTAAGCCTTCTACACCTCTCCTTATAACTCAAACCACCAAGTCCCAGTAGCATCCTCGTAAATTGTTTTTGAACTCTTTCAAGTTTAATAATATCCTTTCCATAATAGAGTGACCAGAATTGTACAGTATTCCAAGTGTGGCCTTACTAATGTCTTGTACAACTTCAGCAAGAGATTCCAATTCTTGTATTCAATGTTCTGACCAATGAAACCAAGCATGCCGAATGCCTTCTTCATCACCCTGTCTGCCTGTGACTCCACTTTCAAGGAGCTATGAACCTGTACCCTAGATCTCTTTGTGTAATAACTCTCCCCAACTCCCCACCATTAACTGAGTAGGCCCTGCCCCAATTCGATTTACCAAAATGCACCACCTCACATTTATCTAAATTAAACTCCATCGGCCCACTGGCCCAATTGGTCAAGATCCCTTTGCAATCTAAGATAACCTTCTTCACTGTCCACTATGCCACCAATCTTGGTGTCATTTGCAAATTTACTAACCATGCCTCCTAAATTCTCATTCAAATGATGAACAAAAATAACAAATAACAGTTGACCCAGCACTGATCCCTGAGGCATACTGCTGGTCACAGTCCTCCAGTTTGAAAAAAAAACCCTTGACAACCACCCTTTGTCTTCTGTTGTCAAGCCAATTTTGTATCCAATTGGCTACCTCACCCTGGATCCCGAGAGATTTAACCTTATGCCGCAACCTACTATGCGGTACCTTGTCCAAGGCCTTGCTAAAGTCCATGTAGACAACGTCGACTGCATTGCCCTCATCTACCTTCTTGGCTACCCCTTCAAAACACTCAATCAAATTTGTGAAACATGGTTTTCCACTCACAAAGCCATGCTGACTGTCCCTATTCAGTCCTTGCCTCCCTAAATGCCTGTACATCTGTCTCTCAGAATACCTTCTAACAACTTACCCAACACAGATATTAGGCTCACTGGTCTGTAGTTCCCAGGCTTTTCCCTGTGGCCCTTCTTGAACAAAGGCACAACATTTGCTACCTTCCAATCTTCAGGCACCTCTCCTGTGGCTATCGATAATTTAAATATCTCTGCTAGGGGACCCGCAATTTCCTCCCTAGCCTCCCACAACGTCCTGGGATACATTTCATCAGGTCCCAGGGATTTATCTACCTTGATGCACTTTAAGACTTCCAGCACCTCCTTCTCTGTAATATGTACATTCCTCCAGACATCACTATTTATCTCCCCAAGTTATCTAACATCCATGCCTTTCTCACAGTAAATACCAATGAGAAATATTAATTTAGGACCTCACCCATCTTTTGTGGATCTGCACATAGATGACCTTGTAGATCCTTAAGAGGCCCTACTCACTCCCTAGTTACTCTTTTGCCCTTTATTTATTTGTAGAAGCTCTTTCGATTCTCCTTTGCCTTATCTGCCGAAGTAATCTCATGTCCCCATTTTGCCCTCCTGATTTCTCTCTTGACTCTACTCCAACAACCTCTTTACTCTTCAAGGGATCCACTTGATCCGAGCTGCTCATGCATGTCATACGCCTCCTTTTTGACCAGGGCCTCACTATCCTGAGTCATCCAAGGTTCCCTACTTCTACCAGCCTTGCCCTAAAAGAATGTGCTTACCCTGAACCCTGTTAACACACTTCTGAAAGCCTCGCACGTACCAGCCATCCCTTTGCCTGCCAACAGACTCCCCAATCAACTTTTGCAAGTTCCTGTCTAGTACCATCAAAATTGGCCTGACCCCAATTTAGAATTTTAACTTTTGGTCTAATTAAGCTTTTTTTTAAATTTAGAATGCCCAATTCAATTTTTCCAATTAAGGGGCAATTTAGCGTGACCAATCCACCGACCCTGCACATCTTTTGGGTTGTGGGGTCGAAACCCACGCAAGCATGGGGAGAATGTACAAACTCCACACATACAGTGACCCAGAGCCGGGATCGAACCTGGGACCTCAGCGGCGTGAGACAGCAGTGCTAACCACTGAGCCACCGTGCTGCCCTTGGTCTAATTAAACTTGTTCCAACTGCTGCCAACGTAAGTATACCCCACCTTACGTAAGGTGCAGAAAACTGTACACAGTAGTCTAGGTGTGGTCTCACCGAAGTCGTGGACAGTTGTAGCACACTTTCATACTTTTATACAGCATTTCCCTTGCAATAAAAAACAACATTTCATTTGCCTTCCTAATTACTTGCTGAACCCGCATATCATTATTTTATGATTCGTGTACAAAGGCACCAAGATCGTGCTGTACTGCAACATGCTGCAGTCTCTCTCCATTGAAATAATATTCTGTTTTTCCACTCTTCCTGCCAAAGTGGACAACCTCACATTTTCCCACATTGTACTCACCTGCCTAATTTTTCTCCACTCACGTAACCTATCTATATTCAGTTGCAGACTCTTTGTATCCTCCTTACAACTTGCTTTCCTATCTATATTTGCATCATCAACAGATTTGGCTAAAATAGAGTTGGTCCCTTCATCCAAGTCATTAATATAGATTGTAAATAGTTGAAGCCCCTGCACTGATCCCTATGGTTCTCCACTAGTTAAAGCTTCCCAACCTGAAAATGACCTATTTATCCCAATTCTATTTCCTGTTAGTTACCAAATTGTCTATCCATGCTAGTATGTGATCCCAACACCATGAGCACTTATCTTATGAGAAACCTTTATGTGACATCTTATTGAATGTCTATTGGAGGATCAAATACACTACATCTAGTGGTAGTAATCTCAGGATTTCTACCAGTGCCACGAGCTAGTCAGAGTAGGAATGTCAGGATAGATAGGATGAATGCGTGGCTTGGGAGATGGTGCAAGAGGGAGGGATTCAAATTCCTGGGGCATTGGAACTGGTTCTGGGGGAGGTGGGACCAGTACAAACCGGACAGTCTGCACCTGGGCAGTACTGGAACCGATGTCCTAGGGGGGATATTTGCTAGAGCTGTTGGGGAGAGTTTAAACTAATGTGGCAGAGGGATGGGAACCGATGCAGGATGTTGGAAGGTAGTAAAACAGGGACAGAAACAAAAGGCAGTAAGGGGGAAAGTGTAAGGCAGAGAAGTCATAGTCAAAAATCAAAAAGGGCGACAGTACAAGGTACAGTGACTGAGGGGAGCTCAGTGAATAGGACTAGTAATACTAAAAGGAATAAAACGGGAAGTAAAAACATTAATGGTAAGCGACGCGGCAGCTTGTTACATGAAGATATGGGTTCAACGACAAGGAAAATTAGGAGAAAAGTTGAGAGGAAATATAACTTAGGCGAGGTTACTGATCGAGGTGTTAAGATTCAAAACAGAGGTAAAAAAGCCAATATAAGTTAACTTTACCTGAATGCTCATAGTATTCGGAATAAGGTAAATAAGTTAATGGCGCAAATCATCGTGAATGACTATGATTTGTGAAGGACTGATTTAGTGGCCATTACTGAAACATGGTTAAAGGATGGTCACGACTGGGAGTTAAATATCCAAGGGTATCAAACTATTCGGAAGGACAGAGTGGATGGTAAGGGAGGTGGTGTAGCTCTGTTATTTAAGGATGACATCCGGGCAATAATAAGGGATGACATCGGTGCGATGGAGGATAAGGTTGAATCCATTTGGGTGGAAATCAGGAATAGTAAGGCGAAAAAGTCACTGATAGGAGTAGTCTATAGGCCACCAAATAGTAACATTATGGTGGGGCAGGCAATAAACAAAGAAATAACGGATGCATGTAGAAATGGTACAGCAGTTATCATGGGGGATTTTAATCTACATGTCGATTGGTTTAACCAGGTCGGAAAGGCAGCCTTGAGGAGGAGTTTATAGAATGTATCCGCGATAGTTTCCTAGAACAGTATGTAATGGAACCTACGAGGGAACCAGCTGTCCTAGATCTGGTCCTGTGTAATGAGACAGGATTGATTCATGATCTCATAGTTAGGGATCCTCTCGGAAGGAGCGATCACAATATGGTGGAATTTAAAATATAGATGGAGGGTGAGAAGGTAAAATCAAACACTAGTGTTTTGTGCTTAAACAAAGGAGATTACAATGGGATGAGAGAATAACTAGCTAAGGTAGACTGGGAGCAAAGACTTTATGGTGAAACAGTTGAGGAACAGTGAAGAACCTTCCAAGCGATTTTTCACAGTGCTCCGCAAAGGTTTATACCAACAAAAAGGAAGGACAGTAGAAAGAGGGAAAATCGACCGTGGATATCTAAGGAAATAAGGGAGAGTATCAAATTGAAGGAAAAAGTATACAAAGTGGCAAACATTAGTGGGAGACTAGAGGACTGGGACATCTTTAGGGGGCAACAGAAAGCAACTAAAAAAGCTATAAAGAAGAGTAAGATAGATTATGAGAGTAAACTTGCTCAGAATATAAAAACAGATAGTAAAAGTTTCTACAGATATATAAAACAAAAAAGAGTGGCTAAGGTAAATATTGGTGCTTTAGAGGATGAGAAGGGAGATTTAATAATGGGAGATGAGGAACTGAACAGGTTTTTTGGGTCGGTCTTCACAGTGGAAGACACAAATAACATGCCAGTGACTGATAGAAATGAGGCTATGACAGGTGAGGATTTTGAGAGGATTGTTATCACTAAGGAGGTAGTGATGGGCAAGCTAATGGGGCTAAAGGTAGACAAGTCTCCTGGCCCTGATGAAATGCATCCCAGAGTGCTAAAAGAGATGGCAAGGGAAACTAGTGATAATTTACCAACATTCACTAGACTCTGGGGTGGTCCCAGCGGATTGGAAATTAGCAAATGTGACACCACTGTTTAAAAAAGGAGGTAGGCAGAAAGCGGGTAATTATAGGCCAGTGAGCTTAACTTCGGTAGTAGGGAAGATGCTGGAATCTATCATCAAGGAAGAAATAGCGAGGCATCTGGATGGCGATTGTCCCTTGGGCAGACGCAGCATGGGTTCATAAAGGGTAGGTCGTGCCTAACTAATTTAATGGAATTTTTTGAGGACATTACCAGTGCGGTAGATAACGGGGAGCCAATGGATGTGGTATATCTGGATTTCCAGAAAGCCTTTGACAAGGTGCCACATAAAAGGTTGCTGCATAAGATAAAGATGCATGGCATTGAGGGTAAAGTAGTAGCATGGATAGAGGATTGGTTAATTAATAGAAAGCAAAGATTGGGGATTAATGGCTGTTTCTCTGGTTGGCAATCAGTAGCTAGTGGTGTCCCTCAGGGATCAGTGTTGGGCCCACAATTGTTCACAATTTAATTTACATAGATGATTTGGAGTTGGGGACCAAGGACAATGTGTCCACGTTTGCAGACGACACTAAGATGAGTGGTAAAGCAAAAAGTGCAGATGATACTGGAAGTCTGAAGAGGGATTTGGATAGGCTAAGTGAATGGGCTAGGGTCTGGCAGATGGAATACAATGTTGACAAATGTGAGGTTATCCATTTTGGTAGGAATAACAGCAAAAGGGATTATTATTTAAATGATAAAATATTAAAAACATGCTGCTGTGCAGAGAGACCTGGGTGTGCTAGTGCATGAGTCGCAAAAAGTTGGTTGATAGGTGCAACAGGTGATTAAGAAGGCAAATGGAATTTTGTCCTTCATTGCTAGAGGGATGGAGTTTAAGACTAGGGAGGGTATGCTGCAATTGTATAAGTGTTAGTGAGGCCACACCTGAAGTATTGTGTTCAGTTTTGGTCTCCTTACTTGAGAATGGACATATTGGCACTGGAGGGTATGCAGAGGAGATTCAGTAGGTTAATCCCAGAGCTGAAGGGGTGGGTTGGATTACGAGGAGAGGTTGAGTAGACTGGGACATATGCGGGCAGGTTGTTTCCACTGGCGGATGAAAGCAGAACTAGGGGGCATAGCTTCAAAATAAGGGGAAGTAGATTTAGGACTGAGTTTAGGAGGAACTTCTTCACCCAAAGGGTTGTGAATCTATGGAATTCCTTGCCCAGTGAAGCAGTAGAGGCTCCTTCATTAAATGTTTTTAAGATAAAGATAGTTAGTTTTTTGAAGAACAAAAGGGATTATGGGTTATGGTGTTCGGGCCGGAAAGTGGAGCTGAGTCCACAAAAGATCAGCCATGATCTCATTGAATGGCGGAGCAGGCTCGAGGAGCCAGGTGGCCTACTCCTGCTCCTAGTACTTATGTTCTTCTGTTCTTATCTACTGGTACCACTTTATCCACCCTACTTGTTCATCCTCAAAGGTCTTTCAATAAATTTGTCAAACATGATTTCCCTTTCACAAAACCATCTTGACTTTGCCTGATGTACTGTGTTTCCTTAAGTATCCTGCTACTATCTCATAATTAATGGATTCAAGCATTTTTACAATGACAAATGTAAGACTAACTGACACCTAATTTCCTGCTTTCAGTCTCCCTCCTTAGCATTACATTTGCAAATATGTGGCACAAATGTTACTTGCCACTTATCAGCCCAAATCTGCACTTCACGTCTGCTCTTTGTACCTGAAGGGAGCTCAAGTCAGACTTATCCAAATTCTAAATGAAGGTTGAAACCATTGCTCAAATCTGATCATAGTTTGGCACAATTTGGTATTAAATTGTCAGTGTTATTTACCTTGCATTTGATTACACAGGATATACAGTACAGAAATGGACTATTCGGCGCAACCAGCTCTTGCTAGTGTTTCTGTTCCCCTTGAGCCTCCTCCCAACTTTTTGATCTAAATCTACCAGCATAACTATATATTCCTTTCTTCCTCATACGCTTGTCTAGTTTTCCCTTAAGTGCATGTGTACTATTTGCTCAAACAACTCACTGTGATAGCAAATTCCACATACTTACCACTCTTTGGGTAAAGAGGTTTCTTCTAAATTCCCTTTTGGATTTCTTGGTGACTATTTTATATTGATCTATCTTTTCCCACACAGGAAGCAGTCTCTCTCTTTTTCACTCTATCAAAGCTATTCGTAGGGCTATATTTTGACTACAGAGATGGGTGGCTCAAATTGGGAAATTTCTCAGCTCACTGGAACTGCCTTGGAAAAAGTGGCCACTCCTTGTGGTTTTTTTTCTCTGGGGATTGGGAAAGAAAACGACTTGCCGACCCTGGAAGCAGAATGTCTGCAGCCAACGGGGTGGGCGAGGGCTGAAGCGGGCTGGTTAAAAGACTGACCTTGGTTCTCTGAAATTCTTCCCAGTTGGTTCAGAAGCTGATAAATCCTCAAGATTTTACCCATCACATCCATCCACCGCTGCCATGGCTCATCATGCCCCCATGCCACCTCCATGCCAACTCATGCCTCCACCATCCAAATACAGCCCTCATTCCACACACTTGATCGTGAAAAATAAATCTGATTCATAAAACACATTCAAAACACAATAACTCTTATAAAAACAAGCTTCTCTTCAGCCTCTATCTCAAAGACAGCTAAATTTTTAATTGTCTCTTTAGGCTGACATTTAAAACTATGAACTCAGAATCCCTTCTGATAATTTTAGCTTTTGAAAATCGGCCAAGTATCCATAGTGAAATAATAAGACCGTCGGAAGTGTCATCAAAGTTCTCCATTGAAACAGATGCTACTTTTGTTTCTAACCTGCACCAGATGACCAATCCATTAAAGCAGTCCAGCCGAGTTTTATTTTCATTCCCAGTGACAGCTTCTACCTATTCCTCACAATGTTTAAAGGTCGATGGGTTTAAAATATTGTCAGGTTTGACAGTTATATAGACCTTACCTGCCTTACAAGAGCATTTACATCTATTCCATCAATTTGTGATACCCACATTACGGGTTAAGGCCCTAGGGGCAGTCAAAGTGTGGTCTGTTTGAACTCAGCACTGAGCTTAAATGGTCCTCCTGAGTTCAGGTTTCTTGCATGTTTGATTCACACCTTCCCCCTTTCCCTTACCAGCAAAAATTGGATGTGTCGGAAATGGGATGTATCACTTCTGCCTCTGGATCCTGCCTGCAATTTTTAAAGGTCTGTGGAGCCTTCCTAATTCCTCAAAAACCCAGCCAATAAAGATTAAAGAGCTCCATCAAGTCATCCCTGACCTTTTTTTTCAGGAGAAGACCCAGCCTGTTAACATTTTCCTGATATGTATATCCATGCAGTTCTGATATCATCCTTTTACAATTTCTCTGAACCCTCTCCAGTGCCTCTATATCCTTTTTATAATGTGGCAACCCGAACTGTATGCGGTACTGTAGAGATGGTCTAACCAAGATTTGAAACAGGCTTAGCATAACTTTCCTACTTTTCAATTCTGTCCCTTTAGAAATAAAGCCTAATGTTTGGTTTGCCGTTTTTTATGGCCTTTTGAACCCATGGTGCAACTTTTAATGTTTGATGCATTTATACTCCAAACTCCATTTGTTCCTCCAGCCTACGTAGACTTGTACCTTATTAGTAATAAGCGGTCTCTCCATTCTTCCTATCAAAATGCACTACCTTATATTTATTTGTGATAAACGTCATTTGCCAATTATTTGCCCATTCTTAAATTTATTAATGTCCTCCTGTAATGTTTTGCAGTCCTTCTCAGTATTTATACCCAATTTGGTACCATGTGCAAATTTAGAGAATGTGTTTTTGGATTCCAAAGCCCAAATTGTCAATATAAATTGTGAATAGCAGTGGAACATCACTTCCCATCTTCTGCCACTATCCTGCACTCCCACTCTCTGTTTCTATCTTGAAGCCAAGTAACAATCGATTCTGCCACTTGTCCCCTGATTCCAATATTCTCTGAACTTATTCATTAATCTTTTATCAGGCACCTTATCGAAGGTTTTTTAAAAATCCAGATGATACCTCCTCAAATAATTCAGTTAGATTGGTCGAGCAAAAATTTTCCTTTTGAAATCCATTCTGACGATTCGTTATTGTATTTCTCACTTCTAGATATTCCCTTAATTTAGTAACACTGATGTTAAGCTGACTGGTCTATAATTCCCTGGACCTGCTCTGTCTCCCTTCTTAAATTTTAATTAGCTATCCACCCAGCTTCTGGCACTACACCTTTTTCTAACTTTTCTAACTTCTGCTTTCTCTTCCCCAGATTTTTTAAAAATACATTCGCACCAGGAGCTTTAACCCCTTTGAATAGTACACACTATACTCAACCAGACCATACTTGCAAAACCCAAAACAAAACCTCTACCATTAGAAGTGATTCTGTGATTGGACTGCACTTGTTTAACAATCCTGAATGTGCTCATAGCAACAACAACAAAAAATTTAAGACAATTAATGGACTTTGTAACGTGGTTCATTTACTAAGAGCAACATACATTCATACATCACTCTCTGCAAACAAAAGGAATATGTTCCAGCCTTGTGCATTTTTTTAATTACCCCGGAGTCTGGGGAGCCTCTACTTCCCCATTGCTTTCTCCGTGGCAACACCTCAACTAATCGGAGTTGACTTGCCAACCAATCAGCACCCTTTTCGCCTGTGATATCATTTGAAATGAACATTCTTGCATTTGTCCAGATTAATGCAAGCTGAAAAGCTTCAGCAGCTGTGTCTCTTTTCAGCTTGGTTCTTTGAATTTGTTTAATTAAGACCATAATAATTGGAACAGGAGTTTGCCATGTTTACTGCACATGGCTGATTCGACATTCCTCATGTTCACCATGGTTGATTCGATATTCCTCATGTCCACTTTCCTGTCCATTCCCTGTGACCCATGATTCCCTTGCTCATCAAGAATCTATCTATCTCAGTCTTAAATATACACAAGAACTCTGCCCCTACAACTCTCTGTGGAAAGGGGTTTCTTCTTTGAGAGAAGAAATTCCTCCTTATCTCAGTCTTAAATTGGCACCCCTTCATTCTGAGACTATGCCCTCTGGTCCTAGACTCTTCCATGAAGAGAAACATTGGGTTAGGTTCTCCGTTTCAGAGACTAAGTGCTGACGCTGGGAATGAATTGGTAGTGTTCTACGACCTGGAAAGCGGCGCCGGTCCCGGAGCAATTCAGGACTCATTAATGGGCTAGCACCGGAGCCACGTGGAACTAGTGCACTTCCAGTGCAAAATGGCGTCCGATCCGCCAGGGCCGGGATTGGCACTCGAGGGGCTGACAAGCTGCAGCCGTATATAAACGCTTTACTCCCCAAACACACACACTCATTCCAGCCAAGAAGGCAGCACCTCGAAGAGCAGCATCCCATTTCGCAGAGGAGAAGTTTGAGACCCTGCTGGATCGTCCATGGTGGCTTGGAGGGGAGGTGCCGCAACACCACGGGCAACATTGTACCGGATCTGTGGCCTCCAGATAGGTGTCACCTGCCATTACCTCAGCAGAAACCCCTATCTTCCAAGTGCCAAACCCTCATTCAGGCGTGCGCCTCAAAGGTGTCGGGAACCGTTGAGTGTGCCAGGATGAATGTGTCATGCACCCTTCCTGGGTACCGAGCACAGACGTGCATGGTCACACACCAGCTGCAAGTTCATAGAGTGGTACCACGAACAATAAGGGACCTAGAATTGACCCTTCGGGTACGCCACTGGACACTGGTCTCCAGTCACACAAACAGCTTTCTCCAACCACCCTCTTTCTCCTGCCAGTATCATAGAAAATAAGAGCAGGAGGAGGCCATTCAGCTCTTCGCTCCTGCTCCCCCATTCATTATGATCATGCCTGATCATCCAACTCAATATTCTAATCCTGCTTTCCCCCCATATACCATGACCCCTTTGCCCTAGGTGCTATATCAAACTGCTTCTTGAAAACATGCAATGTTTGGCCTCAACTACTTCCTGCGGTAACAAATCCCACAGGGCGACCAATCTCTGGGTGAATACATTTCTCATCTCTGTCCTAAATGTTCTACTGTGTATCCTCAGACTTTGATCCCTGGTTCTGGACTCACCCACCATCAGGAACATCCTTCCTGCATCTATCCTCTCTAGCCCTGTTAGAATTAGGTTTGATGTGGAGATGCCGGCGTTGGACTGGGGTGAGCACAGTACGAAGTCTTACAACACCAGGTTAAAGTCCAACAGGTTTGTTTCGATGTCACTAGCTTTCGGAGCGCTGCTCCTTCCTCAGGTGATTCACCTGAGGAAGGAGCAGCGCTCCGAAAGCTAGTGACATCGAAACAAACCTGTTGGACTTTAACCTGGTGTTGTAAGACTTCGTACAGAATTAGGTTTGTATGAGATCCCTCCTCATTCTTCTGAACTCCAGCGAATATAATCCTAACCAATTCAATCTCTCCTCATACGTCAGTCCCGTCATCCCAGGAATTAGTCTGGTAAACCTTTGCTGCACTTCCTCTAGAGCAAGGTCATCTTTCGTCAGATAAGGAGACCAAAACTGCACACAGTATTCCAGATGTGGCCTCACCAAGCCCCTGTATAATTGCAGCAAGACATCCCTGCTCCTGTACTCGAATCCTCTCGCTATGAAGACCAATATACCATTTGCCTTCTTTGCCGCCTGCTGTATCTGCATGCTTACCTTCATTGACTGGTATACAAGGGCACCCAGGTCTTGTTCCACTTACCCCTCTCTTAATTTATGACCATTCAGATAATATTCACCCTTCTCGTTTTTGCTACCAAAGTGGATAACCTCGCATTTCTCCAAATTATACCGCATCTGCCATTCATTTGCCCATCACTCAACTTTTCCAAATCACACTGAAGGATCTCTGCATCCTTCTCACAGCTCACCCTCCCACCCAACTTGCTGTCATATGCAAATTTAGAGATATTACATTTTGTTCCCTCATCAAAATCATTAATATATGTTGTGAATAGCTGGGGTCTTAGCACCAATCCCCGCGGTACCCCACTAGTCACTGCCTGCCAATTTGAAAAACATCCTTTAATTCTTACTCTTTGTTTCCAGTTTTCTATCCATCTCAATACACTACCCCTAAACCCTGCGCTTTAAGTTTACACATTAATCTCTCATTTGGGACTTTATCAAATGTCTTCTGAAAGTCCAAATATACCACTTCCACTGGCTCCCCCTGATCAACTCTACTAGTTGCATCCTCAAAGCCAATAAGCCAGTTTTGGATCCAACTTGCCACGTTGCCCTGGATCCCATGTACATTTGCCTTCTTCATCAGTCTCCCATGTAGGACCTTGTCAAAGACTTTGCTGAAATCCATGTAAATTACATCAATTGCAGTACCCTCATCTACACATCCAATCACCTCCTCAAAAAATTCAATCAAATTTGTTAGGCATGACCCCTCCCCTCTGACAAAGCCATGCTGATTATCCCTGATCAAACCTTGCCTCTCCAAGTGGAGATTAATTTTCTCCTTCAGAATTTTGTCCCAACAGTTTCCCTACCCCTGATGTGAGACTCACTGGTCTTTAATTCCCGAGCTTATCTCTCCCACCCTTTTTGAAAAGTGGAAGATGTTTTTTGGGTAGGGCGTGTGGATAGTCTGGGTCATGTTGGCATCAGAAAAGAGGAGGTTTTGTGTGTTTTAAAAGACATTTAGGTAGACAAGTCTCCTGGGCTGGATGGGATTTACCCCATAATCCTGAGGAACGCAAGGGAGGAAGTGGCTGGGGCTTTGACTGACATCTTTGTATCCTCATTGGCTACAGGTGAGATCCAAGAGGACTGAAAAATAGCTAATGTGGAACCGCTGTTTCAGAAAGGTAGCAGGGATAATCCAGGAAACTATAGGCCGGTGAGCCTCATGTCGGTAGTAGATAAATTATTGGAGAGAATTCTCAGGGACAGGATTTATACCCATTTGGAAACAAATGGACTCATCAACAATCAACAGCATGGGGAAGGGGAGGTCATGCCTCACTAACTTGATCGAGTAATTTGAGGAGGTGACAAATATGATTGATGAGGGGAGGGCGATGGATGTTGTTTACATGGACTTCAGTAAAGACTTTGACAAGGTGGTCATGGCAGACTGGTAGAAAAGATGAAGTCACACAGGATCAGAGGTGAGGTGGCAAGATGGATACAGAACTGGCTCGGTCACAGAAGGCAGAAGGTAGCAGTAGAAGGGTGTTTTTCAGAATGAAGATTGTGACTAGTGGTGTTCCACAGAGATTGGTGCTGGGGCTTCTGTTGTTCGTAATATACATAAACGATTTGGAGGAAAATGTAGCTGGTCTGCTGAGTAAGTTCGCGGATGACACCAAGGTTGTGGAGTGGCAGATAGTGTGAGGATGGTCACAGGATACAGCAGGTTAGAGATTTGGGCAGAGAAATGGCAAATGGAGTTTAATCCAGACAAATATGAGATAATGCATTTTGGTAGATCTCCCATAGAGGGGAAACATACAGTAAATGCCAAGACTCTTAGAAATATAGAAAGTCAGAGAGATATGGGCGTACAGGTCCACAGATCTTTGAAAGTGAAAACACAAGTGGACAAGGTAGTCAAGAATGCCTTCATTGGACAGGGCACCGAATATAAAAACTGGCAAGTCATGCTACAGTTGCATCAAACAGGTAAAATATTACATGGAATATTGCACACAATTCTGGTCGCCACACTACCAGAATGATGTGGAGGCTTTGGAGAGGGTGCAGAGGAGGTTTACCAGGATGTTGCCTGGTCTGGAGAGTCATAGACATAGAATTTACAGTACAGAAGGAGGCCATTCGGCCCATCGAGTCTGCACCGGCTCTTGGAAAGAGCACCCTACCCAAGGCCAACACCTCCACCCGATCCCCATAACCCAGTAACCCCACCCAACACTAAGGGCAATTTTGGACACTATGGGAAATTTAGCATGGCCAATCCACCTAACCCGCACATCTTTGGACTGTGGGAGGAAACCGGAGCACCCAGAGGAAACCCACGCACACACGGGGAGGATGTGCAGACTCCGCACAGACAGAGACCCAGCGGGGAATCGAACCTGGGACCCTGGAGCTGTGAAGCAATTGTGCTATCCACAAGGCTACCGTGCTGCCTTAACTATGCCTTAACTATGCGGAGAGGCTGAATAGACTTGGACTGTTTTCATTAGAATGACGGAGGTTAATGGGAGACCTGATAGAGATCTACAAGATTATGAGGGGCATGGATAGAGTGGATGAGCAGGCACTCTTTCCCAGGGTGGAGGGCTCAATCACTAGGTTTAAGGTCCATGGCGCAAAGTTTAGAGGAGCCATGGAGGTAGTTTTTTTTACACAGAGGGTGTTAATGCCTGGAACGCTCTGCCAGGGGAGATTGTGGAAGCAGATACATTAATGGCATTCAAAAGGCATCTCAACAAATACATGGTTAGGATGGGTATATGTGGATACGGCACTAGGAAGTGCTGAGGGTTTTGACCAAGGATGGTATCATGACCCGGTACAGGCTTGGAGGGCCGAAGGGCCTGTTCCTGTGCTGCATTGTTCTTTGTTGACTTGAGTGCTCTGGTGGATGGCACATATCGATTTCAGCCAGGGCCTTATTTTGTAGTTCCTGTTTTCAGCCTATATGTCTTTCCTTCTCTGTCAGCCTGTCTCCAGTACCACAGGCCTGTATCCATTAGAGTTTAGAAGAAAGAGAGATGATCTTATAAGATCCTGAGGGGACTTGACAGGGTGAATGTTGAAAGGATGTTTCCACTGTTTACAGTTTAAAAATAAGGGGTTTCCCATTCAAGACAGAGATGAGGGAAAATATTTTCTCTGAGAGAGTCGTGAGTCTTTGGATCTGTCTTCTCTGGAGAGCAGTGGAGGCAAGGTCATTGAGTATTTTTAAGGCAGAGATAGATAGATTCTTGACTAACAAGGGAGCCAAAGGTTATCGGGGGTAGGAAGAATGTGGAGTTGAGCACACAATCAGTTCAGCCATTAGTGGCTGGGCAGGTTCGAGTGGCAGAATGTTTACTCCTGCTCCTAATTCGTATGTTCATATGTGATGATTGCCTGCAAATCCGTATGTTCAACCCTTGTTGCAAATGCCAACAGACTATTTGTTGAAGATATCACAACTGTGGTCAAATCATTCCCTTCAGATACATGTTGTAGACATGACTCTGTCATAACTAGAGGCTGGTTTAGCACAGTGGGCTAAACAGCTGGCTTGTTATGCAAAACAAGGCCAGCAGTGTGGGTTCAATTCCTGTATCGGCCTCCCCAACCATACGCCGGATTGTGGTGACTAAGGGCTTTTCACAGTAACTTCATTGACGCCTACTTGTGACAATAATGTGATTGTTATTACTTGCCCAATTTTTCTCTCTCCTTACATTGAAGTCAATTCCAGTGCTGATCAAATTGTGAACCATCTAGTCTGTACAAGCTCGGGGCTTGTAACCATAATAATAATCTTTATTGTCACAAGTAGGCTTACATTGCAATGAAGTTACTGTTAAAATCGCCACATTCCGGCGCCTGTTTGGGAACACAGAGAGAGAATTCGGAATGTCCAAATTACCTAACAGCACGTCTTTCGGGACTAGTGGGAGGAAACCGGAGCACCCAGAGGAAATCCACGCAGACACGGGGAGAATGTGCAGACTCCGCACAGACAGTGACCCAGTCGCAGAATCGAACCTGGGATCCTGGCGCCGTGAAGCCACAGTGCTAGCCACTGTGCTACCATGTTGCCTGTGAAGCCACAGTGCTAACCACTGCTTTGTGCTGCCCCAAACAATTCTAATTTCATACACTTTTAAAACTATCACTTTTGAACTATCAGATTTACTTCAAAAGCATTTTAAGTGGAATCTAGAAATGTCTTTGCTGTGATTTTAAATGCAAGATTAAATGTTGATTTAGAATTCGGGCAGAAGAAAATTCTTTGGACATAGTTGAGACGGTAGAATCCACTTCCAAGATTGTTGATTGAAGCAAAAACTACATTAATATTCAACATTAGATTAGGTGGATGAAGGCAAAGGGGTGGAAATAATACGTGAATGTTGTTGGTAAATGTGATCACTAATAAAGGGTACTTCTTTGCATAGTCATTAGGAAGCCATTTACAAGTTGATAAGTGGCTTCATTGGACATAGGTGTGTTAGAAACGGATATAAATCTATTTTTACCGATGAATAATTTTGGGTAAAAGTACTATCTACTTAAATTATTGCATGACATTTGATACAAGGCACATTATAATATTATCTATTTCAATTTGAACCTCTTTTTTAGTTTGTATCAAGCATAACTTTGTCAATGGAGTGAAACTTTGGCATAAATATTAGGAGACAACTTGACCTTCCAGTGAGCAGATGGTTTGACCTACTGAAGATTCCAGCAGTGTTGCAACATGCCAATTTCCACTTTAAAAGCATTGTGTCACCACTGAACCTCATAGCTCACCAGTAGCTTAATTACAAACAGCAGCGCTGGACAGCACAGCAGTGGCCTGGCATCATGTTTTTGGCAGATTTTCTGAAAGATACATTTGTGGAGGCAGTGATAGTTCTACATCCATGCAAACTGTACTACCTGACACAGTGGGACCATATGGACTAGTTTTCACTGGCAGATGCAGAGCCAGATTTTAATTTGATTTCTGTTTCCAATTGTTCTTGCACAAATTGAAACACTGAATTTATTTACTTTATCTGTACAACTGCCCAAGGAATATTTGAGAAGGTGACCAAACAGATGGATGAGGGTAAAGCAGTTGATGTGGTGTATATGGATTTCAGTAAAGCGTTTGATAAGGTTCCCCACGGTAGGCTACTGCAGAAAATACAGAGGCATGGGATTCAGGGTGATTTAGCAGTTTGGATCAGAAATTGGCTAGCTGGAAGGAGACAAAGGGTGGTGGTTGATGGGAAATGTTCAGACTGGAGTCCAGCTACTAGTGGTGTACCACAAGGATCTGTTTTGGGGCCACTGCTGTTTGTTATTTTTATAAATGACCTGGAAGAGGCCATAGAAGGATGGGTGAGTAAATTTGCAGATGACACTAAAGTTGGTGGAGTTGTGGACAGTGCGGAAGGACGTTACAAGTTACATAGATAAGCTGCAGCGCTGGGCTGAGAGGAAAATGGAGTTTAATGCAGAAAAGTGTGAGGTGATTCATTTTGGAAGGAATAACAGGAAGACAGAGTACTGGGCTAATGGTAAGATTCTTGGCAGTGTGGATGAGCAGAAAGATCTCGGTGTCCATGTGCATAGATCCCTGAAAGTTGCCACCCAGGTTGAGAGGGTTGTTAAGAAGGCATACGGTGTGTTAGCTTTTATTGGTAGAGGGATTGAGTTTCGAAGCCATGAGGTCATGTTGCAGCTGTACAAAACTCTGGTGCGGCCGCATTTGGAGTACTGCGTGCAATTTTGGTCGCTGCATTATAGAAAGGATGTGGAAGCATTGGAAAGGGTGCAGAGGAGATTTACCAGAATGTTGCCTGGTATGAAGGGAAGATCTTATGAGGAAAGGCTGAGGGACTTGAGGCTGTTTTTGTTAGAGAGAAGAAGGTTAAGAGGTGACTTAATTGAGGCATACAAGATGATCAGAGGATTGGATAGGGTGGACAGTGAGAGCCTTTTTCCTCAGATGGTGATGTCTAGCATGAGGGGTCATAGCTTTAAATTGAGGGGAGATAGATATAGGACAGATGTCAGAGGTAGGTTCTTTACTCAGAGAGTAGTAAGGGCGTGGAATGCCCTGCCTGCAACAGTAGTGGACTGGCCAACACTAAGGGCATTCAAATGGTCATTGGATAGACATATGGACGATACGGGAATAGTGTAGATGGGCTTTAGAGTGGTTTCACAGGTCAGTGCAACATCGAGGGCTGAAGGGCCTGTACTGCGCTGTAATGTTCTATGTTCTAAAACTGGAAAAGATATTAATAGTTTCATTGATAATGATATTCATGAGGATACATTTATGTATTTTTCCAATTGCCCAGAAACGTGAAACAAACTAATCACTTGCAGATTATTCTCAGGTTTCTTGGTGGCTTCCTGTTGAAAGTATTAATGTTGACATGCTTGACAAGTTTATGCAAATAAAATACTCTGTTGATACTCTCATTGCTCCCAAACTAGCCATATAATTGTAATTATCTTGAGCAATAGGATAACTTACATTGGTCTCCATTCTTATGTAATTGATTTCGTAATATTTCCCCGAGAATAAATCTTTGCCTGAAATCTTAATTGTTATTTCTCACATATAGGTGTTTACAATCAGTTTTGACCTCTGATCTACTGACTTTCAATCAGGAGCATTGAGTTTGGACGCTGATGTTTGGAGATTGTTGGCTTTGAGCATTGGATTGGTGTGAACAAGGTTCTTGCACCTGGTGCTAGTGGATGACATTCGCCCAACCTGTACACCCACTTCCCCCCACCACTGTGAAAGACGTGGAGCTCTTTCGGCTTATTTGCAGCCTACCTAGGAGAATACATACTGAAGATAAAGGAAAGTGTAAAGAAGGCAACAAGAATCACTACTCAAAGAGGTGACCCAAGAATCTTGTCCGAGACTTGGGCTGCACTGAGGATCCCGACAGAATATCTAATTTCTCTTCTCATGAATGCAGTGATAGGTCACTGATGCCCTGTTCAATAGGCCATGCAATTACATCCAGTTCTCCCTGGATGAAGTCAGCCAGACTGTTAGAATAGTGGGCTTTGCAGTGATCTACATCTTCCCATAGGTGAGGAGTCCCATGGATTGCACACATGTGACATTAAGAGTTCCTTGGCAGCAGCGACAATGATTCATCAATAGAAAATACTTCTAATCTCTCAGCGTGCAGCTGATCTGTGACCATCAAAAGCAGATACTGCAGGTCTTAACAAGACACCCTGGGAATTCGCACAACTCTTGCATCTTGATCTTAAAGGATCGAAGATCTTAAAGGACCTAAAGTGTATTCAGGGTTGTCTCATTGGTGACAAAGACTACCCACTAATGACGTTCGTTCTATGGCCACAAATTGCTTCAGATGCATCTCATTCAGTGGCACACTTCTTAATTGAGCAAACCATTGGCATGCTGAACATGAAGGGGCAGCACGGTAGCACAAGTGGATAGCACTGTGGCTTCACAGCGCCAGGGTCCCAGGTTCAATTCCCCGCTGGGTCACTGTCTGTGCGGAGTCTGCACGTTCTCCCCGTGTCAGCGTGGGTTTCGTCCGGGTGCTCCGATTTCCTCCCAAAGTCTAAAGACGTGCAGGTTAGGTGGATTGGCCATGATAAATTGCCTTTAGTGACCAAAAAGATTCGGAGGGGTTATTAGGTTACGGGGATGGGATGGAAGTGAGGGCTTAAATGGGTCGGTGCAGACTCGATGGCCCAAATGGCACTCTGTGTTCTCTGTGTTTTTGATGTTTGGACCAGTCAGGCAATGCTTTCCAGCACTCAACCCAGAGGGTGTTCCCATCATCCTGGTTTGCTGCACTCTACACAACATGATGCTCCAAGAGAGGAATGTGTTGGCTGATGGAGAGATGGAGGAGATGAAAGTCTCCTCTGTTCAAGAAGAGGGATGAACTCGATGAGGGTGCAGCTGTTGAGATCCCAGAAGAAAAGCCGATAGCATGAACAGACATGCCCATGAGATCTTTAGAGCCATAAGGTTTCAGCATGATGAAGACAACTAGCTCACACGAGCTTCTTTCACCTGTGCCTTCCATGCACACTGGACATTGACACCTTTGCTATACTCAGCATGTCAATTAAGGACGCAATCTCAGAATAAGTAGTCACAGCCTTGCATGATGATGACCTCACCCTTGGAAAGCGAGGAAGACTTGAGCATATGGCTGTTCTGTTGTGGGATAAGAAGTCCACCAACATGAACTGTGAAGAAATTATACATTTTGCAGTCTTTTCAGGCATTGTGCTACATTTGACTGCCTATGGCAGCCTTCAAGTGTCAGGAGCAGCACCAAAAGCCTCTTTGTATTCATGGTATACCTGGAGCATTGGAAGGTACCTCAAGGAGGGCAATCATTTATCACTGGTTCTTGTGGAATGTCTGAAGACTGATCTGAATCCAGACTGTGGCATCTCTCCATACGCGAATCATGTTATGGCCTCACCCTCGTACTGAGTGCTCAGCACAAGGACACTGTGATCTGTCACTTTCAGTCATGGTTGCGAGCCTCTGAATCAGGTCTGTTTTATATGCACAGCAGCACCATTGTCTGATAATTGGCTAGCACTCATGACCCAGCCTTCATTTGGAGCTTCCCAAGTTCACGTCCAGCCTTGGCAAAAGTGTGAGGTGACCGCGTAAATGTTGACACTTCATCTTAATAACTTCACTCAGAATAAAGTGCCCACATTAGATGTAATGCTGCTTCACACTGATCCCATTTGAGGCCTTCACATTTTCATTCCAGCAGTTTCAGATATACACAAGGAAACATGGGACATCAATGGAAATGTCCTGATCAGATAACCATGGTGATTGCCCATTGGAGAGTTAGGCAGGGATTATGTCAAGCCAAGCTAGCCAGACCTTCCGGTCAAAAGCATCATCCTCCCATTTAATAGTCTGGAATCAGGAGATGGACACACACCCCTAATCTCGTACAGTCGTGGCCGTCTAGCCAGACATTTCAGGAGTCACTAAGTGCTAGCAAGGTCCATAGCTCTGCATCATTCAGGTGGAGAGTGGGAACTACTACTTTGGTGATGTCTAGCTGTACATGCGGTCATGATATCACATTGCAGGCCATCATGATGGGCTAAGATCTCTGACTATTATTTAAAATATAACCCAACCCAACCCTGACAGATGTTATATGGAGACCATTGAAAGATGCACTGAGTTAGAATGATTCCAATGTGTGTCGCCTTTAAAAGCTATAACATCCACATCGAACTGACTTCAGTGCAACAGTATAATAATAATATAATAATAATCGCTTACTGTCACAAATAGGCTTCAATGAAGTTACTGTGAAAAGCCCCTAGTCGCCACCTTCAGGCACCTGTTCGGGGAGGCCGCTACGGGAATTGAACCCGCGCTGCTGGCCTTGTTTTGCATTACAAGCCAGCTGTTTAGCCCACTATGCTAAAGCAGCATCAGGAGAATAAACAAAACTACAAAATCTATACTAATGAGGCCACATGATACGATCCTCTGGCGTAAGCCTAAGATATACAATGTCCAGCCACGATGTTGATAGAGCAACAGGCTTTGTTCAGGTTGCTGCTGTGGACAGAAAAGTGACTCACTGTACTAAAATTGTGCAAAATTGTCCTGAGGGACATGATGGGAGTTAAGCATGAAGGGGGGGGGGGGGGGCACTTCTTACACTTGGATGACCTCGGAGCACTGTATCAGATAGAAGAGCCATTCACTCAATGAGACTTTCAAATAAGCAAAATGTATTCACAGATATGCGCAGTGTGTACAATGAGTGAATCCTTGTGACACCATTGTACTTTCAATGTTCCTTAATTTTTCTTACCTTACCGTTACGTCGAGGTGAATCCCTGACATTCGCAGCAGTGGTGGAGGAAGCCTGAAAAATGCGAGGCCATATTGTCTTTAATGACCTTGGCAGATGTACTGTGGAAGTCTTATGTCCTGGAGTGTCTGGCCCGCTTTAGGTCTCCTCCTGTGAAGGAGGTGCAGCTCCCAAGGACTGAGCAGCTGGACTTCCTAGGGACACAGGCAAAGTAAATTTGGAGCAGCTGGACAGCCATGCCCACACAGTCCTTGTGTGGATAGCCCGGCGGTGTCCGGCTCGTCCTACCTGTGGGTCTCCGAGGGCTCCTCCTTGATTACTTGAGGAGAAAGGTCTCCTGTCGGGAAATTGGGGTGCCCTGTCCCATTCTTGCATAGCCACTGATAGATCCCACTGATGGCTATAGCAATGGTATGCAGGCCCAAGCGTATTACCAGCAAAAAATGCAGTACCAAGGTCTCCATGGCAGTAGCCATGCTTTCAGTGGTGACCTTGATGTGCTGGCATGTCGGTGCCGCAACAGCAGACAGAACATGGACGGACTCCTCCATCCTCTACTTTAATTTGGCGCCAGCCTCTGACAACCCAGCTTGCTGTCCCCAGCCTGTCTTTGGAGTTCCACCGTTTATGAGAGCCGACCCCAGAGACTCAACATCAGACTCTGAGTCAGCAGGAACCTGGTTGCTGGCAGTCCTCCTAGCGTCGGTGACCTTGGCTATCACTGCCTCTGCATGCTGTGGACCAGAATCTGTACTGTGCTCACTCGATTGTGACACCGAACCTGCTCTCAACCTAGGTCCCACCAAGGTGTGTGACTGCACTGGTGGAGAGTGCAGGTGAATGCAGTGACAGCACATCTAGTAGGTCCTCAGAAGTCTCATCCATGGTGGTCTGGGGACTGAGGCTGATGGGCTAGCTGTCAGTGGGCTTCCTTTTCTTGCTGGTGGCTGAAATGGAAGAGATAATTAGTGATTGGCTGAATAATCATCGACATTAAAGAGCACTCAGTTTCATACACTAGTGGATGGGGCCTCACCGGCTTGGTGGGAAATGCTGATCTCTCATTCAATACAGGAATGGTCTCTGTCTTTGCCAGCCAGCTCTGCTACCTGCTGTCCAAAGCGGGTGAGTGGTCTGACCTCAACCATCTCCTTTTCTATCTGGGATCTCTCCCTCTTGTTGTGGAGATTTTGTCCTGCATAATGACAGATGGACAGACTGTGAGCAGGTTGGATTTCAAAGCAGATGATGAGCATGCCTGGCTGCTGTGTTCTGAGTGGATCTATGTAAAAACTGAAGATTGACTTGTGCAGGATGTGACAAGAGATGAAGATGCAAAAATGTGTAAGAGATTTATTGATAATGTCCCTTGTGCTAGTATTGTGTGTGATCCCTGTGAACTGTAACACTGTGAATGCCTGTGAGCGTGTGAGCTGCGAGCGAGAAGAAAATTAACCTATCATAGCAGAGCAGATGAGATCATTCATCCTTTTTCAGCAATTGATAGTGGTCCTCTTCTGAGGACTAAAGGTGCTGACCGCCCTGGTGACCTCCTCCCTAACCATTTTGCTGAGATTGAGGAACCTTCGGCTGCCATCACAGGGGTATTGGATCTCCCACTGGTCTTTGACTGTCTGGAGGAGAGCTCCTAGACCTTTGTCACTGAACCTGGACGCATTAGGTTTGTCTCTTCTGGGGCCATTCTGGTACTTTCCATGACAAGTCCTGGGCTGCAGAGAGTGAATGTGTGTTCAGGCACCATTTAAATATGGTGCCTGGAAATACGATGCATGAGGTAACAGTAGGGCAGACAAATCCCAGCCCACCCTGGAACGAGATGCAACATGCTGCTAATTTTTTCATAGATGAGATGAAAAGCAACCTGTCACGCCGATCAAGAAGAACCGTGCTGACCTTCCCACCTGTCATCGTATTTGATCTCCAAAGTGGGAAATTCTGCCTGTTGTTTCTGTGCTATATATTGTATGTAGTGTATTACAATCATTTCAACAGTCCATTAAGAACAATTTGTGTAAATTGGTAGCATTGAGGATGAAGTGTGAAAACAAATAGAATGAAGAAGCATTTGTGCTGCTGGTGATTATTTCAATCACTGTACATTCCAGGAGCAAGGTTAGGATGGTCTTGTGCTTGGTTATGTCTGATTTCAGACAACTGAGTAGATTATTCAAAATGAATTGTCCCGAAGACTTTCAAAAGTGTTGTTTCAGGAAAAATATTATTCAGACAGACTGAGATCTTGCAATGATACATCATTGGTATTCATCAGAAAAGCACAATGTGTACTTCTCTCTATAATTAAAAAGAAAATGTGTGTTGTTTTTTTTACTGCAGCAGGTGGTGGCTGACTTTTAAGCAGATTTCATATTCCATGTATTTCCAAGCTGAGGTACAGAAATATGACATCTTGTCGCTTACTCTTTCTTTAGCATTCTTTGCCTTCAGCAACAATAATTGGTTAGGTCTTCAATTTAATATTCTTGAGCTTTAAAGTCCTTTAAAAATTCAGATTAATTCAAATTAAAACCACTTTTGATATTTAACAAAATGTATTAGTTGCCTTTCAGCTTAATGGTAGTTAAATAACATTAGCCTTCAAACCACTGATCTTAACTCTCTAACCACTAATTGGAAGATTATTTGTTGTAATATACTCTTGACTGAAATAAGGAGTTAATAAACTGTTTTTTTTAAACTGACAGACATGGTGTTAAAATATATGTGGATCATGGGAGAGCTTATGTAATCAAATTAATTGTGACCAGGCTCTTAAAAACCCTCATGAAAGTGTGAATTAATTTAGTAATAGCATACATTAGGTGACCTGATGTGCCATGAGCAATTTATAGTGACAGGTAATTTTATTGTTTGGCTAAAGCATTGTTAACTTTTGCTCATTTGCTATCAATTTTCAATGCAGGACAATTTTTATGTCGAAGAAGCTCAGTTGGTTCCAAATGATGTTTTGTCAAAACCATTTTTTTTATCATCACAAAACCAAACAAGTATCCAGTGCACAGCTGTACATGCAGACAAAAGTAAATTTTCCTGTTCAGACAAAAATAAGCATCAACTAATAAGTAGCATGTTTATTATTTTTCAATCCAAGTAGAAGATTTAAATATTTACTTCTGGTGTACTAAAACTTTTGAAATGGCCATGTAAATTTACTTACACTATATCTAAATGGGATAATGCTTATGTTGCAGTGCATTTCACTCCTGATTTTTGCTCTTTTCTAATGGGCAGATTATCTTAACAGATCTTCTTGAGATTTATCTTCCAAAACAGACAAAGGAAACAACTATTGTACTGCAGCATTTTGTTTTTGCATAATCGGTAATTCAGTGGAAGAAGCTTTCAAAATATGACAAAAATGCTCCCAGATTCTGCTGAAGCTGCCATATTACATTCCATTGGCATCTGAGCAGATTGGCAAAAGGTGGAAATTGGTGTTCCACAGGAAGAGTGCTGGGACCGTTGTTATTTACTATTTATATAAACATTTAGACTCAGGAATTGGAAGTACAATTTCAAAATTTTGGAGGACATGAAGTTGGTGGGGGGGACGGGGGGGATGTTTAGTTAAGGATGGTGAGCACTGCTGCCTCACAGCACCAGGACCCAGGTTGGATACCAGCCTTGGGTCACTGTGTGGAGTTTGCATGTTCCCCACGTGTCTGCATGAGTTTTCTCCGGATGCAGCAGTTGCCACCCACAATCCAAAAATGAGCAGGTTAGGTGGATTGGCCATGCTAAATTGCCTCATAGTGCCATTAGATGTGCAGGTTAAGTTATGGGGTTAAGGAGAAAGGGTGGGCGACAGGGAGCTGGTAGAAGGGCTGGGGGCCCCGATTGGGTTGGAAGAGATAATGGAGAGCTTGAAGCCCATGCAGTCGGGCAAGGCCCCGGGACCAGACGGGTACCCAGCAGAGTTCTATAAAGAGTTCTCCGGGATATTGGGACCGGTGCTGATGAAGGTGTTTAACGAGGCAAGGGAAAGGGAGGGTTCTGCCCCTTACGATGTCACAGGCCACAATTTTGCTTATCCTGAAGCGGGACAAGAACCCAGAGCTATGTGGGTCTTTCAGGCCGATTTCTCTGTTGAACGTAGATGGCAAACTGCTGGGCAAAATTTTGTCCTCCAGGATTGAGGATTATGTGCCGAACGTCATTGTGGAGGATCAGACGGGGTTTGTTAAGGGCAAGCAGCTGGTGGCCAATGTAAAAAGGCTGTTAAACGTGATCATGATGCCCCCGGAAAGTAGGGAGGTGGAGGTAGTGGTCGCGATGGATGCGGAGAAGGCTTTTGACCGGGTTGAGTGGGATTATTTATGGGAGGTTCTGGAGCGGTTCGGATTTGGGAGGGGCTTTGTTGACTGGGTCAGGTTGCTGTACCAGGCTCCTGTGGCAAGTTTACGGACGAACAGGACGACTTCGGACTATTTTAGATGCACCGGGAGACGAGTCAGGGATGCCCCCTCTCCCCACTGCTGTTTGCGCTGGCTATAGAGCCGCTGGCAATTGCTCTGAGGACCTCAAGGGGCTGGTCCGGGGGCGGGGGGGGGGGGGGGGGGGGGGGGCGGGGGGGGGGGGTGGCTGTGGAGCACAGAGTCTCGCTGTGTGCGGACGACCTGCTTTTGTATGTTTCGGATCCAATTGAGGGGATGGAAGAAATTATGAGAATTTTAGGGGCATTTGGCCGGTTTTGGGGGTATAAGCTTAATAAGGGGAATTGGGGCGCTTGATAGTTACAAGGTAGCGAGGAAGGATCTAAAGAATGAGCTAAGACGAGCAAGGAGGGGACATGAGAAGTATTTGGCAGGTAGGATCAAGGAAAACCCAAAAGCTTTCTCTAGGTATGTCAGGAATAAAAGAATGACTAGGGTAAGAGTAGGGCCAGTCAAGGACAGGGATGGGAAGTTGTGTGTGGAGTCTGAAGAGATAGGCGAGATACTAAATGAATATTTTTCATCAGTATTCACTCAGGAAAAAGATAATGTTGTGGAGGAGAATGCTGAGCCCCAGGCTATTAGAATAGATGGCATTGAGGTACATAGGGAAGAGGTGTTGGCAATTCTGGACAGGCTGAAAATAGATAAGTCCCCGGGGCCTGATGGGATTTATCCTAGGATTCTCTGGGAAGCCAGGGAAGAGATTGCTGAGCCTTTGGCTTTGATTTTTATGTCATCATTGGCTACAGGAATAGTGCCAGAGGACTGGAGGATAGCAAATGTGGTCCCTTTGTTCAAGAAGGGGAGTAGAGACAACCGCGGCAACTAAGACCGGTGAGCCTCACGTCTGTTGTGGGTAAAGTCTTGGAGGGGATTATAAGAGACAAGATTTATAATCATCTAGATAGGAATAATATGATTAGGGATAGTCAGCATGGCTTTGTGAAGGGTAGGCCATGCCTCACAAACCTTATTGAGTTCTTTGAGAAGGTGACTGAACAGGTGGACGAGGGTAGAGCAGTTGATGTGGTGTATATGGATTTCAGTAAAGCGTTTGATAAGGTTCCCCACGGTAGGCTATTTCAGAAAATACGGAGGCTGGGGATTGAGTGTGATTTAGAGATGTGGATCAGAAATTGGCTAGCTGAAAGAAGACAGAGGGTGGTGGTTGATGGGAAATGTTCAGAATGGAGTTCAGTTACAAGTGCGTACCACAAGGATCTGTTCTGGGGCCGTTGCTGTTTGTCATTTTTATAAATGACCTAGAGGAGGGCGCAGAAGGGTGGGTGAGTAAATTTGCAGACGACACTAAAGTCGGTGGTGTTGTCGACAGTGCGGAAGGATGTTGCAGGTTACAGAGGGACATAGATAAGCTGCAGAGCTGAGCTGAGAGGTGACAAATGGAGTTTAATGTAGAGAAGTGTGAGGTGATTCACTTTGGAAGGAATAACAGGAATGCGGAATATTTGGCTAATGGTAAAATTCTTGGAAGTGTGGATGAGCAGAAGGATCTCGGGGTCCATGTACATAGATCCCTGAAAGTTGCCACCCAGGCTGATAGGGTTGTGAAGAAGGCCTATGGTGTGTTGGCCTTTATTGGTAGAGGGATTGAGTTCCGGAGTCATGAGGTCATGTTGCAGCTGTACAAAACTCTGATACGGTCGCATTTGGAGTATTGCGTACAGTTCTGGTCACCTCATTATAGGAAGGACGTGGAAGCTTTGGAACGGGTGCAGAGGAGATTTACCAGGATGTTGCCGGGTATGGAGGGAAAATCTTATGAGGAAAGGCTGATGGACTGGAGGTTGTTTTCGTTAGAGAGAAGAAGGTTAAGAGGAGACTTAATAGAGGCATACAAAATGGTCAGGGGGTTAGATAGGGTGGACAGTGAGAGCCTTCTCCCGCGGATGGAAATGGCTAGCACGAGGGGACATAGCCTTAAACTGAGGGGTAATAGATATAGGACAGAGGTCAGAGGTAGGTTCTTTACGCAAAGAGTAGTGAGGCCGTGGAATGCCCCACCTGCTACAGTAGTGAACTCGCCAACATTGAGGGCATTTAAAAGTTTATTGGATAAACATATGGATGATAATGGCATAGTGTAGGTTAGATGGCTTTTGTTTCGGTGCAACATCGTGGGCCGAAGGGCCTGTACTGCGCTGTATTGTTCTATGTTCTATGTTCTAAGTGCGAGATGTTTGTGGTCCAGACGAGGGGTTAGGAAAGGTGACTGGAAGAACTGCCGTTTACATTGGTAGGGGACAGTTTCAGGTACCTAGGTATCCAATTGGCGCTGGATTGGGACCGGCTACATAAATTGAACTTGGCCCGGTTGGTGGATCAGATGATGGAACATTTCCGGAGATGGGATGCGCTCCCGTTGTCTCTGGTGGGCAGAGTTCAAACGGTGAAAATGACGGTCCTCCAGAGATTCCTGTTTGTTTTTCAATGTCTCCCCATCTTCATCCCGCGGTCCTTTTTTAAAGTTATAGCGGGCTTTGTATGGGGGGGGGGGGGCAAGTCCCCGCGGGTTAGGAGGGTAATGCTTGAGCGGAGTCGGGGGGGGAGGGAGGGCTGGCGCTGCCGAACTTTAGCAATTATTACTGGGCGGCTAATATAGCAATGGTTAGGAAGTGGTGGGGGGGTGGGGGGGGGGGGGGCGGTGCGTATGGAGGTGGCTTCTCGCAGGGGCACAAGTCTGGGGGCGCTGGTAACTGCGCCTCTGCCGTTCCCGCCGGCGCGGTACTCTACCAGCCCCGTGGTGGTGGCGGCCTTGAGAGTCTGGGGGCAGTGGAGGAGACATGTGGGAGCAGTGGGAGCATCGGGCTGGTCCCCAATCTGTGATAATCACTGGTTTTCCCCGGGGAGGATGGACGGGGGGGGTTCCGAATTTGGCGGAGAGCGGGTATTGAAAGGATGGGGGCCTTGTTTATAGAGGGGAACTTTCCGAGCATGAGGGCTCTGGAGGAGAAGTTTGCATTGGCGGGGGGAAACAAATTTTGATATCAGCAGGTGCAGGACTTTCTGCGTAGACAGGTACCAACCGTCCCAGTCCTGCCGCTAAGGGGGATTCAGGATAGGGTGGTTTCTAGAGGATGGATAGGAGAAGGGAGCGTTTCTGACATTTATAAGAAGCTTATGGGATCAGAGGAGGCGCAGACCGAGGAGCTGAAGCGAAAGTGGGAGGAGGAACTGGGGAGAGATAGAGGAGGGCCTTTGGGCGGACACGTGGAGTAGAGTCAACGCGACCACCACATGTGCAAGCCTCAGCCTGATTCAATCCAAGGTCGTGCACCGGGCTCACATGATAGTGGCCCGGATGAGCAGATTCTTTGAGGTGGAGGACACGTGCGCAAAATGTGTGGGAGGACCGGCGAACCATGTCCACATGTTTTGGACATGTCTAAAGCTTAGGGGATTTTGGCAGGGGCTTGCGGACGTCATGTCCAAGGTATTAAATACAAGGGTGGCATAGAGTCCAGAGGTGGCGATTTTCGGGGTGTCGCAGGATTCGGGAATCCAGGAGGAGAAAGAGGCAGACGTTCTGGCCTTTGCTTCCCTGGTAGCCCGGAGGCGGATATTACTAGCATGGAGGGACTCAAGGCCCCCGAAGTTGGAGACCTGGCTATCGGGCATGGCTGACTTTCTCTGCCTGGAGAAAATTAAGTTCACCATGAGGTGGTCATTGTTAGGGTTTGCCCGGAGGTGGCAACCATTCATCGACTTCTTCGCAGAGAATTAATCGTCAGCTGCCCACATAGGAGCAGAATGAGGCCACTCGGCCCATCGAGTCTACTCTGCCATTCAATCATGGCTTATATTTTTCTCATCCCTATTCTTCTGCCTTCTCCCCATAACCCCTGATCCCATTGTTATGGGGGAGGCGTTTTCAGAACCTCAAAATGTATCATGGAGTTCAACCAACCGCTCCCTTTTATGGATTTGGTGCTTTTACTAGCACACGGCTTTTTCCCTAGATGTGAGATTACAATTATGGACACGTGGGTGTTTAAACACAAAACACTGTTTATTCCATGAACTCAACATCTTAAATAAACATTGGATCTCTTAACACTCCTTACTTCAAAGATAACTCAGAACATATTGCAACAGTAAATAACTCCTTAAACTGTTCCTTCAAACTTCCAAGAGACTTAACACCTTTAAACAGTATCACATCAGGTTAAAGGATATATATATTTTCTGTAGAATGGCAGAGATATATTAGCTTGATTGACTTCAGCTCCAGCACCTTGCTTTCTTCCTGCAGCTCTCTGGAAACACACAGATACACACAAACTGTGTTTTCCAACTGGCTTTCTCCCTTCAAGCAACTCACAGCAAACAGAACTTCTCAAACTGCTGTCTCAAACTGGCTTTCTCCTTTTAATCAGCTCACAGCAAAACAGCCAGGCACTTTTAAACTGCTCTCAGCAAAACCAGCCAGGCACTTTTCAAACTGCAAAACCAAACTGCAAAATGGCTGACATGACTTCAGCTCCACCCACTCTCTGACATCACTGTTTTCTTAAAGGTTCATTGCTTAAACATCCATGTCTTAAAGGTACCCTCACATGACACCATTATTAATCAAGACCTATCTATCTCTGTCTTAAATACACTCAGTGATTTGGCCTCCACAGCCTTCTGTGGCAAAGAGTTCCACCAATTCATCAGCCTCTGGCTGAAGAAATTCCTCCTCATCTCTGTTTTAAAGGATCGTCCCTTTAGTCTGAGATTGTGTCCTCTGCTTCTAGTTTTTCCCACAAGTGGAAACATCCTCTCCACGTCCACTCTATCCAAGCCTCGCAGTATCCTGTAAGTTTCAATAAGATCCCCCTCATCCTTCTAAACTCCAACGAGTACAGACCCAGAGTCCTCAACGTTCCTCATACGACAAACTCTTCATTCCAGGGATCATTCTTGTGAACCTCCTCTGGACCTTTCCAAAGCCAGCACATCCTTCCTTCGATGTGGGGCCCAAAACTGCTCACAATACTCCAAATGGGGTCTGACCAGAACCTTATATAGCCTCAGAAATACATCCGTGGTCTTGTATTTTAGCCCTCTCGACATGAATTCTAACATTATATTTGCCTTCCTAACTGCCTGCACGTTAACCTTAAGAGAACCGTGAACAAGAACTCCCAAGTCCCTTTGTGCTTCTGATTTCCTAAGCATCTCCTCATTTAGAAAATAGTATATGCCTCCATTCCTCCTCCCAAAGTGCATAACCTCACACTTTCCCACATTGTATTCCATCTGCCACTTCTTTGCCCACTGTCCTACCTGTCCAAGTCCTTCTGCAGCCCACCTTCTTCCTCATTACTACCTGTCCCTCTACAGATCTTGGTATTATCTGCAAACTTAGCAACAGTGCCTTCAGTTCCTTCTTCCAGATCATTAATGTATACTGTGAAAGGTTGTGGTCCCAGCACCAACCCCTGAGGCACACCACTAGTCACCGGCTGCCATCCTGAAAATTACTTCTTTATCCCCACTCTCTGCCTTCTGCCAGTCAGCCAATCCTCTATCCATGCCAGGATCTTACCCTTAACTTATCTAACTCTTAACTTATTTAACAGTCAAGGGCAGCACGGTGGCGCAGTGGTAGCACTGCAGTCTCATGGCGTCTAGGTCCCAGGTTCGATCCCGGCTCTTGGTCACTGTCCGTGTGGAGTTTGCACATTCTCCCCGTGTTTGCATGAGTTTCACCCCCACAACCCAAAGATGTGCAATGTAGGTGGATTGAACGTGCTAAATTGCCTGCATTGGAAAAAATGAATTGGGTACTCTAAATTTATTTTAAAAAAGAACTTATTTAACAGTCTCCTATGCGGCACCTTGTCAAAGGCCTTCTGGGAATCCAAATAAATCACGTCCACTGGTTCTCCTTTGTCTAATTTCCCTGTTACTTCCTCAAAGAACTCTAACAGATAAGTCAGACATGACCTCCCCTTGATGAAGCCGTGCTGACTCAGTCCTATTTTATCATGCACGCCCAAGTAGTCCACAATTTCATCTTTAATACTGGACTCTAAAATCTTCCCAATGACTGAAGTCAGGCTAACTGGCCTATAATTTCCCGTCTTCTGCCTCCCTCCCTTTTGAAACAACAGTGTTACATTAGCCACTTTCCATTCCTCTGGGACCCTTTCTGCCTCCAGTGATTCCTGAAAGATCACCACCAATGCCTCCACAATCTCCTCAGCTATCTCTTTTAGAACCCTGGGTGTAGTCCATCCAGTCCAGGTGATTTTCCATCTTCAGACCATTAAGTTTCCCCAGAGCCTTCTCCTTAGTGACGGTGTTGCCACTTTATTATCAAACCACAAGCAGCAAGTGCATTTTTTGTATTGACCAAATGACCACACAACCAGTACGTTAGTTCAAAAGACAGTTTATTATTAAGCACAAGACTTATTTCTCTGTGCAATGATACATGTGGCTACGTATTAAACTCCACCTATGAACTAAGATGATCTTTACGTAACTTCTGAATGACCGGCTCTGTGCGGATAGATAAGGCCTTTATCTGAGTCCCCATGTGTTTCGGCTGGAAATCATCAGGTTAGTCTCGGCTGCGGCTCGTCTCTCTCAGGTAGCGATCATAGTCTTGAACTTGGTTGGTCGTTCTGCTGCAATTGGAGTGGGCACAGGCCGGTCCAAAAAGAGGCCGATCCCTAATGCGCAGGGCCTCTTATCCTTCTTCTCTTTCGCACCCTTTTGGGCGGGGTTAACTCAGGATCCAATGGATCGATACGGTCTCGATCACTGATCGATACCGGACAGTTAGGGCCGGATACCTTGATGGCTGGACGGGTGCTAGTTGTTATTGTTCCAAGTGCGTATGCCTTTCCAAATAAGGGGAGATGGCACTGGGGAGTCTGCTACTGATGCTATTCCTTAATTTGAGTCCATTGTCCTGGGAAAATTGGTGATTGATCTTTAACAGGTGCAAGTTTCAGTTCGGTCTGGTTTTCCTTTGCTCAACACACAGAGGCAGTGCACGTCTGTGTCCTGACTTGACCACAATTCGCTTTATCCTTTGCGGGTGGCCATTTTAGGTGGCCACAACGGCCACTGGAGCTCTGACATCCCACTGGTGTCTTCCACCGTGAAGACTAATGTAAAGTAAGTATTCATTTCCTCTGCCATTTCTTTGTTTCCTATTATTACTTCTCCAGCCACATTTTCCAGTGGTCCAATGTTTATTTTTGCCTCTCTCTTACCTTTTATATATTGAAAAAAACTCTTCCTATCTTCTTTTATATTACTAGCTAGCTTGCACTCATATTTCATCTTCTCTCTCCTTATTGCTTTCTTAGTTGTCCTCTGCTCGCTTTTAAAGGCTTCCCAATCCTCAAGCTTCCCACCAATACTCGCCACTTTGTATGCTTTTTCTTTTGCTTTTATGCTGTCCTTGACTTCCCTCATCAGCCATAGATGCCTTGCCCTCCCCTTAGCATGTTTTGTCCTCCTTGGGATGAATTTCTGTTGTGCCTCCGAATAACCCCTTAAAACCTCTGCCATTGCTATTCCACTGTCTTCCGTGCTGGGCTCCTTTTCCAATCAACTCTGGCCAGCTCCTCCCTCATGTCTTTGTAGTTACCCTTATTTAATTGTAATACCGTTACATCTAAGTGCAGCTCCTCCCTCTCAAACATCAGAGTAAATTCTATCATTGTGGTCACTGCCCCCTAAGGGTTCCTTCACCTTAAGTTCCCCAATCAAGTCTGCCTCATTGCACATCACCAAATCCAGAATTGCCTGTTCCCTAGTAGGCTCTATCACAAGCTGCTCCAAAAATACATCTCTTAGACATTCCACAAATTCCTTTTCTTGGGATCCACTACCAACCTGATTTGCCCAGTCCACCTGCATATTGAAGTCCCCCATGATTGTTGTATTATTGCCTTTTTTCCATGCTTTTTCTATCTCCTGATTTATTTTCTGCCCCACATCCTGACTACTGCTAGGGGGCTGAGCCACAAGATTCAACGTTTTAAAACATAGTATTTTTTTTCCATAGAAGAGTCAAACTAGGAAACACTAATAGCTATTATTATAATTTACACATTAAAACTCTACCTCACAGAGAATTAGTCCGGATATATTTACGAAGAAGCTACTTAAACACGAGTGAGAGAGGATTAGAAGAATATTTTATTCGATCAGATGAAAAAGCGTAGGACCTATCAGGCTAGGAAAATCAAGAAATCCTGAGAGCACAATGGTGGCACTGGTATCGGGTATTCACTCACTGTATATACTTTGCACCCCATTGCCTCTACCCTTAAATGTCTCAGGTACTGAATGGCTTTTCCATGTGGAGCAATGTTCCACCGTCATCCAAGGGTAACATGATCCACTCCCCCATTCTCAAGCATCTCTTTTGTAAGGGCCCCGAAGAATCCAGCACGAGTTTTAAGGATATAATAAAGTTTATTTACTATAACAATATATACATAGCAGTAGCAGTAACTTCCCTTGCTACCTTCTCCTTCCTCCTGGTTCCTGGACTGGCCAGCTTATTTATAGTAGGAGTTTCTCCGCCCCCCTCATTGGGGAAGTTCATACTCCCATAGGATTGTGGGATAATCATTAGTCCCCAGCCAATCGTCAGTAGGCAGGTTATAACATCCCTCCCCCGCAAAGTCCAAGGAATCCACCGTAGGCCCTGGCGAAGGAAGACGTCGAACTCGTTTGGCCGCAGGCCGGACGCCATTTGCACGCGGCGCTGGATCAGGCGGCGTATAACGAGACGGAGACCGGCGCTTCCGTGATGAACGGCGCGGTTGTACATCCACGGCCTGTGGACCCGAGGATTCCCCCTCTGATTCATCCTGTGTCTCCATCTCGGAGTCAGAGTCTGCTGCCTCCGTCATGTCAGCGTCTCTGTCCCCATTCGGTCCCGTCATGACCTGCGCAGGCTTTGAGTGAGGCACCAGTGGAAGATTTGGAGGACTACCTTCCCTTGTTTCTGGTCTTTGCCGCTGTTGAACTGAGCTCCGGGGGCGGGGAATCTTTTGCGGGGATGATCTTCTGGACCGGACGTGGTCTACATGTTTTCGCTGGAGACGACCCTGGGCTTGCACTTGGTACGATATAGGGCCCGTTTGGCGAAAGATTACCCCAGGAACCCATTGGGCACCACCAGCAAAATTCCGCACGAATACTGGGTCACCGGGCGCAAACTGCCGAATCGGACGATGCTGAGACAATCCCGGTCCCTGCCGTTCTTGTGTGCGGTGTACTTTTGCGCCAATGTCCGGGAAGACCATACTAAGGCGGGTGCGAAGTCTCCGGCCCATTAGGAGTTCTGCGGGAGCTACCCCAGTCACTGTATGGGGGGGGTGGTCCTGTACGTAAACAAAAACCGAGCCAGTCTCGTGTCCATTGATCCGGAAGACTGCTTCTTTAGGCCTCTTTTGAATGTTTGCACTGCACGCTCTGCCAACCCATTTGAAGCCGGGTGGTAAGGGGCAGTGCGGATATGGTGGATGCCGTTCATCTTTGTAAACCTAGCAAACTCCTCACTCGTGAATGGAGTGCCATTATCCGTGACCAGCACCTCGGGGAGGCCATGCGTGCTAAATGATAAACGCATTTTTTCAATTGTTGCGCAGGACGTTGTCCCCTGCATCTTATGCACCTCCAGCCATTTGGACTGGGTGTCAATTAGTAGAAGGAACATGGATCCCCGAAAAGGGCCTGCGAAATCTTCATGTATGCGTGCCCAAGGCCGCCCTGGCCATTCCCAGTGATGTAGGGGCGCGGCCGGCAGAAGCTTCTGATGCTCCTGGCAAATGGAGCAGTTTTGGGCCACCTTCTCAATGTCGGTGTCGAGGCCTGGCCACCAGACATAACTCCGGGCCAACATTTTCATCTTGGTCACGCCCGGATGCCCATTGTGCAAGTCTGATAATATCAGCTCCTGGCCTTTTTCCGGGACAACCACACGCGTCCCCCACAAGAGGATGCCGTCTTCCACGCTGAATTCTGACAGCTTGGAGGAAAATGCCCGTAACTCGCCTGGGAGCTGTCTATGCTGCCCACCATTGAGGACTATATGCCGAACCTTTGACAGGACTGGCTCCGTCTGGGTCCACTCACGGATCTCTGATGCCGTGACAGGCAAGGTGTCCATAAAATTTAGGGTTGCGACCACCTCACCGGTCGTGGGGGTCGACATGGGGCCGGTTGATAAAGGCAATCGGCTCAGTGCGTCGGCATTTGCTATCTGCGTACCTGGTTTGTGCTCCGGAGAATACTCATATGCAGCAAGCAACAAAGCCCAGCGCTGGATCCGTGCAGAAGCAATGGGCGGTATCGGCTTATCCTCTCTGAAGAGTCCCAGCAGGGGCTTATGATCAGTCATGATCGTGAAATGGTGGCCGTACACATACTGGTGGAAGCGTTTCACCGCGAAAACCACTGCCAGGCCCTCCTTCTCGATCTGCGCGTACTTCTTCTCCGCTGCAGTCAATGTGCGGGAGGCGAAAGCTATCGGTCGCTCGGCCCCGTTCTCCATCTTGTGGGACAGGACAGCCCCAATACCATACGGGGATGCATCACATGTGACGAGCAAAGGCTTTCCCGGATCATAGTGGGTTAGTAACCCAGACGACGACAATTGTTGCTTTACCCGCCGGAAAGCGGTTTCTTGCGGCTGACCCCAAACCCAGGTGTGATTTTTCTTTAGCAGCAGGTGTAAGGGGGCCAGCGTAGTTGCCAGATTGGGGAGGAACTTCCCGTAATAGTTTACGAGACCGAGAAAAGAACGAAGATGCGAAGTGTCAGTCGGGGTGGGGGCATGTTGAATTGCACGCACCTTCTCTGCGACGGGGTGCAGACCCTCGCGGTCCACCCGATAACCTAGGTAGACTACTTCTTTTGCCTGAAATACGCACTGTGTGACGTAAACGGACTCCAGCCTCCGAAAGGCGTTTAAGGACAGCCTCCAGATTTTCCAAATGCTCTTGCTCCGACGTCCCTGTAATCATCACGTCATCTCGGTAGACAGCCACACGTGGTAAACCTCTCAAAATGCCCTCCATAACACGTTGAAAAATTGCGCAGGCAGAGGATACTCCAAAGGGCAACCGTGTATATTCATACAGGCCCCGGTGTGTGTTAATTGTTACATATGGTCGGGAGGCAGGGTCCAGCTCCAACTGCAGGTAGGCGTGACTCATATCTAATTTTGTGAATGAGAGTCCGCCTGCAAGCTTCGCGTAGAGATCCTCTATGCGAGGCATTGGGTATCGGTCGAGTCGGGAAACTGTATTCACTGTAAGTTTATAGTCACCACACAAGCGAACTGTGGCATCTGGCTTCATTACTGGCACAATTGGTGCTGCCCAGTCAGCAAAACGGACAGGCCTGATAATACCCAAACTCTCCAAACGAGTGAGCTCCCCTTCTACCTTCTCGAGCAAAGCGTAAGGCACTGGGCGCGCCCGGAAATAGCGCGGTGTGGCTCCTGGTTCAACTTGGATACGGGCTCCGGCCCCTTTTATTTTCCCCAGACCAGGCTGGAATACCTCTGGGTATCGTCCTAGCACCTCAGTCAACCCTCCAGAAACTGTTTGGAGGATGTGCTGCCATTGCAACCGCAAATGGCGCAACCAGTCCCGACCCAACAGGCTGGGCCCATGGCCACGCACTACGATAAGTGGGAAACGCCCCTCTTGGCGTCCATAGACAACAGGGGTCATTGTAGTTCCTGCAATGTCCAGTGGTTCCCCCGTGTAGGTGGCCAACCTGGCCTGTGAGTCAGTTAGTGTAAGGGTCTGTATACCCTGCTTGATGCGGTCGAATGTCCTCTGGGCGATCACGGAGACCGCTGCGCCAGTATCCAACTCCATCTCCAGCGGGTGGTCATTGACCCGTACTGTCACCTTAATGGGGGCCACACGGGGAGTTGCCACACAATGCAGCTGCAGGCAGTCGTCCTCCGTCTCCACGTCCTCAGGAGTGGTCGCCGCAGGTTCATCCACATGGAAGGTACGGCCTCTGGGCTGGTCCCAGTTACGGCCCCTGGGCTGGTCCCAGTTTCGGTCGGAACAACGGCGCCTCTGGCGTCCCCAGGACCGCCGTCCGCGACGGGGTCGGCGCCTACAAGTCTGACACGGACATGGCTCCTCATCCATTGGCTCTGGAGAAGGCTCCCTTCGGGGAGGAATGTCCGATGGCCACTGGCGTCGGTCTGGTCGTTGCCTCGCCCAAGGTACCGCAGGAGTGCGGGGGGATGTTTTTGGGCGGCAAGGGTTTCGCCCCAAGGCATGCACTTCCATTCCCTGTAGCTCCTGTACTCCTCGCTCTGCGCTCTCTCGGGACAAGACTATTTGTATTGCCTGTTGAAAAGTCAATGTTGGCTCCGCTAACAACTTTCTCTGGGTGGCCGCATTGTTAATACCGCAAACCAAACGGTCGCGTAACATTTCTGACAAGGTCTCACCATAGTCACAGTATTCCGCAATCCCGCGTAGCCTGGATAAAAAATCGGCAAGGGATTCTCCAGGGGTCCTCTCAGCGGTGTTAAACCGGTAACGCTGGACTATCGTGGACGGGGTTGGGTTAAAGTGTTGCCCCACTATATTCACAAGTTCGTCAAACGTTTTGGTGTCCGGCGCAGCTGGGTACGTAAGGCTCCTAATCACCCCAAACGTATGCGGCCCGCAGGCGGTGAGCAATATGACCACCTGGCGCTCGTTTTCAGTGATACTGTTTGCCCGGAAATAGTAACGCATCCGTTGCGTGTACTGGTTCCAGCTTTCCAGCGCAGCATCAAAAACATCCAAACGTCCATACAGAGGCATGGTATAATAGAAAACAACTTCCAACCTGTATCCAACAAAAATCCAGGGAGGTGGCTTCAGCAGCGTAGACAGCTATTCACTTTTACCTTCGTCACCAGTTTTGTAAGGGCCCCGAAGAATCCAGCACGAGTTTTAAGGATACAAAATAATAAAGTTTATTTACTATAACAATATATACATAGCAGTAGCAGTAACGTCCCTTGCTACCTTCTCCTGGTTCCTGGACTGGCCAGCTTATTTATAGGAGGAGTTTCTCCACCCCCCTCATTGGGGAAGTTCATACTCCCATAGGATTGTGGGATAATCATTAGTCCCCAGCCAATCGTCAGTAGGCAGGTTATAACAATCTCCCATTGTGTCCCATAGGTCTATGCTTTACAATTCAGTCTCAAGCTTTGTCAGTTGCTTTAATGTCCACGTAAGTGGGATGAACAAAGCCAGATCCTAAATGAATATAGTGGTTGGACAGTGTTTATGTAAGCCTTGCATCAGAGGATCATATAATGTGGTCTCATGAGCATAGTTCTTTGAGGTTTATTTATAATCCTGATGCAGCTACACTGAAGTCTGTTCTCCGTCTATGTTATAGATATTTATGCCTTGGAATCATTCCAACCAAGTGCACTTGTCAGTGGCCTCTGTGTAATGACTGTCAGATTAGGGTTACAATTTAATTAATCACGGAGGAACTTCGCCTTTCCTGTTTGCCTAATGTGTTAACCCCTGTTAACGGTATCCCGCAGTCAGCATCACAGTGAATCAGTCACAGGGCGAGAGGAGCAATGCAAGCAGGGGCAAGAGGAACAGGAAGAGAGGAGCAGCAATGGGGCGAGAGGAGCAGCGCAAGCAGGGGCCGAGACTGCCAAGCACATGAGAGGGAAAAAAAATCATCCTTTAACAATGGCATCACTGACATGCAGGCAGATGATCAGTGGATGCTGAGTGTTTGTCATTCCCTGTCCTACAGCAAAGCCTGGTCTCCAGTCATCTCGGATTTCCCTGCCACTGGGTCAAGACCTCGCTCGAACACCCCACATTAAAAGAAACCATGCAGAGACATCTTCCATCCCACCCACCCAAATGAATTGTGTATCCTGGAATGTCAGGACCCTTACGCACAATAGCAACAGACCTGAACATTGCACCACTATCATAACCTGGGGATCCTGGCACCACAGCATTGATTGCGCCCCGACGCCGGGACGCGATTCTTCGCAGAGCGGAGAATCGGTGCCATTAGCGCCGATTTGCACGGCGCCGGTCGGGGGCCACTCTACGCAGACCCCTGCCAATTCTCAGCCCGGGATGGGCCGAGCGGCCATCGTAAAAAAAAACAAGTCCAGCCGGTGCCATTCACACCTGCTGTCAGCTGGCGTGGAAGGGTCCGGGGGTGGCCTGTGGGTGGGGGAGGGGGGGGGGGTTCGACCCCGGAGGGGGCCTCCAATGTGGCCTGGCCTGCGATCGGGTCCCACCGATCGGCGGGCCGGCTTCTCTGGCTGGGGGCCTTCTTTCTTCCACACCGGCCCCTGTAGCCCTGCGCCATGTTGCGTCGGGGCTGCCGCGGAGAAGGGAGCCACTGCGCATCCGCGCGTTGGCGCCGGTGCCACTGTATATGCGCGCGTTGGTGCCGGTGTTACTGAGCATGCGCGGACCCCGTGGCACCCAGTTCATGCCAGGATCAGCAGCTGGAGCGGCATGGTTCGCTCCAGTGCCGTGCTGGCTCCCTGTAGGGGCCAGAATTGCTGATCCTGAGGCTGTGTTGATGCCGTCGAGAAACGTGACGGCGTTTCCGACGCCGTCAACTCTTGGCCTCAGGATCACAGAATCCCGCCCTGAGTATATCCTTAAACAACTGCCACTGCGCATCAGTTGTCTGACCTATTAGCCTGCCTGCCCATTCTACTTGGGCCAAATCTGTCTTCCTGCCTACGTAATTACATTTGTTCAATTCCAGAACGCTAGTGTGGGACTCCACTTTCTCATCCCTGTGTGCTGAATTTTGAATTCCATCATAATATGGTCACTATTCCCCAGAGGATGCTTAATTATAAGGTCACCAATTAATCCCGCCGCATTCCACAGTACCAGCACAACAGCACAGTGGTTAGCACAGTTGCTTCACAGCTCCATGGTCCCAGTTTCGATTCCCGGCTTGGGTCACTCTCTGTGCAGTGTCTGAACGTTCTACCCGTATCTGCGTGGGTTTCCTCCAGGTGCTCCGGTTTCCTCCCACAGTGCAAAGATGTGCAGGTTAAGTGGATTGGCCATGCTAAATTTCCCATTGTGTCCTAAAAGGTTAGGTGGGATTACTGCGTTAAGGGGATAGGTTGGAAGTGTGGGCTTAAATGGGGTGCTCTTTCCAAGGGCCGGCGCAGACACGATGGGCCGAATGGTCTCCTTCAGCACTGTAAATTCTATGATTCTATAATCCAGATGAGCCAGTTCCCTGGTTGGTTCCATAACATATTGCTCCAAGAAACAATCTGTAATACATTCAATGAACTCTCCCTCAAGGCTATCCTTGTCAATTTGATTAATCCAGTCTGTGTATATATTAAAATCACCCATAGTTATTGCCATTCATTTCTTACAAGCCCCGGTATTTTCTGGTTTATACTGTGCCCCACTGCGGAACTATGGGGACCTATAGGTTACTCGTACCAGAGACTTCTTCCCTTTGCTGTTTCTTATTTCTACCCAGACTGATTCCACATCTTGATCTCCAATGCTTACATCATTTCTGATTACAGCACTGATCCCTTTCTTCACCAGCAAAGCTACACCTCCTCCTTTATCCTTTCAGTCTATCTTTCCAAAATACTGAGTACCCTTGGATATTTAATTCCCAGACCTGGTCTCCTTGTAACCATGTCTCAGTAATCACCACAAATCATATCCTTGTGTCTCTGTTTGCAACACACAGAAGATCTCATGACAACACCCGAGCTCCAAGCACTGGCACCTAATAGACCATATCATCGTCTGAGCAAGAGACTGCAAAGATGGCCACATCACACCCGCCATGACTGGAGCCAACGATTGTTGGTCTGACTCTACCATCTCCATATTCATGCCCCAAACCGGCACAGGCAGAAAAAACTCTGCCGCTGGAGATTCAATGTCGCTGGACTTAGAGACTCTGAGAGGAAAGAACTACTCAGTCGGTGCCTCACAGCTATCCTGGCGACAATCAACGAGCCAGAGCCCCAGAATCCCATAGCACTTGGTCTGTCTTAAAAACCACCATAGTCAACACCTGCGAGGAGACGCTCGGGCTCTTGACAAGGAAACACCAAGACTGGTTCAACGAGAATGATCAGGAGATATAGGATCTCCTTGACTGTAAACACAAGTCATTCCTGAATTGGCAGCTTCACCAAAACTCGAGTGAGAGGAAACAAGCCCATAGGCGACTGAAGGTCAAGGTGCAACAAAGGACTTGTGATCTAAAGAACAGATGATGGGTTGAAACAGCGCAGGTGACTCAGTGACTCGCCAACAACCACAATGTGCACGGATTCTTCAGCACAATTAAAACCATCTAAGGTCCGAGTACCCAGGGACCCACCCCACTGAGAGCCAAAAACAGAAGAGTGCATCAAAGACAGAGAGAGTCAACACCCACTGGAGAGGGAAGTTCGAGGACCTCTTCAAACAAGACACAGCTTTAGATGCAAGTGCCCTCGACATAATCCCACAACACGTTACTTGCCACCAACTCAGTGCAACCCCAACTTGCCGTGAGGTCGAAAACGCTATCCAACAGCTGAAAAACAACAAGGCAAACCTCACCATTCCGTCAAAACCTCGTGATGCCGAAATCCGGCAGCCGCGAGTTTTTGATTAGTGAGGCACTACGCTACGTACCAGTGTCCGGCATTCCAGGGGCTAGTCATCTCAGTTGAACCTCCAATTACTGTCGGAATTACTGCAAGGCATGCATGGGAGTACTCTTTGATCAATCTTTATTGACATGTGCACAAGGAGAACAACTCAGTGGAGCTCAATGCATTGCTCTGTCTTGAGCCCAGCGAAGCAGAAACAGTTATAGCTTTTTCAACCAATATATTTACAGGCTCAGTCTAATCCTTCATTTGCATGTCAACACACCAATAATATTACAGTTAAACTTTCATTTTAAACCAATGAAAGGACAGTAATTCTAGCGAATAGAAAACAGGGCAAATGGACAATAGAAAGATGAGCATTTTCAATCCTTTTTTTGCAAACTTATCTCCCTTCCTGCTCTTGGAGGTTACGATAGTTTACAGAAAAGCGCATTCTTGTTACGGCTACCTCCATCATTCTTTCTATCTCTACAGACCCACGTCATTCACTAGGAAACAGTTTATTATGGATTCCACACAGACCCACACCCTTCACTAAGGAACAGTTTATTATGGATTGCACGGTAGCTGTGTGCAATGTCTCTTTAAGCACCCAGCTACGTGACATGTGTGACACCATCAGCTACTTCATGGACTTTGGCCCTGAGTCTAGTACCAACCTTTTTACAATGAAGACATATTTAATTGATCTTTGTTAATACTGCATTCAACACACGAGGATTAGCAATCCATTTATTTTGTACTGTTAGTCTAAAGATACAATAGTTCACAGAAAGAAAACTGCTAGTGAGGAACAGATCAGGAAAAAAATATTTTCAGAAGCAAGAGAACAGGCCGAACTTCGACAGTCAAGACTTTCAATGGTCGATGTGGAAGAGTTAAGCTGCTTCAAAGATCAATCAATCAAGAAGATTGACAGAAGGTCAAAATTATACCTGGCATCGGTACCGGAAGGCTTTGGGGCAAAAATTCAAAGGAAGAGCAGATACCAATTTTAAGCCAGCACTTCAAGGAGTTCAGGCTGCAGAGCTTGCCACATGCAATACAGTAAGACAGAGTTAGAGTTGGGCAGAGAACAAATAATCTCACAGATTGCGATGCGAGTTAAAGCTGTTACAAATTGGTAATTCAACTTTATTTATCAAGACCATTATTGAAGGGAAATTGGGAGAGCATTCTGATACCATTAAAAATGGCAGGAACGTTTCGTGTGATGGGCTCATTTGATGAAGACTCAGAGAAGCAGAAGTCATACTCAGAAATATTCCATTGTTATAATGGAATGTTATAATAGCAGCAAGGTTTCGTAAGATATTAAGATCCCTGCATTTCTAAGTACAATTAGAAGCAAAACTTTCCATTTGTTAAGAAGCTTGGGTTAGCCCGACAAACCTAGCAATAAGATTTATCAAGAATTGGTTAAAATATTAGAAGATCTTTAGGCACCAATGTCGTTAATTATTGCGAAGAGGTTTTTATTTCATCCCAGGAATCAGAAGGGGAAAATATTGTGCAGTTCATCACAACCCTCAAGCAACTTGCAAAAATTTTGTTAATTTGGCACCTCATTAGATGACACAATTAGAGATCGTTTGGTGTGTGGTTTGAAAAATTAGGCCATTCAGAGAAGATTATTGACGGAACAAAATCTAAATTTTAAGACTGCATTAGATATTGGTGTTTCAATGGAGCTTGTGACTAAGGAGTCTTCTCAGCTTGAAGAAAGTACAAAGGTCCATAAACTGGCTGCTGGCCAGGAGACGTCTACCCAACAACAGTCATGTCTTCGCTGTGCAAATACGGGCCATTCACAGGCTGATTACTGGAGCAAGAACTGCCAATGTAAAAATTGTTGCAGAACTGGCCACACAGAAAGAGCTTGCTGGAGTAAAATAATTTCTCCAGAGAATAATGCTAAAAAGAAGACACAAAACCTATCTAAATAAAGAAACAAAATAAATTCAACTAAGCAAATTCATAATGTGGAAGCAAAAAGCAACAACCACAGTGAAGCTAGAACACTTTGTTCTGATGAAGGACTGAAGCTGAACATACTCTCCGTCCAGGGTGGTTCTCTCGTTTTTGGTAGTCCCTAAACTGAATGGACAACCTATCAAAATGGAGTTGTATAAGGCGGCTGCCGTCTCCCTAATTCCTAAGACCATCTAGGAACGTAAACGTAATTGCCTGCCTTTGAAGCTAGCAGATTATGATCTTGCGGACTTTTACTGACAAAATAGTAACCTCTGAGAGGTTACGTCACAGTCAAAGTTGAGCTAGGTCATCCCATAAATGCTGAATTCATGTGAAGGATCCTTTGAATGTCCAGATAGTTGTTTTTTTAATTTGATCATGGGATATGGGTGTCACTGTGGCCAGAATTTATTGCCCATCTCTGAGAGCATTTAAGAATCAACTACATTGCTGTGGATCTGGAGTCACGTGTAGGCCAGACAGATTTCCTTCCCCAAAGGGGATTCTTGAACCAAATGGCTGTTCATGACAATCGGCAATGGTTTTATGGTCACCTTTAGACTTTTATTCCATATTTTTATTGAATGCAAATTTCATTAACTGCCACGGTGGGATTCGAACCCAGGTCCCCAGAGAATGACTCTGAGTCTCTGGATTAGTAGTCCAGCGACAATACCACTACGCTACTGCCTCCCCTTTATGTAACAAAATCCAAAGATGCAATATGTTGAGAACTTCCCATACTACCTTGGCAGCCACCTTTGAAAGGTCACTGTTGCCGAGATCCAACTCTGGATCAGCTGCACCCGTTCAGCCTTCTGCAACTACAGGAGTGAGTGTTTGACAACCAAGAGCTTTGCAATTCAACAATAAAGGTCCGAATATACAAAGCAGTTGTCATCACCACAGTCCTGTACTGAGACGTGGACTGTATACCGCCAACAGATAAGAGCGCTCGAGACTTTCCATTAGCAATGTCTCTGTGGCGTTGCCCAGGTTCAATGGGAAGGCCTCTGAAGAATTGTTAGTTTTTTTGTTGAAACATTCAGACAAAATTCTGACAAACTTAACTTCGATGAACTGGTCACTTTGTTGGATGGACGAAAACAGCCTTCCCTACCAGATCCTGTACTCTTAATTCTAAAATTGTCGACATTCCTGGGAAGGACAAAGATAAAGTTTGAACGGCACTCTGAATCTCTCCTTGAAGTGCAAAGGCCTTAGTGACCTGACTGACTGGAAGGAGTTTGCGACCAATCGTTCAGAATGGTGACAATTTGACCATCAAGCTGCATCACGCTTTGAGTCCCAACTCTTTAGTGATGAGGAAAAGTGGAGGTGGGAAAGGATATAAAAAGAAGCAATTCTTACACTCTGGATCTCATTACTCCACGGGACATCCTGCTCCATGTACCAAAGATCTGCAGATCGAGAATTGGCCTGTTCAGTAACATGAAGACCCCTGGCACAAACTCACCATGCTGAGTGGATGTCATCCTCAAATTGGGGGACAGCTGGCAATGACGAGAACTAGATGCAATGAGTTGTACATGATTTCATATTAAGAAAGCTGAGATTGCATTGGGACCTTAGATTACTACATGCATGTCATCTCTTTTACCCTTACTATGGGGAAATTTAGAAATATAGTAATATTGGCTGGTCTTATCTCACTATTATCTTGCTCTTAAGACAATCATCTCCCCAACCCTGCTTAAAAAAAAGTATCTGATACCCGATGAACCCATGCCTGAACAGCACCTGTTGTGATATTACACAGATACTCTGTGTGTGCCTGCAACATAAAAGGTGAGTGTGGTCATACATTTTCACTGTCTCAGGCAGAACTGTCCTCTCGGTCATCTAGGCCAACGGCTGTCATAATTCTCCTACTGTGTCTTTGTTGAAGCACTGTCTTTTCCTTGACATCCTTAGTAGATTTTGCTTAATTCTTTAACTGGGTAACATTGCGTAGGGTGATGCCTATGGTGACCTATCTACCTCGTAATCAGAACTATTTACTGTGGATGTGGGCAAAAGTATTCCCGTCAGGCATTCCAACTTAATGCAGGTGCAGAAATCGGTTGCAAGCTTGTTTCTAACTCCAGCAATCTTTCTTGAAAAAATTATTCAGTTCAATCTTACTCAGCTGATGCATGCACAAAATATCCTCTTTTAACTTGGTGCAGTGAGATTGCAAGGTGCTGGACTTGAATACTGCTGTATTATTGCTCCTCATTTTAGACATGCTAATGAGCTCCCAGCAGCATTAGCAAGCACACTTGGTAGGTCGGAGTTCGTGATCAAAAATGAAACTCTGGCAATATAAGGCAGCAGAAATGGGTCCCACATTCAAAAATGTTTGTATACGTGTTAAGCCACAAATTTGTTTAAAGAAATGATAAGTATATAATGGAGTGGTGTCTTTTGTACAAGAGGTATATAGAATTCATAAGCTGCTGTACACATCAAAGATGTTAAATGAATGAACACCAAGTCCTTCATACAAAGTGTAACTTGTGTAGCTCTGAAATTGCATGTTCTGTATTATGATTGGCATGCAATGTACAATGTTTAGCATATATGCACATATATATGCGTATGTAGAAATATCAGCCATCCAGTAGTACATATGTGAGTACTTTGGTTTCATTTGCATGTATTTCATGTTAAAGATGAGATATGTATATGGTATGCATTACTCTGCTAATTTGGGCAGAAAAGTAATTATAAGCCGATACAGGCTATCTTGTGCTCGCATTGCCCATTAATAACTTATATTTATGTAGTGCATTTAAAGTGATGTTTCAAGGTGTTTCACAGGAACATTATCAAACAAAATTTGATGCTGAGCCACATAATGATGTATCAGGGAAGATGACAAAAAAAATTGAATGATTACAGTGCAGAAGGTTACAGTTCAGCCTGTTGAGCCTGCCTTGGCCCTCTTCAAGAGCATTTAGCTAGTCTTATTCCCTGTAATTTCACAAACCCATGAAAATGTTCCCATTAAGTCCTTACTCAATTACCTTTGAAAGCCACAATTGAATATGCCTCCATCATGCTCTCAGAGAGCTTTGTATTCCTTATTGTCATCACTCGCTGCAAAAGGAAGATTTTCCTTGTGTCATCTTTGTTCTTTGGAAATCACTTTTTATCTGTGTTCTCTGACTACCGGTGGCGGCCATGGAATGAATGGTCGCATGCAGGATGGCTCTGCTTGAAGCATTGGTTTTGGTCCCTTTTACCGGAACTTTGGGAATTTCGGCAGAAAAGTTGTGCAGAGAGTGGAGGGGGATTAGTTCTCCCCGGATGGGCATGTCTGCAGGTTACCAACTCGACAGAAGACAGTGAGAGCCCTGGCTGGGAGGGTTTATAGAGAGGTTGGGGATGGTGGATCTGTGGAGGTTTGGGCACTTGGGAGAGAGGGAGTACACCTTTTTGCATGTGTATAGGGTATATTGCCGGATTGACTTTTCAAGGCCCATAAGGATAAGATGGGAGGGAGGACCATCAGCGACTGTTGGACAAAATAGTTGAGATGGATAGGAGGCTCTCTGTGGCCCCCACGAAGGAGTTGTTGGCGTAAAGAAAGATGTTGCAGCGGCAGTTTGATCGGTTGATGATGGAAAGGGTGGTGGGTCAGCTGTGGAGGGCGGCGGAGGTGCAGTATGAGTTTGAGGAGATTGCGAGTCGCATGCTTGCAAACCAGCTGTGGCGACAGGCAGCGATAAAGGAAATTCTTTTGGTGAAGGCGGGGGGGGGCGGGGGGGGGTGCAGGGGGGATGTGATGTTGGATCTGAAGAAGATAAATGAAGTATTCAAAGCCTTTTATGAGGGGCTGTATCAGGCCGAGCTGTGGGGGGAGGGGGGGGGCGCTAATATGGGTCAGTTTTTAAATGTGCTGGACTTCCCGAAGTTGGAGGAGAGGAAGAGGCAGGCACTGGATGAGCCATTATGGCTAAAGAAGGTGATGGAGTGCATTGGCGTGATGAAGTCGGGTAATGTGCCAGGGCCAGATGGCCTCCCAGCGGAATTTTTAAAAGCAGTTTGCGACGTAGTTGTTTCCCCCCCACCCCCCACCTTTTGGGCATGTTTATTGAAGTGGTGGAGAAGGGGGGTTGCCGACTACGCTGACACAGGTGTTGATTTCACTGATCTCGAAAATGAGGAAGGATCTAATTGAGTGCGAGTCCTATAGGCCCATCTCGCTGCTGAATACGGACGTGAAAGTCCAGGCAAACGTACTGGCGAGAAGGTTGGGGGGGGGGTTTTGCGGAGGTGGTCACGAAGAATCAAATGGGGTTTGTGTGGTAGTCACCACTCGTTGTATTACATGTATTACGACACTGCCCATATAGTAGAGGTACATGGGTAAATCCCTGCCTGCTGGCTCCGCCCAGTCGGCGGCGTATAAATGTGTGTACTCGCTGATGCTGCAGTCATTCTGGTTCCAGCTACAGGAGGCACAACATCTTTGCTCAATAGAGCCTCGATTATTCCACTACTCTCGTCTTTGTGGTAATTGATAGTGCATCAATTTATTGAGCAAAGATTTTTAAAACGCTGGATCACCGCATCAAGCCTGATCGCCTGCAGCTGAGCCCTCAAGTAGCCAAAACTACGTCCGCCTTTGACCACTGGCTAGCCTGCTTCGAAAGCTACCTCCGAATATCCGCTGAGGAATCCTCGAACTCGCAGAAGCTTCAAGTCCTCTATTCACGGGTGAGCCTTGACATTTTTCCGCTCATCCGGGATGCGGCCATTTACTCCGAAGAGATGGAGCTCCTGAAGGGACATTACGTTCGACCAGTCAATCAAGTATACGCAAGGAACCTCCTGGCCATGAGACAGCAACTCCCCAGGGAGTCTCTGGACGATTTCTGGCATCCTAGGTAGGAACTGTGACTGCCAGGCAGTTTTGGCAGTCCAGCACACCAAACTTTTAATTCGAGACGCTTACGTTACGGGCATGAAGTCTGCGTATGTCTGCCAGCGGCTACTGGAAGGGGGTATGCTTGATCTTGCGGGAACTAGGCAGCTCGCTAATTCATTAGAAGTGGCCTCGCGTAACGTCCAGTCCTACGCCCTCGAATGCGCGGCACCCTCGTGGGCATCGTGTGCCCCACCAGCTGCCCCACCAACTCCAGCTTACCACAAGCCTGTGCTGCGTGGGGCCCATGGGCGCCGTCATCTTCACCGCAAACCTCGTGCGTCCCATGGGCGCCGCCATCTTTAATGTCGCCCGCCATGTGCGCGCCGCCATCTTCGGCGCCATTTTGGACTGCGTCTCAGGACCACTGCTCGTCTGGCCGTTCATCGCCTGCCGCTACCTCCACCACCGCTGACCAGCCCGGGACCTCCCATCATCTGCCGGAGCTCACCTCTATCACCCTGGATCAGTCCCGGCCCCGCAACCTCACGACCACGACCACGACGGTGAAGATCGATGGGCACGAGACGACCTGCCTTTTTGACTCCGGGAGCACAGAGCTTCATCCACCCCACTACGGTAAGACGCTACTCCCTCCCGGTACACCCCATCACCTAGAAAATCTCCCTGGCCTCCGGATCCCATTCCATGGAAATCCGGGGGTACTGCATCGCGACCCTCACCGTCCAGGGCGTAGAGTTCAGCAACTTCCAGCTCTACGTCCTCCCCGACCTCTGCGCTGCTCTGTTACTTGGCCTGGACATTCAGTGCCATCTCCAAAGCCTAACCTTAAAATTCGGCGGACCCCGACCCCCCCCGCACCGTAAGCGGCCTCTCACGACCCTTAACGTCGATCCAACTTCCCTGTTTGCAAACCCATCACCACTAGGAGCAGACAGCACAGTGCCCAGGACAGGACCTTCAGCAGGTCGGAGGTCCAACGGCTTCTGCGGGAAGGGGTCATTGAGGCCAGCAACAGCCCCTGGAGAGCTCAAGTGGTAGTAATAAGACTGGGGAGAATCACAGGATGGTCTTTGACTACAGTCAGACCATCAATCGGTACACGCAGCTCGACGCGTACCCACTCCCACGCATATCTGACATGGTCAATCACATTGCGCAGTATCGAGTCTTTTCCACCTGAAGTCCGCCTACCACCAGCTCCCCATCCGCCCGGAGGACCGCCAATACACTGAGTTCGAAGCAGATGGGCGCATCTATCACTTCCTTAGGGTTCCCTTCGGCGTCACTAATGGGATCTCGGTCTTACAGCGAGAGATGGATTGAATGGTTGTCCGATACGGACTGAGGACCACCTTCCCGTACCTAGATAATGTCACCATCCACGGCCACGATCAGCAGGACCACGACGCAAACCTCCAAAGATTCCTCCAGACCGCCAAACTCCATAATCTCACATACAATAAGGAGAAATGCGTGTTCCGCACCATCCTTAGCCATCCTTGGCTATGTCGTGGAAAATGGAGTTCTAAGGCCCGACACCGACCGCATGCGCCCCCTCATGGAACTCCCGCTCCTCCACTGCCCCAAGGCACTGAAACGATGCCTGGGGTTTTTCTCCTACTATGCCCAGTGGGTCCGTAATTATGCGGACAAGGCCCGCCCATTCATTCAGTCCACAGTTTTTTCCCTGATGGCTGAGGCCCGCCAGGCCTTCAACCGTATCAAGGCAGACATCGCCAAGGCCACGATGCACACGGTCGACGAGTCCCTCCCCTTCCAGGTGGAGAGTGATGCATCGGACGTAGCTCTGGCCGCCACCCTCAAACAGGCGGGCAGGCCCGTGGCCTTCTATTCCTGCACCCTCCATGCCTCCGAAATTCGGCACTCCCCTGTCGAAAAGGAGGCCCAAGCCATTGTGGAAGCTGTGCGACATTGGAGGCATTACCTGGCCAGCAGGAGATTCACTCTCCGCACTGACCAAGGGTCGGTTGCCTTTATGTTTAATAATACACAGCGGGGCAAGATCAAAAATGACAAGATCTTGAGGTGGAGGATCGAGCTGTCCACCTATAACTATGAGTTCTTGTATCGCCCGGGGAAGCTCAATGAGCCCTCAGATGCTCCACACACGGCACATGTGCCAGCGCACAAGTGGACCGATTCTGGGCTCTCCACTATGACCTCTGCCATCCGGGGGTCACCCGGTTCTTCCATTTCATCAAGGCCCGCGACCTGCCGTACTCCATTGAGGAGGTCAGTACCGTCACCAGGGACTGCCAGGTCTGCGCAGAGTACAAGCTTCACTTCTACCGGCCAGATCGAGTGCACCCGGTGAAGGCCTCCCGCCCCTTTGAGCGCCTCAGCGTGGACTTCAAAGGGCCCCTCCCCTCCACCGACCGCAACACATTCTTTCTGAACGTGATTGATGCGTACTCCCGGTTCCCTTTCGCCATACCCTGCCCCGATATGACTTCTGCCACGGTAATCAAAGCCCTCCACAGCAACTTCACTCTGTTCGGTTTCCCGACCTACATCCACAGCGATCGGGGATCCTCTTTTATGAGCTGCGTCAGTTCCTGCTCAGCAAGGGCATTGCCTCGAGCAGGACGACCAGCTACAACCCCCGGGGAAACGGGCAGGTGGAGAGGGAGAACGGGACGGTCTGGAAGGCCGTCCTGCTGGCCCTGCGGTCTAAATATCTCCCGGTGTCCTGGCAGGAGGTCCTCCCCGACGCGCTCCACTCCATCTGCTCCTCTGCACCGCGACTAAAGCGACCTCTCACGAACGGGTGTTTGCTTTCCCCAGGAACTCCACCTCCAGGGTCTCGCTCCCAACATGGCTGACAGTTCCTGGGCCCGTCCTCCTTCGGAAGCATGTGCGGACCCATAAGTCGGACCCCTTGGTCGAAAATGTCCACCTTGTACATGCGAACCCGCAGAACGCCTACGCCTGACAGGCGCCAGGACACATTCTCCCTCCGGGACCTGGCACCCGCTGGATCCCCACCCATGACCCCCGATCTGACACCGCCACCCCCCCCTCCCCCGGTTGCCCCATTCACCCCTGCGTCACTCACCCTCCCTCCAGCGACCCTCACCACATCCCCCGCCCCAGTAGGATCCGTCCTCCCACTGGTTCCACGCAGGGGTGACGAAGATGAGGACAACACCCTCCCAGAGTCACAGGTGGCAAGTCGGCGCCCACATCACCACCAGGACTGAGGCGATCGCAGAGGAGGGTCAAGGCCCCTGACTGACTTAACTTGTAATGTTTTCCACCACTCCTGCCGGACTCTTTTTTTAACAGGGGGTGAATGTGGTAGTCACCACTAGTTGTATTACATGTATTACGGCACTGCCTGTATAGTAGAGGTACATGGGTAAATCCCTGCCTGCTGGTTCCACCCAGTCGGTGGCGTATAAATGTGTGTGCTCGCTGGTGCTGCAGCCATTCTGGTTCCAGCGACGGGAGGCACAACATCTTTGCTCAATAAAGCCTCAATTATTCCACTATTCTCGTCTTTGTGGTAATTGATAGTGTATCAGTTTGTGAAGGGGAGGCAACTCTCGTAATATTTGAAGGTTGTTGAACAAAATTATGACCCCTGGCGGTACGGGGGGGGGGGGGGGGGGTGATTGTGCCAATGAGGGCAGAGAAGGCCTTTCACCCGGTAGAGTGGACGTATTTGTATGAAATCGGAGGGTGGTTTGAGTTCGCGACAAGGTTTGTGGCGTGGGATCTGTTGCTGTATGCATCCCCCATGGTAAGTGTGAGAATGCATGAGTCGAGCTTGGGGTATTTGGGGCTGCCCATGAACGAGTTCCATGAACAGATCCTGAATTGGTTATCTCAGTAGCCTTATGATTTTTTTCAGAATAGCCCTGCAATTTTGTCGGCTGTCTGAATATTACATCAGGTAGGCCTTGAGTGTTAAAGAGGCAGCCAAGCTGCCTCCAGACCATTCTGTCCCTGATTTTCAACTATTAGCAACCTGTTCTTCAAATTCTCTTTCTTCGGTGATCCTCCTTTAATTTGATAGCGGCGTCTAATTTGCTGGTATCTCTGGTTATTTTCAATATACCTTATTGTGTAATTTTCTAGAAGGTAAGCCTGGGAGCACAAGGTGAAATCTTTTGAACATATTGTTCTCGTGTTCTAATGTGGTTGCTGAGCTGTGCATTTGTGCTGCTGTGCTAACAGGAATGGTGCATGCAAAATGACTTGCACTTTCCCTTCCAGAATGTTAATTCCAGAATTCTCCTTTGTTTTCAGATGACTCCATGCCTCACCCTACCTTAATTACAGTAATCTCCTTCTGCCTCTTTTTTTCCCCTTCACTCTTGCTCTATTCTACGTTTGAAAGCTGCTTGTTAAGCCATGGCATTCTTATCCTCAAGTATTTTCTACTCAGTTCTTCTGGCTTGCCATCTTTCTCTCTACTTTCAGAAAGTTTGTTGAGATCCTCCTTTGTCAGAGAGTGGGTGGAGCTGGGCTGTCTGTCAGCTTTTTACTTTTGTTTTAGACTGTTTGCTGCAGGGTGTGTTTTAGTTTCATTTTCAGTGTTGGAGCTGAAGCCAGACAGAGCAGGTGTACTGTTGATCTCTCTGCCATGAAAAGACTATCTTTTGATCATTTGGTGAATTCAGAATTATGGTTGCTTATCAGGTGTGGTATTCTAGTTTAAGTGGGGAGTGCGTTGTGGACAATGGCTCTGTCAGAGGCTCTGAAGTTTTTTGGGGTGGAGACGGTCACATGCAGTACCTTACGGACAGAGACTAAAAGCAGACTGTTAGATTTGGCAAATACATTGCAGTTAACATTACCTGACAAAATGCGAAAAGATGAGGTAATTATGGCGGTGGCTAAGCATTCAAAGTTGCCTGAGATACAGGCTCACTCATTAGAAATGGCAAAGATCCAGTTGCAGATTAAGAAAATTGAACATGAAAAAGAATTAAAGCCGCTTGAATATGCAATGAGAGAAAAAGAAAGAGAAAGGAAGATACAGATCAGGGAAAAAGAAACACAGAGAGAAGAAAGAAACAAAGAAAGAGATAGAGAGGAAGAGGAAACAGATAAAGAGGAAAGGGAAAAAGAGAGAGAGTTTGAACTTCAGAAAATGGCCATGAAACATGACAGTCAGTTAAAATTGGCAGACGTAAAGTGAAACGCACAGTTGAATGATAGTAATGAGGATAGTGAGAAAGAGCGTCATAGTCGAAGGCTTGGTGGGGATCTATTTAAATATGTCCAAACATTGCCAAGGTTTGACGAGAAGGAGGTGGAACCCTTTTTCATTTCATTTGAGAAGGTAGCTAAACAAATGAAATGGCCACAGGACATGTGGGTATTATTGATTCAAACAAAGGTGGTAGGTAGGGCTAGTGAAGTGTTTGCATCACTACCGGAGGTGGTATCTGAGACGTATGAGTAAGTGAAAAAATCCATCTTAGGTGCATATGAACTAGTGCCTGAAGCCTACAGACAAAGGTTTAGAAATTTAAGGAAAGAATTTGGTCAAACATACATGGAGTTCGAAAGGTTCAGAGTAATTTTGATAGGTGGATAAGGGCTTTGAAAATAAACCAAACATATCAAGCTCTTATCAAGAAATAATCAAGAAATTATGCTTTTGGAGGAGTTTAAAAATTCAATTCCTGATGTAGTGAGAACTCGTGGAAGAGCAGAGGGTTAATACTGCGAGATTAGCAGTAGAATTGGCAGATGATTATGGATTAGTTCGTAAATCAAAGCTTGGTTTCCGACATCAGTTTCAGCCTGTGAGGGATAGAAGCTGGGGACATGAGAAATACTCAATTGGTAAAGGTAAAGGTGATCTGATGGGAGATAATAAGGAGAGTGTATCTCAGATTAGAAAAGAAATCCAGGAGGGGGGGAATAGAAATTAAAAGTTTCAAATGTTTTCACTGTAATAAACTGGGCCATGTAAAGTCACAGTGTTAGTGGTTGAAGAAAAGCACTGGGAAGGCTGATGTGGTAAAACAGGATAAGACAGTGGGGTTTGTTAAAGTGGTAAAGTGAAGCGAAGGAGGTGCAAAAGATTGTACAGCCTGATCAAGAGGTGATTGATAACAAGGTGCCAGATCTCTTTAAAGAATTTACTTGTGTGGGTAAAGTTTACTCATGTGTATCAGGAGGAGCAGGTAAATAAGTCACAATTTTAAGAGATACGGGAGCTAGTCAATCTTTAATGGCAGAGATGAGGAGTTATGTAGTTTGGGAAGAATATTGCCAGAAAAGGTGGTAATATGAGGAATTCAAGGTGCGAGGAGTAGTGTTCAATTATATAAGGTAAGGTTGGAAAGTCCAGTGAAGAGTGGTGAAGTGGTAGCAGGAGTAACAGAGAAACGATCTTGTCCAGGAATACAGTTTATCTTGGGTAATGGTATAGCTGGATCGCAGGTGGGAGTGATGCCTACTATGGTTGATAAGCCAGTGGAAAATCAGACAGATGAAGTGTTGAAGGACGAATATCCTGGGATTTTTCAGGATTGTGCAGTAACAAGGTTGCAAAGTCACAGGAAAAGCCAAGATGAGAAATCAAAGAGTGAAAATGAAGTTGAAGTGCAATTATCAAAAACGATTTTTGATCAGATGGTTGAAAAAGAACAAGAACAGGTGAAGGATGAGGAGGATATTTTTAGTTCAGGAAAATTGGCGGAGTTACAACAAAAAGATATAGAAATAAAACGGATGTATCAGGAAGCATACACAGAAGAGGAATCTGAGTGTATACCAGAGTGTTATTACCGTAAAAGTGATGTCTTGATGAGAAAATGGAGACCTTTACATATACAGGCAGTTGAAAAGTGGGCAGAAGTTCATCAAGTAGTATTGCCAGGAGGGTATAGAAAGGAGGTGTTGCAAGTTGCACATCAGTTACCAGTGGGAGGTCATTTGGGAATAAGGAAAATTCAAGCTAAAATCCAGAAACATTTTTATTGGCCTGGACTACATAAAGATGTAGTTAAATTTTGTCAATCATGTCACACATGTCAAGTGATAGGGAAACCTCAAGCAGTGATAAAACCAGCGCCCTTAATACCCATTCCAGCATTTGAGGAACCTTTTACAGGGGTCCTAATTGATTGCTGAGGACCGCTTCCTAAAACGAAAAGTGGGAATATCTTATGACGATAATGGATGTGTCTACTAGGTTTCCAGAGGCCATTCCAGTACGTAATATTACAGCTAAAAAGATTGTGGAGGAGTTACTTAAATTCTTTACTCGATATGGACTACAGAAATACAATCGGATCAAGGATCAAATTTTATCTCAAGGTTATTCAAAGAAGTTATCGATAGCTTAGGAATAAAACAATTCAAATCGACTGCGTACCATCCAGAATCGCAGGGAGTATGAGAAAGGTGGCATCAGACATTAAACACAATGTTAAGGGCTTATTGTCACGATTATCCAAAGGATTGGGATAAAGGAAGTCTATTCGTACTGTTTGCAATTAGGGATGCAATAAATGTGTCAACCAAATTTAGTCCTTTTGAACTAATCTTTGATCATGAGGTAAGAGGACCACTTAAATTGATTAAGGAAAAATTGGTGAGTGAGAAATCGGAAATTACATTATTGGATTACGTGTCAAATTTTAGGGAACAATTAAATAGAGCAGGTGAATTGGCTACACAACTGTTAAAAGTTGCACAAAATGTGATGAAACGGGTAGCGGACAAGAAATCCAAAGTTTGTAGTTTTGTCAGTGGAAATAAAGTTTCAGTATTGTTACCAATGGGAGGTGAACCTTTAAAAGTTAGGTTTTGTGGACCTTATCAGATTGAAAGAAAATTAAGTGAGGTGAATTATGTGGTAAAAACATCAGATAGAAGGAAGACTCACCGAGTGTGTCATTTGAATATGCTTAAAAGGTACTTCAAAAGGGAAGGAGAGAAAAAGGAGAAGGTTTTTAATGATTCTAACTCAAAGTGACGAACCAAATCCAGATGACTGTGAATTTGACATACCTCAAATTAAATTGGAAAACGAGGATATTTTTAAAAATTGGGATAAATTGTTGAGTTACCTTCCAGCAGAAAAACGGACTGACCTGAAAGAGTTATTGATATCACATGGGCAAGTTTGTAGAGATAAATTGGGAAGTACTAAAATGGCTATACATGATGCAGATGTGGGAAATGCTGTTCCAATCAAACAACATCCATACAGACTTAACCCTTTAAAATTGGCACAGGTTAACAAAGAGATTGAGAGTATGCTTAAAAATGGCATAATTGAAGTGGGTTGCAGCCAATGGAGCTCACACATAGTGATGGTACCTAAACCAGACGGTACCCAACTGTTGTGTGTGGACTATAGAAAGGTTAATGCAGTTACATGAATGGACTCTTATCCTATCCCACATTTGGAGGATTGCATTGAGAAAGTGGGACAATCAGCTTTTTTTTCCAAACTGGATTTACTTAAAGGTTACTGGCAGGTACCTTTATCTGAAAGGGCGAAGGAGATTTCAGCTTTTGTGACTCCAGATGGTATATGACAAGTCAAAGTTATGCCATTTGGCATGAAAAACGCCCCAGCCACATTTTAACGGTTAACTAACAAAATAGTTTCAGGTTTACTGAATTGTGCGGCATACATCGACGATCAGGTAATTTTCAGCCAGACATGGACAGAACATTTAAAACATCTGATGGAGTTATTCGATCGACTTCAGGAGGCGGGTTTGGTGGTAAACCTATCAAAAGTGAATTTGGAAAAGCCCAAATCACTTTCCTTGAGGAGTTTTCGATACCCTCGAGTTGAAGGGAAATAATGCGATTTCTTGGCATGAGTGGATTTGACCGAACATTTGTGCATCGATTTTGTTGCGTGATTGCTCCACTGATGGACTTGCTGAAGAAACGTTGAAAGTTTCAGTGGACAGCATTTAACTGCCTGAAAGCTGTGGTAACCAATGCTCCTGTGTTGGAGAATTACAAAGGACTCTGTGATCAGATTGTATCTGACTTTAAAAGAGAAAGGTGTAGAGAAATGGATGGACCGTGCAAAGATTTACTTGTTCAAAGAGACTGTCAATCGGGAAGGATTTCAGTTGGAGGAAGAAGAACGAAAAATAATGGACTATATTATTATACCTGTTTGCGTGTGTTGTTTTTTGCAACGATAAAGTATATTTACTGTGTGCATTTCTTAAAGGATAGTGAAAAGGTGAAAAATGAAACCATCTTGAAGTTGATGGTTTATTTTTTTTTCTTGGGGGGAGGTGTCATATAAGAGTACCTTTAAGAAATGGGTCTTTATAAATGGGTGTGTATAAAAATATCTGTAGTGAGAGTATCTTTAAGAAATGGGTGTTTATTACTGCAGTGATGTCAGAGAGTGGGTGGAGCTGGGCTGTCTGTGAGCTTTTTACTTTCGTTTTAGGCTGTTTGCTGCAGGGTGTTTTTTAGTTTCGTTTTCAGTGTTGGAGCTGACGCCAGACAGAGCAGGTGTACTGTTGATCTCTCTGCCATGAAAAGACTATCTCTTGATCATTTGGTGAATTCAGAATGATAAATGTTAAACCTAATGTGCTTCTGTTCAAAGGTGTTTCTTGTCTTCTGGATGTTTGGGAAGTTATTAAGGAGTACTTAGTGTTGTATTCTTTGGGAGTTGTATTTGAATTGATGGTTGATGAGATGGTCACTGTATGTTTTAAAAAGATTAACGTGAGTTCATAGAATAAACGTTGTTTTGCTTTAAAAAATACTTTTCCATTTCTGCTGTACCACACCTGTAGAGTGGGCCGTGTTCTCCCCATACCACAATCTATTAAAAGTTGTGGGTCAGGTGAACTCCATGATACCCTTTGGGGTTCTCTAAACCCTGGCCCATAACACCTTTGTGAACTTTTCTTTGGTTTCTCCATCCAAGTCTCTCCATTTTTACTCTTGGTGTCCACCATCTCCTTGATCTTATCATAAGATATTCAAGACAACTTTTGTACAAGAGGAATAGTAAACAAATGACAGTTGTTGAAGTGCAATATATTTTCAATATAAATAACAGCAAATAAAAATGCATAAAGAATAAACAGTGTTGAGAAGCAGGGTCGAGATTCTCCGACCCCCCGCCGGGTCGGAGAATCGCCGGGGGCTGGCGTGTTGCCGGTTGCCGAAGTCTGCGGCACCGGAGATTCGGCGGGGGCGGGAATAGCGCCGCGCCAGTTGGCGGACCCCCCCGCGCGATTCTCCGGCCCGGATCGGCCGAAGTCCCGCCGCTAAAACCCTGTCCCGTCGGTGTAGATTAAACCACCTACCTTACCGGTGGAACAAGGCGGCGCGGGCGGGCTCTGGGGTCCTGGGGAGGGGCGCGGGGCGATCTGGCCCCGGGGGGTGCTCCCACGGTCGCCTGGCCCACCGATCCGCGGGCGGGCCTGTGCCGTGGGGGCACTCTTTCCCTTCCGCCTCTGCCACGGTCTCCACCATGGCGGAGGCAGAAAAGACTCCCTCCACTGCGCATGCGCAGGAATGCCGTCAGCGGCCGCTGATGCTCCCGCGCATGCGCCGCCCGGAGATGTCATTTCCGCGCCAGCTGGCAGGGCACGAAAGGCCTTTTCCGCCAGCTGGCGAGGCGGAAATTCGTCCGGCGCCGACCTAGCCCCTTAAGGTTGGGGCTCGGCCCCCGAAGATGCGGAGCATTCCGCACCTTTGGAGCGGCGCGATGCCCGGCTGATTTGCGCCGTTTTGGGCGCCAGTCGGCGTACATCGCGCCGTTTCAGGAGAATTTTGCCCCTGAAGTCATAGTTTAAGAAATTTTTTTAAAAATTAGAGTACCCAATTATTTTTTCTCCAATTAAGGAGCAATTTAGTGTGGCCAATCCACCTAACCTGCACATCTTTGGGTTGTGGGGGTGAAACCCACACAGACATGGGAAGAATGAGCAAACTCCACACGGACAGTGACCAGGTGCCGGGATTCGAACCTGGGTCCTCAGCGCCGCAGTCCCAGTGCTAACCACTGCACCACACGCCGCCCTCTTAAGAAATTGTTTTGCCTTTCATTTGCAATACAAAATGGTGGAAACTTCTTGTTTGGTTATTAAAATATACAAGACTAATACTGCTTGCAGCTACAGAATAGAAAATGCTAAATGGTAAGGCTAATGTGAGTCAAGTGCATTCGTACTTGACTGGGAATGGGACTTGAACTCATGAGCTTCTGACACAGATGGGATTATTGCCACCGAGCTAAGGCTGACACCTCATGCAAGAGTTTTTGAGGTAGCACGGTAGCACAAGTGAATAGCACTGTGGCTTCACAGCGCCAGGGTCCCAGGTTCGATTCCCGGCTTAGGTCACTGTCTGTGCGGAGTCTGCACGTTCTCCCCGTGTCTGTGTGCGTTTCCGCCATGTGCTCCGGTTCCCTCCCACAAGTCCTGAAAGACGTGCTGTTGGGTGAATTGGACATTCTGAATTCTCCCTCTGTGTATCCGAACAGGTGCCGGAATGTGGTGATGAGGGGCTTTTCACAGTAACTTAATTGCAGTGTTAATGTAAGCCTATGTGTGACAATAAAGATTATTATTATTATGTTCAGAAAGCTGAAGTACCTTTGAGGATTGCCGCCCCAAAATTCATCAAGGACGGGATTCTCCCCTTCCCGGCGGGGCGGGCGCTCCCGGCACCAAGGAGTGGCGTGAACCTCTCCGGCGTCGGGCCGCCCGGAAGGTGCGGAATCCTCTGCACCTTCAGGGGCTAGGCCGGCGCCGGCCAGGTTGGCAACGCGTCAGCCGGCGTCAAAGGGCTTGGCGCCATGCCAACCAACGCCGAAGTGCCTCCACAGGCCGCCGCGAGTTGGCGCATGCACGGGAGTGCCAGCATATGCTGGCATCATCCCAGCGCATGCGCAGGGGGGTTCGTCTCCGCACCAGCCATAGCGGAGGTCCACAGCAGCCGGTGCGGAGTGAAAGAGTGCCCCCACGGCAGAGGCCCGCCCGTGAATCGGTGGGCCCTAATCGCGGGCCAGGTCACCGTGGGGGTATCCCCAGATCCCCCCGCACCCCCGCGAGGACCCCGGAGCCGCCCGCAGAGCCAGGTCCCGCCGGTAAGTACCTGGTCTAATGTACGCCGGCGGGACCGGCCTAAAACGCCTGCGGCGGCCCATCGCAGGCCGGAGAATCGCCGGGGTAGGCCGCTGCAAGCGACTGCCGACCGGCGCGGCGCAATTCACGCCCCCGCCAAAATCCCGGCGCCAGAGAATTCAGTGATACACGCGCCCTCCCTAGTCGATTCTCCGGCCCGGCTGGGGTGTCCGAGAATCCCGCCCCAAATATTTCAGTTTTTAATAAGTTCAATGAAACATTATACTACAGCTGCCTATTGAATCATTATTTTATTTGCAGAATCACCACAACAGCTGCTTGCATGATGGATCTGCGAAGATATCCACTTGATCAGCAGAACTGCACACTTGAAATAGAGAGCTGTAAGTATTCTACTCGTTCACATCATTTTTTTTAGCCTCAACCTGACAACCCAACTTTATTAGCAAGTCAATTAACTGTGGAGGTCAATTAAATGTGTGGTTTAAAGGTAATGTTTGGCAACTAAGTTACCGTTTGTTAAAGGAATTGACCAGAGTGGGGGGAAAACTCATTAGCAACTAAAGATTTTGGGTGGGATTCTTCGTCCCAGGACGACCGGAATGCTTTCGTTTAGCAGGCCCGCCCTATTATTGGGGATAGGGAGGGGCACCGAGGCAATCCAGGAATGGGGCTGCAGCGCGGGTGGGAGAGAGGTTCAGTGCCAATTTGCGGTGCAGTAGGGGTTGGCCGGCCACAGGCCCTCGCTATCGGGCTACCCATCCAAGATGGTAGCCCGATAGCTAGATTCCCTGGGAATATCTCTTATTCTATGCCATGCATAAATTTGCATGGCGTGGACCACTGCATTGCTTCCTGGTTTGCGCTCCCAAGGGGATCGTAAACTGGATGCAATTCAGCTCCGATGGGAGAACATCGCCTCCCAAACGGAGAATCCAGCCCTTTACTTGTTTCCATGAACTCTATCTTTTTGTGTCTAATACTGTCCAGATTTTAAACCTTATGAAGATTAAATGCAATGTTAAAAGCTTAAAACCTCTCATGGTAGCTAGTGGAAATTGTTTCTTTCATTACTATGGAAACAAAAGCATGACATCTCGAAGTGGGAAGACGCAGGGGCGGGTTACAGAGTAGAGATATAGTAGGGGTGATGCACAGCAAATGTAGAAGAAAATCCAAGTCAGTCTGGAAGACAAAGCAAAGATAGACATGTGGCATTTATTTTAATGCAAGGAGTCTTGTGGGTAAGGCAAATGAACTGAGGGCTTTGATTAGCACGGGATTGGATTGGATTGGTTTTGTTTATTGTCACGTGTACCGAGGTACAGTGAAAAGTATTTTTCTGCGAGCAGCTCAACAGATCATTAAGTCTCTGGGAAGAAAATGGAATGAAAGAAAATGCATAACAGGGCAACACAAGGTATACAATGTAACTACATAAGCACCGGCATCAGATGAAGCATACAAGGCGTAATGTTAATGAGGTCAGTCCATAAGAAGGTCATTTAGGAGTCTGGTAACAGCGGGAAGAAGCTGTTTTTGAGTCTGTTTGTGCGTGTTCTCAGACTTCTGTATCTCCTGCCCGATGGAAGAAGTTGGAAGAGTGAGTAAGCCGGGTGGGAGGGGTCTTTGATTATGCTGCCCGCTTTCCCCAGGCAGCGGGAGGTGTAGATGGAGTCAATGGAGGGAGGCAGGTTCATGTGATGGACTGGGCGGTGTTCACGACTCTCTGAAGTTTCTTGCGGTCCTGGGCCGAGCAGTTGTAGAAGATTGTAGTTTAGTCGGGCAGTATGGTCGGCACGGGCTTGGAGGGCCGAAGGGCCTGTTCCTGTGCTGTACATTTCTTTGTTCTTTGTTGTTGCCATACCAGGCTGTGATGCAGACAGATAAGATGCTTTCTATGGTGCATCTGTAAAAGGTGGTGAGGGTTAATGTGGACATGCCGAATTTCCTTAGTTTCCTGAGGAAGTATAGGTGCTGTTGTGCTTTCTTGGTGGTAGCGTCGACGTGGGTGGACCAGGACAGATTTTTGGAAATGTGCACCCCTAGGAATTTGAAACTGCTAACCATCTCCACCTCGGCCCCGTTGATGCTGACAGTGGTGTGTACAGTACTTTGCTTCCTGAAGTCAATGACCAGCTCTTTAGTTTTACTGGCATTGAGGGGGAGATTGTTGTCGCTGCACCACTCCACCAGGTTCTCTATCTCCCTCCTGTATTCTGACTCATCTTATTCGAGATCCGGCCCACTATGGTCGTATCGTCAGCAAACTTGTAGATGGAGTTGGAACCAAGTTTTGCCACACAGTCGTGTGTGTACAGGGAGTAGAGTAGGGGGCTAAGTACGCAGCCTTGCGAGGCCCCGGTATTGAGGACTATTGTGGAGGAGGTGTTGTTGTTCATTCTTACTGATTGTGGTCTGTTGGTCAGAAAATCGAGGATCCAGTTGCAGAGTGGGGAGCCAAGTCCGAGGTTTTGGAGCTTAGATATGAGCTTGGCAGGGATTATGGTGTTGAAGGCGGAGCTGTAGTCAATAAATAGGAGTCTGATGTAGGAGTCCTTGTTGTTGAGCTGCTCTCGGGATGAGTGTAGGGCCAGGGAAATGGCATCTGCTGTGGACCGGTTGCGACGGTATGCAAATTGCAGTGGATCAAGGCGTTGTGGGTGTCTGGAGGTGATGCGCTTCATGATCAACCTCTCAAAGCACTTCATTATGACTGAAGTCAGGGCCACCGGACAGTAGTCATTGAGGCACGTTGCCTGGTTCTTCTTTGGCATCGTTATGGTGGTGGTCTTCTTGAAGCAGGTGGGGACCTCGGAGTGGAGTAGGGACAGGTTAAAGATGTCCGCGAACACCTCTGCCAGCTGGTCCGCGCAGGCTCTGAGTGCACGACCAGGGATCCCGTCCGGGCCCGTCACCTTCCGAGACTTCACTTTCAGGAAGGCCGATCGAACTTCGGAAGCTGTGATAGTGGGTATGGGTGAGTTATGGGCTGCTGGGGCATTCGACAGCGGATTGTTGGTTAACTGCTCGAACCTACCATAGAATGCATTGAGTTCATCTGGGAGGGGTGCGCTGCTGCCGGAGATGCTGCTCGGCTTCGCTTTGTAGCCCGTTATGTTGTTTAGTCCTTGCCACAACCGCCGAGAGTCTGTCTGTGACTCTAGCTTGGTTTGATATTCTCTCTTGGCATCTCGGATGGCTTTGCGGAGGTCGTGCCTGTATTTTTTTGTACAGGTCAGAGTCGTCTGACTGGAACGCCTCAGATCTGTCCTTCAGTAGGGAGTCAATCTCGCGATTGAGCCATGGTTTCCGGTTGGGGAACGTACGTACTGCATTCTTTGGCACGCAGTCATCCACACATTTGCTGATGAAGCCTTTGACGGTAGTGGCACACTCATTTAAGTTGGTCGCTGAGTTCTTGAATATAGACCAGTCCACTGTCTCTAAGCAGTCACGTAAGAGCTCTTCTGTTTCCTCGGAGTAGCACTGCACGACCTTCTTAGCTGGATTCTCCCGCTTGAGTTTCTGCTTGTATGCCGGGAGAAGGAGCACCGTCTTATGGTCTGATTTCCCAAAGTGCGGTCGGGGGATGGAACGGTAGGCGCCCTTGATTTTTGAGTAGCAGTGGTCAAGAGTGTTGTCGCCCCTGGTGGGACAGGAGATGTGCTGGTGGAATTTTGGTAGTACACTCTTGAGGTTGGCCTTGTTGAAGTCTCCGGCCACGATGAACAAGGCCTCTGGGGTGTTCTGTTTCATAGTTGTTTATAACTGTGTACAGTTCGCCCAGTGCCTTCCTCACTTCTGCCTGGGGTGGGATGTAGACCGCTGTGATAATGGTTGAAGTGAAATGCCAACAAGGGCAGAAGATGCCATCGGCAGCCCCGCTGCACCCATGGGAATGGCCGGGTAGACCATGGTCGCGACTTCATGTCGGTTTTGGCCCGTTTATGGGTTCAGTGTTTTTTGTGATCGTAGAAGCCCATTCCAAATGGCTGGATGTCTACAAAATGAACTCAGCAAACACAACAGCTACCATCAAAAAGCTTTGCACCTCGTTTGCAACACATGGTATCCCGGAGGTGTTAGTTTCAGATAGTTGATCGGTTTTCACCAGCCAGGAGTTCACAAAATACATGAAGTCAAATTGCATTCAGCACATAAGGACGGTACCATACCAGCCGGCGTCAAATGGGTTGGTGGAGAGAACCGGCCAGACCGTAAAAGTGGGATTGAAAAAACAGTCAGCAGCATCAGTAGAGACTAAACTGTCGCGTTGGCTATTTGACTGTAGGACAAACCAAAACACCACTGCGGGAATAGCTCCGGCGGAGCTACTCATGGGTAGACGATTCCGAACCCGGCTGAGTCTACTATTCCCAAATTTAGGCGGAAAAGTAAAACAACACCAAGAGGCCCAATACAGGGGCCACGACAACATTCGCCGGGAAAAGCAGTTCAACGCAGGTGAAAAGGTATGGGTCAGAAATTATGCCAATGGCCCCACATGGGTAGCAGGAATGGTCAAGGCCAGGACAGGACCTGTGTCATATGAGAAACGTGTGGGAGAACAAGTAGTAAAAAAGCACCTGGACCAGTTGCGGGCCTCATATTCGTTTCCTCCCCCTGGAGCTGACTCAGAGTAGCATACCGAGGACTGTGGAGAGTCCTCCTCGTCAAACTATTCACGCCCCTCCGACACCACTGGGGAGGACATCGGACTCAGAATAGGACACCATGGATGACAGCACGGCTGTCCCTCTGCCACCAGAGGAAGTGGGCAAACCGCCCCTCAGGCACTCTCATCGGAAAAGACGGGTGCTTAGCCATTATACCCCTCCTACGTCGGAGGCCAAAATGGAGGATCCGGACCTGGCGCAGAAAGGAAGCAGGAGACCCGTGAGTCATGAGGACCAAGGGGGGAGGGATGTAATGACTTAGGCCAGACCTTTGAGATTGGCCAATTAGAATACGAGTTCCCTGATTAGTGGTCCAATCAGGGAACCCCTTTCTCTGTATATAACAGGGAGTGTCAGATCCTCTGCGCTCCCAGTGTAGACAGCAAGCTGAATGCCCCTGGTTGTTCGGCTGTTGGTTTTGTAAATAAAAGGAATTTTGGTGAAGGGACTTCTGCCTCTGTGAACTTATTACACACCTACTATGATGGTAGTAACAGTTTAACAGTCTCTAAATCGTGTTGTTGATTTCAGGTTATTTCAGCCTACTTTGCTTAATGTCTAAACCAACATGTTTAAAAGTCCCACAAGCTCGCTCTGAACTTTCTTACTCTCTACTCTTTCATCACATTGTGCCAGTCCATGGATCTTCTTGGTCATCATCCTGAGTGTTCAACGATTATTTAGTTTTAAGAAATTAGCTTTCCCTGCACCTCCCGCAATTATGATATCCCTCCATTCATAGATCCTCTGGAATATATGTCACCCAAGTATCCACTGTGGGGAAATTGACCTATGAATATGATAGCGTGATGTGTGTCATGACCATTCACATTATCACTATCCAGCTTTTGAGGATTCTGTTTTTCAGGATCTCTGTCACAAAAAGGAAAGACTTGCATTTACATAGAGCTACACATGTCCACCAGGTGTCCCAAAGTGCTTTATAATCAATGGAATACTTTTGAAATGTAGTTGCTGTTACAATTTAGGAAATGCATTAGCTAACTTTCACACAGCAAACTCCAACCAACAGTATTGTAATCATGACCAGATGATTTTTTAAATGATATTAAAAGAAGCACCTCTGAGAATTTGTCATTTCAAGGTGCATTGTTTACTTCAATCAGCTGTTCGGAATTTGAGATTTTGTAATTACTTCTGCTTAATTGTGAGGAATTAACAGTTTGATTGTTATGTTTTATAATAACTATGTTAGCATTGTTATGACTCTGTGAGGAGCAGTGAGTTGGCTTCCTTTCTACTCAGCCCCCTTGGTTGACCACAACAAAGATTTTTTATTTATTTTCCCCGTAACTGCCTTTTACAATCCAAATGCATTTTATTACTTACAAAACCCAAGAGAAATAATCAAGATGTGATGACACACATGCACAGACATCAGAATTAAGAAAGTTAAAATGCAATTAAAAATTTTAAATGTATATGATTAAGTCCTTTGCTTGTCTTGGGGGTGTTGATTATTGAACGTTGGGATCGTCTGAAGTTAGTTGGTTTCCTGCAGAATTCTACAGTTGACTTGGTTCGGTCTGTACTCTTTTGAAAACACACTTTTAGCTTCAGAGAGAGTGTGAGATCTTTTCTATTCTCTTCCAGCAGTGTTTTTAATGACTAATATTTATTTTTCTTCCTCCTTCTGACTTTGCTTGGCAGAACAAGTTTGTGAAACTCCTGTCTATATATTCCGAGAAAGGAATTTGATTAGCATGTCTTGCAGTCCTTGTTGCAGACCAGGTCATCCCATTTTTTGGTCTTTTCATCTCTGAAACATTTGACACATTTCAATGTAGAAATCACCAGGGGATGGAGTTATTTCATCCTCCACAGAGATATTTGAATGTCAAATGAGTATCTAGCTGGTTATAAGCTCACATTGTCTTGATAAAACTACAGCTAAACAAAGTCTAACACTCTGCATTTTAGTGCCTTCCTTTCAATAGTGTCCCTGTCTAAAGGGGACCTTGAGTCCCCTCCAGCTGTGAAACTCCATGCAATAGGCCTGCAGTGCAATTCATATCAAAACTTTCCAGAGAAGTGGTCACTTACAGTATCAGACATCAGTTGTCTACTGGCAGCTATTTTTTGATCTTGTGTTTTTTAACCAGGTCTTCTTTAAACAGTTCAATATGTCTATGGTTGGCTGGTGAAGTTGTAGGTAGATCTCAATCAGTCACAGCGCCCCGTCGGCTTGACACCATCATAACCTATCACCTTACCAGGGTGTTTCCATCCCCTATTCACCTCTTTTATAGCACATTGAATCTCCTGAATGAAATTCCACCTCAGGTAGCCAGATGAGATAGCCAGATGCAAAGTCTCAGTGTTCTCCAAATTTTCTGCAAGACCTCAATCTTAATGAAAGTTTGCTTCCCTGCATGTAAAGCATTCAAATGTGCCAAAAAAAAGAACAAATTGGAGTACCTTCCAGCAGAGGAGGATCATCACACAGCACAGACAGCTGTTTGCCATTCACCTATTTCTCCCATTCCATGATGTTAACCTTCAGTCTAATTGATCCAGCACTGCATGAGTCTTTTCACAAAGTTCATTGCTTAAGTCTTCCAGTTGCAATATTCATGACAATGGTGTTAATATTTTCACACATCTCTAATCCTGTGTTTGTTAGTGTTCCAAGACCTGGTCCCTGTCCATTTTGCCATGATTTTGTCCATAATATCCCTTTAGTATTTCTTATGTATTAATGTAAAAGATTTAATCTGGTCATCAGGTATATAAAATATCTTTCTCCTGTACTTTTAGATCCATGCAAATATCTTATTAAAACCAGTGGAAGGCTTACAATAGGACATGAGCGGCATCTTCTGCTATTTTTTACAGATGTCACAATTCTCACTAACTACATCTGTTAGTCTTGTGTCGTCTTCATCATCCATGCTTGCATCTTTTAATAGGATTTGTAACTATTGACAAGTAAGATGAGAAAATTGTCTGTGTGTTTTTTCTCTCATGGATTCTTATCACCTGATATTATTAATACTTATCGAACACTCTGATTAGAAACATCATGGGCGGGATTCTCCATGCCGCAGCACCATATTTCTGGTGCGGCACGACATCGGGATTCTCTGTTTCGCCAGCTGGTCAATGGGGTTTCCCATTGTGGGGCAGCCCCACGCCGTCGGGAAAACCCCGGGCTGCCGGCAAAACTGATAATCCCAACAGCAGAGATTTTAGCCCGAAGTTTCTTTCAAGGGATATAATATCATCCTGACTGGGTAAACTATGGATTAACTTATCATCTCTATATCAGGCTTCATTTGTGCCTTTTTCATAGATGGTTACTCAGTGACATAGGTATCTCACTAGAGATTACATCAATATTTATTTTTAAAAAGCTTACCCCAGTTACTTTAGATGAGAGTGCAACCCTCTTTAGTGACCTTAATGCGTTGTCACAAACCTAAAGCAAGTAGTACTTTATATTCCTTGGGCGTCATTCTCCGACCCCCCGCCGGGTCGGAGAATGGCCGTTGGCCGCCGTGAATCCCGCCCCCGCCCCCGCCGAAGTCTCCGAAGGGAGAAAAGTCGGCGGGGCGTTAATGGCGCCGCTGCCGCTGAGAATGTCACGGGTCTGCGCAAGGCAGCCGATTTTCGGCCTGCCGATATTCTCCCTCCCGGATGGGCCGAAGTCCCGTCGACGTGATGACCGTTCACGTCGACGTGAATCAAACCTCCTTTTCATCGGCGTGACCCGGTGCTCCAGGCTCACGCCGACCAGTGAGGAGGTGAGTGACGGCCTGGGGGGTTGGCTCTGGGCAGGAAATGGCGTGGCCGCAGACTGATTGCGTGAGGAGAGGTGTGTCTCGGCGTGTGTGTGTGTGTGTGCGGCGGGGGGGGGGTGGTTAGAGTAGGCTGGGCTCCGGGGGAGTGCCGGGAGGGGGTCCGTGCCGGGGTGGAGGTTGGGGGTTGGGGGGGGTCCGTGCCGGGGTGGAGGTTGGGGGTTGGGGGGGGGTCCGTGCTGGGGTGGAGGTTGGGGAGGGGGTCCGTGCTGGGGTGGAGGTTGGGGAGGGGGTCCGTGCTGGGGTGGAGGTTGGGGGTTGGGGGGTGTCCGTGCTGGGGTGGAGGTTGGGGAGGGGGTCCGTGCTGGGGTGGAGGTTGGGGAGGGGGTCCGTGCTGGGGTGGAGGTTGGGGGTTGGGGGGGGTCCGTGCTGGGGTGGAGGTTGGGGGTTCGGGGGGTCCGTGCTGGGGTGGAGGTTGGGGAGGGGGTCCGTGCTGGGGTGGAGGTTGGGGGTTGGGGGGGGTTCCGTGCTGGGGTGGAGGTTGGGGAGGGGGTCCGTGCTGGGGTGGAGGTTGGGGAGGGGGTCCGTGCCGGGGTGGAGGTTGGGGGTTGGGGGGGGTCCGTGCTGGGGTGGAGGTTGGGGAGGGGGTCCATGCTGGGGTGGAGGTTGGGGAGGGGGTCCGTGCCGGGGTGGAGGTTGGGGGTTGGGGGGAGGTCCGTGCTGGGGTGGAGGTTGGGGAGGGGGTCCGTGCTGGGGTGGAGGTTGGGGGTTGGGGGGGTCCGTGCTGGGGTGGAGGTTGGGGGTTGGGGGGGGGTCCGTGCTGGGGTGGAGGTTGGGGAGGGGGTCCGTGCTGGGGTGGAGGTTGGGGAGGGGGTCCGTGCCGGGGTCGAGGTTGGGGGTTGGGGGGGGGGGTCCGTGCTGGGGTGGAGGTTGGGGGTTGGGGGGTGGTCCGTGCTGGGGTGGAGGTTGGGGAGGGGGTCCGTGCCGGGGTGGAGGTTGGGGGTTGGGGGGGTCCGTGCTGGGGTGGAGGTTTGGGGTTGGGGGGGGGTCCGTGCAGGGGTGTAGGTTGGGGAGGGGTCCGTGCTGGGGTGGAGGTTGGGGAGGGGGTCCGTGCCGGGGTGGAGGTTGGGGGGGGGTCCGTGCTGGGGTGGAGGTTGGGGGGGGGTCCGTGCTGGGGTGGAGGTTGGGGAGGGGGTCCGTGCCGGGGTGGAGGTTGGGGGTTGGGGGGGGGTCCGTGCTGGGGTGGAGGTTGGGGAGGGGGTCCGTGCCGGGGTGGAGGTTGGGGGTTGGGGGGGGGTCCGTGCTGGGGTGGAGGTTGGGGAGGGGGTCCGTCCCGAGGAGGGTGATGGGAGGGCAAATGAGTTGGTCCACCTGGCCAGGTGCCAGCCTCCAACAGTTGGACCCATGCGGTCCATGCCACCTGGCTGGGGGGAGGAGGGGATATGGGCAATGATGACATGTCGTCGTTCCCCTCCCCCCCCCACCAGGCCGTCATGTTTTCAGACCATCCAGCGATGTTGGCCGCCGTGGTGGCAGCCGCTCATGTCTATGTTGCCCTGGATGAGGAGGAGGAGGAGGAGGAGCGTGCCAGAGAGGTGGCGCAGGCTGCCGCAGAGGGGCAGGCGGCAGCCGCCCAGGCTGGAGGGACACCTGACCGACAGGACGAGGAGGGGGAGGAAGACGTCGCGGCCCCACGGCAACGGAGGCACCCGAGGGCTCCCCGTGTGTACCGGCCCCGGCAGTCATACCAGGACCTCACGGACCGGGAATGCAGGAGGAGACTCCGGATGAGCCGGGAAACCGTGGCACACATCTGCCACCTGCTGGCACACCTGTCACCGCATGGCACTGGCGGGGGACACCCTCTCCCCGTGTCCGTCAAGGTTACGGTGGCCCTGAACTTTTATGCAACGGGGTCATTCCAGTCACCGAGTGGGGACCTGTCCGGCATATCGCAGACATCGGTGCATCGGTGCATCCGGGCAGTGACAGATGCCCTTTATGCCATGGCGCACCGCTACATCCGCTTCCCCGTGGACCGGGCCAGCCAAGATGCCCGGGCCGTGGGCTTCTCTGCCGTTGCCGGGTTCCCCATGGTCCAGGGCGCGATTGATGGGATGCACGTCGCCGTGCGGCCACCTGCAGATAACAGGGCCGTATTCACTAATAGGAAGGGGACCTATTCGATGAACGTACAGGTGGTCTGCGACCACCGCATGATGATCCTGCACGTCTGCGCCCGTCACCCAGGCAGTGTACACGACTCATTCGTGTTGTCGCGGTCATCCATCCCCGGCATGTACGAGGGACGCCATCCCCGGCTGAGGGGCTGGTTGCTGGGCGCCAGGGGCTACCCATTGCGATCGTGGCTGATGACGCCTATACGGAGGCCACGCAATGAGGCGGAGAACCGCTACAATGATGCCCATGTAGCGACAAGGGGAGTGATCGAGAGGTGCTTTGGCGTGCTGAAGATGCGTTTCAGGTGCCTGGACCTCTCTGGGGGCGCCCTCCAGTAACGGTCAGATAGGGTCGGCCGCATCATTGTGGTGTGCTGCGTCCTGCACAACATAGCCCAGCAGAGGGGCGATGTGCCGCAGGCAGAGGAGGGCGGAGTGGAGGAGCAGCAGGAAGAGGCCCAGTCCTCCCCAGATGAGGGGGATGGGGGCAATGGTCAGGGCAGACGGGGTAGACACAGGCGGGTGGCTGTCCACCATTACCGGCTGGCTCAGCGGGCACGGGACAGACTGATAGCCGCCCGCTTCACTGACTAGATGGGCGTGGGAATCGGGTAGTATGGCCACAGACCGCACACCATGGCAACAGCCGACCACCCACACCCCCCACCCATCCACCCACCCAGCACCCTCACCCCCCTCCCCAACCCCACAACCCCACACACCCCACCCGCATGCACACCAGCCCCCCCCCCCCCCCCCCAATTGCCGATCCACCGGCGGCACAATGGGCCGGGCTCACCCAGTTGCGGGTGGACGCGTGTCTATCGCAGGCCATGGAGGATGATGACAACCCTCCCTGCAATGAGCTCCTGGCTCTACATCGTTGGACTATGTCTGACCCATGGCCACAGTACCACCATCCACCCGGACCATCCCTGCATGCGGATGTGACACTGCAGCGCACGGTCCCGTCCTCTGCCCGGGGGATGTTGATGGCGGCCCAGGGAGAAGGGGGCAGACTCACCTGGGGCTGAGGTAAGACCACCCGTCACACACACACTTGCGCTCAACGTACATGACACGCCCGCACGCTTTGGACAGAGCACAAAGGCAGCTTCGGTAGGTGTAACATTGACTTTAATAACCAAAGGAGTTCATGCACGTGCCCTAGCCCCTAAAACTCATCTGTGCCCTGCACCCGTGCCAACTTACTCAGTGTCTAATTGTTTGGCCTTACGGGCCCTTTGACTACGTCTACGTGGTTCCCCAGACGGTACAGCAGAACTGGAGGTGGACTCCTGTGATTCCTGCCCTCTGACACTGGATCCCTTTGGCGGCCGTTTCCTGGGGCGTCCTGGCCTAGGTGGGCCAGGCTGCGGCCCGGGCGACTAGGATGGCGAGCTGCCAGCCTGTCCTGCCCGTTGCCCACCCGATGCACCTGGGGCGGAAGGGGGGGAGTCTGAGGTGTCGCGGTGTACCGGGACCTCCCCTACAGAGGGAGCCGGGACGGACCACACCACCTCCTCCTCCCTCGGGGTGCCCGATGGCCCCCAGGCCTCTACATGGGTGGGGGATGCGAACGGACTGGCCATCCGACGCGCCCCCGACATCTGGCGCTGCCAGTCCTGGAGGCCCGTGCTAGTATCGACAGGGGTCTGCAGGTTTGCAGCCATGGAGCCCAGGGGGTTGTCAAACCCTGTCTGTGACAGTGCGACGCCGGCTCGCACATGGCCACTGGCGCCGATGCCCTCAACGATGGCCTGCTGAGACTGGGCCATGGCCTGCAGAGACTGGGCCATGGCCTGGTGAGACTGGGCTACGGCGTTGAGCGCCTCTGCCATCTGGCGCTGGCACTGGCTCACGGCCTCCTGTGAGAGGGCAGCCATTTCCTGGGCCACAGACGCCGCCTGCACGGAAGGCCCCAGGCCTCGCAAACCGTTCCCCATATCTGACACCGTCGCACCCATTGCCTCCACCGCGGACACCACCCGTGCGGTGTCAGCCTGGGTGGCACGCATGACCGGGACCACTCCCAGCTCCTGGACGCGGGTGGACTCCTCCACCTGCGACCGCAGCCGCCGCAAGCCACCCGTCACCCTATTCGCTCGTCTCCGTGTCGGTGGTTGCATCGGGTCTATGTGTGGGTGTGGTAACTGCAGGAACCCGGGATCCATCTGGGCGGCAGATGTTCGCTTGGCCTGGGCTGCCCTCCGACCGCCCAGTCCCTCTGCTGCTCCTACCTCCACCTGCTGTACCGGGACGGCTGTGTTGTGCGCACCAGTGAGTGTACCAGACGCCTCATCACTAAAGTGCCCAACCGTGGTGAGTGTTTCTGCGATGGTGGAGGGTGTTGGTGACAGCAGTGGCGTTGTGTCGTGCTCTTCGTCCCACTCTGACTCCATGGCACTTTGGGGTGGGAGTTCGTCTCCTCCCATCCACTCTGAGTCACTGTCCGGTATTTCGTCTTCCCGGGTGGGGGTGTCCTGGGTAGTGCTGTCCCGGGTAGTGCTGTCCCGGGTAGTGCTGTCCCGGGTAGGGGTGTCCTGGGTAGTGCTGTCCCGGGTAGTGCTGTCCCGGGTAGTGCTGTCCCGGGTAGTGCTGTCCCGGGTAGGGGTGTCCTGGGTAGTGCTGTCCCGGGTAGTGGTGTCCCGGGTAGGGGTGTCCTGGATAGTGGTGTCCTGGGTAGTGGTGTCCTGGCTCGGATGTGACGGGGGCCTGTGGCTGCCCCCCTCATCGCTGGGTGGTCGCTCCCGCACGTGACGGGGGTGTCGTCTCCCTGTTGCTCCAGGTCTCTCCGTCTCCCGTGGTGTGCGAGGGGCATCCTGCGGGCGTCGCATGCTGGAGGGTCCGGGTCTCTCCGTCTCCCATGGTCTCCGAGGGGCATCCTGCGGGCGTCGCATGCTGGAGGGTCCGGGTCTCTCCGTCTCCCGTGGTCTCCGAGGGGCATCCTGCGGGCGTCGCATGCTGGAGGGTCCGGGTCTCTCCGTCTCCCGTGGTCTCCGAGGGGCATCCTGCGGACGTCGCATGCTGGAGGGTCCGGGTCTCTCCGTCTCCCGTGGTCTCCGAGGGGCATCCTGCGGGCGTCGCATGCTGGAGGGTGCGGGTCTCTCCGTCTCCTGTGGTCTCCGAGGGGCATCCTGCGGGCGTCGCATGCTGGAGGGTGCGGGTCTCTCCGTCTCCTGTGGTCTCCGAGGGGCATCCTGCGGGCGGTGTGCATCTGCGGGGATGGGTGCCTGGACGTTTGGTCCTGCGATACACAATGAAGCATGCATGGTTAGACATCAGGCAGTGATCAGGTGATACGGGGGAGGGGGATATAGGGGAGGGGGGATATGGGGACGGGCTGTTGGTGGCTCACTTGCTCGTGGGCCCCCGACCTCTGCATCAGCAACCTCCCGGTCCTCAGGTCCGCCAGCCAGTTCCAGGGCCCTTTCCTCGTGTACGGTCAGTGGCCTCTCATCAGCGGGCCCTCCTCCAGTCCTCACATGCTCCCTATTGTTGTGTGCGCGCTTCTCCTGTGGGGGGGGGGTGGCAGGGGTAAAAGGCAACAGTGTTAGGCAGGTATATGAATGCACGCCATCGGTTTCGCGTGCATTGCAGAGGTTAAGGTTAGGGCTGGATTCACTTGGGGAGATGGGGGATATGGGGGAGGGGGGATATGGGGGAGGGGGGATATGGGGGAGGGGGGATATGGGGGATATGGGGGAGGGGGGATATGGGGGAGGGGGGATATGGGGAGGGGGGATATGGGGGAGGGGGGATATGGGGAAGGGGATATGGGGGAGGGGGGATATGGGGGAGGGGGGATATGGGGAGGGGGGATATGGGGAAGGGGGGATATGGGGAGGGGGATATGGGGGAGGGGGGATATGGGGGAGGGGGGAAATGGGGAGGGGGATATGGCGGAGGGGGGATATGGGGGAGGGGGGATATGGGGAGGGGGGTTATGGGGGATATGGGGGAGGGGGATATGGGGGAGGCTCACCCTGCCTGCTCTGACGAGGTTGTTCACCTTCTTCTGGCACTGGGTGCCTGTCCGTGGTGTCAGGGCCACAGCGGTGACGGCCTCTGCCACTTCCCTCCACAGACGCCGGCTGTGGCGTGGGGCAACTCTGCGGCCGTGCCCGGGATACAGGGCGTCCCTCCTCTGCTCCACCGCATCCAGGAGCGCCTCCACATCGCGTGACTCGGACCTCGGGGCTGAGCGACGGCCAGCCATCCAGTCGGGTGTTGCGGTCGGGTGATCTGGTCGGGTGGGCGGGAGCTGCGCGGCCTTATGAGCCGTCACGCCGTGCAGCGCGTATGACGCTGCACGGCGTGAACCACTGCGCAAGCGCGGATCCCGTTACGTCGCTGCTAGCCCATTTCGGGCCGGAGACTATCGTCCCATTTTTATGACGTGACGCAAGTGGGATTTGCGCCGTTTTTTGCGCCGATCGGCGGACTTTCCGCCGATAACGGAGAATTTCGCCCCTTATTCTTGCACAATCTTTACTAATTAGAGACTCAAGATATTTTTTAGCATTTTGACCAATCTGTCCCATCTACCATTGAAGTTCAAGTATTGCCTAATGCAACACAGTTAAAGATGCCTGCAATTAGCATATTCACCACAGGACTAAAACTCCTTGTGAGCAATGTAATTTTTTTGAATTCATTATTATCTTCATCCTCTTTCTCAGAATTCTGATTGTCAGATGCCTTTTGAGAACCCTGCCTCTTTTCTTTCGGAGGTTAATGCATAAGAATTCTTCAAATTACGCCTGAAGCACCTACTAACTGATTAACTGATCCTTGGACATTTATGGGATTCATTCACCCAACATTTTCCTTCCAATTTTCTGCTGAAATAGGCAAACCTGCTAAGGTCCTTTCATCCTCACTTTGCCTGTCTTAATCTTTCCATTGTATTAATGCCTGTATCCGATATCTGGATTATTTTGAAATTCAGCAATCAACAAGCCTTCCATTCTGTGTGTCATGACGGAATATCTCCTTTGTTCTATGACGGCTGAAAGAAAGACGGTTTACTCAAAATTTATTTTAAGGCAGCAGGCATCTGATCCAAAAGGGTCTCCTCTGAGAAATGAACACCAGTTGGAACCAGTTACCTTTTCATGAAACTTAGCACAATCCAGTAATTTAAAAGCTAGCCCCAATCCAGAGATCCCCAAATTGATTTTGTCAATATCTGTTAAAGCCAATTTGTATTCTCCGTGGAATGTACAGTGAAATCTATCAAATTCTGACTATTCCTCAAATGCATTTAACAGATTCCCTTTCTTGTAGATTTCATCCAAGTACTCTTTTTTATATATTTGTACTTGGGACATGAACATCACTGTCAAGGCCTGCGTTTATTGCATTTATTGCCCATACCTAATTGCCTTGGAGAAGCTGGTGGTTAAAGGTTTCTTGTCTGCAGTCGTTAAGATCCTAGATCAGACCCCAAAGTTGTTTGTAAGATCCAATTAGGGACTAAGCACGTTTTGTTTAAAGTAGGCAAAGTTTGAAATTCAAGATACTTGCAGAGAGATTAAATCGACAAAATTCCACGGGTATTGAACAAACAAAAATATACTTTTACTATACAAGGTCAAAAAGATAAAAGAAATTTACTCAAGTTAGAGTCCGGCTCAGTAGGGTGTTTCTCGTCGGCTGCAGTTGAGGCCACACTCAGAGTGATCAGGAAAGGATCCTCGCAAGATAAGGACACCATTTTGTCTGACAGCCCTGATCATTCCACTCCCCTTCAGGACACCCCCCACTCTTTTGACACCTCCCCTCCCCCAATCTTGCGGGGGCTGCCAGGAATTTTCCTCCTCTACCTGGCACGGCCACCCAGGGCCCGATCCCTGGCAATTCCAAACTGGATCCCGGGCACCCTGGCACTGCCAGCCTGGCAGCCTGGGAGTGCCAGGGTGGAAGTGCCAGGGTACCCATGTGGCACTGCCAGGTTTTCAGTGCCAAGGCTCCCAGCTGCCAGGGTGCCGCCCTTCTCAGTCCCCGGCCACCCGGAGATCTCCCATGGCCTGTGTCATGGGTATTTAAATCTGGTGCCCGGGTATTTAAATGAACCGTAAGACTAATTTAAATTATATAATTAGTATATGATATATACTAATTTAAATATGCAGATCAGGATCTTGCCCAACGAGAGCAAGTGGGTGACTCGCGTGAGGTTTCGCGCTCTGCGTGGAGCCCTTATTTATTTGGGGCTCAGCAACGATTGACCCATTGCGCCCGGATCCGCACCGGGTGTGATGGGACACTGAATCGTGCCCAATATCTATCTTGTACTCCAACATTCAATATTAATGGGATACATGTGTATTACCAGGGAGCTGTGGTTGTACAATAATAGCAAATAAAACCTAGCCAGATCCCAGGATTTCTCAACAATCCACTCAGATGTCAGTAAGCACGATGAGTCAACCATTTTTGTTGAAACTCTGTCGCCCTCACAAGAACTCAACCTTTCACTTTTGCAGAACATGCCTCTGAATTCCTTCAAAGCCACTCCAACTGAGACTTCCTTAACAGCTGCATACCTCCCATGGATTCAATTTTTCTTGCTGAGATTCAGTTTCCCTGGATTTCCGAGTCTTCACTCTTGCCTCCACTGGGCAATTTAAACTCTTGAAACTTAGCTTTCATAGCTGGCTAGCTTCACTGAACTGCCACTGCCTATGGATTTCACCAAGTTCCAATCTTCCCAGTTATCCCAAGTCAGAAATGGCTCTCAGTGCTTCTTCTAAGCCCTAACCCTTTCCAGCACAATGCCAGTGAACTTCTCAGCACCACAGGACTTCTCCTGAGCCCTAACAGCACAGAACTATAAAACAGCTCCTGGTACTTCTCCTGAATCCCAACTGCATTGATCCAACTAACAGTGACACCTTTGCTGTTTGTACCTACCAACATCAGCACCTTTTCAGTATGGTCTTTCGTCCTGCAAATGCACTGATAAATTGAAACCCAGAGTTGAGGAGATTAGATTATGACGAGAGGTTGAGCAGACTGGAACTATACTCATTGGAGTTTAGAAGGATGAGGGGGGATCTTATTGAGACATATAAAATTATGAAGGGAATAGATAGGATAGATGCGGGCAGGTTGTTTCCACTGGTCGGGAAAGCAGAACTAGGGGGCATAGCCTCAAAATAAGGGGAGGTAGATTTAGGATGGAGTGGAGGAGGAACTTCTTCACCCAAAGGGTTGTAAATATCTGGAATTCCTTGCCCAGTGAAGCAGTTGAGGCTCCTCCTTTAAACGTTTTTAAGAAAAAGATAGATGCCTTTCTAAAGAATAAAGGGATTTGGGGATATGGTGTACGGGCCGGAGAGTGGAGCTGAGTGCACAAAGATCAACCATGATCTCATTAAATGGCAGAGCAGGCTCGAGGGGCCAGGTGGCCTACTCCTGTTCCTAGTTCTTATGTTCTTATGAAACACTAGAGGCTGGACTCTCCCCAGCCCCGCGCCGAAATGGCGTTTGGCGCAGGGGCGGAGAATCAACTTTCTGGCGATTCTCCGGGACCTGAGAATCGGCGTTTGTGCGAATTACTCCGCGCGGCTGGGGGGCCATTGCCAGAGGCCCGCCCAGCGATTCTCCGTCCCGATCAGCCGAGTTCCCGATGGCGTGGAACTAATGTGATGTGGCCGGTTGGGATTCTCGTGTGGCGGCTGCGGAGTCAGCCCGCGGCCGCCCTGGTGGGGAGCGGGGGGATGGGGCCTTAAGGGCGGCCGGGGCAGCAATCGTTCCGGAAGGATCCTTGGGTGCACGGCCGATCGAGGGGGGCCTAGTTGGTCCAAGTCCGCCATGGCGCTCGGCGCGGCCACTGGAGGCCACTGCCGCCATGCGCAAGCGCGGTCTCGGAACTGGAAGTGCGGGGTCCCGTATCCGCAGCCAAAGCTGCGTGAAGCCCACACAGCTGAAGGCTAACGCTAATAGGGAATTGGCAATGTTAGTATTAGGAGCACTACGCAGCTCCCACGTGGATATCCGTGAGCAGACATGCCACGTCGCATATGGGTGTTACTGCCTGGCACTCCAATTAAGCTTTGCGACCCAGACACATTGCCTGAACACTGGAGGCTGCACAACCGCAAGGGCAGCAGCCAACGACCATATACCCTAGAGCTAGGCCACAGGAGTGGGGACACGACCGCGAACAGAGGACGGGTGTTTTTACCTGGTGGTGGGGGGTGTCACTCGGCCCAGGTCCCAATTCCATTCCCGGCGGGAATCTGGGATCCGGGGCTCGATGCCCAGGGGTCCCTGCTGCGGCCCGGGGTGTGTGTGTGCAGGGCAGAGACCCCCAGCACAAGTGGGTCATTGGATGGCACCCTGCGAGATGGCAAGGGATGTAAGGGTGGGGAGGCTTGGGGGATTAGAGGTTAACAGGCTTGAAGTCATAACTGATTGTCGGTCTCACACTCTCTCCGATTCCTTACAGATATCATAGTATGGATGATATTGTGGACCCCATGGCAGCTGTCCTCACGGTGGCATTGCCAGTCCAGGCGGCCAGGCGCAAGAGAAGGTGGCTGCAGCAGCATCGGCAGAGGCTCGAGGTGGCAGTCCACATGCAGGGGCCCATATGACACCCTGAGGACTCGGCCGCCCATCAGGCCAGTGAGGGAACCAGAGGACGAGGTCAGTGATGGCTCAAGGTGTACAGGCATCGCTGATCTTTTGAAGAGATGTTGGATAGCATGTGCCTCTGGAGGCTCCTCCTCAATAAGGGGACAGTGCGGCACCTGTGACATGTCCTTGCTTACTTGGCACCACATGGAGGATTCCTGCTCCTGGTGACCGTGAAGGTAACCACAGCCCTGAATGTTTACACCTCGGGTTCAATCCAGAGCTCGAGCGGGACTTAGGTGGCATTTTCCAACCAGTGGTGGGTGTCCTGGATGCCCGGGCAACTAATTTATATAAACTTTTACCTGGACCAAGCTCACCGAGGTGCCCAGGCAGCAGGATTTTCTGCCATCGCTGGGATGGCCCAGGTCCAGGAGATGATAGATGGCATGCATGGTGCCATTTACACACCAGGCGATCAAGGTGCATCCTTCAGTAACAGGAAGGGGTTCCACTCCCTGAACGTCCAACTTGTGAGCAACCACCACCTGAGCATCATGCGCCTATCTCCATGCTTTCCAGGAAGTGTGCGTGACAGCTACATCATGGGGCAGTTGGCGATCCCCGGAGTCTTCGAGGGACACCTCAATATGACCAGATGGCTCTTGGGGGATAAGGGATAACCGCTTAAGAACTGGATAATAATGCCAGTACGGAGGCCGTTGGCCAATGCGGAGACCTGATATAACAAGACCCGTGTGATCACCTGGGTGTCATTGAGCGGTGCATCAGGCTGCTTAAAATGTGATTCTGATGTCTTGCCCACTCTGGTGGTGCTCTACACATGGAGGGTCTTCCACTTTGTGGTGGTCTGCTGTGCCCTCCACAACCTGGCACAGTAACGAGACAACGTGCTATAGGTGGAGAAGGAAGAACATGCAGCCATGTCAGAGAAGAAGGAGGACAAAAAGAACCCAGACTAGGAAGGGCTGGGTTGAGCCTGTGGAGGACCCACGGAAGCAGTCAGAGAATGGAGGACAAGCGGCAGTGACGAGGATCCAGCATGCCCGAAGGGCCAGGGAGGCCTTCGTCCTTGTCTGCTTCGTCGTCATCTCACATCCTCTCCCCATCTCACCTGCCGTCCCCTCCAACCTGTCATAGATTCATAGAATTTACAGTGCAGAAGGAGGCCATTCGGCCCATCGAGTCTGCACCGGCTCTTGGAAAGAGCACCCTACCCAAGGTCCACACCTCCACCCTATCCCCATAACCCAGCAACCCCACCCAACACTATGGGCAATTTTGGACACTAAGGGCAATTTAGCATGGTCAATCCACCTAACCTGCACATCTTTGGACTGTGGGAGGAAACCGGAGCACCCGGAGGAAACCCACACACACACAGGGGGGGATGTGCAGACTCCGCACAGACAGTGACCCAAGCCGGAATCGAACCTGGGACCCTGGAGCTGTGAAGCAATTGTGCTATCCACAATGCTACCGTGCTGCCCTTCCCCACCTGATACGCCTTCCCCACCTGATACGCCTCTCCCTCCACGTCTCCTTCCCTCCCCACCCACTCACCCATTTCTCTGCCCCTCACCCATTTCCCTGCCCCCCCCCCACCCCACCCCCAAATCACCCTGTACCACCCTCACTGGGTCTGTGTTACATCATTCCAGGGTGACCGGCCTGTGTCAGCAATGTCAGTGGGTCAATATACAAGGCTCTGGTGCTCCTCAATCTGTGCCATCGTCTAACTCCTGCCTGTCTTCTGACAGCGCGCTCACACCCATCACCTGCACGTGGTATATGGTGTGCCTTGTGGTGGTGGGGGGGGCGGTGTCTGATCAAGGACTCTCCGGGGGCTAGGGCTGGGAGAGGGGGGAGCAGGCCGGCCCGCAGTGCAGAATAACGTGACAGAGGCTTCACATGTCTCAGGTGTAAAGTGTCTTAATGGTGTGCAATTGTGACCCTAACTGTCCCTGGTTGCCGATGGTGCCATCCTCCCTCCTGTGCCCTCTCAGTGATCCTCAATCTTCTTAGCCTTCAGATCTGTGTTATGACACTACGTGTCCCCAGGATACAAATCAGGGATTGAGGCAACCTGCTATTTACCACACCCTGTGGCCTTTGATGACCCTGACAGGTGTCCTCTGGAAGGCCTGGGGCCAGAGAGCCTGGCCGCCTTAGCTGTGGCACACTGTTCCGCCTGTTGACCCCAAGACACACCATTGTCAGGAACGGGGCACTTGGAAGAGCTGCTTACTGCCGCCATCTCTCCATAGGGAGGCTCCAGATTGTCCTCCAGAGCTCCCTCCTCCTGGTCGGTGCCTGTAGGGCCTTGAAGGTCACCTTGGGACTGAGGGGCAGCTGGATTGAGCTCCAGAGCCTCCTGCGTCATCTAACTCTGCCAGCTCTGGTGGGCCCCCTTTGTGTGAACCATGAGGTCGATGACCCTCTGTGACTAAGCCACATTCTACAGCACTCGCCAATGTCCATACGAGACTGGGACATGCCCAGGAGTGCCCTGGAAATTCCCACCTCAGATTGGGACATGCTCCGCAGCACCCCAGCAAGGTCCACTTGTGACTGGGACATGGCCCCAGTGACTGGGGAATGCTCTGGAGCGCCTCGGCAATGCTCATCTGAGGTTGAGACATACTCAGAAGTGCCACACCAGGGTCCACCTGCATCAGGGACACGTCCGCAGTGAATGGAACATGCAGTCGAGGTTCTCAGCCATGGCCGTCATTGACGGAGCAACACCTTGGACATCACCACTCATTCTCCTGATGTCATGATACAAGCTCTCCATTGCGGTTGGCACCCTAATAGTCTTGGCCTCAGGGCCACACATTGTCGACGCCATCAGGAGTGCAATAGAATATTCACCACTTGTCTGGATGAGTGCAGCTCCAACAACACTCAAGAAGCTCAAAACCATCCAGACAAAGCAGTCCACTTGATTGCTTCCCCTTCCACAGTCAAACCCTCCACCCCGACAAACAGTAGCAACCATGTGTACCATCTACAAGATACACTGCAGTATCTCATCAAGGTTCCTCAGACAGCCCCTTCCAAACCCACGACCACTACCATCTAGAAGGACAAGAGCAGCAGATACCTGGGAAGCCCACCACCTGGAGGTTCCCCTCCAAATCACTCACCACCCTGACTTGGAAATATATTGCCGTTCCTTCACTGTCGCTGGGGCAATATCCTAGAACTCCCTCCCTAACAGCCAGTGGTTATACCTACACCTCAAGGACTGCAGCTATTCAAGATGGCATCTCACCACCACCTTCTGAAGGACAACGGGGGATGGGCAATAAATGCTGGCCTAACCAGCGACGCACATAAACGTAAATTATTTTTTTTTTAAACCATGCTGGGTGACACGGTGGCACAGTGGTCTCACAGCGCCAGAGACGCGGGTTCAATTCCGGCCATGGGTCACTGTCTGTGTGGAGTTTGAATGTTCTCCCCGTGTGTGCGTGGGTATCCTCTGGGTGTTCCGGTTTCCTCCCACAGTCCGAAGATGTATGGGTTAGGTGGAGTCGCCATTTTAAGTTGCCCCTTAGTTTTCAGGGATGTTGAGATTAGGTTGTGGGATTATGGGGATAGAGGAGGGTGGATGGGAGCATGGATATGGGTCCATTTGAACGGTCGGTGCAGACTCGACAGACCGAATGGCCTTCTTCTGCACTGTAGAGATTCAATGATTCTAAGTTCAGACATTGTTTTCTGTTTGGTAGGGACATAACCTGTGTCTACGTACCCCCAGAGTGGGTGATCTGATGAGAGCTACACCCATAAAATGAATGCCTTTAACAGCCACTACTAACAATATTGTGGTATATGCAATGGAAGCATTGCTGCCTCATGGCGCTGAGGACTCAGGTTCTGTTCCAGCCCCGGGTCACAGCCGGTGTGGCGTTTGCACATTCCGCCTGTGTTTCCGTGGGTCGCACTACACAACCCAAATAGATGTGCAAGCTAGGTGGATTGGCCACGCTAAATTGCCCTTTAATTGGAAGAAAAAGAATTGGGTAATCTATATTAATTTTTTTAAATGTTGTGGTATTTATTGGGGTTCCACTCCCTGAACGTCCAACTTCTGAGTGACCACCACCTGAGGATCATGCACGGATGTCCATGCTTCCCAGAGATTGTGAGTGACGGCTACATCAGGGGGGCAGTTGGCGATCCCCGGAGTCAAAGAACAAAGAAAAGTAGAGCACAGGAACAGTCGGTCCTCCAAGCCTGCGCTGACCATGCTGCCCGTCTCAACTAAAATCTTCTACACTTCCGGGGTCCGTAACCCTCTATTCCCATCCTATTCATGTATTTGTCAAGATGCCCCTTAAACGTCACTATCGTCCCTGCTTCCACCACCTCCTCCGGCTGCGAATTCCAGACACCCACTACCCTCTGTGTAAAAAACCTGCCTCGTACATCTCCTCTAAACCTTGCCCCTCGCACCTTAAACCTATTCCCCCTAGTAATTGACCCCTCTACCCTGGGAAAAAGTCTCTGACTATCTACTCTGTCTATGCCCCGCATAATTTTGCAGACCTGTATCAGGTCGCCCCTCAACCTCCTTCGTTCCAGTGAGAACAAACCAAGTTTATTCAACCTCTCCTCATAGCTAATGCCCTCCATACCAGGCAACATCCTGGTAAATCTCTTCTGCACCCTCTCTAAAGCCTCCGCATCCTTCTGGTAGCGTGGCAACCAGAATTGAACACTATACTCCAAGTGTGGCCTAACTAAGGTTCTATACAGCTGCAACATGACTTGCCAATCTTTACACTAAATGCCCCGGCCAATGAAGGCAAGCATGCCATATGCCTTCTTGACTACCTTCTCCACCTGTGTTGCCCCTTTCAGTGACCTGTGGACCTGTACACCTAGATCTCTCTGACCGTCAATACTCTTGAGGGTTCTACCATTCACTGTATATTCCTTACCTGTATTAGACTTTCCAAAATGCATTTGTCTGGATTAAACTCCATCTGCCACCTCTCCGCCCAAGTCTCCAAACAATCTAAATCCTGCTGTATCCTCTGGCAGTCCTCATCGCTATCTCCAATTCCACCAACCTTTGTGTCGTCAGCAAACTTGCGAATCAGACCAGTTACATTTTCCTCCAAATAATTTATAGAAACTACGAACAGCAAAGGTCGCAGCACCTAACCCTGCAGAACACCACTAGTCACATCCCTCCAATCAGAAAAGCACCCTTCCATTGCTACTCTCTGCCTTCTATGACTTAGCCCGTTCTGTATCAATCTTGCCAGCTCAACTCTGATCCCATGTGACTTCACCTTTTGTACCAGTCTGCCATGAGGGACCTTGTCAAAGGCCTTACTGAAGTCCATATAGACAACATGCACTGCCCTACCTGCATCAATCATCTTTGTGACCTCCTTGAAAAACTCTATCAAGTTAGTGAGACACATCCTCCCCTTCACAAAACCGTGCTGCCTCTCGCTAATATGTCCACTTGCTTCCAAACGGAAGTAGATCCTGTCTCGAAGAATTCTCTCCAGTAATTTCTCACCGGCCTTTGTTCCCCGGATTATCCTTGCTACCCTTCTTAAACAAAGGAACAACATTGGCTATTCTCCAGTCCTCCGGGACATCACCTGAAGACAGGGAGGATCCAAAGATTTCTGTCAAGACCTCTGATTTGTTATGCTCTAGGTGTAGCATAAGCGGCTTCCTTGTGGTGCACTTGACAAAGGAATGTTCAGACGTGGAGATAACTTCAACACGTTTATTAAACTATTTACACTTCTATTACTCGGGTTCGACACTGCTGCTTATCCTACTATAGCTACCCAGACTGACTAACCAGTTGCTGCAATCCACGTGGTGGGAGTGATATTGAATCAACCCAGTGTCTCTACTCACTGACTGTCTCCTCTGGAAAGAGGCAGATCATGTGTGTGGTGCCTTTTATATATGGGTTGGTGTAATGCCCTCCTGTGGTCGTGTCACCTCTGTGTGTATCGTGAATGTCCATTGGTCGTGTCCTATCTAACTGATCTATTGGTTGAGTGTGTGTGTGTGTGTGATGTTGTTGCTAACTTTTGGTTGGTTCACTTGGTTCTGTTTTATAACCTTTGTTCTAGAGTCGGCAGGTATCTTTATGATACCGCCACGAGGTTCAAGTTCGAGTAATGACCACTAACTCAATACACCGATTAGTAAGATTTAAATCAAAGTGCATTAATTATACACAGTAATCGCTACTCAGGCACAAATTCTATGTCTAAGCTACTTCTACGACTAACAGGACTGTACTTAACTTCGAACTGGCCCACCAGGTCAGGGGAACAAATGGCCTTTCGTTCGGGTTCTGAGTCTGCGGGATTCGAAGTTGGTACGGATTGATAGCTAGGAGCGCCTATCTCGTAGCGATCGTACGATCTCTCGGCGGCCGTTGAATCGGTCACGGTCAATGTTGGTTTGCGTTGCTGGGTGACCCGGTCAAGAAGAATGATTTGAACTTGGGGGCTTAACTTTATAGTCCCCAGGGGCTTCCCGCCTTTCGGGGCGGACCCTGTACCTGGTTCTCGGTGATTGGACTTCGTTCCAATCGCTTGGTTCGATTTCTCCAATACTGGAGCGGTTCCCTGATCGATGGGCGGTCTTGAGGTGTCCGTTAACCTCTTTTGTGTTGGCTCCTGCTGGCGCCGGGGAGTTTTGTTTGTCCCAAATGATGCTATTGTTCCCGGGGATTGCTTATTAGTATGTAGATGGTTGCTACATTATTATGCAGATGGCTGCTAGTATCGATGCTGTCTGGGCCTTTGCAGAGTTAAATACACAGCAAACTTGCACCTGCTGGCTTCTGCCTCTGTTGGCTGAATTTCCGTTCAGCCTTTGCCGTTCGCCATTTTAAATCGGGACTTGGCCAACTCAGGTGGCTACAACCCCTCCTTGTAATCCTGACGCGAAGCGTGAAGGATCACATAACCGTGTTGCTTTCCATTCCCTGACCCGGCGAGCACTCTTCGATGGCCTCAATACTGACCATAACTATGCAAGAAAATTTTAACTGACATTCTGAGGGGCACTATGTCAAGCAGGGACATGCATTACAAAACAAGAAAGTAGGAACCTCTAACTATCCTTAATAAACTACACTCACTCAAATATTTCATCACACTAACTTCCTAAACCATACAAACAAAATCATAGCAGTTTTATACACATTTTCCTGGCTTGGCAGTCAAGCTCAGGATTGTACAATTGCTCATGAACATTTCTTTATTTACAACAAAACGCAAATGAATGCTCTTTATTATAGATCGCGGGGGTCTGGTCACATCCGAAAATAGGGGATCTTATTCTGTATACCGGGGTGCGAGCGCGGTAGGCTCTCCTCCATTTTCTCAGACGAATAGTCTGCACGATGCAGCAGAGTATCGCCAATACCAATAGGGATTCTATCAAGTAGGACAGGGAGTACCAGGTTATAAACCTGTCACACCAAGATGGTGTGGTATCGCTTGTGACTGGGCTCTGGGTACTGTGGGGAAGTGAATCATTAACGGCTGGGGGAGGTGAGGCCAGGGGGTTCGCGTGCAACCAAATGTCCATTATAACGATGAGCCATGCGGAGGATGTTCTCATGGTTCTTCTTCTTTCACTTCTCTTCTCTTCTCTTCTCTTTTCTTCTCTTCTCTTCTCTTCTCTTCTCTTCTCTTCTCTTCTCTTCTCTTCTCTTCTCTTCCCTTCCCTTCCCTTCTCTTCTCTTCTCCGGTCCTGGAGCTTCTGGAGTTCTGTGTGATCAAGTATAGTGTCTGTTACTACCTTGTGTTAATATCTCGTACGATAGCCTGTCTGTCCTTTAGTGCCAATTAATCCCTTTATAATTGGTCACGATGACTGACGCCCTCATTTTTTCCCAAAAAACGAATTTCAGGACAAGACACACATACAGAAAATGAACCAGTGCGATCCGTCTCGCAGACTGTGCAGTTTACCATCCCAATGTTTCAGTATGGAAATAGCAGAGGGTTGGCAACCTAAGGGTTACCTGAAACAAAACAAAACTTTTTGAACCAAATTTTCCGAAATGAGGTGGGTATGGGCCGCAACGGGTAAGAGTTGGATGGAGTCCCCGGGTAGGACGGCGACCAATGCCGTGTGTGCCCTACCCGAGCGTAGCTGACCAGAGGGGGGGTTCCCAGGCAGGGTGGGTCCCAAGCCGTTCTCCACTGCCTGAGCAACCGACAAGAACGGGCAAGAAATTTAGTCCTCGAACCAGAAGAGTAGTTACGAACGGGGATCTGTGTTTCCTTCGACAGACGAGTTCCTCTGAACTGGCATCAGGGACCTTAACAAGTCTCTGCAGACAAGTTCTCAGAGGTTTCGGCCGAAAAGGCGTGGGGCCGTGGAAAAAAAAATTCCGGTCTAACATACAACATTTAACAAAACACTACAAAAAACATAAAACATGCTGCAGGTTCCATCAGAAAGGACACCGTTTTCTCCCAAGCGGTTCCTTTTAAAACATCATCTGGACACCTCAGTTATCGGTTGCGAACAGGGTCGCAAAGGGGTTCTCGTTTTGGGAGTCAGACTCAAGGTCGTCATCTTCTCCCGGATGCCAAACTCTCGAGTATATCAGGGCTGATAGGGCTGCATGGTGTGATTTTGGATCGCTCTCGTCATTCCGGACGAATCTGTACGAATTATATCGGTGCCAAAAGATGGTGTCTAGTTCTGTGCGGACGGAAACGGGGTCGTCATTGTAGGTCGGTGGTGGGGTTTGTTTAGGAAAGTGATCATGAAGGGATCACTCGAATCGTGGTCAGATTCGCTGGGTGTGGGTCCTGTTGCATGGGGATAGTAGGGAGGCGTTCTGTGGCTAGTGTCCGAGTCACAGTCGCTGCTGCTGCTGTCTGTGGGCGTTCCGGGGCGGAGTGTATATTTCGGGGGTGGAGTCGAGGTTGAGCCCGTGGCTGGGCTGGACGTGTTGGGGGATGGTAGGGTTACGTTGGCTGTGGGCGGGGTCTGGTGTGCTGCGTCGAGCATGACGTGGTGTGCGTGGTTAGACTTCGTTCCCTATGCCTTCAGCTGGTTGATATGGAACCACGCAGTCTTACCGTTGGGATACTTTATCTTGTATACAGAAGGGCTTACTTTGTCCGCAATGGAGTACGGACCCGAGTACTTTGGTGTCAGGAATGTGCTGGGGTTGTATACAGAGAGCATGACTTACTATCCTACACTGTACTCAGTCACATGCACTGTCTTGTCAAAACAAGCCTTACTCTGTTTCTTTCTTGTGCCCAATTTCACTGCGGCTGCTAGCTGAGCCGTTTTAACATTCGCCACCAATTGTTCTACTGCTTTCTCGTGTGTGAGGCCCGTTACTTTGGGGCTGGTCATGTCTAAGCCTAATACAAATTCTGTGCCATTCATGGGGCGTCCGGTCATGAGGGTGTGTGGGGTGTAACCTGTAGGAGTTGAAACTGTATTTTGCAACAACATCAGCGCAAAAGGGAGGACTGAGTCCCAAGTGGCGTTGTTTTGCTGGACCATTTTTCTGAGGGTGGATTTTAGGGTCCGATTCATGCGCTCCACGAAACCACTTGACTGGGGGTGGTATGCAATGTGGAATTTTTGGGTAATGCCAAATATCGTGAGGACGTTCTTCATGACACGTCCCGTAAAATGGGAACCTTGGTCGGATTCAATGCTGCGGGACAGTCCCCATCTCGTAAAGGTGTGGTGGGTTAAAATCTTGGCTGTGGTCTTTGCTGTGTTGGTTCTGGATGGGAATGCTTCCACCCATTTGGTAAACGTGTCTTATCACCACGAGTACATATTTATAACCATTCCTACAAGGGGGCAATGGTCCTATAAAATCAATCTGGAGTTAATCCAGGGGCCATTAACGCGTCGGGTGTGACTGAGTTGAGCTTTTTTGGCGTATCTGTCCGGATTATTCTGGGCGCAGATAAGACAATTCTCAATGTAGTGATTTACATTGTCTTTTAAACTCGGCCACCAGCAGAGCTGCCTGAGGTGGGCTGTAGTGGGATCGATTCCCTGATGCCCATGACTGTCATGGAATAAACAAATCAGTTGATTCCTGTCCTGTTCAGGAACCACATAAAGGGTGTCTTTTAACACCACACCGTCATGTGTGGTCAGTGCATTTCTAAACCTATCATAGGGGGCTGGATAGTTTCCTTTCAAATCTCCTTGAGATTGCTGTCCTACTTCTGGGCCTGCACTAGATCCTCGATCTTAGTCTGCGAGACCTGAACTGCATTCACTGGTGCGCTTTCGGGGGGCGTCCAAAAATATCCGTGCCTGGAACTTGCTTTAGCCAATGTGTCGGCCTTTACATTTCCAGGGGGGGAGGAACGATGGTGACTTCGAACTTTGACTATACCAAATGTCCTGTTCTGTGATCTCTCTAAGATGTGACGGAGCAATGGGGCTGAAGGAAGGGGTTTTCCGTCTGCGGAAACAAATCCTCTTGCTTTCCACAGGGGTAGGAATTTTGTAAGGCTGTTGCAGACAAAAGAGGCTGTCCGAGTATATGTCTGCCTGGCTGGGGAAGGAATCTGGGTGTTCCACTATGTATGCGATGGCAGCTAGTTCTTCTGCCTGCGTGCCTAAGTGTCCTGGAAGTTTTATTGCTATTTCACCTACGCCGCGTCCCTGCGGGTCCTCGACATAAATACCGCATCCTGTTATGCGCTTCCCTTCTAATATTGTGGAAGATCCATCCACATATATCTTTATGGGCTCGCACATGTCTGTGTGCTTGGGGCTCTGGGTTGAACTACCTATCTTTCTTGGGGGTGTTTTAGCAATAAAGGGGCCTGTGTTGTGGTGTGGAGATATAATTTCACATTCATGGGGGGTTCTGGGGTACTGTAGGTTGTCGGCTAATAAAGTGTGAGTCTTTGTCCTTTTAACAGTGATGTCCCATCCCTGCAAAAGAAGGGTCCATCTGGCTGCTCTTATCTGACTAACTGTACAGTCCTTGAGTCGTCCGTCCAGTAAACGTTGGGTGGCGGTGTGTTCCGTGAGGATGGGGTTCAGTCCGGTAATGTACGAAAAATACTGGACTGCCCAGAATACTGCGAGCAGGTGCCTCTCACAGGCTAAAAATCCCTGCTCCACAGCATCTAAAACTCTGGAGGCGTAAGCCATGGGCCTTAACTGTTCATGCCGTTCCTGAAGGAGCACGGCCGAAAGGGTGCGGTCTGTGCTTGCTACCTCTATCGCGTAAGGGGAAAGCGGGTCTGGAACTTGTAGTGCGGGGGCTGCTATGAGTGCTTGCTTCAACGCATCCACAGCATCCGTATGCTGCGGAAGTCATTCCCAGGGGGCTCCTTTCTTTAGGAGGTCTGAGAGGGGTGCTGCCTTGCTCGCGAAACCGTCAATGTGGTTTCGGCAGCAGCCAACCAGTCCTAAAAACGACCGGAGGGCTGAAACGTTCTGGGGAAGGGGCAATTTAGCAATCGAGTCAATCCTTTTATGCTCGATCTCGCGTTTACTATGTGTGATAATTGTACCCAAATATATCAACTTATCTTCCAAAATCTGGGCCTTTTTGGGGTTAACTTTACAACCAATTGAGTGTAAGAGTTCCAGGAGTTCGGACAGAAGCTCAATGTGCTCTTCCTTGGTGTCTGTCTGCAGTAGTAGGTCGTCTATGTACTGGACCTGACATTCGGGGCGAGAAGATTTGGCTAAACCATTTGCCAGCTGTCGGTGGAAAATGGAGGGGGAGTTGTGGAATCCTTGTGGAAGGCATGTCCACGTGTACTGTCGATTTTTAAAGATGAAGGCAAATTTGTACTGGCACGCCTTTGCCAATGGAATGGACCAGAATCCATTACTGATATCCAAAACCGTAAAGAATTGGGAATTGAGTCCCTGCTTGAGCATGGTCTCGGGACTTGTTGCTACTGTGGGGGCTGCTGCGGGGGTGATTTTGTTGAGTTCCCGGTAATCGATGGTCAGTCGCCATGATCCATCGGGCTTTCCCACTGGCCAAATTGGGGCATTATTAGTGGAGGCTACTGATTTAAGTATGCCCTGCTCTAATAAGCTTTCGATTACTTTTGTGATTTCTCCCTCTGCCTCTTGGGAAACCTATATTGTTTTTGGGGTCTTGGGTCAGGTCCTGTGATTTGTACGGAGCCAGCCATCCGGCCACAGTCGTGTTTGTGGGTCGCGAATGCTGTCCTGTTTTTCTGTAAAACTGCCCTAACCTGCTTGTCCATGCTAAGCGTGGTCGGATTCAACCAAAATTCGCCTACTGCGCTGATTTTGTTGGCGTATTCACCTATTGTGAGCGTTGCGGGGGCTCTTGCAGTCTTTGCCACTTTCCAGACACACTGGTTGACTGGATCAAATGATAGATTGTGGGAATTCATGAAGTCTATTCCCAGAATGTGTTCTGCTGTGTGGGGCAGGTCAACTAAAACTACGGGGTGCTTGTGGTGACGTTGCCAATTTGAATGGGTACAGGGGCTGTGATGTGTCCCTGCTGTGAGTGGCCTGTAAAGCCGCTGAGGGTGATATTGGCTGTGATGGGCCACGTGTCCTTTTGGAACGTGGTGGAGGAATTTATTGTGGTGCGGGACCCTCCTGTGTCCCAGAGAAACTCGATGGGCTGACCCCATATTTTCGCTGTGACTACCGGTCGTCCGGACCTATCCCAAAGGGTGTCGCAGGCCCAACTGGGGGAGCCCGAACACCGTCAGTCCATTCCGGTCAGGTCCGTCTGATCTGAACGGGTGCTAACACTATGAATGAGCTCTGTCTTATTCCTACTTAGAGTGCCCGTCTGCTGGGCTCTCTGTGGCTTTCGTGGGGCATTGCATTCCCTTGCAAAGTGTCCCAATTGTCCACAGTTGTAACACTCCTGTAACTTTTGTGGGGGGCTGTTCCTTCCTTCATTTTACCCATGCGGGGTTCTGGTGTGTTTTAACTGCCTGTATATCTGCGTCGGCTGCTTTTCTTCGGGATTTTTAACTGCGGGTTTGTTTTGTACAGACTGCTCCCAGGCGCGGGACAATCTTTTTACTACCCATTTTTCATTATGAGCCTCCTCTGAGGGATCATAATTCGCGCACGCTTTCTGTCCTGTTTCTGTGGCATGGGAGATAAGGGTGCGGGTCCATTTGGCCATGTTGTCTGGGGACAAATGGGTGTGGTCTAAGTCTCCAAAGACTGCTGCAAAGTGGATCCACAGGCGTGCAGCAAATGCTGTGGGGTGCTCGGTTTTCTTTTACCTGCATTTATTGAGGCCATCTATGGGTTCACCCCGGTTATACTCGATCGCGTCTAGGATTTCTGCATTTCTGCAAGGGTGCCTCCTCCTACATTCTGTGGGTCGGGAAGGGCTGCTACGACTGAAGGGTCTAAACTTAAAACTGTGAGCTTTACATGCTCTCGCTCATCCAGGCCGTACATGGTCGCCTGCTGCTTTACTCTGGCAAAGAAATGGTGGGGTTCTGAGGTGGGGAGGAACGGTTTGATTTTATCGCACGCGTCCCGTATTTGGGTCACTGTTTCGGTGTCGTCCGATGTGGCTGTGCGGTGGGTGGTTACTGGGTTCATTGGAGCCTGAACTATCTGCTCTGTGGGGGGTTGGGGCGCTTTTCTCTTTTGGGGCTTTCCCTGCGCACATGTTCCCTGAACATATCTCTGCGCTGTTTCATTTAACTCTTCCCAATCAGGGCCGTCTTCCTCATCTAATTTTGCTCCAAAGATCTCCTGGAATCCTTTTGGGACTGAAAGCGATTGCAACTCTGCAATCTGCTTCCGGCACTTTGCGTAGTCTAATGAGCTTTGTCTTTGCTCCGTGGTGGCAGCATGGAGTGCTCTTAACGCTGCCTTAATGTCACCACACTGCCTCTGCAATGTCTCTACCTGCTTTTCGGTTTCCTCTCGTACCAGGACTGCACGTTGCGTGTCCTGATAGGCCTTTTCATACTGGGACTGGAAGCTGCTTAAGTGCACCAGACAAGACTGGTGTGCCCATTTGCCATCATCCACCTCTCCGTCTTTTGCTGCCAACTTCCTCCTCAACTCTAAGTTCTCTCTTTCTACCTCACTAACATCGACCTTACTCATTCGATGTGTGCCTTCTACCTCTTTCCGGAGCGTCCTAACGACCTCCTCTGTGCCTCGCAACTGTGCCAAGCAGGACACGATTGCCATCGGCTTGCGAGCTTTCCCTAAGCTCTTCTTGTGGATCTCGCTCAGGTTCTCCCACCAAGTATGTCCTATACTTCCGGGACCTGTTTCCTCATTGCTACAGAATTCGCTGCAAAGGGGCCATCCTTTCCCTTTGAGGTACTTCCTAATTTCTTCCTCCCATACGGGACACTGTCTTACTCTACAGCTGCTGGTCGCTGCGACTGCAAATTCCTCTGGGTTCATGAGGCGCTGCATTGCCTGCATTGCCATCTTTCTTGTCGGAATGCTTCTTTTAAATTTGGAACAGGGGAGCTAAGGCGGTGCTGTAAATACGGGTACGGCTTTCACTAATTTCCGAAGTACAAACTCCCGACAGTTTTGTTGCAACAAAAAACCTATCAGTTTACCTTATAGCCCTGTTAGTTACGTATGCATACACACACTTCCGAATTATGAGGATTGGTCAGAACTGCTTGAACACTTGTGATTTTCTGTACTCAATTGGATCTCTAATTCAAATTTTTGGGTTCTCCCGGAGTGGGGAAGCCACTTCTAGTTCGGGTCCCGTCAGATGTCGCCAGTAATATGTTGCTAACCTTTGGTTGGTTCACTTGGTTCTGTTTTATAACCTTTGCTCTCGAGTCGCCAGGTATCTTTATGATACCGCCACGAGGTTCAAGTTCGAGTAATGACCAATAACTCAATACGCCGATTAGTAAGATTTAAATCAAAGCACATTTATTATACACAGTAATCGCTACTCATGCACAAATTCTACATCTAAGCTACTTCTACGACTAACAGGCCTGTACTTAACTTCGGACTGGCCCACCAGGTCAGGCGAACTAATGGCCTTTTGTTCGGGTTCTGAGTCTGCGGGATTCGAAGTTGGTACGGATTGATAGCTCGGAGCGCCTAACTCGTAGCGAGCGTTGACTTAAGACTTACGATCTCTCAGCGGCCGTTGAACCGGTCACGGTCAATGTTGGTTTGCGTTGCTGGGTGACCCGGTCAAGAAGAACGATTTGAACTTGGGGGCTGAACCGAGTGTGTCGATAGGGGGAATATTGGAGCTGCTTCGAGTGTTTGGGTCTTTCTCGGGGTACAAACTAAATCTAGACAAGAGTGAGTATTTTGTGGTGTCTCGGTCGGGGCAGGGGTGGGGAGGGGGGCTGCCATTCCGTAGGGCAGGGACTCACTTTAGATACCTGAGGGTGCAGGTTGCCCGGGAGTGGGGGGGGGGGGGGGGGGGGCTCCGCAGGTACAACATTCATAGTTCGGTGGGGAGAGTGAAAGCTGATCTGGCAAGGTGGGATGGTCTCCCTCTGTCACTGCTGTGTCGGGCACAGGCGGTTTAAATGAACGATTTCTGTTTATTTTTGAATGACTGCCGATTTTCCTGCCAAAGTCTTTTTTCTGAGAGATTGAGGGAAGGATTACTTTGTTCATTTGGGGAGGGAAGGTAGCCAGAGTTAGAAAGGTGCTGCTACAGAGGGGAAGGCAGGCAGGGGATTTGGGTCTTCCGAACCTGATATATTACTACTGGGCGGCGAATGTGGAGAAGGTGCGGAGCTGGGTCAGAGGGGTTGATTCCCAGTGGGTCAGAATGGAGGAGAGTTTGTGCAGGGAGTCGCGATTGAAAGCACTAGCAACAGCGCCGCTCCCGATGGCCCCGGGGAAATACTCAGGGAGTCCGGTAATAATAGCTACATTGAGAATTTGGAGGCAGTTTCGCCAACACTCAGTTTGGGGGCAGGGTAAGGGAAATGCCGATTCGGGGGAACCACAGATTTGAGCCAGGGAAGTGGGATGGAAATTTTCGGAAAAGGGAGGAGAAGGAGATTAAGACACTAAAAGATTTGTTTCTTAGGGGTCAGTTTGCAGGATTGAAGGAGCTGGAAGCGAAGTATGGGCTGGAGCAGGGGGAAATGTTCAGATACATGCAAGTTTGAGATGTTGCCAGAAAGGAGATACAGAGCTTCCCGGTGGAGCCGGCCTCCACATTGCTGGAGGAGGTGCTGACGACAGAGGGACTGGAGAAGGGGGTAGTGTCATGCGCGAGGTTGGGGCTGATACAGCTGAAGGTGGTATACAGAGCACATCTCACGAGGGCGAGGATGGGCCGATTCTTTGAAGGAGTAGAAGGTGTGTGTGAACGTTGCGGGGGGGGGGTTAATCACGTTCATATGTTTTGGTCCTGTCCAAAGCTAGAGGATTACTGGAAGGAGGATTTTAGGGTAATTTCTAAAGTGGTGCACATGAAACTGGACACGGGCCCCCGGGAGGCCATATTCGGGGTGTCGGTGTCGGACCAGCCAGGGTTGGAAACAGGTGCGGAGGCAGAGGTTGTAGCCTTCGTCTCGTTGATTAACCGAAGGCGGATCCTGATAGGTTGGAGAGCAACCTCTCCACCCTGTGACGTGGCCTGGCGGGGGGACCTGTTGGAATTCTTGACTCTTGACAAGGTTAAGTTTGAACTGAGGGGAAGGATGGAGGGGTTCTACAATTCATGGGCATTATTCATTATGCACTTTCAAGAACTGGATAACATCGAACATTAGTTGGGGCGGGCGGGTTGGGGGGAGGGTGGCTGTGTGTGTTAATGGTGACTATGGGTGATCCCTAATTCCTTTTTATGATTTGTTTGTGTGAACATGCGGGCTAATGTTTGGGGTTTGGTGGGAGGATGGGATCGTTGTTATTGATATGTAGATTGACATATTTGTGACTGATTATTGTTTATTGTTGGTGGGTGTAAATTTGGGAGAAAATGTGAAAAAGGAGAATAAAAAATATTTTTTTTAAAAAACAGGTCTCTGTAATGGCAACAACATCATAGTTCCAAGTACTAATCCAAGCTCTAAATTCATCTGCCTTACCTGCTATACTTCTTGCATTAAAACATATGCATTTCAGGCCACCAGTCCCGCTATTTTCAGCAACATCTCCCTGTCTGCTATTTATCAGAGACATACTGGCCCTATTTCCTAGTTCTCCCTCAATTTTTTCACCTTCTGACCTATTGCTCCTGTACCCACCCCCCGCCATACTAGCTTAAACCCTCTTGTGTGACACTCGCAAACCTCACGGCCAGGATATTAATGCCTCTCCAGTTTAGATGCAACCCGTCCTTTTTTTACAGGTCACACCTGCCCCGGAAGAGCTCCCAGTAGTCCAGATAACTGAAACCCTCCCTCTATACCAGCTGTTTAGCCACTTGTTTAGCTGCTCTATCTTCGTATTTCTAGCCTCACTGGCACGTGGCACAGGGAGTAATCCTGTCTTTTGAGGTCCTGTCTTTTAACCTTCTGCCGAGCTCCCTGAATTCCTGCTGCAGGACCTCATCCCCCTTTCTGCCTATGTAGTTCGTACCAATATGCACCACAACCTCTGCCTGTTTGCCCTCCCCTTTCAGGATGTCCGCTACCCGTTCTGAGACATCCTGGATCCTGGCACCAGGGAGGCAACATATCATTCTGGAGTCTCTTTCATGTCCACAGAAGTGCCTATCTGCACCCCTGACTATAGAGTCCCCTATGACTATTGTTCTTCTGCGCTTTGACCCTCCCTGCTGAACATCAGCGTCAGCCGTGGTGCCACTGCTCTGCTGCCACTGTTTTCCCCTGATAGGCTATTCCCCCCCCCCAACAGCATCCAAAGCGGTATACCTGTTCGAGAGTGGGACAACCACAGAGGATTCCTGCTCTGACTGCCTGCCCCTTCTGGTGGTCACCCATCTCTCTGCATGCACCTTGGCTGTGACCACATCTATATAACTGCTATCTATGATGCTTTCCGCCACCTGCATGCTCCTAAGTGCATCCAACTGCTGCTCCAACCGAACCATGCCGTCTGTGAGGAGCCGCAGTTGGGTGCACTTTCTGCAGATGTAGCCACCCGGGATGCTGGAAGCCTCCCGAACCTGCCACATCTCACAGTCAGAGCACTACACCCCTCTAATTGACATTGCGTTAACTAATTAATAAATTAAATTTAAAAATATATATTTTTTTAAAGTTACTAGTTTCCTAGCACTAGATTTCTACTGTAAATGTAAATGCTAAATACAGTACACTCCGGTCTCTGGCTTAGAAACACCTCTAAATTATGATTAATTAATTATGTTTAATTAGTTTAACAATGTTTAATTTTTAAATTTCGTGCAGATTCCCTACCAGCCAATCAATTTACAGCTTTCCTGTGACGTCACTTTTCAGTTTTCCCCCCTGCGAAACGGATCACTCAGAATAGCAGTATATCTATCACTTACCTGTTCCCAAGCTGCTCCCCAGCTCTCTCTCTCTCCCGCTGCCGAAAATGAAGGCATCTGGAACCGGGGGTAAGATTTTATGTCACATTCCTTCCCAGGGTGCTCCTCGGTTTTCTCCCTGCTTCTGGGAATGCACTCTGGGTCTCTCCCTGCAGATTACCAGTTACAAAGTCAAACAAAGAAAACAGAACAAAAAAGGAAACAGCACCTCCTCCCACTCCGCGCCGAACCTTCACGTGCGCAAGCTTATTGACTGTGCGCTTGATGCCTGTCTCTTATATAGAACTCAGCTAAACCAAGGTGACTCACACTACTTAAGCTTCAAACAGAAGAATGCAATGTACACCCTTGTGCCACTAAGCAGGCTTCAGGTGACTGACAGATAACTGCCTCTCAGAAATTAGGGTGGGGGCAACTTCAGCCAATCAGACACTTAAGCTAGACACTGAACTTTTAACTGAACAACAGGAAGATTTAAATTCAACACTTACCTCTTTAATTACCACACTGCTCCAAATTACCAAGTTCCAATTCCCACTCTGGCTGTGTCTCACTCATGATGTGTCTCCTTCACATGCGCAAGCTTCGTCTTCGAGGGACACCTCAGTATGACCAAATGGCTCTTGGGGGATAAGGGATACCCGCTTAAGACCTGGCTAATGATGCCAGTACGGAGGCCATTGGCCATTGCGGAGACCTGACATAACAAGGCCCTTCTGATCACCCGGGTGTCATTGAGCGGTGCATCGGGCTGCACGGTAGTGTAGTGGTTAACACTATGGCTTCACAGCGCCAGGGTCCCAGGTTCGATTCCTGGCTTGGGTCATTGTCTGTGCGGAGTCTGCACGTTCTCCCCGTGTCTGTGTGGGTTTCCTCCGGGTGCTCCGGTTTCCTCCCACAGTCCAAAGATGTGCAGGTTAGGTGGATTGGCCATTCTAAATGCCCTTAGTGTCCATAAAGGTTAGATGGATTACAGGGATAGGTTGGAAGTGTGGGATTCAATGGGGTGCTCTTTCGAAGGGCCGGTGCAGACTGGATGGGCCGAATGCCCTCTTTCTGCACTGTAAATTCTATGAAGACCTCTTCATATCAGTTCCACACCAAAGAAAGATGACACAGTACATGCTGATGAACATGATGCAGATTTACCCAAGAATTATGTGAGCCACTGGTATTATCATGCTTTTATTAACACTGTAAAACTGACTACTTGATAACTGTCATAAAAGTTTGTGAAACAAAAGAAAACTTAAAAACTGTTGCACACTTTCGGAAGATATGGGCGACAAGATGTACACCCTCAAGATGCACTACGGGACTCCTCGGAAATCCCAGCGCCATGACTCTGTGGGAATTGTCCAGGGGATTTGAACGTCTCGTGGCAATACCCTGTTCACAGGACCCTCCGAAAAAAATCTCAAACTAAGTTGGAAATATTTCAGACAGTTGCGACTTACTTCAGGGGCGGCATGGTGGCACAGTGGTTAGTACTGCTGCCTCACAGCATCAGGGACCCGGATTCAATTCCAGCCTTGGATGACTGTGTGTGGAGGTTGCACATTCTCCCCATGTTTGCGTGGGCTCCTCCAGGTCCTCCAGTTTCCTCCCACAGTCCAAAGATATACAGGTTAGATGGATTTGCCATGCTAAATTGCCCCTTCATGTCCAAAGATGTGCACATTAGGTGGGGTTACAGGAATAGGGTGGGGGGATGGACCTCGATTGTGCTCTTTTGGAGGGTCGATGCAGACTCGATGGGACGAATGGCCTCCTCTGTACTGTACGGATTCTATGGATACTTACCTAACTCGTTAGTCCAGAAATGTTAGAAACATAAGTCCCAGTCTAACTCCTGGGTAACTATGCAGATGACGGCCCCATGTCCCTGACTTCCCCCTCAAACACTGACTTTCCCCCCAGCCTGACCTGACCCCATGTCACCACTCAACTTTTCCCTCGATTCCCGAGTCCCTCCAATCCCCTGATGCTCATACTCCCACCAGCCCCAACCTGACTAGCCCCACTACCCGGCTCCCCGAATACCCCCCTTCCGGTGACCTGACCCCCAACCTCACACAACTTGACTAGCCCCCACAACCTGATTCTACCCTGATCCAACCTGACTAAAATCCATCACCTGACTAATCCTCCTGAACCCCAACTCCCCGACTGCACCACCCTGCCCAGCTTGCTGCCCTATCCTTCACCCACCCTACCCCCATACTGTCCCATTCTTTCTCCTTCACCATTTAGTTTGCCCGGGTACCCAGGTACCCACTTACCTTCTCTCTGTAGCTTTTTACAGATGATTGGGGCAGACAATGCAGTAAAAAAAGGATCGTGGCTTGCCTTCCTCCAATAATCCAATGCTACCAAGCTGTAGTTGCATTTAAGTCCGCATTTCTGGAGAATCCTGGCCAGAAATCCCAGCCATTAATGACGAGCTGCAATGTGGCACAGTGAAGTAGGAACGGAGTAGCAACCTGACAGTGATTGCCACTCCTCAGAAGATCTGGGCATTCATTTTAACAGTTATAAAAAAGAAACAACTCACATACTAATCATCAAACATCTACAATAAAGTATATTTTTAAAAAATTTAGGGTACCCAATACATTTTTTCCAATTAAGGGGCAATTTATTGAGGCCAATCCACCTACCCTGCACATCTTTTGGGTTGTGGGGGTTAAACCCACACAAACACGGAGAATGTGCAAACTCCACACGGACAGTGACCCAGAGCCGGGATTGAACCTGGGACCTCGGCGCCCTGAGGCAGCAGTGCTAACCACTGCACCACCATGCTGCCCTACAGTAAAGTATTTTAACAGAACATTATAAATGCTCATTACCAGATCAATAACAATATTTGATAGACACTGTGATAAATAACCGACCAATGTTATAGTAGCTGGTACTTAAAAATCTGCAGGTAAATCTGTTCCAGTGCTCATTCGCAAAGTCAGCTGGAATCAAAAAACAATCGGGGTGTTACTCACATTGTAAATCTTTCATAGTGCTCCTCCATGTGCAATCTCCTCCTTTTTCATGTCAGCTGCATTGCATTTTTAGACCGCAAAATCTCTCGCCATTACACATTCGCATACCTTGAAACCCTTCCACCCTTGAATCACTTCTTGTCGTCATTCATTAAAGTTCACTCTATGCAGGATGGCGGTTCAGCTTTCCCCCAACGGGGAGGGGCTGGGTATACGGGTATGTGAGGGGGGGGCGGGGCTCGTACCAGGGGCACAGCGCTGCCAACTCACCCTGTCCGCCATGAGGAGGTTGTGGAGTTTCTTCCTGCATTGCATGCCAGTCCGGGAGACATTGTCAATGGCGCTGACCACCTCTGCCACCTGCGCCCAGTCACGGCGAGTGGCAGCGCCTGGCGGCCTTCCTCCCGGGCCAGGGTACAGGGTCATCCACCTCTCCTCTTGGCGTCCCTGAACCGTTGCGCTGCTCTCCTTCCAGCCATCTTGCTGACTGGGACGGTGTGTGTGGAGAAGGACCGTTCAAGTGCAGCTGCGGCGTGTGAACCTCATGTGCGCTAATCACGGACCCCGTGAATCTGCACCATTTTGCATGGAACCAGTTGTGTTCCAAGTGGCGATGGTGCTAGCCCATTGAAAGTAGCTGAATCAGTGCAGCTATTGCTTCATTTTTCCGATCGTAAAACGCCACTGTTTCTACACCGGCGTCGGCACTTCGTCTCAAAACCTGAGAATCCATCCCCAGGAGTCTAGAAAACAAAAAGTTGACTGTGTTAAAGTTGCATCTGCAATTTCCCCAAAGGTTAAAAGTTTTGCTCAAGATGCGGGTATAAGATGAAAAATACAACAAACTTATAGAGCAGATAATTGATAGATGTGATATATGTAAGAAATTTAGAAGAACACCATCATAACCCAGAGTGAATATGCCCTTAGAGACAGATTTTAATTAAGTTGCGGCTATGTATCTTAAAGTGTGCGATAAAGAAAAGAACATTTTCACTTTCCACTTTGTAGACTTGGCAACTAGGTTTAGTAAGTCGATGATGGAAAAATGGATAGGCACTGGACTAGGGGTTCCCTTTTTCTTTTCCACTTTGTCTTTTCCGTTGCTCTGTTCCAATGATGGCAATCAGTGAATTTGTCCTTCTTTCTATGTTATCTATGTCCGAATGCTTAGAGTCACCAGGTATCAAATGATACCACCACAAGTTTCAACCGGCTATCGATCAAAGAGCCAAACACCAGTTAGTTAGTTCAAGGTCAAGGGTACTTTATTTACACACAATTAGTCATGCAACATGAACACTACTAGTTAACTACACCTATCAACTAAGACAACCTGTACTTAACTTCGGGCATCCGGCTTAGGTCAGAAAACAGTGGCCGCTGTTCAATTCTGGATCTCTCGGGTTCGAAGGAGTAACTGCTGCTCAGCTGGGCTCATCCGTCTGGTAGCGGGCATTGAACTTGGACTCGCTTCTGGTGTTGCTGCAATTGGCGATGGCCGTGACCAGGGTACCAGGGCCAAGAGCCACGAGAGCGAACATATGACGAACTCTTCTTCTTATGCTCAGGGGGTTTTTGCGCTCTTTTGGGCTGCCTTTGATTTGGGCCTTACTAATTGGGTGATCCCTGATCACTCCGTTCGATTCCTTAACCAATAAGTGGGCTGGGACCTGGATGGCTGGGTGTGCCCCAAGCGGTCATTGACCCCGTTGTTTGCGTTTCCCTTGAACAGGGAGTGGCGCCAAAATGTCTGGGACTGTCCCGGTTGCTTGAGTACCAGTCCTTTGTTTTGGGGAAGGTGGGCCATCAAATGCTAATCGGTTCCATTAAAATGCTAATTGGACGGAGTTTCGATACCGTCTGGATTTCTTGCATACGAATATGCATTTCAGGCTCTGAGCCTGCCTGAGTCTTGGCTTGTCCATTTTACCTGCCGGGCTTTGCGAGTTTCTCTGTACCTTGTTGGAAGTGGCCATCCCAGATGTCTACACTCCGTCCTCTTGATCCTCAACGCGAAGCGTGAAGGATCACAATACTGGATCTTCTTTGTTCTCTGAAATGCCGGGTACCCTTAACCAAGGACCGGTTCTCTGTCCTATGGGTCCAAAGCATTTACCTAATTTTCCCTAAACAACACATATCCAAGAATTTCTAAGGGAACATTTAACATTCAGTAAAAGGGGAACCTCTAACTGTCTCTAGCTAGACTACACTCATGCTGCTATTTAACAATCAAAGAACTTATCTTACAATACAAAAATCTGATAGCAGCATCCATTTCTTCCTATCACTAACATTCACATACTCAGAAAAATAAACTTTATTAACAAAACAACAACCGCGGAATTTATTAAAGCGAAAGGTTCAGAAAGAGTATGGGGTTTGCTGGAGTCCAAGGAAAGGGACTTTAAATGTGTATACTGGAGGTTCTCACACCATGTGGGGGTATCGGTGGCTGGGTCTATGTGTGGTGTAATGTCCGGGCTGGGGTGTTGTGTTGGGTAGTTGTGTTCGGGGCTTGTGTGGTGAGGGGGGTGGAGGTGGGTAATGCGCGCAACTGGACTGTTCCAGCGACTATCATGATGCCGATCATCAGGGCCATCTTCATTGTGTTCAGGTTTTCCTTCGCCGTCGAGTATCTTCGTATCTTTCTACGGGAACAAGCATAGTATCTGTTATAATCATGTTGTTTAACATCTCGATTGTCTGTCTGTTTCTCCTTAATGTCAATTTCCCATTGTAATCGTCACCATATGTGACTCCCTCATTTTTTTTTTAAAGCCACCATTTGCAGAGACAAGACATCCGGAAAAAAATTCTGTGTCACAGTGCGAGCACCCTCACAGCCTGTGGTCGATGGGCTGAGTGGGCGGACAATTTCTCCGTCCTCTGCAAACTTGTTTCTCCAACCAAGTGTTTCTCACATGTAAATAGTATGTGGGGGATAGCAACCGAAGGGTTGCCAGAAAGGGCAAAAGTTGTGGCAAAAAGCATTCTTTAAACCACAGGAATAGAAAAGAACAGCAAAAGAGTTTTGAAAACAAGTATTCGAATGGGGTGGTGAGTATGATCCGTGGCAGGCCAAGAATGGGTGGAATCCCCGGATAGGGGGTGATCAGTGCCGTTGCTCCACTACCCGAGTTTGGCTGACCAAATGTATAGGGGGTCCCCAGGCAGGGTGGGGATAAGTGCCGTTACTCCACTGTCATGTGAAAGTACCTTTAAGAAATGGATGTTTAAGCAATGTACCTTTACGAAATGGAGCTGATCATATTACTGAAGTGATGTCAGAGGGTGGGGGGAGCTGAGCTCACTTCTGCTTTTGAGTTTCAGTTTGAGTAGGCAGCTGGGAGTGTCTGTGTTTCGCTGAGAGCTGCAGGAAGAAACACAGAGCTGGTCTGTTGATGTCTGCAAATCCAAAGACTATAAATATCTTGAATGTAACCGCATGTCTATTTTTGAAGGTTTGAAGTCTTTTGGATGTTTAAAGGAACAGTTTGAAGGATTATTTAGGGTTGTAGTCTTTTGGGGTTCTCTTTGAAGTAATGGGTGTTAAGATATTCAATGTTTGTTTTTAAAAGGTTAATTTGAGTTCATAGAATAAACATTGTTTTGTTTTAAAAACCATTTGTCCATAATTGCTGTATCACATCTGAAGAGTACGCCGTGTGCTTCCCACACCACAATCTATTAAAAGTTGTGGGTCGGTTGAACTCCATGAAACACTTTGGGGTTCTGTAAACCCGGACCCATAACACCACCGCCTGAGTGACCTTCCAAGAGCGGTAAGAATTTGTAACTATATGGCCTACAGACAAACTTGTTTCACTAACTGCCATGTGGCGTTGGGGGAGTAATTATGACTGCATCAAGAAATTTGGTGTGAGACCGAAAGAAGAAACTGTATTAAAAATTTTAGTGAGATCGACACAAATAGTCGCACCAATAACAAACATTCAACATTCAAAAATAACAAATTAAAGAAAGAAAAGCGGGCAGACTCCATCAGAATACAGGACATCGTAAATCTTGATCGGTTCCTGACTCTCATCATCTGGAAACCTCAAGGTTCCATTTCAAAAAGATTTTCAAAGGGATTACCATGGTGGGAGTCAGACTCGGAGTCATCACCATCTCCCGGGTGCCAAGTTCGTCCATGGAGTTTGCGGGCTAACGCGGCGTGTGCCGATGTGGGGTCCATTTTATCATTCCTCGTCAGGCGACAGGAATTGTCACGGTGCCGGTGCTTCGTGTTCCGTAGGGAGGTTGCAAGGGGGCTGTGGTATCGTTGGGTGGCGGGTCAGGTTCCGGTGTGGGCAAATAAATTGTTTCAAAGAGGCTGAGCGTTTTGTGGTCGGGGTCTCTGGGCCTGTAGTGACTGGAGCCTGGTTCGTGGGATCTTTATTCGGGTCTCTCAGGGGCTTCAGTAGTGCTGTCGCTGTCGCTAGTGGACAAATCAAGCGTCAGGGTGAAATTTGATTCTGTGGGCGTGGTCAAGGTCGTGTCTGTGGACGTGCTGCTGCTGCTGGAGGAGGGGGAGATCGGGTTATCAGTGGGTGTGTCCTCATTGTGGTAAACCACAGTATTGACTTATATTCATTGTGCTCTATTGTACATGCCTGGGCTTGTCCTGGCTGTGTCCGCCTGTGGCTCCTCCCCTCAGTATAAAAGTGGCAAGTCTCCGCCTCCAGACCCAGTTCGGGTCCAGAGGCAGGAGGCTTGCTGTTTAGTGTATTAAAGCCTCAGTTACGTTTATCACTCGTCGTCTATTATTGATGGTGTATCACTCATTGTCTGCCATTGCCAATGAGAGGTGGTGCGAGTAGCTGCACTGCGTTCCATAAACCTTAAGCTGATTTACATGGAACCATCCAGATTTTCCGTGTGGATATATAAATTCCGTGTGATTTTATAAACTGAGGGGCTTACTTTGTCTGAGATTGGAAAGGGTCCTGCAAATTTAGGGGAGAGGAATGAGCTAGGGTTGTATAAGGTGATCATTACTTGCTGTCCGACTGTATACTCTGTCGGGTGCACTGTTTTATCAAAGCAGGCCTACTCTGCTTTCGTTTAGCGCCTAGTTGAACAGCTGCAGCGAGCTGTGCTGCCTTAATATTCTCTACCATGTGCTGGACTGCTTTCTCATGGGTCAGGGCGGTGACTGCGGGGCTGGCCAAATCAAGTCCGAACAAGTATTCGGTACCCTTCATGGATCGTCCGGTCATGAGGGTATGGGGGGTATATCCTGTTGAGCTCGACACTGTGTTCCTAATAAACATCAGTGCGAATGGGAGCACTGTGCCCCATGTTGTGTTGTGCTGCTGCACCATTTTTCTAAGTGTGGCCTTTAGTGTCCGATTAATGCGCTCCACAATGCCGCTGGACTGCGGGTGATAGACAATGTGGAACTTTTGCTTAATGTCAAATATCGCCATCACATTTTTCATGACCCGTCCTGTAAAGTGGGAACCTTGGTCTGACTCAATACTACGGGGGAGTCCCCATCTCGTAAAAATTTGCTCTGTTAAGATCTTCGCCATGGACTTGGCTGCGTTTGTTCTCGAGGGGAACGCCTCGACCCATTTCGTAAATGTGTCTATCACCACTAACACATACTTGTATCCATTTCTGCAGGGGGGGAGGGTCCAATATAATTGAAGGTTTGTCCATGTGCCATTTACAGGGCGGGTGTGTCGTAGCTGGGCTTTTTTCGCAGACCTAGCGGGGTTGTTTTGAGCACAAATTAAACAGTTCTCGACGTAATGGAACACGTCGGTTTTCAAATCAGGCCACCAGCAGAGGGGTCTGAGGTGGGCAAGGGGGGATTCAATCCCTTGGTGCCCATGTCCATCATGGAACTTGCAAATTATCTCATTCCTGTCATGGGTGGGGACTACATAAATTCCACCTTTTAAAACAATTCCCTCATGGACCATCAAAGAATTCCTAAACTTTTCATAGGGAGATGGGAAGTTTCCTTTTAAAATCTCCTTTAATGCTTTGTCTTCCTTTTGTGCCTGGGCTAGCTCTTGGATGTTGGTCTGTGAGACCTGAACTTCGTGTACTGAGGCACTCTCGGGGTGTTGCCAAAAGTGGCCATGTCGTGAGCCTGCCTTCGCTAGGGCGTCAGCTTTCACTTTACCAGGTGGAGAGGAACGATGGTGACTTTTTACTTTAACGATGCCATATTTCCTGCCTTTAGCTGTCTGAAAGATATGTTTGAGCAATGTGGTTGAGGGTAGAGGTTTTCTATCGGCGGAAATAAATCCTCTCGATTCCCAAAGGTATAGGAATTCTGTTAGGCTGTTGCAGACGTACAAACTGTCCTAATATATGTCTGCAGAGGTCGGGAATGAATCGGGGTGCTGGACAATGTAAGCAATGCCTGCTAACTCGGCTGCCTGCGAACCTCAGTTTCCAGGCAACTTTAAAGCTATCTCTTCTAAAGCCCGTCCCTGCACGCCCTCTACATAAATACCACAGCCTGTTATCCTTTTTCCCTCAAGGACTGTGGAGGAGCCATCTACGTAAATTCTCAGTGCTTTGTCTGTGGGTTGGGGTCTGATACCTGTCTTTCTTGGTACCGACTTTGGAACAAAGGGGCCTTTGCTGTGCTTGTGGGCTATGATCTCGCACTCATAAGAACATAAGAACTAGGAGCAGGAGTAGGCCATCTGGCCCCTCGAGCCTGCTCCGCCATTCAATGAGATCATGGCTGATCTTTTGTGGACTCAGCTCCACTTTCCCGCCCGAACACCATAACCCTTAATCCCTTTATTCTTCAAAAAACTATCTATGTTTATCTTAAAAACATTTAATGAAGGAGCCTCAACTGCTTCACTGGGCAAGGAATTCCATAGATTCACAATCCTTTGGGTGAAGAAGTTCCTCCTAAACTCAGTCCTAAATCTACTTCCCCTTATTTTGAGGCTATGCCCCCTAGTTCTGCTTTCACCCGCCAGTGGAAACAATCTGCCCGCATCTGCCGTATCTATTCCCTTCATAATTTTATATGTTTCTATAAGATCTCCCCTCATCCTTCTAAATTCCAACGAGCACAGTCCCAGTTTACTCAGCCCTCTCCTCGAAATCCAACCCCTTCAGCTCTGGGATTAACCGACTGAATCTCCTCTGCACACCCTTCAGTGCCAGTACGTCCTTTCTCAAGTAAGGAGACCAAAACTGAACACAGTACTCCAGGTGTGGCCTCACTAACACCTTATACAATTGCAGCATAACCTCCCTAGTCTTAAACTCCATCCCTCCATCAATGAAGGACAAAATTCCATTCGCCTTCTTAATCACCTGTTGCACCTGTAAACCAACATTTTGCGACTCATGCACTAGCACACCCAGGTCTCTCTGCACAGCAGCATGTTTTAATATCTTATCATTTAAATAATAATCCCTTTTGCTGTTATTCCTACCAAAATGGATAACCTCACATTTGTCAACATTGTATTCCATCTGCCAGACCCTAGTCCATTCACTTAATCTATCCAAATCCTTCTGCAGACTTCCAGTATCCTCTGCACTTTTTGCTTTACCACTCATCTTAGTGTCGTCTGCAAACTTGGACACATTGCCCTTGGTCCCCAACTCCAAATCATCTATGTAAATTGCGAACAATTGTGGGCCCAACACTGATCCCTGAGGGACACCACTAGCTACTGATTGCCAACCAGAGAAACACCCATTAATCACTACTCTTTGCTTTCTATTAATTAACCAATCCTCTATCCATGCTACTTTACCCTTAATGCCATGCATCTTTATCTTATGCAGCAACCTTTTGTGTGGCAACTTGTCAAAGGCTTTCTGGAAATCCAGATATACCACATTCATTGGCTCCCCGTTATCTACCGCACTTGTAATGTCCTCAAAAAATTCCACTAAATTAGTTAGGCACGACATGCCCTTTATGAACCCATGCTGCGTCTGCCCAATGGGACAATTTCCATCCAGATGCCTCGCTATTTCTTCCTTGATGATAGATTCCAGCATCTTCCCTACTACCGAAGTTAAGCTCAGTGGCCTATAATTACCCGCTTTCTGCCTACCTCCTTTTTTAAACAGTGGTGTCACGTTTGCTAATTTCCAATCCGCCGGGACCACCCCAGAGTCTAGTGAATTTTGGTAAATTATCACGAGTGCATTTGCAATTTCCCTAGCCATCTCTTTTAGCATTCTGGGATGCATTCCATCAGGGCCAGGAGACTTGTCTACCTTTAGCCCCATTAGCTTGCCCATCACTACCTCCTTAGTGATAACAATCATCTCAAGGTCTTCACCTGTCATTTCTATCAGTCACTGGCATGTTATTTGTGTCTTCCACTGTGAAGAACGACCCAGAAAAGCTGTTCAATTCCTCAGCCATTTCCTCATCTCCCATGATTAAATCTCCCTTCTTATCCTCTAAAGGACCAATATTTACCTTAGCCACTCTTTTTTGTTTTATATATTTGTAGAAACTTTTACTATCTGTTTTTATATTCTGAGCAAATTTACTCTCATAATCTATCTTTCTCTCCTTATAGCTTTTTTAGTAGCTTTCTGTTGCCCCCTAAAGATTTCCCAGTCCTCTCGTCTCCCACTAATCTTTGCCACTTTGTATGCTTTTTCCTTCAATTTGATATTCTCCCTTATTTCCTTAGATATCCACGGTCGATTTTCCCTCTTTCTACCGTCCTTCCTTTTTGTTGGTATAAACCTTTGTTGATCACTGTGAAAAATCGTTTGGAAGATTCTCCACTGTTCCTCAACTGTTTCACCACAAAGTCTTTGCTCCCAGTCTACCTTAGCTGGTTCTTCTCTCATCCCATTGTAATTTCCTTTGTTTAAGCACAAAACACTCATGTTTGATTTTACCTTCTCACCCTCCATCTGTATTTTAAATTCCACCATATTGTGATCGCTCCTTCCGAGAGGATCCCTAACTATGAGATCATTAGTCAATTCTGTCTCGTTACACAGGACCAGATCTAGGACCGCTTGTTCCCTCATAGGTTCCATTACATACTGTTCTAGGAAACTATCGCTGATACATTCTATAAACTCCTCCTCAAGGCTGCCTTGACCAACCTGGTTAAACCAATCGACATGTAAATTAAAATCCCCCATGATAACTGCTGTACCATTTCTACATGCATCAGTTATTTCTTTGTTTATTGCCTGCCCCACCATAATGTTATTATTTGGTGGCCTATAGACTACTCCTATCAGTGACTTTTTCGCTTTACTATTCCTGATTTCCACCCAAATGGATTCAACCTTATCCTCCATAGCACCAATGTCATCCCTTACTATTGCCCGGATGTCATCCTTAAATAACAGAGCTACACCACCTCCCTTACCATCCACTCTGTCCTTCCGAATAGTTTGATACCCTTGGATATTTAACTCCCAGTCGTGACCATCCTTTAACCATGTTTCAGTAATGGCCACTAAATCATAGTCAATCACAATGATTTGCGCGATCAACTTATTTACCTTATTCCGAATACTACGAGCATTCAGGTTAAGTACACTTATTCTGGCTTTTATACCTCTATTTTGAATCTTAACACCTCGATCAGTAACCTCTCCTAAGTTATATTTCCTCTTAACTTTTCTCCTAATTTTCCTTGTCGTTGAACCCATATCTTCATGTAACAACCTGCCGCGTCGCTTACCATTTTTGTTTTTACTTCCCATTTTATTCCTTTTAGTATTACTGGGCCTATTCACTGAGCTCCCCTCAGTCACTGTACCTTGGACCTTCGCACTTTTTGATTTTTGACTGGCTTCTCTGCCTTACACTTTCCCCCTTACTGCCTTTTGTTTCTGTCCCTGTTTTACTACCTTCCGACTTCCTGCATCGGTTCCCATCCCCCTGCCACATTAGTTTAAACCCTCCCCAACAGCTCTAGCAAACACCCCCCCTAAAACATCAGTTCCAGTCCTGCCCTGATGCAGACCGTCCGGTTTGTACTGGTCCCACCTCCCCAGAACCGGTTCCAATGCCCCAGGAATTTGAATCCCTCCCTCTTGCACCATCTCTCGAGCCACGCATTCATCCTATCTATCCTGACATTCCTACTCTGACGAGCTTATGGCACTGGTAGCAATCCTGAGATTACTACCTTGGAGGTCCTACTCCCTGAATTCAGCTTGTAGGACCTCGACCCGTTTTTTTACCCATATCGTTGGTGCCTATGTGCACCACGACAGCTGTCTGCTCACCCTCTCCCCTCCCAAGAATTTCCTGCAGCCACTCCGAGACATCCTTAACCCTTGCACCAGGGAGGCAACATACCATCCTGGAGTCTCGATTGCGTCCTCAGAACCGCCTGTCTATTCCCCTTACGATTGAGTCCCCTATCACTATAGCCCTGCCATTATTCTTCCTGCCAGCCACGGTGCCATGAACCTGGCTGCTGCTGCCTTCCCCTGGTGAGCCATCTCCCTCAACAGTATCCAAAGCGGTATATCTGTTTTGCATGGAGCTGACCGCAGGGGACACTTGCACTGCCTTCCTACTCTTGCTCTGTCTTTTGGTCACCCATTTTCTATCTCCCTCAGTAACTTTCACCTGCAGTGTGACCAACTCGCTAAACGTGCTATCCACGACGTCCTCAGCATCGCGGTGGCTCCAACGTGAGTCCATCCGCAGCTCCAGAGCCGTCAAGCATCTAACAGGAGCTGCAACTGGACACACTTCTTGCACGTGAAGGAGCCAGGGACAGTGGACATGTCCCTGAGCACCCACATCGCACACAAGGAGCATGACACGGGTCTGGGATCTCCTGCCATGTTTTAAACCTTAGGTTAACTTATACAACTACAATTCCAAAAAACGGAAGACAAAATAAATAAAGAAATTAGACAACGAAAAGAAAAACTACTTACCAGTTACTTATCAGGGTTAAAAAGCACCTCCTCCCCACCCAGCTTCGAATTCCCACCTAGCTTCAAATTCCCAAACTCACTCTTTGCTGTCTTACTCTGTCTGTGTCTTCTCTGGCTCACTGGGAGAACTCATGTGGGGTTCCTGCATAATGCTTATTATCGGCCGGAAACGTGTGTGTTTTTGTCCGTTTTGCCGTGATGTTGCGTCACTGTAGGAGCAGGGTCCATCGCGCTGCTCGAATTTGGCTCACTGTGCCATCCTTTAGTTTGCCGTCCGATAAAAGCTGTGTCGGGGTATGCTCGGTCAAAATGGTTACTGGGTTGAGTCCGGTTATGTACGAGAAGTACTGTACCGCCCAGAAAACTGCTAACAGATGCCTCTCGCAGGCTGAAAATCCTTGTTCGACCGGATCTAAGACTCATGAGGCTTAGGCTATGGGTCCTAGATGATCGTGCCTTTCCTGCAGGAGTACGGCCAAAAGGGTTCTGTCTGTGGTTGCTACCTCTATCGCGTATGGGGAATGTGGATCTGGGACTTGCAAAACGGGGGCTGTGCTCAGGGCGCGTTTCAATACATCCATGGCATCCGTGTGCTGTGGAAGCCTTTTCCATGGGGCCTGTTTCTTTAGTAGCTCAGAAAGTGGGGCTGCTTTCGTGACAAATACATCTATATGGTTCCGATAATATCCAACCAGTCCTAAAAATGACCGGAGTGCTGTAACGTTTTGGGGCAAGGGCAAATTTACAATGGATTCAATGCGTTTGAGGTCTATTTCACGCTTCCCATGCGTGATGACTGTACCTAAATATGTGACTTTTCCCTGAAGGATTTGGGCTTTCTTGGGGTTAATTTTGCATCCAATCGTTGTAAGGAGTTGTAATAATTCAGAAAGAAGCGAGATGTGCTCTTCCTTGGTGTCCGTCTGTAGGAGCAAGTCATCCACATACTAAACAAGGTATTTGGGGCGGGAAAATTTAGATAATCCATTTGCCAATTGTCTGTGAAAAATGGAGGGGGAGTTGTGGAAGGCATGTCCACGTGTATTGCTGTCCCTGGAAGGTGAACGCAAATTTATACTGGCATGCTTTGTCCAGTGATATGGATCAAAAGCCATTACTGATATCTAATACCGAAAAATGTTTTTACTGGAGTCCCTGTCTCAACATGGTCTCGGCACTCGTGGCAATGGTGGGGGCTGCTAGGGGAGTCATTTTGTTCAATTCTCTGTAGTCGATGGTCAGTCGCCATGATCCATCGGGTTTTCTTACTGGCCAAATCGGGACATTATTTGTCGACGCAACGGGTCAAATCACACCTTGATTCAGTAAACGTTGAATTAGCTTGGCTATCTCTCCCTTGGCTTGCTGGGGAAGCCGTACTGTTTCTGGGAGTTGGGATCGGGACCTGTAATGTTTACTACACCTGGGATTTTGCCGCAGTCGTGCTTGTGCTGGGCAAATGCTGCCTTATGTCTTTTCAAGACCTCTCTAACCGCTTTTTCTGTGGTAATGGTTTGTGGACCAAACCAGTACTCTCCTTCTGAGCTGATTCTATGGGCATAATCTCCTACTGTGTGCGTGGCGGGGGCTCACGCTGCTCTAGCCATTTTCCATATGCATCGGTTGACTGGGTCGAATGAAACGTCGATGAAGTCGATGCCAAAGGATGTGTTCTGCTGCCTGGAGCAAGTCTACTGAAACAACCGAATGTTTTGTCCTAATATTATTGAGCTGTACGTCCACAGGGGCTGTGATGTGTCCCTGCTGGAGGTGACCTATAAAGCCACTAAGGGTAATGGTATCCGTAGTGGGCCATATCTCTTTCTGGAACATGATGGAGGAGTTTAACATGGTTCGGGACCCTCCTGTGTCCCAAAGGAACTCTACGGGGTGACCCAGACTGTGCCTGCAACTACCGGTCTTCCGGACTTATCCCAAAGGGTATCGCAGACCCAAGTTGGGGAGTCCGAACACCGTCAGTGGCCGAACATTCATGGCCGAATTATCTGGTCGGGCGCTAACGCTGTGAATGGGTCAGGTATTGTTTCTGGGGGGGGGGGGCGTTTGGGTACTGATTCCTTTGCTGCTTTGGGGGAGCTTGACATTCTCGGGCATAATGCCCTTTCTGTCCACAATTGTAACATTCTTGTGTCTTGGAGTGTTGCACTGTACCTCTGCCTTCATTTACCCATGTGGGGTCTTGGTGTGCCCTTACTGGGTGCATTGTGGCACCTTCTCTCTCATGCTCTGTCTTTTTCTGTACAGACTGTTCCCAAGCTCTGGACAATCGTTTCAGAACCCACACTTCATTGTGTGCTGGGTCTGAGGGGTCGTAACTGGCGCATGCCTTCTGTCCTGCCTCTGTGGGCCGGGAAGGGCTGAACTAACTGAGGGGTCTAAGCACATAACTATGAGCTTAAGTTGCTCCGGCTCGTCTAAACCATACATGAGGGTTTGTTGTTTCACTAACTCGAAAAAGTGATGCGGGTCCAATGTGGGGTGGAAAGTATCTATTTTCTCGCGGGCATCTCGTAACTGGGTGATCGATAATGGGGTAGTGTACACAAAATCGGGTTGCCCTTCCGTGGTAACCCTGCGATGTGTGGTAATGGGGTTCATTGGGTTGGATGCAGTCGGTGCGGGTGCTTTTCTTTTCAGGGCCTGGGGGGCTCTATTTTGATTCTCGGTCTCGCTTACGTACCGTTGGGCCGTTTCACTGAGTTCCTGCCAATCGGGGCTGTCTTCCTGGTCTGGCTGTGGGCAAACATGTCTCGAAACCCATTTTGAACTGATAGCAGGGATTGCAACTTTGCCTGCATTTGGCATGATCCACCGAACTCTACCTCTGTTCTGTGGTGGAACTGTGGAGTGCTCGGAGGGCGGCCTTTAGATCATCGCACTGTTTCTTTAACTGCTGTACCTGATTCTGTCTCTCCTCGTACCATTACAGCATGTTGTGTGTCCTGGTAGGCCTTATCGTATTGGATTTGGAAGCTGCTAAGGTGGGCGAGACAGGATTGATGTGCCCTCTTGACATCATCCATTTCCTTGTCCTTCGCCGCTAACTGCTCCCAGAGCTGTACCTTTAATCTCTCACTTTCACTTATACCTCTCTCTCTACTTTTCTCCTTCTCCTCACGCTGCTTGCGGAGCATCCTCACGACCTCCACTGTGCCTCGCAATTGTGCCAGAGAGGACACGATTGCCATCGGCTTATGAACCTTAGTCAAACTCTTCTTATGAATTTCGGTCAGGCTGTCCCACTAAGTCTGTCCTATGCTGCCAGGACCTGTCTCTTCATTCTCGCAAAACTCAGACCATAAGGGCCATCCTTTCCCATTTAGGTATCTCCTAATCTCTTCTTCCCATACGGGACACTGTTCTGATCCATTGGTCGCTGCGACCTCGGGCTCTTGGGGATGCATAAGGCGTTCCATTGCCTTCATGGCCATCCCTACAAATACTTCTGACTCCCGGAAATTTGGAACAAGGGGAATAAAGCGATGGTGCATTCACGGGGACAGCTGAAGCTATTTTCCGGTTTACGCAACTCCCGAAAGTTTCACGCAACAAAATCTATCGAGTTTAACTTATCCCTTTGTTAGTACGCATGCAAATTACACACTTCCGAATTCTGGAGGTTTGATCGATACTGGTTTCGCTTGTGGTTTCTTTTATTTTGCCAACTTGGATTCTAATTCAAATGCTTTTGTGGGTTCTCTCGGAGTGGCACGGTAACTTCTGGGTCGTATCCCACCAGAGTCGCCAATAACTGTTGCCTTTTTCTTTTCTACTTTGTCTTTTCTGTGGCTCTGTTCCAATTATGGCAATCCGTGAATTTGCCTTTCTTTCTATGTTATCTATGTCCGAATGCTTAGAGTCGCCAGGTATCAAATGATACCACCACAAGTTTCAACCGGCTATCGATCAAAGAGCCAAACACCAGTTAGTTAGTTCAAGGTCAAGGGTACTTTATTTACACACAATTAGTCATGCAACATAAACACTACTAGTTAACTACACCTGTCAACTAAGACAACCTGTACTTAACTTCGGGCACCCGGCTTAGGTCAGAAAACAGTGGCCGCTGTTCAATTTTGGATCTCTCGGCTTCGAAGGAGTAACTGCTGCTCAGCTGGGCTCATCTGTCTGGTAGCGGGTGTTGAACTTGGACTCGCTTCTGGTGTTGCTGCAATTGGCGATGGCCGTGACCGGGGTACCAGGGCCAAGAGCCAAGAGAGCGAATATATGGCAAATTCTTCTTATACTCGGGGTTTTCACGCTCTTTTGGGCTGCCTTCGATTTGGGCCTTACTAATTGGTGATCCCTGATCACTCCGTTCAATTCCTTAACCAATAAGTGGGCGGGGATCTGGATGGCTGGGCGTGTCCCAAGCGGTCATTGACCCTATTGTTTGCGTTTCCCTTGAACAGGGATTGGCGCCGAAATGTCTGGGACTGTCCCGGTTGCTTGAGTACCAGTCCTTTGTTTTGGGGAAGGTGAGCCATCAAATGCCAATCGGGCCCATTAAAATGCTAATTGGACGGAGATTCGATACCGTCTGGATTTCTTGCTTCCAAATATGCATTTCAGGCTCTGAGCCTGCCTGAGTCTTCGCTTGCCATAAGAACATAAGAACTAGGAACAGGAGTAGGCCATCTGGCCCCTCGAGCCTGCTCCGCCATTTAATGAGATCATGGCTAATCTTTGTGGACTCAGCTCCACTCTCTGGCCCGTACACCATATCCCCGAATCCCTATAAGAAAATCCCTATATAGCCCATTTATAAGAATTTGTTCAAAGAGATGTCCATTTTACCTGCCAGACTTTGCGAGTTTCTCTGTACCTTGTTGGAAGTGGCCATCCCAGGTGGCTACAAGGGCCACCGGAAAAGTTCCTCACTGATAATGGGAGAGAATTTGCTAACGATGAATTTCTTTAAAAATACTGGCCTCAACCAATATTGTAACAATTTTATATTCCAAAATCCGTTGGTGAAGGATAATAATAATTGCTTATTGTCACAAGTAGGCTTCAATGAAGTTACTGTGAAAAGTTCGAACTGGACTTAATCTTTACACACATTGGCCAGAATTCTCCAGTTCTCAGGATTCACTTCAGTTTCCAGGTGGCGTAGGGTAGTTTCAATGGGAAATCCCGTTGACAAGCGGTGGGAAGATAGAATCACGCCACCAGCAAATGGCACGCCACCGAGAAACACGCTGCTGGGGGACAGGAGAATCGCCCATTTATAAGAATTTGTTCAAAGAGATGTGCAATACAAGCCAAAAAACACAGCCTGTTCCTATCTATCAGGGCATAAATGAATTATCAGTTAATGCCCACTACCTACATGAATTAAATATGATGAATATAACAAAGTGTTGTGTTTTCTGTTCCCCTGATCATGAAGAAAAGCATAGAACATGTGTGGTTAGCGATAAGAAGCATTTATTATTAACACGTGGACAGGTAACCAACAAACCTATGTACAGAGGTATGTATCTCAGTTACTGGAGAGCTACGTTGAGATGCGACTGTCCTGTTGTCTGTCTTGCTACCAACTGCCGAGTCATGTCAGTCACATGATGTATGTCTGGCGCCACCCACTGACAGAAGGTAATACCTGTGAATACATGCAATGATGAACAGCTTTATACATTTGTACAGATATATACATTTATTCACAGATGTGCATGTATGCATATCGCCACTCAAAGTAGACTGGAATATGGCCTTGTGGCATTTTACCACAAGAATGGGTGATTCAGTTGCACTCCAAACCTGGAAAAAGACTTGTTGAGTGGGAAGGAATTTTGTGTGGCAGCAACCAATACTATTTTGTAGAGTCCAGAAGAGCACTCCTCCTCTGCTTTGCCTCTTAAAGAGTTCATACTTTGATTTATTTTTTCTCAGTTGGATCATCAGCTTCTACGATAGAGTGTGCATGACGTATGGTCCACCCAGAACGTATTTGAGGAGCTATGAACGTCATAGGATTCCTGTTCAAATATATAAATTATCACATGCTTCTTCCAGGCAACTGCCCAGGCTTTGTTCTATGGGCTCTGGCTAAATCGCGATGACAGAGCAAACTTAGAATGAACGATAAGTTTTTGCTTTTTCAGGCACTACTTTCCCATTTCCATTAGACAGGAAGTGTCAAAATCTCCCACTCAACATTTTTAAGATAACTCTTATTTTTCCTTTAAATCATATTTTTTTAGTATATTTGTCTTTTATGTTGCCTAAATTATAAGGGCTACAACTATGTTAGGGGAACTGCTTCTCCAAAATACAAACAGAAATTAAAAACTACATGAATAATCCCTAGACTTCTTATCATTGCTGAAATGCTACTCAAAATAGACCAAAAATCAAAACAAACTGTAACAGCAGGTCAAACCACTGCAAATTCACAAGCAATGCTTTGTGTAGTAAACATAATTGCACATCACTATTGGGAATTTATTGTTTACTTTTTCTTAAAGAAAACCAAAGCACTGTCAACATCTGAGAACACAACAGGATAATAGAGTTCTATGTGAAAGGTCAGACACCACCCAACTTAGAGCATTTATCTAAGACACTGTGGTGTTTGCAGAAATCTATTCACTTGTTCGTTAACCAGTTATGCCTGCATAGTGACTATTGCAACAGTGATTTGATTTTGAGACATATTCCTTCAGTAGTAAATGACTTAAATGTTCACAGCAATTTTTTTTGTAAAAATGTCAGTCGCATACTGGACAGATTTAATTTTTGTGATGGAAATATTGGGCGGGACTTTCCACGCAACCCGCTGCGTGTTTCACAAAGGCTGCCCGCCATTGACTGACAGTGGGATCTATTCCCGCCATTGTCAACAGGATTTTCTGTTGAATACAAAACCCGCCACTGGAAAACCGGCAGCGGGGGTGTGCCATCAGCGAGACCGGAAGATCTCACTGGCGTGAATGGCTGAAATGTTCTGGCCATTGCATAGGTAGTTCAAAAATAATGAAGTCAGAATAATCAACTTAATACTCTATATCGGATTATTGTATTTAACCACAGTGAAAGATTTGGTAAATAATAAGCTTAATATTGCAGAATTTGGAGTAATTGGCAATATTTTCACAATACCAAGAAATGGGTGTGGCCTGAGAAGGAATTACAATAAGCACAATTTAAAATGCAGGTGGTATTTGATAAAGGTAACCTGGAATGGTTTCATACAATATTTTGGCTTCAAGGTTCTGCTCTCAAGTACAAATATTTTTTGGCGCTATGGGTGCTGTTGTTTTTATCAAAATGCCATGCTTCTGCTCACTTGCAGCATTGTACAGGCTAAATTCCTTCTTGGTGCGGGCATTAGCACAGGTACTGCATGCATGCACCAGAGGTAAGCGAATTGTGATATCAGTGACAACAGTCATTCAACACATCATATTGTTATTTTGGGCCTTGCTGCTCTAGTTAATGTCCTATCTTAAGTACGCTCAGCTGAACATGCATTTAGCAGTACCATGAACCTCCACCAATACTATTTAAAAGAATCATCAGCAACTTGGAGTCCAGTTGCTGCTTATTTTGACAGGCACCGTGGATGCACTGGATGTTTTGAGGGGTCAGTTCTACTGAAGAAGTCTGCATGGTGTGGCACTGCAAGTGGGAGAGGCATTGGCTGTAATTGCAAGGGTTATGGGTACACCACTTGCTCCCAATCCTGAGTAACGCATTCGCAGTTCCCCTTGGACTGCAGCATGAGAGGGAGATGGCGCATAGGCAGCAAAGGAAGACAAGCTGATAGCAGCAGGAGTGGGGAGGTCTTCTTTGAACAGCATCAACGGGGCCGAGGTGGAGGTGGTTAGCAGTTTCAAATTCCATGGGGTGCATATCTCCAAAAATCTGTCCTGGTCCACCCACGTCGACGCTACCACCAAGAAAGCACAACAGCGCCTATACTTCCTCAGGAAACTAAGGAAATTCGGCATGTCCGCATTAACCCTTACTAACTTTTACAGATGCACCATAGAAAGCATCCTATCTGGCTGCACCACAGCCTGGTATGGCAACTGCTCGGCCCAGGACCGCAAGAAACTTCAGAGAGTCGTGAACACCGCCCAATCCATCACACAAACCTGCCTCCCATCCAGTGACTCATCTACACCTCCCGCTGCCTGGGGAAAGCGGGCAGCGTAATCAAATACCCCTCCCACCCGGCTTACTCACTCTTCCAACTTCTTCCATCGGACAGGAGATACAGAAGTCTGAGAACACGCACAAACAGACTCAAAAACAGCTTCTTCCCCGCTGTTACCGGACTTCTAAATGACCCTCTTATGGACTGACCTCAATAACATTACACCCTGTATGCTTAATCCGATGCCGGTGCTTATGTAGTTACATTGTATACCTTGTGTTGCCCTATTATGTATTTTCTTTTATTCCCTTTTCTTCCCATGTTCTTAATGATCTGTTAAGCTGCTCGCAGAAAAATACTTTTCACTGTACCTCGGTACACGTGACAATAAACAAATCCAATCCAATCCAATCCAGGTTGCCTCATTCACTTAGGGTCCTTTGGTGCATTATTTTGACTTCACCTAATCCAGGGGCATTGTATGCATCAGCTGATTCACGAAGAAGGTGCTCACAGAACTCTGCCACCTCTTGGAACCAGGGCTGCAGGATCACAGTGTGAGAAGATGGCTCTGCTGGTGGCCATGAAGTGACAATTGTTTGAATTTCTCCATGTCTGGATCCTTCTCTGCTGGTATAGATAGTGAATCGAACATCTCCCAGTTTGCTGTCTATGGCTGAATCAGAGAAGAGACTGAGACTCTTTATGTCAGACCAGGAGACATCATTGTGTTTTCTTTGAACAGAGAGAAGCAGGCAAAGCATACCGGACAACTTTACCAGATAGAAGATTCCATTAGCTGCAGGATACCATTGATTGTACAGATGTAGTTTCCAGATGCTGCATCTCAATATTGTGATGTACCAAAATCGCAAAAGCTACCACTCATCAAATATGCTGTTGGTGTGTGACATTGTTCCCCACATCATGCCAGTGAGTACCTGCTATCCAGGCGGCAATAATGGTGGCATTCATTCTGCGCCAGTCAGCAATCTTTCAGCTGCTATGTTAAACCAAAGGTCAGCCTGAGACAGAAATAACTATTTCACATGACCAGCATGTGTAAAATGAGAACTCTGCTACCATGCAGAATGGGGTGGCACGGTGGCACAGTGGTTAGCACTGCTGCCTCACAGTGCAAGAGACCCACGTTCAGTTCCAGCCTTGGGTGACTGTCGAGCTTGCACTTTCTTCCCGTGTCTTCATGGGTTTCCTCTAGGTGACATGGTAACACAGTGGTTAGCACTGTTGTTTATTAGCTCAAGGGTCCCAGGTTCGATTCCCAGCTTGGGTCACTGTGCGGAGTCTGCACCTTCTTCCGGTGTCTGCATGGGTTTCCTCCGGGTGCTCCGGTTTCTTCCCACAGTCCAAAGATGTGCAGGTTAGGTGGATTGGCCATGCTAAATTGCCCCTTAGTGTCCAAAAAGATTAGGTGGGGTTACTGGGTTAAAGGAATAGAGTGGAGGTGTGGTTTAAGTAGGATGCTGTTTCCAAGGGCCGGTGCAGACTCGCTAGGCCGAATGGCCTCCTTCTGCACTGTAAATTCTATGATTCTAGGTGCTCTGGTTTCCTCCCCACAGTCCAAATAAGTGCAGGTTAGGTGGATTGACCATACTAAATTGCCGCTTAGTATCCAAAGATGTCCAGATTATCTGGGGTTACGGGGTTAGGCTGAGGGAGTTGGCCTCAGTAGGGTGCTGGTTTAATGTGTCTGTGCAGACTTGATGAACCAAATGGCCTCCTTCTCCACTGTAGGAATTTTATGGTCATTGTGCAGGAAGTTTGATGCTGGTACAAGAGTTGCGCTTTCCAAACCACTCTTGTGGAGTCCGGACAGCTGGGACCGGAGGGCCCCAGTGCATATGCCGGCGGCACATGCCTCACCCTGTCGCCCTATTCCGGGTGCTGTCTCTGAGAAGCATCGCTGTCAGTGGGGTGCGTCATGGGGAATTGGGTAGCCGCCATCGCCACTCCGTAGGGTGGCTCCGGGTCAGAACCCAGCAACCCTCCTGGCTGGTGCCCATAGGGCCCTGGGGTTCACCTCAGGAGGGAGGGGCAGCTGGATCGAGCCCCGGCTAACCCTGCGTCATCTGCCTCTGCCAGCCCTGGAGGCCCCCCAATGTCCACGGCACAGTGTCGACGCCCTCGGTGATGCCCTTCAGTGACCCCAGCAATGCCCACCTGTGACTGGGTCACGTTCACCAGCAACTGCGACATTCTCTGCAACACGTTGGCTATGCCCACCTGAGAATGGGACATGTCAAGGTCCACCTGGTCCCCCAGCGACTGGGATACGCTGTCGAGGTGCTTAGCCATAGCGCTCACCCATGGCCGCCACCGACTGCGCATCGTCTTGGATACCTCCACTCATGCTGCCGACGGCGTGCATCAGGTTCTCCAATGCGGTCGCCATCCGAGCCGTTTTGGCCTCGGTGCCACGCATTGCGAGCGCCATCTCCTGTGCCCGCAACCTCGGAGACTCCTCCAATCAGCTACGGACCAGCTGGAGTGTCTCTGACATCCCCCTCTGAATCTCATGGCCGCACCCTAGCGTCTGCATCATTTCCGGGTATACCTGGTCCAGAGGCTCAGCATCCGACTGGGGCCCAGCTGAGTCCTGGGATCTAGCAGACCTCCGTCTGCTGTCTTACCTGGGATTTCCTGCTTCCACCTGATGTGCAGCAGCAGCAGTGAGGTGCCAACCAGATTCTGCCCCAGAATAATGACCACTACTTTTGCTCACTGAGGTGTGTGACTCTGCGCTGGTGGAAGGTGGGGATGATAATTGTGATGTTTCAACAGTGGTCTCCTCAGTGCCCTCATCCGAGGTATTCTCATGGGAGGCGGAGGAGGGTTTGGGGGGACCACCCCGGATGGGTCGGCGTCATTGGATGGAGATCTTGTGGGAGGGATGGGTCAGTCTGTATGGCATTAATAACTCATGTCTGGCAGTCATCTGGGTGGGGGCAGTGGAACCTCACCTCTATGCCATACACTGACTTCAATATTGGTTACTGATCTGTCCTCGGCCACGCCTCCGACATCCAGGACCCGTATGGGGTTAGGACTCTGATGTCTGGCACCCGGCTGTCTGTCTAGTCCTCTCCCACCTGTTATGGACCAACTTCTCCTGTGGAGACACAGAGGGGGCACCGTTAGCCACATGCGTCATTTATCGTCTGGGGGGAGAGCTCAATGAGGGGCTCGCTAGGGTGGAGAGATGGCCCCTTTGGGGGGTAGAATGGGGAGTATCGGGGTTGGAGCGTCGGTCCAGTGCCAAATCACCCATGGGGCCCGGTGGAGGTCGTTGATCTTCTTGCGGCACTGGGTGCTGATCCTCCTGGTCTCACTCTTCAAGCTGACGGCTGCAGCCACTTTCTCCCAGGCAGCACTGGCTGTCCTGTGGCTGAAATTCCGGGACTCTTGGGGGAACAGGGTATCCTGTCTAGCCTCTGCCGCGTCCAGTATTCTGCCTAGGTCGGCATTGCCGAATCGTGGGGCTAGTCTTCTCAGCGATGTGGCTGCGAGCTGTGTGGGGTTGACTGTGCAGGATCGGTTTAAGTGCTGCTCTCCCTTGTTAGCTGGGGGCGGGCGATCGCAGTCCTGGCCAATCAGCCAGTGGGTCCATTATTTGCGGTGAGAAGCCATGGGGCCTCATATAGTGGATCCATTAATGTTTTATAGCAGTGACGGCCTTGCTGGGCCAAACGTCAGGAAGCTCACAGCAGTTCCCGCTCACTACCTACCATAGTTGGAAACCTTTTGGTTAAATGGCGCCACTATGTCTGCTAAACCTGTGATTAAGAGATTAACAGCTGGGCAACATGTGATGTCACTCATGGCAGGGGCTGGGTCTGTTTTCAGTTTCGTTTTTCAGCCCTGCCCTGTGTTTACTATTTTCAGTTTCATTTTTAAAGTTCTGCTCTGGACCCTGAGAACAGGAGGTATTTCTCAGACTGACTTCTGAATACTTCTGTCCCAAGGACTATGTGCACAAATCTGTAATCCCCTGAGTTGTTAACAAGTGAGATTTGACCTGCGTATGTGGATTTTGCTTCATTGAAAGTTTACACGTGGCTGGGAAAGTCAGCTCAAAGACCTTTCTTTTTTTTATGAACTGTTCAACTGTTAATTGAAAAGCTGTATTTTCCTGGATGTTAATGGGGTTAATCCTGTGTTAATAATAAAGTATGTTTTAATATATAATATCCTGAGTTGTCCTGGAGCAAAGTATCCTTCCCTCAGAGTTTACAAATTGAAATATTGTTGGTACTTGTCCGGTTTGAACACGTGAAGTAGAGACAGCCTGAGTGAGACAGCTAGAGTGAGGTTTGAAACTTGGTAATTTGGAGCAGTGTGGTAATTAAAAGAGATAAGTGGTGAATTAAATTTTCTTGTTTTTCAGTTAAAAGGTAAGTGGACTAGTTAGCTGGAGCTGCCCCCACCCTAATTGCTGAGCGGCAGTTATCTGCCCCCACCCTAATTGCTGAGTGGCAGTTACCTGAAGCCTGATTAGAGGAAAAGGTATAAATTGCATTCTTCTGTTCGAAGCTTAACTAGTGAGTCATCTCAATTTAGCTGGGTTCTATATAAGAGAGGCATAAAGTGCACACTTAGTAAGCTTTGCACGCATGAAGTTCAGAGAGCTAGAGTGAGGATTGAAATTTGGTAATTTGGAGCATTGTTGTAATTCGGTACAGAGTGGGAGGAGGTGCTTTTCCCCTTTCGCTTTGTTTTCTTTCTTCTGGCTTTGCAACTGTTAATCTGCAGGGAGAGATCCAGAGAGCATCCTCGGAAGATAATTGCTATAAAGACCTGTTCAAATTGTGGGGGGAAAAAACTGAAGTGACATCACAGTAAAGCTGTCACCTGATTGGCTGGTAGGGAATCTGTTAAATGTGGGAAAAAAAACATTGAAAAAACGAATTTAACTAATTGATTAACTAGCGAGAGGAGTAACTAAACCTCAGGGCAGAGATTAGTATTTAATTTTACAGTAAGAATCTAGTGCCAGGGCCATATTGTTAATTGTAACTTAATCTAATAACAATTTAAATATCTATTTTGAATTAATTAACTGATGCATAATTGTCACTCAGCGGGGTGCAGTGCTGTAACTGTGAAATGTGGCAGATCTGTTTCGCTTCCAGCATTCCGATCGACTACGTCTACAGGAAGTGTAACCAATGGCAGCTCCTCACAGACCACGTAGTTCAGTTGGAGCAGCAGTTGAATGCACTTAGGAGCATGCAGGTGGCAAAAGCGTCATAGGTAGGAGTTATAAAGACGTGGTCACACCCAAGGTGCAGGCAGAGAGATGGGTGACCGCTAGAAAGGGCAGGCAGTCAATGCAGGAATCTCCTGTGGCTGTCCTCCTCTCTTAACAGGTATACTATTTTGGATACTGTTGGGTGGATAGCCTATCAGGGGAAAACAACAGCAGCCAGAACAGTGGCACCACAGCCGGCTCTGTTGCTCAGCACGGGAGGGCAAAGTGCAGGAGAGCGATAGTTATAGGGGACTCTATAGTAAGGGGCACAGATAGGCACTTCTCTAGATGTGAAAGAGACTCCAGGATGGTGTGTTGCCTCCCTGGTGCCAGGGTCAAGGATGTCTCTGAACAAACACAGGATATCCTGAAGGGGGAGGTTGAACAGCCAGTGGTCGTAGTACACAATGGTACAAACGACTTAGGCAGGAAGAGTGATGAAGTCCTGCAGAAGGAGTTCAGGGAGTTGGGCAGTAAGCTAAAAAGTAGGACCTCCAAGGTTGTAATCTCAGGATTACTCCATGTGCCATGTGCCAATGAGACTGGAAATAGGAGGATAGTGCAGCTAAACATGTGGCTAAACTGGTGGTGTAGGACGGAGGGTTTCAGATTTCTGGACCATTGGGATCTCTTCCGGGGCAGGTGGGACCTATGCAAGAAGGACAGGTTGCATCTAAACTGGAGGGACACCAATATCCTGGCTGGGCGGTTTGTTAGAATCACTCAGTAGGATTTAAACTAGTGTGGCAGGGGGTGTGGGAGCCAGAGCATTAGCTTAGGAGGTGTCATCACTGAAGGGGAAATAGAGAACAAAATAAGAGAACAACATCACCTTCATGCAGAGAAAAAAAGATGGCGATGACCATCAATTCAGTCGAGACAGTTTGTACCAAAGAACAGTGGCTTTAATCAACTGGATGTGTGCCAACCTGTAGCTTCTCCCGCACTGAGAGCCTGTCTCAGATTGGACGGTTATATACCTCCTCAGAGGGGCGGAGCCAACAGCAGCATCAACACAACAATTCCACAGTAACAGCAACAACAGTAAGTATATACAATAGTGGATGTCGATGACAATAGTAATAATAGAACAGTGAGTATATACAATAGCCATACGTGGCTCACCACAGATGGCAATTGTGAGAAGGGAGGTGGTCAATGCAGGACTGAGAATCGTTAACAAGGACTCCCAAGTCCCTTTGTACTAGGACCACAACTTTTCAAAACATACATTAATGATCTGGAAGAAGGAACTGAAGGCACTGTTGCTCAGTTTGCAGATGATACAAAGATCTGTAGAGGGATAGGCAGTATTGAGGAAGCAGGGGGGCTGCAGAGGATTTGGACAGGCTAGGAGAGTGGGCAGTGAAGTGGAGGATGAAATACAATGTGGAAAAGTGAGGTTATGCACTTTGGAAGGAGGAGTAGAGGCATAGACTATTTTTTAAATGGGGAAATGCTTTGGAAATCAGAAGCACAAAGGGACTTGGGAGTCCTTGTTAACAATTCTCTGAAGGTTAACATGCAGGTTCAGTCGGCAGTTAGGAAGGCAAATGCAATGTTAGCATTCATGTGAGAGGGCTAGAATACAAGACCAGGAATGTGCTTCTGAGGCTGTATTCGGCTCTGGTTAGACCCCAATGAAGCATTGTGAGGAGTTTTGGGCCCCGTATCTAAGGAAGGATGTGCTGGTCTTGGAAAGGGTCCAGAGGAGGTTCACAAGAATGATCCCTGGAATGAAGAGCTTGTCGTATGAGGAAAGGTTGAGGACTCTGGGTCTGTACTCGTTGGAGTTTAGAAGGATGAGGGGGGACCTTATTGAAACTTACAGGATACTGCAAGGCCTGGATAGAGTGGATGTGGAGAGGATGTTTCCGCGTGTAGGAAAAACTAGAACCAGAGGACACAATCTTAGACTAAAGGGACGATCCTTTAAAACAGAGATGAGGAGGAATTTCTTCAGCCAGAGGGTGGTGAATCGGCAGAACTCTTTGCCGCAGAAGACTGTGGAGGCCAAATCACTGAGTGTCTTTTAAGACCGATATAGATAGGTTCTTGATTAATAAGGAGATCAGGGGTTATGGGGAGGAGGCAGGAGAATGGTGAGGAGAAAAATATCAGTCATGATTGAATGGCGGAGTAGGCTCGATGAGCCGGCTGGTCTAATTCTGCTGCTAAGCCTCATGGTCTTAAGGTTTCCTAATATAATTGGGGGTCTGGTCCGGTAACACAAGGACCATCATTTATAATGTTCATTTATATTAACATGGCTGATCTTTCCTCTTCCTTGGCTGAATGTGTGGATTTGGAAGCAGAAAATAGTGGATTATGAAATTAAATTCTTCTCTTTCCAAAAGCATAAACAATCTCTGAAAATCTTGTAAGTGATAAAGTAACAGCTATTTTTCAATTATTTGGAAAGTCTTCCTGATGGGAACTTGAGAAAACAATTGGAGACAAACATTTGTAACCTTGGGAACTAGGCTGTATCTGTCAGTATACATAATTAGGTAGGGTCTAAATGGTGCTTGGTCTTGCCCTAGTGTTAGTTGAGCGAGAACAGCCTCGATATGGATTTGGTAGCTTTGTTGCCCCAGTAACATTGACAATACAGCTAGCTCCATTTTGAAAGCGTCCTACTGCCAGGTTTACAAAGCGCCTGGTTGTTTCAAATATTAGGCCCCTGTAAGGTTCATTCCTGTTGATTCCCTTATTTCCCCTTTTTTCGCATTATCATTTTTAATCCATGGATGCCTAATGGGCCTGTATTTTTGAGTCAAGAAGCAGAGAGAATGAGGAATTCAAGAAGTTGTAATATAGTATTTGATGCTAGTGTTCAAACAGGTGAACTCATTTTTTGGCACCAAAGAGATGGGGTGGGACTCGGTTCGATTGATTGGCAGGTGGCCCAAAGGGCGTATTCTGCCCGGTAACAGGTGGTGTTTGGGTCCTACTCTAGTGCAATGATTTTCAGAGACCCAAGGAGTTCAGTTTGAATCGTGCAAACTTAGGGGAAAGGATCTTCTCTCTACTCACGCTCAGCAAGGCTGTGAGTTGCTGTATACCTGACCCTGCAGAGACCTGAATGAATCTACAGTGAAATCATTACAGGTTGAAAACAGAGACATGGATCTAAAAGCTTACCTTGAAAGAAGGTCTGATTATAGACAACCATCAAAAACAATGAGGGCTGGATTCTCGTCAGCATTATCCCATTTGCCCAGCTCACTCACCCCCCCCGCAGATTTCCCGACAGAGTGGGAGTGCCCACAATGGGCATTGGCCGGCTGGTGGGACGGAGGATCCCACTGCGGACGCGCCGCCCCAGAAAATGTGTGCAGGCGGGACAGAGAATCCCGCCCAGAATCTTTTTCCTTTTACTTATGGGGCTGGATTCGCAGTTTCTGAGACTAAGCGTTGACGCCGGCGCAGGATTCGTGGAGTTCCACGACAGAAAAACCCTCTCCTTACCTCTGTGTTTGTCTGTCTTGTTTGTGTGTGTGTGTATATGGAAGGTGGGGGGGAAGTTAAAGTAGGGGATTAGGAATTAGATAGTAGTTAACTAGTTGTATTTGCTGTATATGTCATTATCGTTCTTGATATAAGTAAAAAGTAATTGTGTTTAGATTTACAAACCTGGTAACTGTATTTATTGGCAGCCTAGGGCTAAAGATTTCAGATATTTTTCTGATAATTAACCCCACAATCCAAAAGATGTGCAGAGTAGCTGGATTGGCAATGCTAAATTGCTCCTTAATTGGAAAACAAAGAATTGGATACTCTAAAAAAAATTTAAATTCTAATAATTATTGGGTAATTCAATTGTGTTGCGACTCCAGATCAAGTGGGGCTGGAATTGACCATGCACTAGTCCAGCGTATTATAACATCCATTTTAATATGTAAATCCTGATCTTATAATGTAAATTAGACCCTGATTGCGATTTTAAGTCAAACCCAGTTGCATGGCAAAGAGGCTCACTAAAATTATGTTGAATTATTTCTGTGAGCCCTGGAGGAGCAGGAACTCTCCATCAACCACATGATTATTTTGTTTTTTGAAACTGAGCAGTTGTGAGAGACATTGAAATTACAGACATATCCTCAGGGTGCGATCCTCCCCAACATTTCTAACTTAATTTGTGCCAAGTTTTTCAGGGAGTTTCCCCGGCGAGTTCCCCATGACTATTCAATGGTGTTTAGTCACTTTTTTGGGCCCTGGTATGTTTCTCACCGGTTTAGCCCACACTTAGGGTGCGATTCTCCATCCTTGTTACGCTCTTGCTCAAGAGAAACGAGGCTGGTGAGTGGTGGGAGAGGCCAATAATGAGATCCCCGCCAGGCGCCAAACAGTTTGTGATGCTCCCGTAGGCAAAATCAGGATCTAGCCGTAGCATGACATAAACCAATTATCACCACTTAAGCCCCATTTCCATACAAGTAATGAGAGCCACCCCATATTTTTTTAACATAAATTTGGAGTACCCATGCAAACAGGGGGAGAATGTGCAAACTCCACATGAACAGTGACCCGGAGCCGGGATCGAACCTGGGACCTCGGCGCCGTGAGACAGCAATGTTAACCACTGCGCCACCGTGCTGCCCAGCCACCCTATATTCAACAGCCTCCTGTCATTCAGCGGCCTACCCAGCAACTGATCACGCTGGTGCCGATTAGTACTCCTTTTAGAAAACAGGAACCTGGCGGAAGTGCTTCGGTGGGTAGCCGAGGAGGTGAGTAGCCATCGTTGCTCACAGGTGAAGAGCCCTGGGGTGCTAGGCTTGCCACTCTGGTGCTTGGTGGGGGTAGGAGACCTGCCGCAGGGGTGGGCCGCCATGGGGTTGTGGGGGGTTGTGCTGGGGAGCAATTGGGGGGCAACCACTCGCGGCACCACCATGCCAACCCCTGGATCATGTGTACCTGTACCGAGTGCAACCCCTGTCCCTGCCCGTCGCCCCCAACAACCAGCCATAACCCCCACCGACTGCTGAGTCATCTGGATGCGGCTGAAGGCTTTGCTGATAGGGAATTGGCAATCGTGGTTAAGTGAGCAGTTCATATGTTGTTCTCTAATTCTGAATAACGACTGTAGACTTACAGTTAACACAAACACTTTATTCAAAGGGTTCGTTCTGCTTCCAGAGCTCAACTAGATGTAAAACAGTCAAGAGGTATCACCAGTGAAACTAAGGTAAACTGCCTATGCTAAGCTATCCCTGTGTGCTGCTGCTCACCAGCTCTGTGCTTCCAAAAGAGGTGGATCCTGCCTTGGGCTCGCCCCTTTATATCCGTCTCTGATGCTCCCTCTAGTGATGCTATGGCTGTCACATCTGTGCTACAGTCCCAGGTGTATGTACAGATGTACAGATCACTACAGATCACACATGGCAAGTGGATTCCCATGGGTGGGCAGGCAATGTAGCATGTCATCATAGAATTTACAGTGCAGAAGGAGGCCATTCGGCCCATCGAGTCTGCACCGGCTCTTGGAAAGAGCACCCTACCCAAGGGCAACACCTCCACCCTATCCCCATAACCCAGTAACCCCACCCAACACTAAGGGCAATTTATCATGGCCAATCCATCTAACCTGCACATCTTTGGGCTGTGGGAGGAAATCGGAGCACCCGGAGAAAACCCACGCACACACGGGGAGAACGTGCAGACTCCGCACAGACAGTGACCCAAGCCGGAATCGAACCTGGGACCCTGGAGCTGTGAAGCAATTGTGCTATCCACAATGCTACCGCGCTGCCCGCTGTGGGGGTCATTGCCTAGCATCCTAAGTGCACCCTAATGCCTGGACACTGTGCTTGAACAGTGTGGAAGGCAACACCACACACGCAACATCTGAACACCCAGGGGATGGTACACAGCTCTGGGGACATTCCCACTGCCGGAGGGTGGGTGAGTGCCATGGGGAGGGTGGTTAGGCAGGATACCTGGAGAGTTTGGCAAAGGGTCCAGGGGTCTGTGCGCATTGTGGAAAGAAGTGCCAGAGGCATTATAATGGTTGTGCAAAAATGTGTTCAATGTGGTGTACAAACCCCACTCCCGATGGTGCCCCCCCCCAACCCCCTCCCCACCCCCTACCTACCTCCCACCCCCTCCCACCTGCTCCGGTGCCCTCAGTGATCCTCAATAATTCTCCCACTCCATCCAGTTGTTTCCCCAGGTTGCACATCAGAGGTGGAGGCAGCCAGCTGCTTGCCTCGTCCCGTGGCCTTTGATGCTCCCGGCGGATGTCCAATACCCCCCATCCCCTAGATCTAGATATCTAGATCCTTAACAAAAATAATTAAATGGTTGCCATCTAAAGTAAAATTTCCCCACTGACATCCTGATGGTATAGTTAATTTTTTTGAAGTTCAGGAATGTTATGAAATCACCCAACCAGGCAGATGCACTGGTTGGGATGGGAGACCTTTAGCCAAGCAATATTTACCTCTGGGCCACGAATGAGGCAAAGACAACAACATCACCCTCTACCCCAGAGTGAAACGCTGCTGAGCCTGAGACCTCAATTTTGGCTGCCAATGGGCATGGTACTAGATCTTCCTGGAGAATCTCCGATATAGTATTGAAAAAGAAAACCTAGAAGCTGGCAAGTTTGAGACAAGCCTAAAACAGATGTGTGTGTTTGGCTACTGCACGCGAACAACGATCACACTTGTTCTCCAGATTTGAAAAAAGCCCACTCAATGCTTGCCCTGGTCAAGTGGGTGCTTTCATACTTTGAATTGGATTACACCTAGCTGGGCACAAGAGGATGAGGAGTTCAATATGTAGAGGGCTTTCCTCCAAGCCTCATCCATAAGCAAAGGATTCAGCCCCCTCTCCCATCTCACTCTCACCCCACCTACTGGGCAGGATCTGATGAGAAAAGTAGCGATAAAGGGCTGAAATAGACCCCTTATCAAGTTGATGATAAAACACCCTCAGCTAGACATGGGAGGGGCCAATGGAAAGGAAGGAAAACTTTGGCCAGGATTCTTCGTTTGGGAGACTATGGGCAGGTTCTCCGTTGCCCGATGGCGATATCGTAATCGTCGATCAGGCGGAGAATCCCCTCCAACGCCCAAATTGGGGACGGCGCCGGTTTGACGCTGCTTTTCGAGTCACCACTCCCTCCAAAATGGCATCGCGCAGCGCACGCCATTGGAACAACGTTGGCGCAACATCGGAAGGCCCTCCCCCGATGCTCCACCTCCTATGGGCTGAGTTCCCGACCGCGCGGTTGACGTGTGGTCTGCGCGATCGGGAACCCAGCGTGGCGACCGCGGACTGTGTCTAGTGGCGCCACAGTCAGCCGGGAGCCGTGCTGCTGGCCAAGGCTTTCCACGAAGGCTGGTGGAACTGGTGGGGAGTGGCCAAATGTTGTCCTATGGGGCCATATTTGTCAGGTCGGGTCAGCGCACAGCCGGTGCCATGTTGTGGGGCACACGCCATGTTGACCTGACCCGCTGCAGGTCGTCGCCATGTGCATTCGTGGCCATGGACCTGGCCATTCTCTGGCCGTTTTTGGCGCGGATCCGGGAGTTTTACCCGGCGTCGCTGCTAGACCCTCACTGGGCCCGGAATCGGTGAGCATTCGGCATCGATTTTGGTGTCGCAAAACGCCACAGTTCCCACGCCGGCATCGGCACTTAGCCACAGAAATGGAGAATCCAGCCCTAGGTTTCCCCACTAAAGCTGAATTTCACTAGTTTTACGATCCCCTTGTGGTCTTAAAGCAGGATGCAAATCCATATTCGTTGCCATGCAAATTTATGCATGCTATTGAATTCAGGGGGAATCCCGATATCAGGCTGCCAACTTGAGCAGGCGGCCAGATAGCGGAGTCGCACGGTCAGCACAGCCCACCCGCACCGCAAATCAACCAGGACCTCTGACCCCCACACTGCAAATCAGCCATGACTCTCCCCCCCCCCCCCCACCCCCCCCCCCCCCCCACCCCCACCCGCACTGCAAATCGGCCATGCCCTCCCCACCCGCCCCTTAGTACACCAGCCCCATACCCCTGGAGTCCCAGATTGCCTGGGTTCCCACTCTACTCCTAAGTATGGGGGTGACCTGACCCGCGCCCTCCCCCCCAGGATCCCTGTGATAGGGAACCCCCTCAGGTATCCTTGTAATTGGGGGATTGTTGCTGATTTTCTCCCTGGTTCAATTGCTCTGTTTTATTACCTTTGCTCTCGAGTCGCCAGGTATCTTTATGATACCGCCATGAGGTTCAAATCCGAGTAATGATCAATAACCCAATCCACCGATTAGTAAGATTCAAATCGAAGCACATTTATTATACACAGTAATCGCTACTCATGCACAAATTCTACGTCTAAGCTACTTCTACAACTAACAGGCCTATACTTAACTTCGTGCTGGCCCACCAGGTCAGGGGAACAAATGGCCTTTCGTTCGAGTTCTGAGTCTGCGGGATTCGAAGTTGGTACGGATTGGTAGCTAGGAGCGCCTATCTCGTAGCGAGCGTTGAATTAAGACTTACTTCTGTCGGGAGTCACTGCACCGGTCACGGTCAATGTTGGTTTGTGTTGCTGGGTGACCCGGGCAGGACGCAGAGGTGAAGAAGAGAGCAATTTCAACTTGGGGCTCAACTCTTATAGTCCCCAGGGGCTTCCCGCCTTTCGGGGCGGACCCTGTACCTGGTCCCAAGTGATTGGACTTTGTCCCAATCGCTTGGTTCGATTTTCTCCAATACTGGAGCGGTTCCCTGATCGATGGCCGGTCTTGAGGTGCTCATTCACCTCCTTTGTGTTGGCTCCTGCTGGCGCCGAGGAGTCTGGCTTTGCTTTGTGTGTCCAAAATGTTACTTATTGTTCCCGGGGATTGCTCATCAGTATGCAGATGGCTGCTACTTTGTTATGCTGATGGTCGCTGGTATTGATGTTGTCTGGCCTTTGCAGAGGTAAATACACAGCAAACCTGCAGCTGCTGGTTTCTGTCTATGTTGGCTGACTTTCCCATAAGCCTTTGCCGTCCGTCATTTTAAATCGGGAGTTGGCCAATTTAGGTGGCTACACAGCCTCCTTGTGATCCTAACGCGAAGGATCACATAACTACGTTGCTTTCCATTCCCTGATCTGGGGAGCACTTCTTTCATGGCCTCTACACTGACCATCACTGCAAAAAAATTTTTACTGACAATTCTAAGGGGCGCTATGTCAAACAGGGACATGCATTACAAAACAAAAAATTGGGAACCTCTAACTATCCTTAATACACTACTCTCAAACATTTCATCACTCTAACTTCCTCAACCATCCAACAAAATCATAGCGGTTTATACACATTTTTCCTGGCTTGGCAGTCAAGCTCAGGATCGTACAATTGCTCATGAACATTCTTTACATTTCTTTCTTTACAATAAAACCGCAAATTAATGCTCTTTATTATAGATCGTGGGGGTCGGGGGTCTGGTCGTATCCGAAAATAGGGGTTCTGATCCTATATACCGGGGTACTCCCTGTCCTATGTAATAGAATCCTTGCTGGTATTGACGATACTCCTTCTCCATTTTCTTAGACGCATAGTCTGCACGATGCAGCAGAGTATCGTCAATACCAGCAAGGATTCTATTACATAGGACAGGGAGTACCAGGTTATAAACCGGTCACACCAAGATGGTACGGTGTCGCTGGTGACTGGGCTCTGGGTACTGTGGGGTAGTGAATCATTAACGGCTGGGGGGCTTGAGGTCATGGGGTTCATGTTCAGTCGCAACCAAATGTCCATTGTGATGGTGAACCATCCGAAGGAAGTCCTCATGGTGCTTCTTCTTTCCCTTCTCTTCTCTTTGCTTCTCTTCTCTTCTCCGGTCCTGGAGCTTCTGGCGTTCTGTGGAAACAAGCATAGTGTCTGTAACTATCTTGGTTTAACATCTCGTATGATTGTCTGTCCTTTAGTGCCAATTACTCCCTTTATAATTGGTCACTATTATGACTCCCTCATTTTTTTTTTCAAAAACCGAATTTTAGGACAAGACACACTTTCAAATAATGAACCAGTGCGAGCCGTCTCGCAGACTGTGCGATTTACCATCCAAATGTTTCAGGATGTAAATAGCATGTGGTTGGCAACCTAAGGGTTATCTGAAACAAACCAAAACTTTCTGAACTAAAATTTCAAAAATGAGGTGCGTATGGGCCGCGACAGGTAAGAGTTGGGTGGAGTCCCCGGGTAGGACTGCTACCAATGCCGTGTCTCCCCTACCCGAGCGTAGTTGACCAGAGGGGGGTTCCCAGGCAAGGCGGGTCCCAAGCCGTGTCTCCACTGCCTGAGCAACCGACAAGAACGGGCAAGAAATGTAGTCATCGTGGGAGGCTGCCGTAGTGATTCTTCCCTCGAACCAGAAGGGCAGTTATGAACGGGCGTCTGCCGACAGACGAGTTCCGCTGAACTGGCGTCTGGGACCTTAACAAGTCTCTGCAGACAAACTAGTTCCTCTGAACTAGCGTCTGGCCAATAGCGAGTCTCTGTGGGCAAGTCCCCAGAGGTTTTTGCTGAAAGGGCGTGGGGCCGTGGAAAAAAATTTGCGGTCTGACAAACAACATTTAACAAACTTACAAACAACGTAAAACATGCGGTAGGTTCCATCAGAAAGGACACCGTTTCTCCCAAGCGGTTCCTTGAAAACATCATCTGGACACCTCAGTTATCGGTTGCGAACAGGGTCGCAAAGGGGTTCTCGTTTTGGGAGTCAGACTCAATGTCGTCATCTTCTCCCGGATGCCAAACTCTTGAATGTATTAAGGTTGATAGGGCTGCATGGTGTGATTTGGGGTCGCTCTCGTCGTTTCGGACGAGTCTGTATGAGTTGTCTCTGTGCCAATGGGTGGTGTCTAGTTGTGTGGGAACGGAATCGGGGTTGTCATGGTAGTTCGGTGGTCGGTGGTGGGGTTTGTTTAGGAAAGTGATCATGAAGGGATCGCTCGGATCGTCGTCGGATTCGCTGGGTGTGGGTCCTGTTGCGTGGGGATAGTAGGGAGGCATGTTGTGGCTATCGTCCAAGTCACAGTCGCTGTCTCTGCTGCTGCAGTCTGTGGGTGTTCCGGGGCGGAGTGTATATTTCGGGGGTGGAGTCGAGGTTGAGTCCGTGGCTGGGCTGGACATGTTGGGGGATGGTAGGGTTACGTTGGCTGTGGGCGGTGTGTGGTGTGCTGCGTCGAGCATGATGTGGTGTGCGTGGTTAGACTTTGTTCCATATGCCTTCAGCTGGTTGATATGGAACCACGCAGTCTTACCGTTGGGATACTTTATCTTGTATACAGAAGGGCTTACTTTGTCCGCAATGGAGTACGGACCCGAGTACTTTGGTGTCAGGAATGTGCTGGGGTTGTATACGGAGAGCATGACTTACTGTCCTACACTGTACTCAGTCACATGCACTGTCTTGTCGAAACAAGCCTTGCTTTGTTTCTTCCTTGTGCCTTTCTTCACTGCGGCTGCTAGCTGAGCCGTTTTAACATTTTCCACTAATTGCTCTACTGCTTTCGCGTGTGTGAGTGCAGTCACTTCGGGGCTGGTCAAGTCTAAACCTAATAAAAATTCTGTGGCTTTCATGGGGCGTCCGGTCATGAGGGTGTGTGGGGTGTAACCTGTGGGAGTTGAGATTGTATTACGTAAAAACATCAGCGCAAAAGGGAGGACTGAGTCCCAAGTGGCGTTGTTTTGCTGGACCATTTTTCTGAGGGTGGATTTTAGGGTCTGATTCATGCGCTCCATGATACCACTCGACTGTGAGTGGTATGCTATGTGGAATTTTTGGGTGATGCCAAATATCGTGAGGACGTTCTGCATGACACGTCCCGTAAAATGGGAACTTTGGTCGGATTCAATGCTGCGGGGGAATCCCCATCTTGTAAAGATGTGGTGGGTCAAAATCTTGGCTGTGGTTTTTGCAGTGTTTGTTCTGGCTGGGAATGCTTCTACCCATTTTGTAAACGTGTCTATCACCACGAGTACATATTTATAGCCATTCCTGCAAGGGGACAATGGTCCTATAAAATCAATCTGGAGGTTAGTCCAGGGGCTATTAACGGGTCGGGTGTGGCTGAGTTGAGACTTTTTGGCATATTTTTGGCATATTCTGGGCATAGATCAGACAATTCTCGATGTCGTGATTTACATCGTCCTTTAAATTCGGCCACCAACAAAGCTGCTTGAGGTGGGCTGTAGTGGGATGGATCCCTGATGTACATGACCGTCATGGAATAAACAAATCAGTTGATTCCTGTCCTGTTCAGGAACCACATAAAGGGTGTCTTTTAACACCACACCGTCATGCGTGGTCAGTGCATTTCTAAACCTCTCATAGGGTGCTGGATAGTTTCCTTTTACAATCTCCCTGAGATTGCTGTCCTGCTTCTGGGCCTCTACTGGATCCTCGATCTTTGTCTGCGAGACCTGAACTGCATTCACCAGTGTGCTTTCGGGGGGGTGTCCAGAAGTATCCGTGCCTGAAACCTGCTTTAGCCACTGTGTCGGCTTTTACATTTCCAGGGCGGGGGAGGAACGATGGTGACTACGAGCTTTGACTATCCCAAAAGTCCTGTTCTGTGCTCTCTCTAAGATGTGACGGAGCAATGGGGCTGAGGGGAGGGGTTTTCCGTCTGCGGAAACAAATCCTCTTGCTTTCCACAGGGGCAGGGATTCCGTAAGGCTGTTGCAGACATAGAGGCTGTCCGAGTATATGTCTGCTGGGCTGGGGAAGGAATCTGGGTGTTCCACTATATATGCGATGGCCGCAAGCTCTGCTGCCTGCACGCCTAAGTGGCCTGGCAGTTTTATTGCTATTTCTTCTAGGGCGCGTCCCTGCGCGTCCTCGACATATATACCACAACCTGTTCTGCGTTTCCCATCCAATACTGTGGAAGATCCATCCACATATATCCTTATGGGCTCACACGTGTCTGTGTGCTGGGGGCTCTGGGTTGAACTACCTATCTTTCTGGGGCGTGTTTTGGCAATAAAGGGGCCTGTGCTGTGGTGTGGAGAGATAATTTCACATTCATGGGGGGTTCCGGGGCACTGTAAGTTGTCGGCTAAAAAGGTGTACGTCTTTGTCCGTTTAACAGTGATGTCCCGCCTCTGCAAGAGAAGGGTCCATCTAGCTGCTCTAATCTGCTTTACTGTACCGTCCTTGAGTCGTCCGTCCCGTAAAAGTTGGGTGGGGGTGTGTTCGGTGAGAATTGTGATGGGATTCTGTCCAGTAATATATGAAAATTACTGAACTGCCTAAAATACTGCGAGCAGGTGCCTCACACAGGCTGAAACTCCCTGCTCCACAGCATCTAATGCTCTGGAGGCGTAAGCTACGGGCCTTAACTGTTCGTGCCGTTCCTGGAGGAGCACGGCCAAAAAGGTGCGATTTGTGGTTGCAACCTCTATAGCGTAAGGGGAAAGCGGGTCTGGAACTTGTAGTGCGGGGGCTGCTATGAGTGCCTGTTTTAACGCATCCACAGCATCCGTATGCTGCGGAAGCCATTCCCGGGGGCTCCTTTCTTAAGGAGGTCTGAGAGGGGTGCTGCCTTGCTGGCGAAACCGTCAATGTGGTTTCGGCAGTAGCCAACAATGACCGGTCAACTAAAAATGACCGGAGGGCTGAAACGTTCTGGGGAAGGGGCAATTTAGCAATCGAGTCAATCCTTTTATGCTCGATCTCGCGTTTACCATGTGTGATAATTGTTCCCAAATATATCACCTTATCTTCCAAAATCTGGGGCTTTTAGGGGTTGACTTTACAACCGATTGAGTGTAAGAGTTCCAGGAGTTTGGACAGAAGCTCAATGTGCTCTTCCTTGGTGTCTGTCTGCAGTAGTAGGTCGTCTACGTACTGGACCTGACATTCGGGACGAGAGAATTTGGCTAAACCATTTGCCAGCTGTCGGTAGAAAATGGAGGGGGAGTTGTGGAATCCTTGTGGCAGGCATGTCCACGTGTATTGCTGATTTTTAAAAGTGAAGGCAAATTTGTACTGGCACGCCTTTGCCAATGGAATGGACCAGAATCCATTACTGACATCCAAAACCGTAAAGAATCGGGCATTGAGTCCCTGCTTGAGCATGGTCTCGGGACTTGTTGCGACTGTGGGGGCTGCTGCAGGGGTGATTTTGTTAAGTTCCCGGTAATTGATGGTCAGTCGCCATGATCCATCGGGCTTTCTCACTGGCCAAATTGGGGCATTATTAGTGGAGGCTACTGATCTAAGTATGCCCTGCTCTAATAAGCTTTCTATTACCTTTGATATTTCTCCCTCTGCCTCTTGGGGAAATCCATACTGTTTTGGGGGTCTAGGGTCAGGTCCTGTTATCTGTACGGAGCCAGTCATCCGTCCACAGTCGTGCTTGTGGGTTGCGAATGCTGCCCTGTTCTTTTGCAGAACTGCCCTAACCTGCTTGTCCGTACTAAGCGTGGTCAGGTTGAACCAAAATTCACCTACTGCGCTAATTTTGTTCGCGTATTCATCTATGTTGAGCGTTGCGGGGGCTCTTGCGGATTTTGCCATCTTCCAGACACACTGGTTGACTGGATCAAATGAAAGATTGTGGGAATTCATGAAATCGATTCCCAGAATGTGTTCTGCTGTGTGGGGCAGGTCAACTAAAACTACGGGGTGCTTGGTGGTAATGGTACCGATTTGAATGGGTACAGGGGCTGTGATGTGTCCCTGCTGTGAGTGGCCTGTAAAGCCGCTGAGGGTGATAGTGGCTGTAGTGGGCCACGTGTCTTTTTGAAACAGGGTGGAGGAATTTATTGTGGTGCGGGACCCTCCTGTGTCCCAGAGAAATTCGATGGGCTGTCCCCGAATATTCGCTGCAACTACCGGTCGTCCGGACCTATCCCAAAGGGTGTCGCAGACCCAACTGGGGGAGCCCGAACACCGTCAGTCCGTTCCGGTCAAGTCCGTCTGATCTGAACGGGCGCTAACACTATGAATGGGCTCTGTCTTCTTCTTACTCAGAGTGCCCGTCTGCTGGGCTCCCTGTGGCTTTCTAGGGGCATTGCACTCTCTTGCGAAGTGTCCCAACTGTCCACAGTTGTAACACTCCTGTGACTTGGGTGGGGGGCTGTTCTTTCCTTCATTCACCCATGCGGGGTTCTGGTGTGCTTTTACTGCCTGTATATCTGCGTCGGCCTGCTTTTCCTCGGGATTATTGACTGCGGGTTTGCTTTGTATAGATTGCTCCCAAGCGCGGGACAATCTTTTCACTACCCACTTCTCGTTATGGGCCTCCTCTGAGGGATCATAACTCGCGCAAGCTTTCTGTCCTGTTTGTGTGGCATGGGAGATAAGGGTGCGGGTCCATTTGGCCATGTTGTCTGGGGACAAATGGGTGCGGTCTAAGTCTCCAAAGACTGCTGCAAAGTGGATCCACAGGCGTCCAGCGAACGCCCTGGGGTGCTCGGATTTCTTTTGCCTGCATTTGTTGAAGCCATCTACGGGGTCACCCCGGTTATACCCGATCGCATCCAGGATCGCGGTATGCATTTCTGCAAGGGTGCCTCCTCCTACATTCTGTGGGTCGGGAAGGGCTGCTGCTACTGAAGGGTCTAAACTTAAAACTGTGAGCTTTACATGCTCTCGCTCATCCAGGCCGTACATGGTCGCCTGATGCTTTACGGTGGCAAAATAAATGGTGGGGTTCTGAGGTGGGGAGGAACGGTGTGATCTTATCGCATGCGACCCGTAATTGGGTCACTGTTAAGGGGTGGAGTATAGAAATTCCGCATCGTCCAATGTGGCTGTGCGGGGGGTGGTGACTGGGTTCATTGGAGCCTGAACTATCTGCTCTGTGGGGGGTTGGGGCACTTTCCTCTTTGTGGCTTTCCCTGCGCACATGTTCCCTGAACATATCTCTGCGCTGTTTCATTCAGTTCTTCCCAATCAGGGCCGTCTTCCTGATCTAATTTCACTCCAAAGGTTTCCTGGAAACCTTTCTGAACTGAAAGCAGCGATTGCAACTCTGCAATCTGATTCCGGCACTTTGTGTGATCTAGCGTGCTTTGTCTTTGTTCTGTGGTGGCAGCATGGAGTGCTCTTAATGTTGCCTTTAGGTCGCTGCACTGTCTCTGCAATGCTTCTCCCTGCTTTTCTGTTTCTTCACGTACCAGGACTGCACGTTGCGTGTCCTGATAGGCCTTTTCATATTGAGACTGGAAGCTGTTTAAGTGCGCCAGACAAGACTGGTGTGCTCTTTTGGCATCCTCCACCTCTCCATCTTTTGCTGCCAATTTCCTTCTCAATTCTAAATTCTCCTTTTCTACCTCGCTTACATCGACCTTACTCATTTGATATATACCCTCTACCTCTTTCTGGAGTGTCCAAACGACCTCCTCTGTACCTCGCAATTGTGCCAAGCAGGACACGATTGCCATCGGCTTGCGAGCTTTCCCTAAGCTCTTCTTGTGGATCTCGCTCAGGTTCTCCCACCAAGTATGTCCTATACTCCTGTGACCTGATTCCTCGTTGTCACAGAATTCATTCCAAAGGGGCCATCCTTTCTCTTTGAGATATTTCCTGATCTCTTCCTCCCAAATGGGACATTGTCCCACTCTACTGCTGCTGGTCGCTGCGACCGCAAATTCCGCGGGGTTCATGAGGCGTTGCATTGCCTGCATTGCCATCTTTCCTATCCGAATGCTGCTCTTCAAATTTGGGACAGGGGTATTAAGGCGGTGCTGTAAATACGGGTACGGCTTTCGCTACTTTCTGAAATACAAACGTCCGACAGTTTTGTCGCAACAAAAAATCTATCAGTTTTACCTTATCGCCCTGTTAGTTACGCATGCATACACACACTTCCGAATTATGAGTATTGATCAGAACTGCTTGAACACTTGTGGTTTTCTGTTTCCAATTGGATCTCTAATTCAAATTCTTGGGTTCTCCCGGAGTGGTTCAGCCACTTCTAGATCGGGTCCTGGCGGAGTCGCCAAATAATGTTGCTGATTTTCTCCCTGGTTCAATTGCTCTGTTTTATTACCTTTGCTCTCGAGTTGCCAGATATCTTTATGATACCGCCACGAGGTTCAAGTCCGAGTAATGATCAATAACCCAATACACCGATTAGTAAGATTCAAATCAAAGCACATTTATTGTACACAGTAATCGCTACTCATGCACAAATTCTACATTTAAGCTACTTCTACAACTAACAGGCCTATACTTAACTTCGGACTGGCCCACCAGGACGGGATCACATGGCCTTTCGTTTGGGTTTCTGAGTCTGCGGGATTCGAAGTTGGTACGGATTGGGAGCTAGGAGCGCCTATTTCGTAGCGAGCGTTGAATTAAGACTTACTTCTGTCGGGAGTCACTGCACCGGTCACGGTCAATGTTCGTTCGTGTTGCTGGGTGACCCGGGCAGGACGCAGAGGTGAAGAAGAGAGCAATTTCAACTTGGGGCTCAACTCTTATAGTCCCCAGGGGCTTCCCGCCTTTCGGGGCGGACCCTGTACCTGGTCCCAAGTGATTGGACTTTGTCCCAATCGCTTGGTTCGATTTTCTCCAATACTGGAGCGGTTCCCTGATCGATGGCCGGTCTTGAGGTGCTCATTCACCTCCTTTGTGTTGGCTCCTGCTGGCGCCGAGGAGTCTGGCTTTGCTTTGTGTGTTCAAAATGTTACTTATTGTTCCCGGGGATTGCTCATCAGTATGCAGATGGCTGCTACTTTGTTATGCTGATGGTCGCTGGTATCGATGTTGTCTGGCCTTTGCAGAGGTAAATGCACAGCAAACCTGCAGCTGCTGGTTTCTGTCTATGTTGGCTGACTTTCCTATCAGCCTTTGCCGTCCGCCATTTTCAATCGGGAGTTGGCCAATTTAGGTGGCTACAGGATCCCCTCACAGGGACCTCTGTAATAGGGGGATACCCCTCAGAAACTCCTGTAATAGGTGGACCACACACGCACAGAAACCCCCCAACACCAACACAGAACCCCGCCCATACACAGACCCCCCCACAAAGGTGTCCTTTCCCCGCACCCCCCACCCAGAAAAGAGACACCTGTCTGGAAGCTAGAGAGCAGTCAACATATGGGCTGTAGGAGGTTTTATAGCTGTAATACTCATCTTGCAGCTCCACGCGTCCATTCCTCGAAGGTGACTGTTCCTGCCTCTTTTTCCCACATACTTGTGGGGGGGGGGAGGCAATCCGTGGGGGGTGGCGCTCAGGCAGTCTGGGGGTTGCTGTGCACTGCGGGGGTTGGGGGGCGGTGGTCAGGGCTGATTTGCGGTGGAGGTGGCTTCGGATGGCCTCTACAATCATGGCCCTGGCACTGTGGACCTCGCGGTGGACCAAGGGGGCAACCTTGCCCACATGATTCCTGACAATGGGGACAGGAGGACGGAGCATAGAGCGCCGGGCGGGCGGCATTTATTTCCATTCTCCCACTGGTGTGTAGAATAGCACTCACTCCACCAGCGAGGGGTCGAGCATGGCATTCGGGTCGGCGCCCGATCACGATTTTGTCCCGATGCCCAATTATCTGTCCCATCGGGGAATGCATTCTGGGTGTCCCAGGGATAGAGAATCCCGCCCTCTTTAGGAGAAATCACGGGCGGGATTCTCCGATTTACATTGGAATTGGGGGCGATGCCATTTTTGAGATGCTCTGCTCCCTCAAAAATGACATACTCAGAGTACGCCGCATGGACAGTCTCAGGACGTCACCTGATGGGCCGAGACCCTGACGGCACACTCGCCTGTGTTCACACCGTTCGGGGACCTCGCATGGCAGCTGCTGACTGAGTTCAGCGCCGGCCTCAGTCGGGGGGAGCCATTATGCTGGCAGGGGGTGCTTAAGCGGGGCCTTAAGGGACTGGTGGAGGGTAGTCCAGGGTTGGCGACTGGTTACAGGGGGGCAGTTTATGGCATGCTGGATCCGCACGCGGCCAGCGCCAAGTCGCACGGCTCGGCCCCCACAGGCCGCCGCCGTGCGCATGCGCGGCCACGGACCCAGCCATTCTCCGGCCATATCTGCAGGTGAAGCCAGGGACTTTACGCTGCGCAGCTGCTAGCCCCCCACCGGACGGAGGATCGGTGTGGGGGTGGCGCCGACTTTCTGGTTCTATGTTTACATAGAACGATAGCAAGTCTGAGAGATGAGAGGTTCAGGCCATTAGACTGAGTGAGATTCAAACCCTGCCCACAGAAGAAAAAAGGTGCCAGCCTGACTCTCTGATGACTCGAGTTTCTCTTTTCAAATTATATGCGACAAATAAAATTTGGTCTATTTATTTTAATTTAAAGCAGTGTCGAAAAAAATAATTTATCTCAATAAGAAGAAATGCAAAGCAGGACACCGTGGAATGAAAAACATGGGCGGGATTCTCTGTCCCACCGCACCCGTTTTCTGATACAGCGCACCCCCGCCGGCAGTGGGATCCTCCATCCCGGCATCCGGCCAATGGGATTTACCATTGTGGCCACACCCACACCGTCGGGAAATCCACGGGCGTGACAGCGCTGCCGGCAAAGCGGAGGATCCCACCAACAGAGAATCCCGCCTATAGTCTGTGACAATTGGTCATTCCCATACTTAATTTTTACGAAAAATAGTCAGTTGTTACATCAAGGAAGGTACTTATCTGAACCACAGTTTTCAATCAATGGTTCTATTGTTTTCTCTCAGGAATATTGAGTAATTTTCCAACGATAGAAGTGAAATCCGAGACAAAATTTAATTTATGATGGAATTCAGCAACTATATTACTTTGGAGCAGAAACAGCCAATCTCGAGTCCTTCAAGTAACAGTGTTCAAGCCAAACATGCCCAGGGACCATATGGTAGCAAATAAAATGTTATCAAAAAATGCAGCTTTGCAGTGTTCAGACTAATAATTTGCTTGACCTCTTGAGGGCTAAGTGAAAAAGGTTTGTTGGGCAACAAGGCTGTTTCCGTATGCAAGTGGTTTGTTACATTAATGTTTTTCATCTGAGTATCGAAAGTAAATGATTGTCAATTTATCAAGCTTTATAGCGGATGGTTAAATTGTTACAAATGAATGTTTTTAGATTCATGAATTTGATACGTTTCTACTGGTTAATCTTGAAACTGCATCAGTTGTTGGGATATAGTGTAAATACATCCTAATCTGATGTGTGCTTGCAGGAGTGGTGATATAACCCAATTTAAATCTGCTTGTACATCAAATAAACACACACAAACACTAACAAGAAAATAACATTAAGCCTAAAATTAAGGGTCCTATGCAGTCTTCGATTAATCTCAAACCTAAAAAAGTGATTATTGTAAATGAATGAAACCTGAAGATACATGCAATATTTGCTCAATTCAGGTGTACTGTATGAATGAACTGGTTGCAGATTATTGCTGGAAAAGGCCACATTGTGTTACTGTTGTAACAAAGTCAAATTCATTTTTCTTAACATGCAAGAACTGTAATTTTTTTTAGATTATTTCAGACACAATTCATTTGGTATTTTTTAGGATTTATCATAACCAAGAGACAGCAAACCAAAATAAAAATTAGAGAATAGAATCATAGAATTTACAGTGCAGATAGAGGCCATTCGGCCCATCGAGTCTGCACCAGCCCTTGGAAAGGTGACCCCATTTAAGCCCACACCTCCAACCTATCCCCATAAACCAGTAACCCCATCTAACCTTTTGTTTGGACACTAAGGGCAATTTATCATGGCCAATCCACCTAACTTGCACATCTTTGGAATCATAGACATTTAATAAATAAATACATATGAACCAATATTGCATTTTTCTACAAAGGAGTCACATAGTCTAATCCCATTCCTCTACTTTTTCTTCATATCCTTTAATATTCCTTTTTTTCAAATATGTATCTATCTCTTCTTTATGAGCACTTATGAACAGTACATTGTAGTCACCCTTTATTTCACAGGAACAGTGGGAAATATCATTGTTTTAATAATTGGATAATTATTTATTTTTAATTCATTTTTACAGGATGTGGGATTCGCTGGCCAAGCCAGCATTTGTTGCCCATCCCTAATTGCCCTTGAGCAGGTGGTGACGAGCCAGTCCATGTAGTGTAGGATGACCCACCATCTTATTAGGGAGGGAGTTTCAGAATTTGACCCAGCAAGAGTGAAAGAATGATAAATGTTTCCAAGTCAGGTTGGTGAATGACTTGAAGGGGAACTTCCAGGTGGTGGTTTTCCCATGTATCTGCTGCCCTTATTCTTCTAGGTAGTCATGGGTTTGGAAGGTGCTGTCTAAAGAGCCTTGATAGGTTCCTGCAGTGCAGCTTGTAGACGGTACACACTACTGCTACTGTGCATCAGTGGTGGAGGGAGTGAATGTTTGTAGAAGGGGTGCCAATCAAGTGGGCTGCTTAGTTCTCGACGAGCTTCTTTAGCCACGTGCTAGAGTTGTGATGCTGTACATACACCTTGACTCACTCTGTAGATGTTCATCAGTGGAAAGAGACGGAGTGTGAGTGGCTCGTGCCTTTTATAGTGAGATACCACCCCTGAGTGTCCCGCCTGCTCATTGGTCATGTCCTGTTCTCTGTGTTCATTAGCTGCCTGTCTGTGCCTGCCTGTATATCATTATCTGCACGTCTACATATCATGACATCTCTCCTTTTTTTAATGTTTTGTTGGCATATGGAACTTACATGTGGTGGCATATATTAATATATTTACAAGCGGTGGCATATGCGAACGTATTTACATTTCTTTGTTGGAACTGCACTCATCCAGACCAGGCAAGTGGGGAGCATTCCATCACATTCCTGACATGTACTTTGTAGGTGGTGGACAGGCTTTGGAGAGTCAGGTGGTGAGTTACTCGCCACAGGATTCCGAGCCTCTGACCCGCTCTTGTAGCCACTGTATTTACATGGCTAGTCCAGTTCAATTTCTAGTCAATGGTAACCCCCAGGATGTTGATAGTGGGGGATTATGTGATGGTAATGCCATTGAATGTCAAGGGGGTGATGGTATGATTCTCTTGTATTGGTGATGGTCATTGCCTGGCAGTTATGTGTAGCGAATGTTACTTGCCACATGTCAGCCCAAGACCCGTAAGCGAATGGTGTAGAATATTGTGCAATCATCACCAGAGATCCCCACATTTGGTTATGTTGGAAGGGAGGTCATTGATGAAGCAGCTGAAGACATTTGGACCGAGAAAATTACCCTGAGCAACTCCTGCAGTGATGTCTTGGGACTGAGATGACTGACCTCCCAATAACCACAACCATCGTCCTTTGTGTTAGGTATGACTCCAACCAGCAAACAGTTCCCCCTCCTGATTCCCATTGGCTCCAGTTCAGCTAGGGCTCCTTGATGCCACATTCGATCAAATGCTGCCTTGATGTTAAGAACAGTCATTCTCACCTCATCTCTGGAGTTCAGCTCTTTTGTCCTTGTTTGAACTAAGGCTTTAATGAGGTCAGGAGCTGAGTGATCCTGGCAGAACCCAAACTGATCATCAGTGGACAGGTTATTGCTCAGTAAGTGCTGCTTGATAGCACTGTTGATGATCCCTTCCATCAAGTCTTCAGTACTATTGCCGGAATATTGCCAGGGCCCATCGCCTTTGCAGTATCCAGTGCATTCAGCCACTTCATAGAGTTATAGAATTCACAGTGCAGAAGGAGGCCATTTGCACCGGCCCTTCGAAAGAGCACCCTACTTCAGCCCACACCTCCACCATATTCCAGTAACCCCTCCTAACCGTTTTGGACACTAAGGGCAATTTAGCACCCTACCTGGGCCCACACCCACGCTCTATTCCTGCGATCCCACCTAATCTGCACATCATGGACACCAAGGGACACTTTTAGCATGGCCAATCCACCTAACCTGCACACTTTTGGACTGTAGGAGGAAACTGGAGCACCCAGAGGAAACCCACGCAGATACGGGGAAACCGTGCAAACTCCACACAGAGTTAACCAAGGTCGAAATTAAACCGGGTCCATAGCACTGTGAGACAACAGTGCTAACTGATGTGTCAAGTACTCTGGGATAACACAGGCTGCAACTGGATGCAGCTTTAACCAAAGGATACTCCAGACCTTGAAGTTAGTTCAATCTGATTTATTGAACCAGTAGCACAATTCTCTATGAGTTTGACTCTCTGCTAACCTAAGTGTGGTTACTCTGTCTGACTGAACCAGACTAGCTCTTAGCCACGTGCTAGAGGTGTGATGCTGTACATACACCCTGACTCACTCTGTAGATGTTCATCAGGAGAAAGAGACGGAGTGTGAGTGCCTCATGCCTTTTATAGTGAGATACCACCCTGAGTGTCCTGACTGCTCATTGGTCATGTCCTGTTCTCTGTGTTCATTAACTGCCTGTCTGTGCCTGCCTGTATATCATTATCTGCACGTCTACATATCATGACATCTGCATTTTTAAAAATGTTTTGTTGGCATGTGGGACTTACATGTGGTGGCATATATTAATATATTTACAAGCGGTGGCATATGTGAACGTATTTACATGTGAAGACAGCTGTCTAATATGAGAAAACAGAACATAGCAAACAAAACAAATGTTCATAAGTCCAGTCTCTGGGGCTTGCGTCTGATCCTTGTCGACCGCCAGAGAGGTGGTGGTGGCGACGACGGCACCTTGACAGGCGGGATTGAAGCCTGACTGGTGGCCGCGTAGTTCGAGGTATCAGGAGGTGGCAAAACAACGGACGGAAACAGAGAAGAAAGCGGTTGCAGGCAGGCAACTTTGCGCAGTGCGTCTATTTTGTCGCACAACAGAACCATCAGCCATACGTACAACGTACGAGTGGGGCGCAGCCTGTCGAACAACGACAGCTGGAGCAGACCAGCCACCATCCAGTATCTTGATCCTGACAGTGTCTGCCGGGGATAACACAGGCAAATCGGTGGCATGAGCATCATAGCCTTGCTTTTGCTGGTTTCGGAGCTGCTGCACCTTCTGCAGCACCGGGAGGTGATCTAGGTTGGGCAAATCTATGGCTGGAAGTGTCGTCCGCAGGTCCCTGTTCATCAGGAGTTGAGCTGGCGACATGCCAGTGGACAGCGGGGTCGCCCTGTACACAAGCAGCGCGAGGTAGATGTCAGAAGCAGAATCCACGGCCTTGCAGATGAGCTGTTTCACAATGTGCACCCCTTTTTCAACCTTCCCATTGGACAGCGGATAGAGTGGGCTGGAAGTGACATGTTTGAAATGGTATGACTTGCCAAACATAGACCACTCGTGGCTGTGAAGCAAGGGCCATTGTCCCTCATGACAGTGAGTGGGATACCATGCCTGGAGAACGATTCTTTACAGGCCTTGATGACGGTCCGAGATGTGAGGTCTGAGAGCTTCACGATTTCAGGGTAGTTGGAGAAATAGTCAATAATCAACACGTAGTCACGACCATTCGCAGGAAAGAGGTCGATGCCAACCTTGGACCACGGGGCAGTCTCGATTTCATGCTGCTGGACCGACTCCTTGCTCTGCGCTGGCTGGAAGCATTGACAGGTCGCACAGTTGAGGACCATGTTCGAGATGTCCTGGCTAATACCGGGCCAGCAGACAGCCTGCCTGGCTCTGCGTCTGCACTTCTTGACGCCCAGGTGTCCCTCATGGATTTGGCAGAGCACCAGGCTCTGGAGACTGAGTGGAACGACAATCCCGGTCCAGCTTGAGGAGGATACCATCAATCACTGTCAGGTCGTCCTTTACATTGTAAAATTGAGGGCACTGCCCTTTCTGCCAGCCAGTGGCGAGGTGGTGCATAACACGCTGCAAGAGGGGGTCTTTGGCTGGCTCCTCGCGGATACAAACCACCTTCTCATCAGACCCCGGGATGGTGCTAGCACACAGCTGCACCTGCGATTCAATCTGCCGGGTGATTTCCAGCGGTTCACTAGGCAAGGTGATGGAGTGGGACAATGCATCAGCCATGATGGGCTCCTTGCCAGGCATGTACACTAAGTCAAAGTCGTACCTTCTGAGTTTGAGGAGGATGCGCTGCAACCGAGGTGTCGTGTCGATCAGGTCCTTGTGGATAATGTGGACCAGAGACCTATGATCTGTCTCAACAATAAATGTCGGCAGGCCGTAGACATAGTCGTGAAACTTGAGAATGCCAGTGAGATGACCCAGGCATTCTTTCTCTATTTGCGTATACCTTGTTTCGGTGGGCGTCATGGCCCTCGATGGGTAGGCTACCGGTGCCCAGGATGAAGTGTCATCGCGTTGAAGCAGCACCGCACCGATGCCATCCTGGCTCGCATCTGTCGATATCTTTGTCTCCCTGTCTGGATCGAAAAATGCCAAGACAGATGCAGTGGTGAGCTTGGCTTTCAGCTCCAACCACTCTGCCTGATGTGCTGCCTTCCATTCAAAGGCACTGGACATTTTCACCAGGGCAGTGGTGTGTGAGGCCATGTTTGGGATGAACATGCCCAGAAAATTGACCATGCCCAGGAAGCGCAACACTGCCTTCTTGTCTTCAGGGACCTTCATGGTTTTGGTGGCCTTGACCTTGTCTGTGTCCAGGCGCACGCCCTGCTGAGAGATCTGGTCACCTGGGAACTTGAGTGTTGACATGCCAAAGCAACATTTGGACCTGTTCAGCTTCAGGCCAATGGCATGGACACAGCGGGATACCTGTTGGAGACGGGAAACATGCTCTTCAGGGGTCGTGGACTATATGAGGATGTCGTCCACGTACACACAAACCCCTTCAATGCCCTCCATCATCTGCTCCATGATGCGATGGAAGATTTCCAATGCCGAGACAATGCCAAACGGCATGCGATTATAGCAGTATCTGCCAAACAGTGTGTTGAAGGTGCAGAGCCTTCTGCTGGACTCATCCAGCTGGATTTGCCAAAAGCCATGTGACGCATCTAATTTGGTGAAAAAATGTGCGTGTGCCATCTCACTGGTGAGTTCCTCCCGCTTCGGGATGGGGTAGTGTTCACGCATTATATTCCTATTGAGACCCTTGGGATCAATGCAGATGCGCAAGTTTCCCGAAGGCTTTCTAAAACATACCATCAAGCTGACCCAGTCAGTCGGTTACCTTGGAAATGATGCCCTGTTGCTGAAGATCCTTGAGCTGTGCCTTCAGGCACTCTCTCAGCGGAACCAGGACCCGGCGTGATGCGTGGACCACTGGCTTGGCATCAGGTCGTAGCAGAATCTTGTATCGATATGGCAGCATGCCCATCCCGTCGATTAAACCCGGATCCTGAGGGAGGATATCGTCAATGCCGGCCTGAAGAACCACATTTGAGGATGTCGTTGTGTAAACCCGCTGCACGAGATTCAGCTGTTTGCAGGCATGCGCGCCAAGTAGAGATGCCCTGTCTGGCTTGACAACCGTGCATGGGTGCTCCGGTTAGAGACGAGCAGATGGCAGGATCCCAGTGCCGTGATGGCATTTCTGTTGTAGTCGAGGAGCCCGCAGGCTGCTGGAAGGACCTTGGGGGGGGCTTCTTGATGCGTTTGAAATCTGCCTGTGAGAGGAGATTGGCAGAAGCACCTGTGTCCAGCTTAAACTGGATGGAGCAGTGGTTGACCTGCATCACCACACGCCATTCGTCCGCAGAATCAACAGCGAGGATAGATTGAATTTGTGATGAGTTGGCATATTCACATTTGGTAATGATGCCCACACAGTAGGCGGAGTCCAGGCATTCTTCCTCTGGATCTGTTGTGCTGCCAGGATCAGAATCCTGTAATCGTTGTTGCACACTCTGAACGTGCCGTCGTCGGAAATGGGAGCGCTGGCTCCTGACTGGTGGTGCAGACCTGCACAAGACTGCATAGTGTCCAGGCTTCCAGCAGTTTAAACATCGTCTGTCTCTTGCAGGGCAGTGTTTCTTTAAGTGGGCGTTGCTGCAGTTGGAGCACGTCATGACTTTGGCGTCCTGACGCTCCGCGCGTCGACGCACATGCGCAGTGCGGGTGTCGTCCGCTTCGTTATCCCATTCGCATCGCGCATGCGTGGGGCCCCGGGAAAAGCTTGCGTAATGGCCGCTTTCGTCAATGCTGAGGCGCTGCGTCCGGGAGATGGCTTGCACACTCTCTGCCTCGTAGGAGGCAAGTTTCTCATTTTCAGCCGATTTGTACTGGGCATCGCGATTTCTGGCGTGCTCATGCACTGTGCGTGTTTCAATCGCGACTGGCAGGGTCATATGCTTGATTTTCAGTAGCTGCTCTCTCAGAGGATCAGAATGAAGTCCAAAAACAATTTGGTCTCTGATAATGGAGTCAGCAATATCGCCAAAGCTGCAGGACAACACTCGCAGGCAGAGGTTAGTTAAGAAGGTGGTGAAAGATTCATCTTTACCTTGTAGACGCTGTTTGAATATGTAGCGCTCGAAGATTTCATTGGTGTCCACTTCACAGTGACTGTCAAACTTGTCCAGGATGGTCTGAAACTTTGTCTTGTCCTGGCCTTCGGTGAAGTGAAAAGGGTTGAAGAGTTCGATGACTTGATCACCCGCTGTTGAGAGGAGAAGCGCGATCTTCCTTGCATCAGACGCACCGACGAGGTCTGAAGCTTCAATGTACAGCAGAAACTTTTGCTTGATTGTCCGCCAGTTGGCACTGAGATTGCCGGAGGTCCTGAGCTGGTGAGGAGCCTGAATCTTCTCCATGGTGCCGGGATACATTCGCTGGTCGTCACGGAACGGACTGAGGTAAACCACCCAGATTAAGCAGTCTCCTGGTAGCATGATGTGTTATGTACTCTGGGATAACACAGGCTGCAACTGGATGCAGCTTAACCAAAAGATACTCCAGACCTTGAAGTTAGTTCAACCTGATTTATTGAATCAGTTGCACAGTTGGCACAGTTCTCTATGAGTTCGACTCTCTGCTAACCTAAGTGTGGTTACACTGTCTGACTGAACCAGGCTGGCTCTTAGCCACGCGCTGGAGGTGTGATGCTGTACATACACCCTGACTCACTCTGTATATGTTCATCAGTGGAAAGAGACAGAGTGTGAGTGCCTCGTGCCTTTTATAATGAGATACCACTCCTGTTTGTATATCATTATCTGCATGTCTGCATATCATGACCCTAACCACTGTGCCACCATGAAGACTCGTATCTGTGAAGCTGGGAAACTCTGGAGGAGGCAGGAATGGACCATCCACTTGTCAATTCTGGCTGAAGATTATTGCTCATGCTTCAGCTTTGTCTTTTGCGCTGATGTGCTGGGCTCTTCCATCATTGAGGCTGTGGATATTTGTGGAGCCCCTTCCTCCAGTGAGTTGTTTAATTGTTGACCACTATTCACAGCTGGATGTGGCAGTACTACAGAGCTTAGTTATGATTCATTGATTGTGGCATTGCTTAGCTCTGTTTATCTCGAGCTGCTTATGTTGCTTGGCATGCAGGTAGACCTGTGTTGTAACTTCACAAGATTGACACCTTATTTTTCGGTATGCCTAATGCTGCTCTTGCACTCTTCATTGAACAAGAGTTATGTAAAAGTTACAATTGTTAACAGAGACAACAGGGGGAAAAAATAGTCCATCAAAAAGTCAATCTATCCAGAGACCTCCAGGTCCTCCGGGACCTCCAGAGTTCTGCCACAGGTTTGGCACTCTTTGGGGCGTTTGCATGGTCAACAGTCAGTGCAATCTCAGGAGGGACAAGTGAACTGACCTCACTGGCTTCGACAGTCACAGCTGTTAAACAGAAACGAGAGTCCCTGGCTTCCCTTCATTAAACCAAGTTACAGAAGTATTCACAATGTTAGCCGGACTTTTCGACTCCGAAGTTGGGGGGCACCACACCTTGACTCCTCAAGTGGTCAACGTACGTTTGAGTAATTTTAGAGTACCCAATTAATTTTTTCCAATTAAGGGGCAATTTAGCATGGCCAATCCTCCTAGCCTGCACATCTTTGGGTTGTAGGGGCTAAACCCATGCAAACACGGGGAGAATGTGCAAACTCCACACGGACAGTGACCCAGAGCCGGGATCGAACCTGGGACCTCGGCTCCATGAGGCATCAGGGCTAACCCACTGCGCCACCGTGCTGCCCTCTTCCTGTTAACATTGACCACATAAGTCACTAAACCTGACTGGGTCACAACCTGCCCTAACCAAGACAAGCCTGAAGCAAAATTACAGACCCAATCTAGGTCTCCCACACAAAACAACCTGTCACCACTCTTCCCTGACCACTGACTCTTCTCAGAGGTCTGCCATGCCTCCCTCCCCACCATATTTGGAAACACAAGATCTAATCGAGTTCTCAACCGACAGCCCATGATCAGCTGAGCTGGTGTTACCCCATTAATGAGGGGTTGAGTTTTCAACCACAGAAAATTAATATCTCTGGCGAAGTGGTTTATCCGACTGCTTTTTTCATGGCATTCTTGAAAGTTTGAATGGCCTTCTCAAGGAGACAATTCGACAATGGCCGTAGGGGGCTGTCCCCATGTCTTGTATACCATTTGTTCACACACAAACCTAGAAATCACCACCAGTGAGGGCAGCGCGGTGGCACAGTGGTTAGCACTGTTACCTCATGGCGCTGAGGACCCGAGTTCTTTCCCGGCCCCGGGTCACTATCCATGTGGAGTTTTCACATTCTCCCGTGTCTGCGTGGGTCTCTCACCCACAACCCAAAATAGATGTGCAGGGTTGGTGAATTGGCCACGCTAAATTGCCTCTTAATTGGAAAAAAAAGAATTGGGTACTCTAAGATTATTTAAAAAAAGAAATCACCACCACTGAAGGAGCTGTCATTGTCCAAAACAATTGACTCGGGCAGCCCAGGAATGGCATCACACGCAGGGTTGGGGGGCGGCCTGTGTGGGGGGGGAGGGGCTCCGACCCCGGGGGGGGGGGGGCGGGGAGCCTCCGATGGGGCTTGGTCCGCAATCAGGGCCCACCGATCGGCGGGCCGGCCGCTCGCTCCCCGGGCCTTCTTGCTTTCGCGCCGGCCCCTGAACACCCGTGCCATGTTACGTCAGGGCTGGTGCGTTGAGAGAGGCCACCACGCATGCACGGGTTGGCGCCGCGCCACTGCGCATCCGCGGATCCCGCGACGCACAGTCTGCCCCGGGATGGGACGCTAGAGTGGCTGTAGGGGCCAGAATCAGTACTCCCAGCGGCCCGTTCACGCCGTCATGAAACGCGACAGCGTTTCCAACGGCGTGAACACTGCCGCCGAATGGGAGAATCCCGCCCCATGACTACTCAGACATGACTGAGATTTCCACATTCCGGTTTATTTCACAAAGGATTCTTACAGCTACCTAGAGAGATTTTTATTTCAGTACTTTGTCTAGATTCTAATCTGACAGAGAAATAAAAATGTGATAAATTTCTACACCATTCTGCCTACATTCCTGGGTTACTGATCCTACTATATATTATCTAATGAATGCTGTATGAGGGTGTAAGGAGAAAACATCTTACTAGAGCTGCCTCAGAACAATGTTGGCTGATGGTTCTTTATTAACTATTAATTTCACCCTCATCGTACCAATTATATAATAATGGTGATGTGATTCTCTATTGTGTTTTTGTGAACTTGAATGTCTTCCAAGTATTTATCCCATCTGCCATCTTTAAAAACATGGTCATTCTGGTGCAACATCAGACCATCTGGTTGTTTCCAGATTGTCATGTGGATTCATCTATGCTGGAAAGAGACATTCCAACTGCCAGGTTATTAGACATCGTGAACTCAGTAGCCTTTTTTAGTGCCAATACAATGTGGTGCCATCACACATTATGTGATACTCATGGTGTTAAACACAAACTGTTCACTTATAATCCTACTTGAATCATAAAGAGATTGATTATTTATAACAATATATTCATATCGATTGTTTAAGTGTTAAAGTTACCATTGACATGATCTTGAATGATTTGAACTATCTAAATAGTATTTGGTATATTTGTCGTATTATTTTCGACATGTTATTTTATGCATATAACTGATACTCTGCCTAATTGGATTAAATGTCCAAATGTCACTAAATATTACTGTGCACAACAATTTGCATGAATTATATTTTTTTATATAATACAGCAAAACAAAATCTATTAATCTGTTCTAAAAGAGTTGAGGTTTTCTTTTAGCATTTAAGAATCTTACTGGAGGATGTTTGCTATAAAACATTCACTTTTCTTTTATTATTAAATTGAATTTAGTAAACAAGTAAAAACTATGGACAAGTCAGGAAGGATCATAGACCATTATCTGTAGGTATAATTGCATAAAAATTACATTAACCATTACTGTCTCAAGCCAATATTATGACAGCAGAGTGATTTTAAAATGAACTGGAGCTGAAATAACACTTTAATTCTGTGACTCAGTATTGCAACCTGCTCTGTCTTGTTACGAGGAGACACAATGAGTTTAATCCCTTAACCACACTGGGGGGATTTGCAAGATGATGCCCAACAGGTAATGGTGAGACATGGGAGAGTTTTCTTTCCTTCTAATTAGGAGAGCCATTTATTGTTTATCTGGCTAACAATATACTTGTGCTAAAGCATAGGTACATGTCTGAATAATGTGGTTTATTCTGTTCATTCAAATAAATCATAATAACCAAATAAATTCAATTGAATAGCACTGTGTCAGGGAACTGAAAATTATGCTTCTGTGCTCAATATTCCACAAGATAAATATATTATTGTTGTTCTATCATAGTTTCAGCAAGTTAAACATGTTTTCCTGATTCTTGAGCAATTGTTTTTAAAGGATCATTGTTCTGGCTCAAACCAGTAAACAATTATACTACCATCAAATGTTAGAACAATTCACAGCATTCCCAGAAATTCTGAATTGACTCTAATTTTGGTATTTGAATGGTCAGAATACAGCATTTTCTTTTTTAATATAAATTTAGAGCACCCAATTAATTTTTTTACCAATTAAGGGGCAATTTAGCCTGGCGAATCCACCTACCCTGCGCATCTTTGGGTTGTGGGGGTGCAAACTCCACATGGACAGTGACCCAGTGCCGGGATTGAACCTGGGACCTCGGCGCCGTGAAGCAGCAATGCTAGGCACTGCACCAATACAGCATTTTCGAATACATGGCCTGGACCTCTGCTCCCGAAATGGATGCGCAGGGCCAGGAAATTTCCCAGCTCACCACACTCGCCTTGGGAAAAATTGACCCAAATGGCAGGATTTTTTTTTTCCTGGTGAGGGCAGGCAGGGGACAGAGTCAGGCCCTCTAGCATGGATGCAGATCGGAGAGAGCTGTGCAAAGCAGGATGGTTAAAATGCCTCCCTTGGTTCTCTGGGAATTGGTTCCATTTGTTGTCTTGAACATTAGTAACTCTAACCCTCTCTCTCCTATCCATTCCCCATGCCCATTCTTATGCCTATATCGTGCCAACTCATGCCCCCAGTGCTCATACATACAAATTTATGCCAATCCATGCCCCCACTCACGCCATGGCCCCATCTAGTCCCTATTTCATCTTGGTGCCTACTCATGCCAGCTCATGTCCCACACCTACGCCAATCGCCCCTTGTCAACTTAGTGGCTCTGATGTCAACTTAGTGACAACTTGGGGCACCACATTGGCACAGTGGTGAGCAATGCTGCCTCATTGCGCCAAGGACCTGGTTTCGATCCCAGCTCTGGGTCACTGTTCATATGGAATTTATACATTCTCCCGGTGTCTGCGTGGGTCTCACACTCACAACACAGAGATGTGCCGGGTAGGTGAATTGGCCACACTAAATTGGCCATTAATTGGAAAAAAAGAATTGAGTACTCTAACTTTATTCAAAAAAAATGTTTTTTGAACTTAGTGACAACTCATGACCCACCTCACATCCACCCTTGTAGCCCCTGTACCAACTTAGTCCCAAGCCATGCTTCCCACCCATCACCTTACATCTTCCATGCCAACTTAGGTCCACAGGTAACTGAAAGTGGCAACACAGATGGAGAAGGTAGTCAAGAAGGCATACGGCATGCTTGCCTTCATTGGCCGGTGCATGGAGCATAAAAATTGCCAAGTCATGTTGCAGCTGTGTAGAATCTTAGTTAGGCCACACTTGGAGTATAGTGTTCAATTCTGGTTGCCACACTACCAGAAGGATGTGGAGGCTTTGGAGTGGGTGCAGAAGAGATTTACCGGGATGTTGCCTGGTATGGAGGGTATTAGCTATGATGAGAGGTTGAATAAACTTGGTTTGTTCTCACTGGAACGACGGAGGTTGAGGGGCGACCTGATAGAGGTCTAATAAATTATGAGGGGCATAGACAGAGTGGAGAGTCAGAGACTTTTTCCCAGGGTAGAAATAATATGAATTGAAAATTGCTTATTGTCACAAGTAGGCTTCAAATGAAGTTACTGTGAAAAGCCCTTAGTCGCCACATTCCGGTGCCTGTTCGGGGAGGCTGGTACGGGAATTGAACCCACGCTGCTGGCCTGCCTTGGTCTGCTTTAAAAGCCAGCTATTTAGCTGTGTGCTAAAACATCCCCTAGAGGGGTCAATTAATAGGGGGCATAGGTTTACGGTGCGAGGGGAAAGGTTTGGAGGAGATGTACGAGGCAAGTGTTTTACACAGAGGTTAGTGGGTGCCTGGAACTCGCTGCCAGAGGAGGTGGTGGAAGCAGGGACGATAGTGCCGTTTAAGGGGCGTCTTGACAAATACGTGAATAGAGGGATACGGACCCCGGAAATGTAGAAGATTTTAGTTTAGACGGGCAGCATGGTCGGCGGAGGCTTTGAGAGCCGAAGGGCCTGTTCCTGTGCTGTACTTTTCTTTTGTTTGTTGTTCTTTGAATTTACCCAACATATACCATAGACCGATCACAGGAGTCATGCTGAGATTAGATTAAATAAAGCTCGAAATATCTATGGTAGACTTCACTCAATAAAATTACTGTCATTCATGAAAGCCCATTCCATACATTTAAATTTCCTCAAGCACTTAATTCCATATAAAAACAAACATTCGTATTTTAACTACATGTCAAGGTAATTTAATCCTTTAATAGCCTCTTTGATCTGTCAATCAAACTATGAATTTACAAACCCTCTCCCCTAGTGGATAGTTATAGGTTGTGGAAAATAGTAAAACATTAATAAGGGGAGATTGTGGCGCAGTGGTAATGTCACTGGGCTATGGACTAATCCACAGGCCTAGGATAATGGTCTGAGGACATAAATCCAAATCTCATCATGGCAGCTGGTAAAATTTTTATTCAATTAATAAATCTAAAATTAAAAGATAACTGTTGTTATGGTTCTGGACCAGAACCTCACTATTTACATTTGGTAAAACTTTGAGGAAGTGTTACTAAACCACAGGAGTGACAACACTGGCCAGTGGACAGCTTTTATGTAAACAAACAAACTTTAATTTGAACACCGAATTAAGAACATTAGCAATGAAGAAATAGTTTTACAGTTAACAGTTACAACATCTTAACTTGCTTCCTGAAATCTGCCTCTACATTTCAATTAAGAAACCAAATATTTAAAATACAACTTATGTATAAAGTTAACAACCAGGTTTTACTTGCTTATCTTGTGCTGAGTCCTTGGAGAGTGAAACCTTTTTTTTAGGACCAAGCTGAAAACCTTCTGCTCAGCTTAGAGCCCTTGAAGCAACTCCTTTGTCCTGACAGACCCAGCCCCTCCCGTTAGCTACACCAGCTGCACTCAAAGTTCAGCATTCTTTTACAAGACATGCCTTGATTTGGGAAAGCCAAGCTCAAACTGTTACATTATATTAGCTCTCTATTTGCCAAAAGGTAAAATGGATTTTAATATCTATTAGCGAAACCCTTCCCATACAAAAATCACTGAGTACCTCACTTGCAGTCACAGCTATGGCAGACATACTGGGCTGGATTCTCCACCCTGCGACGCTGACAATGTGGATTGGGCAGAGAATCGGGCATCTGCATGAAATTGAGGTTCGCGGCAAGTGCTGAAGTGACTGCTATGCTCTGGCCCCCCTCTGGCATCGGGATTGGAGTTTGTGCCCGCACTCCAGCGGGAGGATGCTAATGGATGCAAATGGGTCTTAATGAGCGATTTGGATACACCTTGCAGGCCGGGCACCAGAGCCTTAGGGATGGGAACCACATGGGCGCGGATCACTACTGGCATGTACCAGCGTGACCCTGATGTGGTGAACCTCACCATGGGTCAAGCGGGGAACCTTTCAAGGGAGTTGTCTCCAAAGTCCACCCGAGGGTCACCCTCCCCCAACATTGCATGACCTGCCCACTCCTCCCCTACTAGACCTCCCCACCACACCCCACTCAGAGAGCCCCTAGATCGGGAGACCCCCATAGCGACTACCTAGAAAGGAGGACCCTCGAGACCCCTTGAATAGGAAGACTTCCCCATGCGACCCACAGGATGGGGATAACCCCCACACACACCCTTAGATATGGAGACCTCACCAGAGACCCCCTAGATAGTGAGACCCTTGCAGACACCTCCTAGACAGGGAACCCCCCCCCTCCCAGAGACCGAGAGATACGGAGACCCTCCAAAGTGACCCGCTCGATAGCCCCCCCCCCCTCGAGACACCCTGGATAGGAGAACCCTCCCCCTACCACAGGGACTCCCTGAAGAGGGGAACCCTCACAGAGATGCCCTGAAGAGGGACCTCCACAGAGACACCTGAGTAGTGGGTCCCCTGAGACCCTCTCATTAAAGGGATTTGACCCCCCAGAGACGCCCTAACTGAATGAAACCTCCACAGAGACCCCCTAACTAAAGGAACCCCCTCCCCGATACTGATCCCCTAACTCAGAGAAGCCTCCCACAGAGCCCCAGGAAAGGGACCTCTGACTGAAAGCTAGAGACCAGCTCAGACCGGGGCAGTGAAAAACATTACTGTTGTAATACTGGGCATACACCTGCTGACTCAGACAGTGGAAGCACGATGTGTCCATTCCTAGAAAGAGAAAAGCAATGACTTGTGTTTAACCCCTCGGATCCTTCAGCTGCAAGTCGGTCATTCATTTCTCCTAGTGGGCTGTGGTTGACAGCTTCCACAACCACAAGTGTCAGCCTTGCTTCAATCATCTTCCTTCATGATTGAGTAACTCTAAATGCTGTAACAACAATGTTTACAAACATCAACCACACCAAAGAAAGTTAACTGCATTCTAATCACGCCCGTCACCCCCACTTCATGCTTGAGTGATAAGAACAAATAACAAGGAAAAGTACAGCACAGGAGCAGGCCCTTCGGCCCTCCAAGCCCGTGCCGACCATGCTGCCCGACTAAACTACAATCTTCTACACTTCCTGGGTCCGTATCCCTATATTCCCATCCTATTAATGTATTTGTCAAGATGCCCCTTAAATGTCACTATCGTCCCTGCTTCCACCACCTCCTCCGGCAGCGAGTTCCAGGCATCCACTACCCTCTGTGTAAAAAACTTGCCTCGTACATCTACTCTAAACCTTGCCCCACGCACCTTAAACCTATGCCTCCTAGTAATTGACCCCTCTACCCTGAGGAAAAGCCTCCGACTATCCACTCTGTCTATGCCCCTCATAATTTTGTAGACCTCTATCAGGTCGCCCCTCAACCTCCGTCATTCCAATGAGAACAAACCGAGTTTATTCAACCGCTCCTCATAGCTAATGCCCTCCATACCAGGCAACATCCTGGTAAATCTCTTCTGCACCCTCTCTAAAGCCTCCACATCCTTCTGGTAGTGTGGCGACCAGAATTGAACACTATACTCCAAGTGTGGCCTAACTAAGGTTCTATACAGCTGCAACATGACTTGCCAATTTTTATACTCAGTGCCCCGGCCAATGAAGGCAAGCATGCCGTATGCCTTCTTGACTACCTTCTCCACCTGTGTTGCCCCTTTCAGTGACCTGTGGACCTGTACACCTAGATCTCTCTGACTTTCAATACTCTTGAGGGTTCTACCATTCACTGTACATTCCCTACCTGCATTAATCCTTCCAAAATGCATTACCTCACATTTGTCCGGATTAAACTCCATCTGCCATCTCTCTGCCCAAGTCTACAAACGATCAAAATCCTGCTGTATCCTCTGACAGTCCTCATCGCTATCCGCAATTCCACCAAACTTTGTGTCGTCTGCAAACTTACTAATCAGACCAGTTACATTTTCCTCCAAATCATTTATATGTACTACGAACAGCAACGGTCCCAGCACTGATCCCTGTGGAACACCACTAGTCACAGCCCTCCAATTGGGAAAGCACCTTTCCATTGCTACTCTCTGCCTTCTATGACATAGCCAGTTCTGTATCCACCTTGCCAGCTCACCCCTGATCCCGTGTGACTTCACCTTTTGTACCAGTCTACCATGAGGGACCTTGTCAAATGCCTTACTGAAGTCCATATAGACAACATCCACTGCCCTACCTGCATCAATCATCTTTGTGACCTCCTCGAAAAACTCTTATCAAGTTAGTGAGACACGACCTCTCCTTCACAAAACCATGCTGCCTCTCACTAATACGTCCATTTGCTTCCAAATGGGAGTAGATCCTGTCTCAAAGAATTCTCTCCAGTAATTTCCCTACCACTGACGTAAGGCTCACCGACCGGCCTGTAGTTCCCTGGATTATCCTTGCTACCCTTCGTAAACAAAGGAACAACATTGGCTATTCTCCAGTCCTCCGGGACATCACCTGAAGACAGTGAGGATCCAAAGATTTCTATCAAGGCCTCAGCCATTTCCTCTCTAGCCTCCTTCAGTATTCTGGTGTAGATCCCATCAGGCCCTGGGGACTTATCTATCTTAATATTTTTCAAGCTGCCCAACACCTCGTCTTTTTGGATCTCAATGTGACCAAGGCTATCTACACACCCTTCTCCAGACTCAACATCCACCAATTCCTTCTCTTTGGTGAATACTGATGCAAAGTATTCATTTAGTACCTCGCCCATTTCCTCTGCCTCCACACATAGATTCCCTTGCCTATCCTTCAGTGGGCCAATCCTTTCCCTGGCTACCCTCTTGCTTTTTATGTACGTGTAAAAAGCCTTGGGATTTTCCTTATCCCTATTTGCAAATGACTTTTCGTGACCCCTTCTAGCCCTCCTGACTCCTTCCTTATGTTCCTTCCTATTTTCCTTATATTCCACACAGGCTTTGCCTGTTCCCAACCTTCTAGCCTTGACAAATGCCTCCTTTCTCTTTTTGACGAGGCCTACAATATCTCTTGTTATCCAATGTTCCCAAAATTTGCCGTATTTATCCGTACATGGACACTGAGATCTCTGCTCATCCACATTGCCAAGAATCTTACCATTAGCCAAGTACTCTGTCTTCCTGTTATTCCTTCCAAAATGAATCACCTCACACTTTTCTGCATTAAACTCCATTTGCCACCTCTCAGCCCAGCGCTGCAGTTTATCTATGTCCCTCTGTAACTTGTAACATCCTTCCGCACTGTCCACAACTCCACCGACTTTACTGTTATCTGCAAATTTACTCACCCATCCTTCTACGCCCTTCTACAGGTCATTTCTAAAAATGACAAACAGCAGTTGCCCCAAAACAGATCCTTGTGGCACACCACTAGTAACTGGACTCCAGTCCGAACATTTCCCATCAACCACCACCCTTTGTCTTCTTCCAGCTAGCCAATTTCTGATCCAAACTGCTGAATCACCCTGAATCCCATGCCTCCGTATTTTCTGCAGTAGCCTACCATGGGGAACCTTATCAAACGCTTTACTGAAATCCATATACACCACTGGCAGTGTGGATGAGCAGAGAGATCTCGGTGTCCATGTACATAGATCCCTGAAAGTTGCCATCCAGGTTGAGAGGGTTGTTAAGAAGGCGTACGGTGTGTAAGCTTTTATTGGTAGAGGGATTGAGTTTCGGAGCCATGAGGTCATGTTGCAGCTGTACGAAACTCTGGTGCGGCCGCATTTGGAGTATTGCGTGCAATTCTGGTCGCCGCATTATAGGATGGATGTGGAAGCATTGGAGAGGGTGCAGAGGAAATTTACCAGAATGTTGCCTGGTATGGAGGGAAGATCTTATGAGGAAAGGCTGAGGGATTTGAGGCTGTTTTCGTTAGAGAGAAGAAGGTTAAGAGGTGACTTAATTGAGGCATACAAGATGAGCAGAGGGTTGGATAGGGTGGACAGTGAGAGCCATTTTCCTCGGATGGTGATGTCTAGCACGAGGAGACATAGCTTTAAATTGAGGGGAGATAGATATGGGACAGATGTCAGAGGTAGGTTCTTTACTCAGAGAGTAGTAAGGGCGTGGAATGCCCTGCCTGCAACAGTAGTGGACTCGCCAACACTAAGGGCATTCAAATGGTCATTGGATAGACATATGGACGATAAGGGAATAGTGTAGATGGGCTTAAGAGTGGTTTCGCAGGTCGGCGCAACATTGAGGGCCGAAGGGCCTGTACTGCACTGTAATGTTCTCTGTTCTATGCTATTCCTCACTGGAACATGCCGTTCCTGAATTCCTTTCAACTGACACTTGAAAGCCTCCCACATGTCAGATGTTGGTTTACCCTCAAACATCCGCCCCCAATCTAGGTTCTTCAGTTCCCACCTAATATTGTTATAATTAGCCTTCCCCCAATTTAGCACATTCACCCTAGGACCACTCTTATCCTTGTCCACCATCACTTTAAAACTTACTGAATTGTGGTCACTGTTCCCGAAATGCTCCCCTACTAAACCTTCTACCACCTGGCCGGGCTCATTCCCCAATAACAGGTCCAGTACAGCCCCTTCCCTCGTTGGAATATCTACATATTGTTTTAAGAAGCCCTACTGGAAGTGATTTTGAATTTGAAGTGCTGAGCTAGAAATTGACAGCACTTCCGGTTACGTTAACAAAGAACTTTTGAAACTGCTGGAATAGTTTGTGTTTCCCATTTCCTGTCACATCCTGCCCCTACTATTTTCGCACCCCGCCCCCCCCCCAAAAAAACAGTTTGCAGATGAAGAGGATGCTTCCGGATCCGGAGTTTGTTCACCATTTCAGGTACACTGCAGAGTCTCTATGAAAATCCAGGCCTTAATATCAGATTTTTTTTAAAAATTCTCTTCTTCAAAGGAATGTCGTTGACAGAAAATGTAATAATACAACAATTCCATGTGTATATGATACAAAGTAATATAAAAACATTAGAAACTAGCCACATCATCTGCATAAAAGACCATGACATAATAATGAAGACTCTAGCAAGACTTTTTCCGAAAAATAATCATATTATTTTATCATACTTTTTCTTTCACTGCGCAGCCAAAATGACATTATAATAATAAAAACAACAATATGCTCCATAAGAAAGGGTTTTAAGTTAGCTAGAAGAAGCAAAAAGGAGTAGGACGAGATTTTGTTCTTTCCCACTTAGCGAATAATCATGTTTGATGGCATGGCCAACATCAGAAACAATCGCTGAGAAATTGCCTTGTCAGCAGGTAATGGCACAAAATCAGCACCACTTTATAAGTGTGCACACTGTGACCTCAGCAAGAACTATCAACTCTCTTGACGATTTTGATTGGCGTCTTGCTGATTGGATAGGTGAAAAAGGAAAGATGCAGGCTGCTGTGTGCTGATTTGCCATTAACAAAGTGAAAAAAAAAATCAAAAAAAGATGTTGCAGAGCCCTTGGCCTGATGTTTTGCTGGAGATGTTAGAACAGATGTCACAAGGAGGAAGGAGCTGCTATTTCCTTCTGATGGCAAGTCATATGGCAACAGTGATGCAACAGTGGTGAGAGAAGTTGGAAAAAGTCAATGTCGGGAGCATAGCACCAAGGACCTGGCTCCAGTGGGACTGTTAATCTCATTAGAGCTGCAGATAAGACTGCTACTCACATCATCTTCTTTACTTACACCTTAGCTCGATATTACTTGCGACCCCAAAGAAACAATCCTTCCGATAACTATCCTCCAATCGCAACAGTACGTTTACCCAAACCCATTTATTTTGCTATTGGCACACCTTGCACCTGATACTGTTCTTAAAATCATTCCACTCACCTCTCACTTCCTCAGACTTCTGTCACCTTTCATGTACCAATTGCATTACTTTATCCTGACAATCACATCTACACATCTTTTCATCCCACCCACACACATTTCCTTTCTTCTTGCAGAACAAGCTGGAACACAACAGCAATGATATAACATATATGAAAAAGGAGATCATCCATCACATCCTCAACTCACTGGCAGAGGCCTCTTTGGATGTTGTGGGGGGAAATTCGGGAGTGTTGCAACTGGTAAGGGTGAAAGCCCAAGACCACAAGACGTTTGGCCTCCTTACACACTATTTGTTTCTCTCTAAATATAATATGCATGACAAAAGTTGTACGGCTTTGATCTCACTCAACTTTCTGCTTATTCCTTTCTGACTGTCATGTCCATAAAACATGAAAGAGATTATAAACTGTTTTAATCAAACATTACTTTCTGCTTAGGGCAGCACGGTGGCGCAGTGATTATCACTACGGCCTCACACACTGGGGATCCGGGTTCGACCCCAGCCCCAGGTTACTGTCTATGTGGAGTTTGCACATTCCCCCCCGTGTCTGCGTGGGTCTCACCCCATAACCCAAAAAGATGTGCAGGGTAGGTGAATTGGCTCCGCTAAATTGCCCCTTAATTGGAAAAAAAAAGAATTGGGTACTCTAAAGTTTTTTTAAAAGCTTAATTTCTGCTTATTTTTAAAAAATTGGACTTTGCTGGACCAAAAACATGGCTGCCACAGGTCACATGATTTGCAAGTTGGCTATAGTTCTGGAAACTTCCAACAGCATTTACAGGACGAAACTCAATCTTCATCCTTGTGGAATCTCACACCAATCATTGTGTGAGATTTACAATCATTACAATCAATGAAACAAGGAAACAGCGTGTACTCTGTTTCCACAGCCCAGACTCATAACAAAAAGAAAGCCATCAAAACTCATTGTACCCGAGGAATCAGTAATAGCCACCATCAAGATCAACGTGAACAATTACTTTTCACTAAAGAAATAGAAACCGATCATTAATGTGAAACTGACTCATCCATGTGTAGAAGATTGTAGTTTAGGTGTGGAAGATTGTAGTTTAGTCGGGCAGCATGGTCGGCACGGGCTTGGAGGGCCGAAGGGCCTGTTCCTGTGCTGTACTTTTCTTTGTTCTTTGTTCATAGACAACACCATTTGGCCTTTGGAAAGTTATAATGTTATTGCCCTGGACGCCAAGGCTGTCTGCTGTTAACATCCAACTTGTCAACACCAAACCCAAGACTCCAGGATGGCAACAAAACCTGCCTCAGGTCTAAACCTCATCTAAACCTGTACTTCTGGAAGATTTCTGCCATCATCTGGGAAGCAAATCAAGCCCATATATACCAACATCATCCAGCTGTGAGTCACCCTCTTTGAAGAAATTCAGCAACTCCTGCTTAACCTACCTGAACCTTAACTCACCAATGAAGAGACCCTCACTGGACATTTTGGATTCTAACATTCACATGATTTATTAACCATGGGCAGGATTTTCCGTCCCGCCAGTCAAAGAACAAAGAAATGTACAGCACAGGAACAGGCCCTTCGGCCCTCCAAGCCCGTGCCGACCATGCTGCCCGACTAAACTACAATCTTCTACACTTCCTGGGTCCGTATCCCTCTATTCCCATCCTATTCATGTATTTGTCAAGATGCCCCTTAAATGTCACTATCGTCCCTGCTTCCACCACCTCCTCCGGTAGCAAGTTCCAGGCACCCACTACCCTCTGTGTAAAAAAACTTGCCTCGCACATCTACTCTAAACCTTACCCCTCTCACCTTAATCCTATGCCCTCTAGTAATTGACCCCTCTACCCTGGGGAAAAGCCTCTGACTATCCACTCTGTCTATGCCCCTCATAATTTTGTAGACCTCTATCAGGTCGCCCCTCAACCTCCGTCGTTCCAGTGAGAACAAACCGAGTTTATTCAACCGCTCCTCATAGCTAATGCCCTCCATACCAGGCAACATTCTGGTAAATCTCTTCTGCACCCTCTCTAAAGCCTCCACATCCTTCTGGTAGTGTGGTGACCAGAATTCAACACTATACTCCAAGTGTGGCCTAACTAAGGTTCTTTCCAGCTGCAACATGACTTGCCAACTCTTATACTCAATGCCCCGGCCAATGAAGGCAAACATGCCGTATGCCTTCTTGACTACCTTCTCCACCTGTGTTGCCCCTTTCAATGACCTGTGGACCTGTACTCCTAGATCTCTTTGACTTTCAATACTCTTGAGGGTTCTACCATTCACTGTATATTCCCTACCTGCATTCGACCTTCCAAAATGCATTACCTCACATTTGTCCGGATTAAACTCCATCTGCCATCTCTCCGCCCAAGTCTCCAAACAATCTAAATCCTGCTGTATCCTCTGACAGTCCTCATCGCAATCCGCAATTCCACTAACCTTTGTGTCGTCTGCAAACTTACTAATCAGACCAGTTACATTTTCCTCCAAATCATTTATATATACTACTAAAAGCAAAGGTTACAGCACTGATCCCTGCGGAACACCACTGGTCACAGCCCTCCAATTAGAAAAGCATCCTTCCATTGCTACTCTCTGCCTTCTATGACCTAGCCAGTTCTGTATCCACCTTGCCAGCTCACCCCTGATCCCGTGTGACTTCACCTTTTGTACTAGTCTACCATGAGGGACCTTGTCAAAGCCCTTACTGAAGTCCATATAGACAACATCCACTGCCCTACCTGCATCAATCATCTTAGTGACCTCCTCGAGAAACTCTTATCAAGTTAGTGAGACACGACCTCCCCTTCACAAAACCATGCTGCCTCTCACTAATACGTCCATTTGCTTCCAAATGGGAGTAGATCCTGTCTCGAAGAATTCTCTCCAGTAATTTCCCTACCACTGAAGTAAGGCTCACCGGCCTGTAGTTCCCTGGATTATCCTTGCTACCCTTCTTAAACAGAGGAACAACATTGGCTATTCTGCAGTCCTCCGGGACATCCTCTGAAGACAGTGAGGATCCAAAGATTTCTGTCAAGGCCTCAGCAATTTCCTCTCCAGCCTCCTTCAGTATTCTGGGGTAGATCCCATCAGGCCCTGGGGACTTATCTACCATAATATTTTTTAAGACGCCCAACACCTCGTCTTTTTGGATCTCAATGTGACCCAGGCTATCGATACACCCTTCTCCAGACTCAACATCTACCAATTCCTTCTCTTTGGTGAATACTGATGCAAAGTATTCATTTAGTACCTCGCCCATTTCCTCTGGCTCCACACATAGATTCCCTTGCCTAACCTTCAGTGGGCCAACCCTTTCCCTGGCTACCCTCATGCCTCGACCAATGGGAATTTCCATTGTGGGCAGCTCCACGCTGTCGAAAAATCCCCGAGCATGGGTGTGCTGCCCGTGCAACAGAGAATCCCGACAGCGGAGAATCCAGCCCCATATCTTTGGTTATTTTTTGTTCTAAGCTGTTCCTAATTGTAAAACTTATTTCTTTCCTATCTCCTTCTTGTGCGTGTGTAGGTAGTTTCACTGACTTTCCCCAGGGTTAGATTGTATGAATAAACAATCGTTCTGATTTAATCCTAAAGAGCTTTCTGACTTCTTAACCAGAGGGATTGGGGAAACATGCCATTGCTTTTTCAAAAATTTGACCACCTCTACTTACAGACAGACAGCGAGAAAAATAAAGGAGTTTCAGTTTGCCTCTCTACCCTGTCAGTCACCCTTTTGGAACATGTTCTGTTACTCACTCTGCACCAACTCAAAAACTGGTACCCCATATAGTGTGGAAAGGGACTGTGCTGGACAGGAGGACAGCCCAGGAATCAGTTCACTGGAGGGCAAGCTTGCACCCTAAGCTTCCTGAAGAGGATGCAAATGATTTCCAGGGATAAAACCTACAAAGTAAAAAGCTATGCATAACAAACTACCCGAATATTCCACTGACTGCTAAATAACACGTATAGTCCATCAGGGAGCATGGGCAGATGCAGCTTCAATTTGTGTGGGCTCTTCCAGAGAGACAGAGTAATAAATGATGGAGTGTGTGATCAGCTTTATGGGCAGTACAACAGGGACCACACTGTCAAAGCCTCTGATAATTTTGTCACGTGAGAGTACCTTTAAGAAATGGGTGTTTATAAATGGGTGTGTATATAAATATCTGTAGTGAGAGTATCTTTAAGAAATGGGTGTTTACTACTGCAGTGATGTTAGAGAATGGTGGAGCTGGGCTGTCTGTCAGCTTTTTACTTTTGTTTTAGGCTTTTTGCTGCAGGGTGTGTTTTAGTTTCATTTTCAGTGTTGGAGCTGAAGCCAGACCAAGCAGGCGTACTGCTGTTCTCTCTGCCATCAAAAAACTATCTCTTGATCATTTGGTGAATTCAGAATTATAAATGTTTTCAGTAGTGACTTTAACCTGATGTGCTTCTGATAAAGGTTTTGTTTTTATGTCGTATGGATGTTAAAAAGGAAAGCTTAAAGGTTTACTTAGTGCTGTAGTCTTTGGGGGTTGTATTTGAATTAATGGTTGCGAAGATGTTCACTGTATGTTTTAAAACAGTTAACTTGAGTTCATAGAATAAACATTGTTTTGCTTTAAAAAATACTTTTCCATTTCTACTCTACCACACCTGTAGAGTGGGCCGTGTGCTCCCCATACCACAATCTAGTAAAAGCTGTGGGTCAGGTGAACTCCACGATACACTTTGGGGTTCTCTAAACCCTGGCCCATAACAATTTTTCTGACAGAAATTATAACTGCTCTCATCTTAATCGAGGTTTTTGCATCTCCTCTCGTTTTCAAAACATGCCAGAAACTATGGAAAAGAACTTCTGAAGTGTTATCCCACTCAGGATTCTACTTTCATGCAGAGCAATGTGAATGCTGAAGTACAGCTCTGTAACATTGACATCAAAGGAGGAGCAGATGCTGTTTTGTCAGGATGGCAATGTTAAGGGAAATTTACATTAGAGGTTATTAATTTAATCTCTTTATTTTATTATGTTTAATTATTAGCTTATGCTTATGCCTGCAATAGTGTGGGCTGACAACCTCGGCAATCTAATTCTGTAATGACCTGATAAGAAGGGTTAGTGGCAAGTCATTCATAGCTGACAAACTGACCATTAACTATTGAGACACCTGTTATCCTTGTAATCGTGAACAAGGAATTGATGGCATTAGATAATGAATGGTTTCAGAGGAATGTGATTGGAAGCTAATTGTTGCTAGGGGGGCCTAATTGGTCGTGTATGTAACCCCCCAAGCTAATTAGGAACTAACCCACGTACATGTATGAAAGAGGCTAATAGCCATTGTATCATTGAGAAGGTGACCACGAGCACTGCGGAGTGCCTGGCTTCCTTCCAAAAGCTTTTGCCAATAAATTGACTCGGCTCAACTCTTTGGTGTGAACAAGTTATTTTCCACTTCAGGAACATCCCTGCTACGCTGCTGCCAGGCACAAAAGGTGTGCCTGTGTAGAGACCACATCCAACTTGGCCTTACTGTCTGCAGGCACCAAAATTCTTCAGTCTGGGCCCACTAGGCCAGATCTTTTCAAGGTTTCCCATCATACACAGCTCAAGAGCTCTTAGTGGAACTTCAACAGTCATCCACCTCACATACTGTTGTCACTGGAGAAGCATTTCAAATGAACACCTGAATAATTGAGTTAAAAGAACAGGCAACTATAGGGTTTGCATAACTTTTTTTTTTCTCAAGATTCATTGCAAACAAACATATTGGACACAATCAACTGGCTGCGTTACGCCCAAAAGGCAGTGCGGTGCAACGCAGCCGGTAGTTGTCGGGAGATGCCTCTTACGGAATCTACTCGGTTCGCGACGCCTCGCGATATCTAACACGATCTCACAAGACATCGCAATGTGAATCCCGCACATTGTGGCAGATCACATTTTGGTAAATCTACATATTAGAGTGCGACAGCTAGTCTCACGCTAATATGCAATCACAGAATCTACCCAAGGTAACGGGATCTACCCCTTTGCCTTGGAGATCTTGGGTGAGCGCAGTTCAGTGTTGGTCTCCAGAAACGTGGACCAGATGGAATGTCACTTGTGGTGGTCTCCCAGGGGATTTGAGGCCCCCAGGCGGCACCCTAGCAGTGCCATTTGGATGCCAGCCTGGCACTGCCAAGGTGCCAGCCTGGCATTTTTCCCACATGGCACATCGGGCCTGGAGGTACCCTCTGTGGGTGCAAGGGGGGGTGATGGTCAAGGAGTCCCTTAAAAGTGAGTTTGGGGGTCATTGGGGGGGGGGGGTGGAAGAGAGGTGGAGGGCCAAAGGGCCTGTTCCTGTACTGTACCTTTCTTTATTATTTTTATTGTGGAAGGAAAGAATGATTCAATAGATTCTTTCATTAATTACTTGCTAATGCAGAGATAGGCCAGCTGGCAAAACTACTGGTCCTTGCTGTTCTTCTTCATCCTCAGCTGCCTACTGAGCAAGTGAATCTCTCCTATAGTCGGCTTTTCCATATCAAACTGAGAAGCAGTGTGTCTGATAAAGGAGACCATAAGACATAGGAGAAGAATTAGGCCACTCGGCCCATCGAGTCTGCTCCGCCATTCAATCATGGCTGATATTTTCTCATCCCCATTCTCCTGCCTTCTTCCCATAACCCCTGATCCCCTTATTAATCATGAACCTATCTATCTCTGTCTTAAGATACTCAGTGAATTGGCCTCCACAGCCTTCTGCGGAAAAGAGTTCACCACCCTCTGGCTGAAGAAATTCCTCCTCATCTCTGTTTTAAAGGATTGTCCCTCTAGTCTGAGATAGTATCCTCTGGTTCTAGTTTTTCCGACAAGTTGAAACATCCTCTCCACATCCACTCTATCCAGGCCTCACAGTATTTTGAAAGTTTCAATAAGATCCCCTCTCATCTTTCTAAACTCCAATGAGTACAGACCCAGAGTCCTCATATCTCCACTTCATCATGAAGGCTGTATCGCCTATTGCAGCAACAACTGGATCTCGGAAGCATTGCATGCATAGCACTGCCTGTGGTAATTAATGCTGCTGATCCTCGATTTCTATGGCCATTTACAACAGGTAACATTAGCAAATTCAGTCAGTTTGCCACCAAGGAGGTGATAGATGCCCTCTTAACAACAAGGGAGCATAGAGGTTGCTGCTGAGAATAGAGCTCAGTGGAATTTCCAGGTGCAAGATCACCCTGACTGCCCAAATCGTTGCCCTGCATTCTTCTCATAGTGCATCATCCATGTTGTATAACAAGAAAGTATTGTACTCCCTGAACTTTCAACTAGATTGTGACCAAAGGCAGCAAATAATTCAAGTCTCCAATAGTAATGAGGCCCTCATACTGAGGCTGCCAGGACCGGGGAAGGTTGGGGAGAGGCCGAGCAGCCAGGGAGCCACCGACATGACAGGGGTGATGCACTATCAATTACGACGAGACGAGAGTAGAGAGTAATCGAGGCTTTATTGCACAGAGATGTGTGGCCTCCTACAGCTCCTGCCGAAATGGCTGCAGTTCGGAGAGCACACACATTTATACTCCACCTACTGGGCGGAGCCAGCGGGCAGGGATCTACCCCCGTACCTGTAGTACAGGGGCCTTACCGTAATACCCTTGTATGCAGTGCAGTATATACAATATAATACAACAGTGGTGACTACCACATTCACCCCCTGTTAAAAATGAGTCCAGCGGGGGGGTGGAGGTTGTCATTAAAATTTCAGAGAAGGTTACAAATTTAGACGGTCGGGCCCTTGATCCGTCGTTGAGAGCACCGCAGTGCTGGTGGCGTGTCAGGTGTCAGCTCGGTCATCGGTGACTCCGAGAGCGTGTCGACATCCTCTTCATCCCCAGGTGGGACCAAGGGGAGGACGGGTTGGCCTGGAGCGGGGGCTGTGGTGTGGTGCGCTGGAGGAAGGGAGGGTGGCGCCGGGGCAGAGTGGGGTGTGTGTGGGGACCCAGCTGGTGCCAGGTCCCTGAGGGAGACCATGTCTTGGCGGCCGCCAGGGTACGCTATGTCGGCATACTGCGGGTTTGCATGGAGTAGCTGTACCCTCTCAACCAATGGGTCCGCCTTGTGGAGCCGCACGTGCTTGTGGAGGAGAACGGGTCCTGGAGCTCCCAGCCACGTTGGGAGCGAAACCTCGGAGGTGGACTTCCTGGGGAAGGCAAGGAGACGTTCATGAGGGGTCTCGTTAGTCGCCATGCACTGGAGCGATTGAATGGAGTAAAGTGCAACGGGGAGGACCTCCTGCCAGCGGGAGGCTGGGAGATTTCTGGACCGTAGGGCCAGCTGGACGGCCTTCCGGACCGTCCCATTCTCCCGCTCCACCTGCCCATTTTCCCGGGGGTTGCAGCTGGTCGTCCTGCTCGAGGCAATGCCCCTGTTGTGCAGGTACTGGCGCAGCTCATCGCTCATAAATGAGGATACCTGGTCACTGTGGACGTAGGCAGGGAAAGCGAACAGACGAAGATGGTGTTGAGGGCTTTGATGACTGTGGCAGACGTCATATCGGGGCATGGGATGGCGAAGGGGAATCTGGAATATTCGTCGACCACATTGAGGAAGTACGTGTTGCGGTCGGTGGAGGGGAGGGGCCCTTTGAAGTCAACGCTGAGGCGCTCAAAGAGGCGGGTGGCCTTCAGTGAGCTTCCATCCTGGACTTCGATGCCCAGTCATGTGTGTTCGTGAGATTTGAGTCAGTACTCTACGTGGTTAGTAGAAAATTCTTTTCCTTTTTTTTCTTCTTCTCAGTTTGTCTCTGGTCTTCTTAGATCTTCAATCCTGGTAACATGTTACGTTTTGGTGCTTGGCCAGTAGGAAACATGCACAAGAGAACGTCTAGTTCTTGACGAGTGAAAGGTTTGTTTTTTTTTAAAATGCGTGGGCTAGATAACTGTGAGCAATATATAAAAAAGCTACTAACTACAACAAATTATCCAAGAGCTACAACAAATATGACTATCCTCTACAGCAACTATCTCCAGACTCCTTGGGGTATCAGAGTCATGTGGTTATTCTCTACTGCCACCTGTTGGTTGGAGGTCGTATAGATTACTATTTATATGATTGCTAAACATATCAACGCAGCAGTGTTACACATTTATAAAATATGCAGTATTCCTTAAAAGTTGTAATAGTTGACCTCTTTTCTCAAAATAATAGTAAGTAATATATTCAATACCCTTAGTAGATGTTTAAATTTTGATTATGGCTGAAAGAGTTTATCTTTGTCAAGTGTCAAACATAATAGATGGCATGAATTCCCCCAAAATTCACCTTCCCATTTTGTTCCAGATGGATACACTACAGATGACATTGAGTTCTACTGGCGTGGAGGTACTCGAGCAGTGACTGGAGTAGAGAAGATTGAGTTGCCACAGTTTTCTATTGTCGATTATCACCTAATTTCCAAGAATGTTGTTTTCTCTACAGGTATATAACAATCTAACATTGAATATAAATGCATGTATGAACAAAAGATTCCAATGCTGCATGCATTACTGCAGCTCGCAAAGATTTTCCCAACCCACCGCTACTGAGCACTTCTTCCGGGATCTTCTGATCCGAGCTGTCAGAGAAATGCACAGTGCCTCCCCCCTAATTCCAGCAAGCATAGTAAAATTGGGGGGAAAGTGAGGATACCCCCCCATTTTTGTGATACCAATGATCCGTATTTAGCCTTATTCAGATAAATTTAAAGATCTAGTCTTCAATTATGTTCGTGAATGGATGGGTAAATGGGTCGGTGAGTGAATGGGTAGATGTATGAGCTGTTTATTCGGGTTGGGGTGTATTTGGGTGATCAGAGCTGAGTCACCTTGCCAGGAGTAGTTGGGTTGGGATAGTCAGGTGATCGAGGGTGAATCGGGTAATGGTTGGGTCTTGCAGGAGGGGTGTTGGCACGGTTGTGGGGGTGTAGTTGGGTCCGGTCAGGGGGTTAGTCACATCTGGTTGGGAGACGAGTCAGATCTGGCTGAAGGAGTAGTCAGGTGATATGGGGTAATCGAGTCTGATTGGAGAGGAGTCAGGTCAGATGGTAAAGGGTCTCTACCCCTCACCCTCACACCTGATGAAGTTTCCCCCACCGCAGAAATAACCTCCAGCGAGCCAATAAAATCCCACCCCTTCTCATCCTCTGGGACCATATTTTACTTTAGCTACTCTCTTTATTTTGTTACAATCCCAGCTGCTATTAATACTGGGAAGATAAGATTCCAGATGAAAGGTAAGATTACAGATGAAACCTAGCTTGATCGACCCTAACTTTTTGTTAGAAACCACGGGGCAAATTCACAGAAATCTGCTGTTGAACATTTAATACAAATAAGAAAAATATTTATTAAATCAAGAAAACTGAAGGATATTGCACCAGGCAAAAAGAAAGCTCTCAATACAAGCACAATGATCCAAATTCCTACTAATCCTTTCCCCTAGCAATCTCTTTATAGGCACACAAACAAGTGAAGAGTCACCGCTAGCTTGACACAAATACTTCCTCCATAAAACTGGCACAGTTGCAAACAGTTTTCTTCCAGAACGCTTGAGCATTAACTTGCTGCTTCTCACCTAACTCGTCTCTCTCCAGGAACAACCAAACCTCCACTTTAAACTCACTGGGCTGCATTCTCTGATTTGAAGACAAGTGCTGACGCCGGCGTGGGAAAAATGGCGTTATACGCCAGAAGAAAACGGCGCAAAAGCTGCATCGATCCTCCGTCTGATGGGAGGGCTAGCAGGCACACAGCGTTAAACCCCTGGCTTTACCTGCGGATACAGCCGGAGAATTGCCGGGTCAGCGGTCGCGCCGTGCAACATGGCACCGGTCGCGTGCGGACCCGGCCTGCCACATACTGTTCTCCAGTCACCCAACTCGCCACCCCCGTACTGCATCCCACCAGTGTCCCCGCCAAAGCATGCAGAACGGCTTCACCCACTGACTGTGGCGGCGCTGGTCTCAGTCGGCAGTCGCCAGGCTGGGTTCACGAATAAAAAAGGATAAGTGTTCCACACCATCAGGAACTCAGCCCATCGGGGCGGAGCATCGGGGGAGGGCCTGAAGTGATGTCTCGATGCCGTCCATATGCGTGCGACGTACTCCTCAGGCACGCCATTTTTGAGGGGGTGGAGCATCGCAAAAGCGGCGCCACCCCCGATTTCGGCACAAACGGGGATTCTCCGGCCGATCGCCAAACACTATTTCGGCGTCAGCCTCCGGAGAATCCCGCCCACTATTTCTTCAACTGCAGAGCAAACAAATTAATTCCCTCAATTCAGTCTCCCACTCACACGTCTACAGAACTGATCACTTTACTGAGTCCTACAATTGATTATTATGTTAATTACTGTTGCACGAGCCTTGCCGTTTTTATTCTCGGAATGCTTAAAACCCCCATCCTCTCTAACACACTGAACTCCCCCTCTCTTTACTCTTGTGTTTTTTGTCTCTGTGTCACTGGATCCCTGTCACTAGACAACAGTAAAGAGTTTCCAATATTTATTTCAGCATCATTGAACTTTCAACACCCTTTAATCCATCTCTTTAACTTCAGGGGTCATAAGACCTCATAAAAAATGTATATATACAAATAAACCCAAAAGACCTGAAACCTTTTTGTCACAACTCTATTCAGACTCCCAGGCACCAAAGTTCATAAATAAATCCTGAATGAAACTGAGACCATTTTTTTCTTTCTTAACACAAATATATATATATATATATATATATAATATTTCAACTTAAAATTATGCCTTGTTCATAGCAATAAGCTTTTACGGTCTGATTTTATGTCTTTCATTCTAGTTTACTGGTATATTCTAATTTCTCCCTCTTTATTGTTTTTAGTCTTCCTTTGTTGGTTTCTAAAATTTTCCCAACTTCTGACCTACCACTAATCTTTCCAAAATTGTATGCTTGTCTTTCAATTTAGTACCATCCTGAACTTCCTTAGTTAGCCACAGATGGTTCATGCTTCTTGTAGAATCTTCTTTTCTCAATGGAACATATATTTGTTGAGAATTAGGAAATAACCTTTTAAATGTCAACCACCATTGTCTTAGCTTTTAATCTATTTTTTAGTCCACTTCAGCCAACTCTGACTTTATGCCATTGTAATGACCTTTATTTAAGTTTCAGGCACTGGATTCGGACACATAATGTGAAATTCTACTAAGTTATGATCACTCTTCCCTAAAGGATCCTTTGTTATGAGATAATTAATAAATCCTGTCTCATTACATTTTACAACATATAAAATAGCCCGTTCCCTGGTTGGTTCCCTGAATACACTTTATGAACTTGTCCACGAGGCTGTCTTTGCCAATTTGAGTAGTCCAATCTTTGTAAAGAGTAAAATCACCCAGGATATTGCAGTACCTTTCCTGGAAGCCCACATTATTTATTGATTTATATACAGTCCAACAGTTATTGTTGTGTGGTTGGGAGGGGTGGAGTCTGCTGGGCAGCTATACATTAACTCACCTGCATGCACTCCTATCCCTGGTTATTTCTTATCTCCACACAAATTGATTCCACATTTTGATCTTCCAATCCAAAATAATCTCTCGCAACTGTACTGATCTCATTCTTTATTAACAGAGCTATTCCATTACCTTTTCCTTTCTGCCTATCCTATCCTTTCAAAGTTTCAAAAGTTGAATACCCTTGAATACTCAGTTCCCAGTCTTGATTGCCGAGCAACCATGACCTGATTTCTCTAGCTGGCGGGATTCTCTGTCCCGTTGCAGTGAATGGACTTCAGCTGAACGCCAAATTCTCCATTCTCGCTGGCAGGGTGACAGGGCAAACTCAGATTGGAGAATCCCAACCCATGTCTTCTTAAAGACTATCATATACCTATCGCTGGCTTGTTAGTATTTATTGCCCATCCTTAATTGCCCTTGAGAAGGTGGTGGAGAGCCACCTTCTTAATAGGCTGCAATCCATGTGGTGTAGGTACTCCACAGTGCTGTTATGAAGGAGTTCCAGGATCTTTGACCCAATGACAGTGAAAGAATGATAATAGAACTCCACGTCAGGATGGTGTGTGGAGGGGCACTTGTAAGTGTTAGTGTTCCCATACATCTGTTGCCCTTGTATCTTACAGCAGCAGAGTTTGTGGCATTGGAAGGTGCTGTCAAAGAAGGCTTTGTGGGTTGCTGCAATGTATGTTGTCGATGATGCACACTGTGTGTTGGTGGTGGAGGGAGTGAATGTTTAACATGGTGGACAGGGTGCCAATCAATGGGCTAATTTGCCCTGGATGGTGTTCGTGAGTGTTCTTGGAGCTGGACTCATCCAGGCAAGTGGAAAGTGTTCCATCACACTCCTGACTTGTGCCTTCCAGATGGTGAATAGTCTTATGGGAGTCAGGAGGCGACCTACCCTCCGCAGGATTCCTTGTCTCTGACCCACTCTTGTAGCCATGGTATTTCAATGGCTGGTCCAGTTCAGTTTTTGGTCAATCAATTTGTGCTATCAATTCATCCAACTTGTTACAAATGCTGCGTGCCTTCAGATAAAGAGGGCTGGATTCTCTGATTTTGAGGCTATGTCTCCTCACTGGCTTGGGAACTGTGGCATTTTACGCCAGATAAAATGACGTAAAACGGCCACCGATCCTCCGTTTTGCTAGCATCAAGGCAGCACCCGGCTCTAGCTGCAGCTACGGCCCGGAGAATTGCCGGGTCCGTGGCCGCGCATGCGCATGACCGCAGCCTGCAGTGGCCATGCCGTGCTACATGCCGGCCGCCGCTCGCGGACCTGGCCCACAAAATAGTCCTCCCTCTTTGGCCAGCTCTCACACCACGGACCACCCCCCACAGTGCCCCCAGCCCCTGATAATGTCCCCTCTGCCCGCGGATCGGCCCTCCCCCGACTGTGGCGGCACTGGATTGAGTCCGCAGCCGCCACGTTGAGTTCCCGATGGATGAGACCACATGTGGCCAACGCCTTCGGGAACTCGGACGGTCGGGGGCGGAGCATCGGGGGGCGGGCCTCAGGCAATGTCCTGAGGCCGTCGATACGTCAGTACACCGCTTTGGCGGGGGCGGAGCATCACAAAACCAGTGCTGCCCCCTATTTGGTCGGGAACTGTGATTCTCCAGCCAATCACCGAATGCGATTTTGGCGTCAGCGACCGGAGAATCCAGACAAAAGTTTTTAATTCTTTTTACCATTTTCCCCTACTGTGACCCTATTTGATTTGCACTCTTATATTCCTTCCTGTCACACTCTTGTTATCAGTAACCAGATCATTACCCTGCTTGTCTGTTCTATTTAACTTTCTAAATCTCCCCTCACCTGGATCCACCCCACCACCCGCTCCACTATTTAGTTTAAAGTCCTCTCTAGAATGCTCAGTTTATCAGGATATTGGTCCTTGCATGTTTCAAATGAAGCCCATCCCAACAGATGAGATCCCTCTTTTCCCAGTGTTGTTCCAGTGCCTCTCAAATTGAAGTCCATCTGTCGCACATTGACCTTTGGCCACGTATTCAACCCTCTGATCTGATTTACCCAATGTCAATTTGCTCATGGCTCAGATAGTAATTCAGATTCTGCTTTTTAATTTAGCCCTTAGCTGCTCATAGTCTCTCAACAGAATCTCTTTCTTAGTTCTGCCTATATTGTTGGTACCTATGTAAACCATGACAACTTGATTTTCCCCTCCCACTCCAAATTCATCTCACGCCCTGAGGACATGTTCTTAACCTGGCACTGAGTAGACATCACAGCCTTCAAGATTCTCACTCACAACTTCAGAGAACAGTATCTATATCCCTAAAGGTATCCTACTACACTCCTTATCACTCCTCCCAACTTAAAAGGCCCCCACACCATTATATTTATGGAAGTATTGACCAGTTTATTTCAAATAGTTACAATAGCAGCGTGAAAGTTTTGATATTAATTAAACTGGTCAGAGAGTTCCCATCAGTTTAATGAACGATAAAACCAAAAAGTGTCAGCAGAATAAGTTTGAAATTACTTTTGTGGGACTTGGAGGAGCAGAACTGCCCACCACCATGATTCTGTGTCCTACTACCAGCCCACCACCCACATCATACCCACACTTCCATTATTGCTAGTGTTGAGCCCAGTATTTGATAGCCTTAATGCACACTGCCTAACACTGACTCAATAAAATGAGGTCAAGCTCTCAAAATCACTGCTGCTGCTTTTCCATGTCTATGAAAGACTGACCGATATACTCCACTGGTTAGGTGCCCAAAAGTCAGAATTAACTCCATAGTCTGCTGGAAAACAGCAAACAAATGTTTTGACCTTTATCTTTGTATTATGGCAATGATGAAGGACATAATGTTGCACTTGAATTGAGGTTGTCGATTAATTTGTACTTTATTAACTAAATCTGTGAATCTTCCTCTGAATTAACACAATTTGTTCCCCCCCCATCCTCTTAAATAATCTGTCATAAGGATAGAAACAATAAAACATAAGGACCAGCTTTTAAGATGCTGTATTTGCATCACATGATACATTGTAGATTTTGAAAATTAAAAGAACTGCCAGGTTCTAAAGTAATCTGTTACAAATAAATCAGCATTCAGTCCACCTGTTATCCAACTAAATTAAAAGCAGTCTTTAAGACTAACAATGTTGAAAACACTTCTCTCATGTTAGTTTACTGTAAAATTCACAATGCTGTCGAGAAGCATCTTAGTTGTTACTAGGATTGATTGCAAGGCTGTAATCTAATCATCGTATATAAGTGCCTCATATAAAGATTAATAGATATCTGTTTGACTGAAATCTAATAAATAAATGGAAATACCCTGATCCAATTTTCTTGGACTTCACTGGAAAATAAAATCGAGTGAGTATAAAATGAACAACCGACTTTCTGCCAATCATTTCCCCTTTGGTGGGAACAGTTAAATTCAACCCTTTTTTTTCCAGCCAGCTAATGCAAGACATGATTGCAACGTTTAAATACCTTGCATGCGGCTCTGTTACTGTCAGTGCTGTCAAATTAGTAAATTAATTGGGACCTAGGGCAAAATTCTCCGCCGCATCGGGAACCCTGCTACCGACAGCAGTCAGTGGAAACTTTTGATGGGTGGCAGGGCAATGCGCTTGCCCCCCACTGACAAGAGAACTGGAGATTCAAATGGATGCAAACGGGCCTGAATGACCAATTTGCATCCACTTATCAGGCTGGACACCGTAACGAGGTAGCGGCTCGTTGGTCTAGGGGTATGATTCTCGCTTTGGGCCTTTCAGTCTGGGCGCATGCGAGAGGTCCCGGGTTCAACTCCAGGATGAGGCCTTGAATGTTGTTTCCTATTGGCCAAGTCACAGGTTTTGGGCAGCACAGTGGTTAACATTGTTGCTTCACAGCACCAGGGTCCCAGGCTCCATTCCCGGCTTGGGTCACTGTCTATGCAGAATCTGCACATTCTCCCCGTGTCTGCGTGGGTTTCCTACGGGTGCTCCGCTTTCCTCCCACAAGTCCCGAAATGTGTGCTATTAGGTAATTTGAACACTCTGAAATTCTCCCTCCGTGTACCCGAACAGGTGTCGGAATATGGCAACCAGGAGCTTTGCACAGTAACTTCATTGCAGTATTAATGTACGCCTTGTGACACTAAAGATTATTATTATTACGATTCTCCGGGCTGGGAATCACGTGGGCGAGGATTACAACAAATATGGACAAACGTGGTCCTGATGTGGTGGAGCTCGCCGTGGGCCAAGAGGGTAACCCGTTAAGAGGGTTGGCTCCAAAGTCCACCCAAGGGCCACCCGTTTCCCCCAACAATGCCAGTCCTGCCCACCACCAAAGCCCCCTCTTGAGACCCCAAAATAAAGAGACCCCTAAATAGGGGGACCCCCAACACAGAACCCCTAAATAGGGCGACTCCTCACAGAGCCCCCCCTCAAGCTCCTCTGGGCGGCACAAAAAATGTTTTGTCATTCTTGCCCTCGGTTCACCCTTCGTCCCAATTCTGAGACCATTCCAAAACCTCCTCCCTCTGACTTACCTGAAAGCTATATGAAAGAAAGCGTTTTCAAGCAATGAGTTGTAAAGGCCTGAATGCATCTCCTCAGAGTGTGGTGAGGGCAGGTTCAATCAAAGCATTGAGAATGAAATTAGGCTTACCTGAATAGGAAGAATTTTCAGGGTTATGGTGAGAAGGCAGGAGATTGGACTAATTTAATTGCTTATTCAGAAAGCTGACATACACACGATGATATTGGCAACCATTCCTTTGATGCCACACAAAACAAAATTTTGCTTCGACTTCCCATTGATTTGGGGAAGATATTTGACCAGGTATAAGCGGAATAGTGCTGAGGAAATATAGGGATGAATTAAGACCATAAGACATAGGAGCAGAATTAGACCACTCGGCCCATCGAGTCCGCTCTGCCATTCAATCATGGCTGATATTTTTCTCATCCCCATTCTCTTGCCTTCTCCCCATAACCTCTGATCCCCTTATTGATCAAAAACCGATCTACCTCTGTCTTAAAGACACTCAGTGATTTGGTCTCCCCAGCCTTCTGCGGCAAGGAGTTCCACAAATTCACCATTCTCTGGCCGAAGAAATTCCTCCTCATCTCTGTTTTAAAGGATCGTCCCTTTAGTCTGAGATTGTGACCTCTGCTTCAAGTTTTTCTCACAAGTGGAAACATCCTCTCCACATCCACTCTATCCAGGCCTCGCAGTCCTGTAAGTTTCAAAAAGATCCACCCTCATCCTTCTAAACTCTGACAACGAGTACAGACCCAGCGTCCGCAACCGTTCCTCATATGACAAGCTCTTCATTCCAGGGATCATTCTTGTGAACCTCCGCTGGACCCTTTCCAAGGCCAGCACATCTTTCCTTCGATACGGGGCCCAAAACTGCTCACAATACACCAAATGGGGTCTGACCAGAGCCTTACATAGCCTCAGAAGTACATCCTTGGTCTTGTATTTTCGCCCCCTCGCCATGAATGCTAACATTGCATTTGCCTTCCTAACTGCCGACTGAACCTACACATTAACCTTAAGAGAATCGTAAATAAGGATTCCCAAGTCCCTTTGTGCTTCTGAATTCCTAAGCATCTCCCCATTTAGAAAAAAGTCTATGCCTCCATTTCTCCTTCCAAAGTGCATAACCTCACACTTTTCCACATTGTATTCCATGTGCCACTTCTTTGCCCACTCTCCTAGCCTGGCCAAGTCCTTCTGCAGCCCACCTACTTCCTCAATACTACTGCCCCTTGTATCATCTGCAAACTTAGCAACAGTGCCTTCAGTTTCTTCTTCCAGATCATTAATGTATATTGTGAAAAGTTGTTGTCATGATATTCAGGTAAACATCATAGCACATACATACATACATGCATACATACTGATGGACAGATCAACGGGCCAATCAACACACACAACACGACAGCCAATCACAGGCAAGAGCATACACAGTACAAAACAGGGAACACAACACTTCCTGGGCACTCGAGCAGGAGACGGCTCAGGGCACAGAGCTCATTGCCAGCCACTCAGACATCCACCATGTGCTGAGTACAGCAGTTTACCATGTAAATAGATGTTTGAAATAAAACTGCGTTGTACCATTCGCAACCGTGTTGGTTTGTCTGTGTAACAGAGTACCCAACACTTCATAGTACCAGGAGTGACTTTGGTACCTACCATCAAATTCTCTGGAATTTGCCATCCTGCGCCATGGACACCGTCAACACACCGCAGCCGCTGCAAGTCGCTGGAAACCTCGGCGTTAATTGGAAGCTGTTCAAACAGCGCTTCCAGCGCTTTCTGGAAGCCAACGAAAAGGAAAGCGCCTCGGACACCAAAAAGATCGCCGTCCTCCTCACCCCCGCAGGTCAGCACGCCATCCATGTATACAACTCCCTGGTGTTCGCGGAAGGCGAGGACAAGACCAAATACAACACGGTCCTTCTCAAGCTCGACCAACACTTCAACGTCGAGGTCAACGAGAGCTTCGATGTGTAAGGATGAGTCCTTTCAGTCATTCCTTACGCATCTCTGCATCCTTGCGCAGTCCTGCGGTTACGACACCACCTCCGATTCCATGATTCGGGACCAGATCGTTTTTGGGGTCACCTCGGGCACCTACGCCAGCAGCTCTTAAAAATAAAAGGCCTCACCTTAGCCTCCGCAATCGAAGCCTGTGCCCTGCACGAAAACGCGACTAGCCGCTATACCCAATTTCAGGCGGCCGAATCGGCGCGGCAGGGGTCCTACGCGGCCGGATCGGCGAGGCAGGCGCCCTACGAGGTTGAACGGGTCCAGGCGTTCGAGTTCCTCCCGGCCCGTGGCCCGGATGAGGGCGGCCATTTCGCGCACTTTTCGAGGCCTCCCGCGCCAAAAACTACAGCAACACTGAGGGACGGGACGCGCAGGCGCGCTCGACGCAAGACCGAACTGCGCATGCGCAGTGGTGCAACGAACGCCATGATGTCACGACATGCGGCAACTGTGGAGCCGCACATTTGCAATGTCCCGCAAGAACCCGACAGTGCCTCCGCTGTGGCAAGGTGGGCCACTACGCTGCCTGCTGTCGAGCAGCTCAACCTGTCAATGTTCCCCAACTCCGACAACCTCGCAGGGACGTGTGGACCATTCAGCCTCCTTATTACAAATCGTGCCCAGACGATATCCAGACCAGTGACACAGACGACCGGGACGCCTTCCGTGTTGCGGTCATTGATGGGAACCGAATGTCTCCAGCCAGGACCCACCAGCCAGTGCAAGTTAACACGATCAATCCGGGCGATGAATGGTGTGCCACCCTAACAGCCAACCGATCACCAATAACATTCCGCCTGGACACTGGCGCCTCCGCCAACCTCATAGCATGGTCAGCCTTCTACGCCATGAAGGTCAGACCACCAATTTGGCCGTCCCGTTGCAGGATGGTTGACTACAACGGGAACGTTATCCCGGCTTTGGGATCCTGCCAGCTCCAGGTGACACACAACACACACACCGCCACACTCTGATTCGAGATAGTCGGCTCATCGAAGGACTCCCTGCTTGGCGCACAGGCATGCAAGGCTCTCCACCTCGTGCAACGAGTCCACTCTCTCTCTCCAGACGGCACATCTGACTTCCCAGATGCAGAGTTCAGCGCACAGCTCCAATCGCTCCTCGGCCACAACCAGGAGGCATTCGAGGGCATGGGAACACTGCCCTACACCTACAGAATTCGGCTCAAACCGGACGCCGCCCCGGTCATTCACGCACCTCGCAGGGTCCCTGCGCCACTCAAAGACCGCCTCAAGCAGCAGCTGCAGGATCTCCAGGACCAAGGGGTCCTATCCCGGGTCACGGAGCCCACGCCATGGGTCAGCTCCATGGTGTGTGTTAAGAAGCCCTCCGGCGAGCTCCGGATCTGTATTGATCCAAAAGACCTCAACAACAACATTATGAGGGAACACTACCCCATACCCAAACGGGAAGAGATCACGAGCGAAATGGCCCGGGCTAAAATATTCACGAAACTGGATGCCTCGAAGGGTTTTTGGCAGATCCAACTGGATCCATCCAACCGGAAGCTGTGCACCTTCAACACCCCTTTCGGCAGGTTCTGCTACAACTGAATGCCATTTGGCATCATCTCGGCATCCGAGGTCTTTCATAGGATCATGGAGCAGATGATGGAAGGCATCGAAGGGGTGCGCGTCTACGTGGACGACATCATCATCTGGTCCACCACACCACAGGAGCACATCTATCGTCTCCAACGTGTCTTTGCGCGCAATCGCGAAAACGGCCTGCGCCTCAACCGAGTCAAGTGTTCTTTCAGCCAAACCGAGCTGAAGTTCCTGGGGGACCACATTTCCCGGGAGGGGTCCGTCCGGATGCAGACAAGGTGAGTGCCATTACAGCCATGCCGCAGCCGGCAGACAAGAAAGCAGTGCTACGCTTCCTAGGCATGGTCAACTTCCTGGGGAAGTTCATTCCCAACCTTGCTTCCCACACGACAGCTCTGCGCCACCTCGTCAAGAAGTCCACGGAGTTCCAGTGGCTACACACACACCAGCAGGAATGGGAGGAGCTCAAACTTAAGCTCACCACAGCACCGGTATTGGCGTTTTTCGACACATCTCGTGCCACTAAAATCTCGACTGATGCCAGCCAGTCCGGCATTGGGGCGGTACTCCTACAGCAGGATGACACTGCGTCATGGGCCCCAGTCGCATATGCCTCGCGGGCCATGACCCCCACAGAACAGCGCTACGCGCAGATCGAAAAGGAGTGCCTATGCTTGCTAACCGGTTTAGACAAGTTCCCTGACTGTGTATGGTCTACCCCGGTTTACTGTTGAGACTGACCACCGCCCCCTGGTCAGCATCGTAAATAAGGACCTGAACGAGATGACCCCTCGCCTCCAGCCTACTTAAACTTAGGAGGTATGACCTCCAACTGGTCTACACCCAGGGTAAGGACCTTATCATTGCGGATGCCTTATCTAGAGCAGTGAGCACGCCGTCAGATTCAGAGGGGTTCGTCTGTCAGGTCGAGGCCCAGGTGGCTTTCACATCAGCAAATCTGCCAGCTGACGACTCCAGTCTGGCCCGTATTCGCCGCGACACTGCAGCTGACCCCCTTCTACAATGTGTGATGCACCACATGACGGGTGGGTGGCTCAAAGGGCAGTGCCCGCAGTTCTACAATGTCCGAGACGACTTGGCCGTCATTGATGGTGTCCTTCTGAAGCTGGACCGGATTGTGATACCGCACAGCATGCACAAGCTGGTCCTCGACCAACTACACGAAGGCCACCTGGGGGTCGAGAAGTGCAGTCAGAGGGCCCGAGAGGCGGTATACTGGCCGGGCATCAGTGATGACATTGCCAATATGGTGCTCAACTACCCCACCTGCCAAAGGTTTCAACCGGCGCAACCTCCTGAAACGCTTCTGCCCCATGAGCTGGTGACGTCCCCCTGGGCGAAGGTGGGTGTGGATCTCTTTCACGCGCTCGGCAGGGACTATGTCATCGTCGTTGACTACTTTTCAAACTATCCAGAGATCATACGTCTGCACAATTTGACATCGTCCGCTGTCATAAGTGCCTGCAAAGACACCTTCGCTCGCCACGGCATTCCAATGACTGTCATGTCGGACAATGGGCCCTGTTTCGCCAGCCAGGAATGGTCATCTTTTGCTGCCTCGTATGGTTTCACACACGGGACGTCCAGCCCTCTGCATCCCCAGTCCAATGGAAAGGCGGAAAAGGGCGTTCACATTGTCAAGCGGCTCCTCTGCAAGGCTGCTGCTGCCAGATCGGATTTCTGCCTAGCCCTGCTGGCCTATCGCTCAACCCCACTAGCCATTGGCCTCTCACCAGCCCAGCTGTTGATGGGTCACGCCCTCAGGACCACTGTGCCTTCCATTCAGGCACCCACAACCAACCATGCTCCGGTACTACACAGAATGCAACTGCAGCGCGGTCGCCAGAAGAGGGCATATGACACATGGGCAACTGATCTTCCCGCCCTGGAGACGAAGTCCGCATCCACCTACCAGAAGGTGGCTGGTCAGCACCTGCCGATGTTCTCCGACGCGTGGCTCCCCGCTCGTTTTGGATCCTCGCTGTCTTCAGGGGATGTCCCGGAGGACTGGAGAATAGCCAATGTTGTTCCTCTGTTTAAGAAGGGTGGCAGGGATAATCCCGGGAACTACAGGCCGGTGAGCCTTACTTCAGTGGTAGGGAAATTACTGGAGAGAATTCTTCGAGACAGGATCTACTCCCATTTGGAAGCAAATGGACGTATTAGTGAGAGGCAGCACGGTTTTGTGAAGGGGAGGTCGTGTCTCACTAACTTGATAGAGTTTTTCGAGGAGGTCACTAAGATGATTGATGCAGGTAGGGCAGTAGATGTTGTCTATATGGACTTCAGTAAGGCCTTTGACAAGGTCCCTCATGGTAGACTAGTACAAAAGGTGAAGTCACACGGGATCAGGGGTGAACTGGCAAGGTGGATACAGAACTGGCTAGGCCATAGAAGGCAGAGGGTAGCAATGGAGGGATGCTTTTCTAATTGGAGGGCTGTGACCAGTGGTGTTCCACAGGGATCAGTGCTGGGACCTTTGCTCTTTGTAGTATATATAAATGATTTGGAGGAAAATGTAACTGGTCTGATTAGTAAGTTTGCAGACGACACAAAGGTTGGTGGAATTGCGGATAGCGATGAGGACTGTCTGAGGATACAGCAGGATTTAGATTGTCTGGAGACTTGGGCGGAGAGATGGCAGATGGAGTTTAACCTGGACAAATGTGAGGTAATGCATTTTGGAAGGGCTAATGCAGGTAGGGAGTATACAGTGAATGGTAGAACCCTCAAGAGTATTGAAAGTCAAAGAGATCTAGGAGTACAGGTCCACAGATCACTGAAAGGGGCTACACAGGTGGAGAAGGTAGTCAAGAAGGCATACGGCATGCTTGCCTTCATTGGCCGGGGCATTGAGTATAAGAATTGGCAAGTCATGTTGCAGCTGTATAGAACCTTAGTTAGGCCACACTTGGAGTATAGTGTTCAATTCTGGTCGCCACACTACCAGAAGGATGTGGAGGCTTTAGAGAGGGTGCAGAAGAGATTTACCAGAATGTTGCCTGGTATGGAGGGCATAAGCTATGAGGAGCGATTGAATAAACTCGGTTTGTTCTCACTGGAACGAAGGAGGTTGAGGGGCGACCTGATAGAGGTATACAAAATTATGAGGGGCATAGACAGAGTGGATAGTCAGAGGCTTTTCCCCAGGGTAGAGGGGTCAATTACTAGGGGGCATAGGTTTAAGGTGAGAGGGGCAAAGTTTAGAGTAGATGTACGAGGCAAGTTTTTTACGCAGAGGGTAGTGGGTGCCTGGAACTCACTACCGGAGGAGGTAGTGGAGGCAGGGACGATAGGGACATTTAAGGGGCATCTTGACAAATATATGAATAGGATGGGAATAGAAGGATACGGACCCAGGAAGTGTAGAAGATTGTAGTTTAGTCGGGCAGTATGGTCGGCACGGGCTTGGAGGGCCGAAGGGCCTGTTCCTGTGCTGTACATTTCTTTGTTCTTTGTTTTGTTTGTTCCTGGTTCGCATGCCTGATGGATCCATTCGTAGGCGCAATTGCCGGGCTCTTCGCCTATTTCCATGCTCGCTACGGGACCTTACACCGACACCGCGCCCTCCTGTTGTTCCTGATATCAACTTTGTGGAGCTGCCTGCCACCATGCCCCTTCCGTCGTCGCCCGTGGCCAGGCCCGTTCCTCAGCCGGTGGTTCCAGACCTACCCTTGAGGCGGTCAACCCAAATTCGTCGCCCACCTACTAGACTGGACTTATGAGACTGCTTGTACATTGAACTCATACTACCATTGTGTTAATGTGTTTATGTTCTTATCGTTACAGGAATTTGTTTTATCGTTCAATATTTCCCCGTTCTTTGTTTATGATACAACCTTGTTGTTATGTCGCACCCGACATCGCCCCTTGTATATAGTTTAGCCCTATGTACATGCTGTAACTATTGCACACACACACATTTAGCTACACTCAGTACACATCTCTATTTATGACCACGTAGGCACATGATCTTGTAAAAAAGGGGGGTGTCATGATATTCAGGTAAACATCATAGCACATACATACATACATACTAATGGACAGATCAACGGACCAATCAACACACACAACACAACAGCCAATCATAGGCAAGAGCATACACAATACAAAACAGGGAACACGACACTTCCTGGGCCCTCGAGCAGGAGACGGCTCAGGGCACAGAGCTCATTGCCAGCCACTCAGACATCCACCATGTGCTGAGTACAACAGTTTACCATGTAAATAGATGTTTGAAATAAAACTGTGTTGTACCATTCGCAACCGTGTTGGTTCGTCTGTGTAACAGAGTACCCAACACTTCTGTTGTGGTCCCAGCACCGACCCCTGAGGCACATCACTAGTCACCAGCTGCCATCCTGTAAAAGACTCCTTTATCCCCACTCTCTGCTTTCTGCCAGTCAGCCAATCATCTATCCATGCCAGGATCTTGCCCTTAATGCCATGGGCTCTTAACGTATTTAACAGTCTCCTATGCGGCACCTTGTCAAAGTCTTCTGGAAATCTAAATAAATCACGTCCGCTGGCTCTCCTTTGTCTAACTTCCTTGTTACTTCCTCAAAGAACTCTAACAGATTTGACAGACATGACCTCCCCTTGATGAAGTCGTGCTGACTCAGTCCTATTTTATCATGCACTTCCAAGTACTCCGCAATCTCATCTTTAATAATGGACTCTAAAATCTTACCAATGATCGAAGTCAGGCTAACCGGCCTATAATTTCCCGTCTTCTGCCTCCCTCCCTTCTTAAACAGTGGTGTTACATTAGCCACTTTCCACTCTTCTGGGACCATTTCTGCCTCCAGTGATTCTTGAAAGATCACCACCAATGCCTCCACAATCTCCTCAGCTATCTCTTTTAGAATCCTGGGGTGTAGTCCATCCAGTCCAGGTGATTTTTCCACCTTCAGACCTTTCAGTTTCCCCAGAACCTTCTCCTTAGTAATGGTCACTGCACTCATCTCTGCCCTCTGGTTCTCCTGGAGCTCTGGCATCCCAATGGTGTCTTCCACTGTGAAGACTGATGCAAAGTAACTATTCAGTTCGTCTGCCATTTCTTTATTTCCCATTATTACTTCTCCAGCTACATTTTCCAGTGGTCCAATGTCTATTTTTGCTTCTCTCTTACCTTTTATATATTGAAAAAAAACTCTTCCTATCTTCCTTTATATTACTAGCAAGCTTGCACTTATACTTGATCTTTTCCCTCCCTTGTTTTTTTTGGTTGTCGCTTTTAAAGGCTTCCCAATCCTCTGGTTTCCCACTAATGCTCGCCGCTTTGTATGCTTTTTCTTTAGCTTTTATGCTGTTCTTGACTTCCCTAGTCAGCCATGGATGCCTTGCCCTGCCCTTCGCATGCTTCCTCCTCCTTGGGATGAATTTCTGTTGTGCCTCCCGAATACCCCCAAAAAACCCCTGCCATTGCTGTTCCAGTGTCTTCCCTGCTGGGCTTCTTTTCCAATCATTGAACCAAAATGATTCTTAGTTCATTTGTGGTGGGTTTTGCAGGGAATTTCCCGTCGGCTGTGCCTACGAGTTCCCTACCGCTATCAAACGATACTTAGGGCTACTCTGCACCCGAAATGCAGCTCACAACGGTGCAGCATGGCCAGGGGACTGCGCTCCCGTGATCTACCTGGCTCACAACGCCTCGCGAGATCTAACGTGATCTCACGAGACGTCATGATGTGAATTCTGCCCAACAGAAAATACTGGACAATCTCAGCATCTGTGGAGAGAAAAGGAAGCTAACGTTTCGAGTAACTCTTTGTCAAAGCTGAATAGGGCTGGGGCAGATTTTCTGTAAGGAAACCTGGAAGTTCAAGTTACCCTGGAATGTTGAATCTGTGTTACTCCAGTACTGGCCTCATGCGCATCCCCAATTAATTCTCTGTTCCATCGTTATTTTGCCTTCAACTGCCTTGGCCAAAAGCTCTGCAATTTCCTTTGTAAGATGCTTTGTCCGCTTTGTTACACTTGCTCCTCCTTTAATATTTTGTTTAAAAACAAGACCAAGGACACAATCCAATGGCCACGCTGCACCGGAAATGTAGCTTGGCGCAGCGTGGCCGATGAAAGCCGTGAGGCCCGGCTCCTGGGATCTACACGGCTCGCAAGATTCAACAAGATGTGGGCGAGATCACTTTTTGGCAAATCTGCATGTTAGAGCGAGGCAGTAAGCCTCACCCTAATGTGCAGATTCCCGAGGTACTTGAGGCTTTGGGATTCATCCCCTTTGCCTCAGAAACCTTGAACGAGTGCCGTTCAGCACTGGTACCCACCAGAGAGCACAGCAATGATGGGGGTCTTGAGGGGATCAGAGGCCCCCAGCTGCATGTGCTTTGGGCAGGGTGTTACCCTAGCACTGCTAGTGCCACCTGGGCACCCTGTCTCGGCCATCTGGGCAGCCTGGCAGTGCCAGCCTGTCACCTTGGCAATGCCACCTGGGTGCCAGCCTGGCATTCCAAGATGCCCAGGTGGCATTGCCAGCTTGCATTTTTGGTGTGCGTGTGATTGGGCCGGGAATGCCCAGCATGGGCCTTGGGGGAGGTGTGGAGGAGGTGTGCGGACCCTCCTATAGTGCGTTCGGGCTGGGGAGGGGAGGTTGGAGGTCATTTTGGGGGCCTTGGAGATTGGAATGCCATTTCAAAATGGCATCCTGATCCCTCGCTACAATGGGAAGTTCCAGTGAGCGGAGCTCCCCACTATAAAAAATTGGGTTATATACGGCCTCGACCGCAACTTGCCTTATACAGCCCCCTTAAACAACACGAGTCGCGTTAAGTTTCTCAGCACTGCAAGCGCCGGGAAACAAGTGGCTTAACACGCTCGCTAGGGGACTTTGTTCAATTTTGGGAGAATCGCGTCCAAGTCTCTAATCATCTATCGGGGGCGCGATTCTCCCAGGCCTGCGCCTGGCCGGAGAATCGCCGCACCACGCCAGGCCGCCCCAACGCCGCTGCGCGATTCTCCGAGGTGCGGAGAATCGGTGCCATTTGCGCCGGCGCATTTGGTGCGGCGCCGGTCGCGGGCCGCTGTACGAGGCCAGGCCACCGATTCTCCGGCCCGGATGGGCCGAGCGGCCGTGCGGAAAAAGCAGACTCCCGCCGGCGCCGTCCACACCTGGTCGCTACAGGCGGGAACTCTGCGTGAAGAGTCGGGGGGCGGCCTGTGGGGGGGGAGGTTGGATCCGTCCCCGGGTGGGGGTGCTTCCGATGGGGTCTGGCCCGCGATCGGGGCCCATCGATCAGCGGGCCAACCTCTTCCCCCCCCCCCCCGGGCCTACTTTGTTGCGCATCCGGCCCCATGTTGCGTCGGGGCCGGCGTGTTCCGTAAAGCCACCGCGCATGCGCGGGTTGGCGCGTCGCCACTGCGCATGCACGGGTTGGCACCGCCCAGTGCGCACCAGAAAGTGAGGCTGGAGCAACGTGAACCGTTCCAGCGCCGTGCTGGCCCCAACCTAGTGCTTGCGCCCGTTTCACGACAGCGTTCACGACGGCGCGGACACTCTGTCCCACGATCGGAGAATCGCGCCCCATATCTTATTTTGCGGCTTGGTGTCAAATTTTGTTTGATACTGCTTCTCTTAAGCATTTGGAACATTTTACTTCATTAAAAACACTACAGAAGTGCAGTTTGTTGTTCCTTAATCCTCTTCCTTCAAGTACCAAAGCCTAAGGGGATGTTGGCGACTGTGGATTTCCATTGGATTGGTCCATGGCAAAATGCAGGAGTGGTTTGCAGTTGCATTCTGCTCTAACTGCCTACCATCAGGCATATTGGAAGAATTTACAATCAACCTATTTGGCCATATTATGGATGCATCTTCTGTGGCCATCAGATCCTGAAGTGGGACTTGAATTAAGATTTTCTGGCCTACAGACAAGGATGCTACCACTGAGCCACAGTATAGTCTGTTCCTTCATGCTATTAAATTTAATTGCACATCTAAGAGATTATGCAACTCAGTTAGTGCGATTCCCATGCTGTTTCCTCATAGCCCTGCATGATTTTTCTTTTCTGATAGTTATTTGGTTCTCTTTTGAAAGCCATGATTGAATCTACCTCATCTACAGTCTCAGGTAATGCATTCCAAATTTGAACTACACTCTGCATGAAAAATACCTTTGGTTCTTTTGCCAATCACCTTAAATTGGTGTCTTCAGATTCTTGACCCTTCCATCGATGAGAACTGTTCTTCACCACCTATTCTGTCCTCATGATTTTGAACACTTCTACCAAATCTTCTCTCAACCTTCTGTAAGGAGATCAGTCCAATCTCGCTACGTAACCGAAGTTCCTTGTTCCTGGAACCATTCTCGTAAACCTTTTCTCAACCCTCCCCGATGCCTTCACGTCCTCCCGAAAGTGTAGTGCCCAGAATTATACACAATACTTCAGTTGAGGCTGAGCCAGTGTTTTATAAAGGTTTGTCATAACTGCCTTGTTTTTGTACTCTGTGCCCCTATAAAGCCCAGGATCCCATATGCCTTATTAAACACTTTCTCAATGTGCTCTGACAGCTTCAATAATTTGTGCACATGCAGCCCAGGTACTTCTGCTCCTTTCCCCCTTTACTTTAAGTTGCCTCCCTCTCAATGTATCACTCCACATTTCTCTGCATTTTCTGCATTCTACCACATAACCACCCATTTCACCAGTCCTCTTGAAGTTTATTATTATCTTCCTCACAGTTCACAATGCTTCCAAGTTTTGTGTCATTTGTAATTTTTGAAATTGTACCTTGCATATTCAAGTCTAGGCTGTTAATAAGTCAAGAAAAGCAATGGTCCTAGTTCTGAACCATAGAGTTCAGTCCTCCATTTCGATAAACTACTACTCTCTGTTTCCTGTCTTTCAACCAACTTCGTATCCATGTTGCCATTGTCTCTTTTATTCCATGGGCTTTAACTTTGCTGACAAGCCTGCTATGTGGCATTTTATATAATGCCTTTTGGAAATCCATGTATGTCACATCAAACGCATTACCCTCATCATCCCTCTGCATTAACTCTTCAAAAAGCTCAATCAAATTACTAAATATGATTTGTCTTTCACAAATCTGTGCTGGCTTTCCTTAATTTATCAACATTTGTCAAGTGACTGATAATTTTGTCTCGGATTATATTTTCTGAAAACTTTCCCACTACTAAGGTTAAACTGATTGGCCTGTAGTTGCTGGGCTTATTCCTATGCCCTTTTTTCAACAAAAGATAAAGTCATTAAACATGAAAACATATGTTGCATAAAATGGACTGATGCTGTTGCAGCAGTAAATTCTAGCCTTAGATGTTGGCTATGAAATGTTGGAGCTTCAGTCTAATGGTTTATCACCTTACCCAATAAGAATATTAACTGTTGAAATATCACTCAATCAATATTCCTGCTATAAACAATTAAAACAGACTGCATGCAGTGGCAAATTTGGTCATGTGCAACAATGAAATTTTAATGGGAACCGTGCATTCAGGTATTCACCATTTGTAGAAATACCAGATGAATAATGTGATTTATAATTTGGGAAGTTAAAAAAGCATCAAAGAGTTAGAAACATGTGGGGGGTTTTTGCTTGTCAGGAATCAAATGCTATGCACTTATTTATCGCAGACTTAATATTCAGTTCACTGCGGAATTTAACATATTTGTATAAAATTGCCTTCCAGGTTCTTACCCCAGGCTTTCCCTCAGTTTCAAGCTTAAAAGAAATATTGGTTACTTCATTCTGCAAACATACATGCCTTCCATCTTGATCACCATCCTCTCATGGGTGTCTTTCTGGATTAATTATGATGCATCTGCTGCACGCGTTGCTTTAGGTATGACATTTTAAGTATCTGCAGGTTAGCATACTTACTGTTATTTATTCCTTGGACAACCTACAATTTATTTTGTTCCTCTGTACAGCATGTTTCACTCAGGAAATAATTTTGAATAGCAATAATTAAGATCTCTAATTATGCAATAGATCAAAAGATCACACCAGTGGGAAAGGCCGGAAAATCCTGCCCTTAACCACTTGTGTTATTTTTGATCATTAAATGTTATTCAAGAACACTATTAAATGTTATTCAAGAACTAGGTCAGAAAATGCAACATTTCTGCTGCCTAAATGCTATCCAGTACTTCCATGCTTGATAGTGAGGTTTCAGGATACTCTGACAAGTTACCCAGTTTAGGGGGAGATTTTTGGCCAATCTCATCAGCGGAATCTTCCGATCCCGCCAACGGAAAACCACTGCTGCGGGTTTGCCAATGGGTGGGAGGTATATTCAATGGGAAATCCCATTGGCAGAAGTGGGACAAGATGATCCCATCACCGGCCAATGGTGGGCAGTCTCCCGCCTCCGAGAAACACACTATGGAGGGCATGGAAAATCCCCCCTTAATCTTTTCCAACATATCAGTGACTCTAGTTAGTCTTGTACTACTTGAGATAGACAAGAAAAATAATGGCTTGTCCAGGACTAATCCAGCTTTCTGATGCAAATCAGAAGCTTCCTAACGCCTAAACAGGCAGAACGAAAACTTTGGAGCCACTCCAATTAGAGAAGATAATCAATCGCCTCCCAGGTCAATTACCGTACTCCAGTTTGGCATCTCGAGAAGGACTCAGCTGGCATGAATTCCTATCATGACATCTTTGGGTATAACCTACTCAGTGCAAGAACAGAAGATCATGCAGAGTTCATTACTTTTGTAAATTGTTATTGGTTAATTTCTATTTAGGCACTAAAACATGGGGAGAGAGTTTCCACCCCCCTCCTTCCTTTTGGTGGCAGCGGGACAGCGACGGGATCTCCAGTCCCGCCGCCAGGAATGGAGTTTCCCCTTGTTCGCATCCTCCACCACCAGGGAACCCACAGCAGGGCGTTGACATCGTTGGGACCAGAAGATCCCACAGGAGGGACCGGCCGGAAAATCCCATTCATGATCTATCGCAGAACGACACAATTGTTACAACACAATTGTTAGCCCATCATATTAGACTACCTACTGATACAGTGATTAGTTTTTTGACTGACATAATAAAACTATTGGAAAAGTTAGAATGTGGGGTAAACTCTTTCTATACAGTTCTTGAAAACAACTATTGTTTATAGTTTTCTAAGATAGCTTAAATTATTTTATTCTTAGTTTTCTAGCATTATAAATGACGATATCTAATATAAAAATGTTAGTGAATAAATGTTGATGACCATACATTCAAGATAATTACATAATCCTTTACAGGCATTACTACGGTACTTACGATGACCACAATCAACACCCATCTGCGGGAGACCCTTCCAAAGATCCCCTATGTTAAAGCTATTGATATGTACTTGATGTGCTGCTTTGTGTTTGTATTTTTGGCCCTCCTGGAATACGCCCTGGTTAACTACATATTTTTTGGAAGAGGGCCACAGCGTCAAAAGAAGATTGCAGAGAAAGCAGCAAAAGCCAACAATGAGAAGATAAGAGCAGAAGCCAAGGTAGTTTTTTCAAAAGAGGGTTTTAGGTTGAAGCATTTTAGAGGGCTTTTGATTCATGCCATTAGCTGGAATGCTTACTGTTATCAGTAGGTGGCTCAGCAATATTTCCCAGCTGTTACAAGGGAGAAATGAGGAAATTTTTATAATAATGTTAATTCTGGTCTACCTGCCTGTAGTCATTCAGGATTGAACTTTTGCAGAAGAGTGTGAATAAAATAATTCCATGGCCAAGCATTCCTTTGCCATCTATAGTTGAAAACAAAATCCTTCGATGTCAGACCATTTCAATAGTGTTTGGTAGTGTCAAGGAGAGATGGTTAGGTTCTGTCTTGTTAGACAAGGTCATTGCCTGGCACCAGTGTAACACAAATGTTACTTGCCACTTATCAGCCCAAACCTGAAAGTTGTCCAGGTCTTACTATAATAACTGAGAAACTGTCAGTCATACCGAACACTGCAATCTTCAGCAAAGGTTTCCACCTATATTACAGGAAACATCATTGATGAAGCAGCAGGGGCAGCATGGTGGCGCAGTGGGTTAGCCCTTATGCCTCATGGCGCAGAGGTCTCAGGTTCGGTTCCGGCTCTGGGTCACTGTCTGTGTGGAGTTTGCACATTCTCCCCATGTTTGCGTGGGTTTCGCCTCCACAACCCAAAGATGTGCAGGGTAGGTAGATTGGCCACGCTAAATTACCCCTTAATTGGAAAAAATGAATTGGTTATTCTAAATTTTTTTTTTAAATTGATGAAGCAGCTGAAAATGGTTGATCCTAGGACACTACCCTGAGGAACTCCTACAGAAATTTCCTGCGGCTGAGATATTTGACCTCCAAAAACCACAACTATCTTCCTCTGTGCTAAATATGATCCCAATGCAGACTTTCCCCCCACCGTTTCCCACAGACTTCAATTTTGTGAGGGAGCTTCTTGATGCCAGACTCAATCAAATGCAGTTGTCAAAGGCAGTCACTTTCACCCTCCCTGTAGAGTTCAACTCTCTTATTCACATTAGGACCAAATTTGCATCAGTGACCAGGTTATTGCTCAATAAGTGCCACTTGATAGCACTATCAACGGCAACCTCCCTCACTTTGCTGATGATAAAGAGTAGACTGATGGGACAGTGTCATGTGAGAGTACCTTTAAGAAATGGGTGTTTATAAATGGGTGTGTACATAAATATCTGTAGTGAGAGTACCTTTAAGAAATGGGTGTTTATTACTGCAGTGATGTCAGAGAGTGGGTGGAGCTGGGCTGTCTGTCGGCTTTTTACTTTCGTTTTAGGCTGTTTGCTGCAGGGTGTGTTTTAGTTTCGTTTTCAGAGCTGGATAGCTGCAGTCACAGCCAGAAAATGTATGAATCTCTCTCTGTAATCTAAAGAGTGTAAATCGATCCTGGTGATTTAAAACTAATAACAGTAGTGACTTTAACCTGATGTGCTTCTGGTAAACAGTGTTTTAAGTCTTCTGGATGTTAAAAGGAAATCTTAAAGGATTATTTAGTGTTGTATTCTTTGGGGGTTGTATTTGAATTAGTGGTTGCTAAGATGTTCACTGTATGTTTCAAAAAGGTTAACTTGAGTTCATAGAATATACATTGTTTTGCTTTAAAAAAATACTTTTCCATTTCTGCTGTACCACACCTGTAGAGTGGGCCATGTGCTCCCCATACCACAATCTATTAAAAGTTGTGGGTCATGTGAACTCCATGATACACTTTGTGGTTCTCTAAAGCCTGGCCCATAATAGCAGTAATTGGTCAGATTGGATTTGTCCTCATTTCTGTAGGCAGTACACACTTGGGCAAGTTTTCGCATTGTCAGGTAGTTGCCAGCGTTGTAGTTCTATTGGAATAGCTTGTCTATGAGCGCAGTTAGTTCTGGAGTGTAGGTCTTTTCTATTACAGCTAGCATGTTGTCAGGGCACATAGCCTTTTCCCTCATCAATGACTTCAGCCTTTTCTTAAGCATGTGAGTAAATCAAATTGGCTGAAGATTGGCTGGCTGATGCTGGGAACCTCCTGAGGAGGCCAAGATGCATCATCTGCTCGGCACTTCTGACTGAAGATGGTTTCAAATATTTCAGCTTTGTCTTTTGATCTGGTAGGCTGGGCTCCCGCTTCATTGAGGATATGGGTGTTTGTGAAGTCCCCTTCTGGTTAGGGGTGTTTGTGAAGCCACCCCCTCTGGTTAGTTATTTAATTGCCAACCACTGTTCATAGCTGAATCTGACAGGTCTGCAGAGCTTTAGTTTGATTCACTTTGTCCTGTCTTTGAATGCTGCTTCCGCTGTTTAACATGCATGTAATCCAGCATTGGCCCCTTGGGTTGATGATGGTGGGGCGTGGAATATGCTAGGCCATTTGGTGCAGGTTCTGGTTACATATTCTGCTGCTACTAATGGCCTCCAGCTAAATAAACACAAAGAAAACACTGACTGGTCTGACTAAAATTTGCCCATCTCTGCTAGTTTATCGTTTTCTCTCTTTTGTTCTGCATCTGCTTTTCTCTCTGAGTTTGTCTATATTCTCACTCTCTGTTAATTGCAGAGTGCACCTTGCCAACTCAGTTACATGACAAGTAAAAAGATTTGTTGGAGAGTTTTAATGGGCAAGAGGAGGTGGGTTTTAGTGCCTGCAGGAAGTTAAAACTCCTAAATATGACATTGGGTCATGATTCCAAAATCATCCCATCCACGTATTTTCCCAGGCAGATTTGCAGGCAAGTAGGGAACTCCCTTGGAGTTGTTCTGTTCAATAGTACCATGCAGATAGATCATTAATTGCTGTTTTAACCAACCATTCAGGCTTTAGTAGCTAGAGCAACTATTTTCTGAGCTGTCAACACCTCAGAGTCAACTGGGTTAGTTTACAGCTTGGAATGGTTCTTTGGTGAAATTGACAGGCTGCAGAGGCTTTGAGCACTGAAACTGAAGAGCTCCTGCCATGCCTCGGTGGGAGGCTGGTGCTTTCAGCACTTCTTACAGAATGCTTTCATTGCTTAATAGGTGATTCCCAACTTCTTGGCAGTCAGTTCAGCTGTCTGGCAGGACATTAAAATATGATACAACTGGTTCAGATCCCAGAATACCCTTAAGTCACATCATGTGAGATTTCTTAACATATCATGCGAGTGTTCATAAAATATTAATGTTTGGAGCCTAATTAAAGTGTAGTGATAAATCTTCATCTGATTCAAAAACATTGCAGAATTTCAAGATTTATTTTGAAAAATTATAATAATGCTGTTTCCTTATCTCAGAGTTGTCATTTTTGTTTCATTTTTAGATGGATCCACATGAAAATATCCTCCTGAGCACACTTGAGATAAAGAATGAAATGAGTGCTGCTGAGATCACAATGGGTATCGCTGATCCCAGAAGCAGCATGATGCCATATGACACCTCCGGCATTCAGTACAGAAAGGCAGGATTGTCCAGGCACAACTTCGGAAGGAACGTCTTGGAAAGACACGTTGCCCAAAAGAAGAGTAGGTTACGGAGACGTGCTTCCCAGCTGAAAATTAACATCCCTGATTTGACTGATGTGAATTCCATTGATAAATGGTCACGGGTGATATTTCCCCTTGTTTTTGGATTCTTCAATGTGATCTACTGGCTGTATTATGTGAATTAAGCTGAAGAATGTGCACAGACAGTATCTTTCCACACATTATTTGTTTTGCAACAAGGTGGAACCATCGTTTTGAAACTGAGATTGTTCAGGACAAATTTTGCATGCACCTTAACTCCTTAATGGCTGGCTCTATTTGTACTCTTCATTGTGTAATTTATGTTAATTGAAATTATTTTTTCTGTGTTTGAAGTTCCATTTCTCACGCTTAAATTCTGGATGTCACTTTTTATCTTGCTTTAAATTTATGCAGCGGACCAGTCTACACTGATATCATTTGAAACCTATATTAGTTTAAAAGACTTGAAATAGAATGGATCACTTGATGACATTATTTAGTTGTAATGTTTAAGTTAAGAACAAAAATCCCTTCTCTGGGTTTTCAGTTGATGATTCAGTAGGAATTTTAATATTTTATGATCATTTTAAGCATCTTCAAGACACAGTTCAAGTTTGTCAAAACAGTCTTCATTCTAAAGGCTGGGAAGCAACAAGACATTCAGAGTGATTAAGAGCTGTTATTAACATAAACAGAAGAATCTAACCATTCCAACTGAAGTCATCATCACCCAACATTTAAGACCTAAAGTTGCAATTTTCTTGCTACAGATCTTGTAAAATTACATCAAATCCAAGCCCCATGGCTCCCTGGTATTTGCATATACATTACAGACTTTCAAGTGACAGTAACAATCATGTTAAAGATCACGCATCTTGCATTTGGAAATTATGACATTAACACATTTAAAAGAACATGGAATTATTTTTCTCCATTGACCATGAATAGTGTGAAGAGCTGATCCCACTCATCCCCCATGTGCACTAAACAAATAATAGTAAATTTCAAAGCTCCAAAAATTCTGTCTGACTGATAAATTTTAAATGTTGCAATCTTTTACTAGCTGATTGAATATTTGCTGGACCTAAACATAGGTATCCTCATTGTTCATAGTCATAGAATTTACAGTGCAGAAGGAGGCCATTCGGCCCATCGAGTCTGCACCGGCTCTTGGAAAGAGCACCCTACCCAAGGTCAATTGTGATAGTGTTATGACATCCTGGGCTAGTGCGCAGTCAATTCTGGTCCCAGTTGACCTGCAGTCACAACCCATAATTCTTAGGAAAATACCTGAAGGCTTTGGCCCTTGACTGGCCAATAATTACAGTCACTAGGTTTGTAAGCTTAAACACAATTATTGTTTATTTATAAAAAGAACTATAATGAAACATGCAGCAAATACCACTGATTAACTATTACCTAATTCCCCACTTTAACTTGCCCTCATCCCCTACGTGCACACACACAATACAGACAAACGCAGAAGGAAAGAAAGGGGGTGTAAAAAAGAAATAAAAGAGAAAAAGAGTCTTAGTTTCAGATGGGTATTTCCAGCATCTTTCTCCTGTATAAACTTTGCTTTCAGTTTGAGGTGTTTACTGTAGATTCATCCAGGCCTCTGTAGTTTGAGCAATGCAGCACTCACAGCCTTGCTGGAGAGGGAGAGAGAGTCCTGTTTTTTTATTACAGCCTGTAATGGTTTTCCTGTACATTGATTCATCCAGGTTCTTTACAGCTTCAGGAATACAGCACTCACAGCCTTTCTGGAGATGGAGAAAAAGAAGGTCCTTGTCTTTTTGTGTCCATGAGTCAAACTGAAACCTCCAGGTCTCTGAGAACCATTCCACTGGGATAAGATCCAATGACCACGTGGTACGGGGCAGACTTCAGCCTTTTGGGACAATTCATTGGCCCCCAGTCAAACAATCAAACCGAGTCCCAGCCCATCTCGCTCTCTGCTGCTGATAAGTCTGAACTCCTATTCAAACAAGCAGACACTAGCAGAGTGTTCATCCTGTAACTTCTGAATTCCTCATTCTCTCTACTGCTCGACTTAAAGATACACGTCTGTTAACCACCCATGGATCAAAAATGATAACGGCAAAATTAAAGGAAGGGGGAATAAACAGGAAGGACCGTCACAATAGCCTTTAGCTGTTCCAGTCTTTGCTCAATAAAAAAACAAGTGTTTACGCCCTTCATAATTAGGAGCCGGAAAAGAGAAAAATACTGTTTCACACATTTACTCATGCGACTTGGTAAAATGTTTTGATCTGTAAGCATCTATCTTGATGATCAATGAAAGAAATATTAAGGACTCTTTATGGTCCAGAAATAGGGAGATAGAGGAGAGATGCACTTTGATGGCCCCCCAATGTAATTCCGCTGTCAGGGAGGACACCTATGGAAGGACTGGATGTAGATCAGCTTCTTGCCAAATAGAGGTAGGCAGCCAATTTAAATAAAGTTCCTATTATGGGCACTTTTCCCAGGCCTCTCCCCACGGGGAAGCCAGCAGCTTCATAGAGGTGACTTCCCTCCCTCTGTCCAGAAGGCCATTGGAATTGGAGGCTTCATGGCCCAAACGGGACCATGGGCTGGGGAGCCTGCACCAATGAGCCACCTGGAGGAACCTCCGATTTGGCTCTTCGATTTTAAATGTTTTACTTACCTCTACGAGGGAGCCTCGATCTCGAAGTGCTCTGTCGATCCCCGATCTGCCTCAGCAGCGCTCACCTCTTTCAGTGGGGCTGCCAAAGACTCAGGGTTGCCAGGGATCTGATTGGACCAACAGCATCTACATCTTACTCATCATCCTTAATTCAACGGCGAGCCCATAGGAGGCCAATTAGTAGGCAGCTTCCAGTGATGAGCTGGTCCCACTGCTGCGGTATGGCTCAAGAACTCCATTTGCTCCCAAAGTCAGCGTCACAAAGCCAGTAGTAAAATCCTGTCCAGTGCCTTTCAGAATCATTTGAATAAATGGGAACCGGCAGTTATGGTGTACTTGGATTTCCAAAAGGCATTTGATAAGGTACCACATTGAAGGTTACTCCACAAGATAAGAGCACATAGTGTAGCAGGTAACATATTAGCATGGATAAAGGATTGGTTGGCTAACAAGAATCAGATAAATGGATATTTTCTGGATTGGCAAGCTGTATCTAGTGGAGTGCCACAGGAATCGGTGCTGGGTCCTCAACTATTGACAATCTATATCAACTGCTTGGATGAAGGGAGTGAATGTATAGTAGCTAAATTTGCCTATGAAACCAAGATAGGTAGGAAAGTCAGTTGTCAAGAGGAGGTAGAGCGTCTGCAAAGCAATATAGACAAGTTTAGTGAATGGACAAAAAAATGGCAGATGGAGTATAATATGAGTAAATATGAACTTGGTTCACTTTGGTAGGAAGAACAAAAAAACAATTGCAGAACTCAATGGTAAAGAGGGATCTAGGTGCACTGGTAGATGAATCACAGAACTTTAGTATGCAGGTACAGCAAGTGATTAGGAAGGCAAATCAAATGTTGGTGTTTATTGCAAGAAGAATGTCAATATAAAAATAGAGAAGTTTTACGCCAGGTGTGCAGAGGAAAGCTCTATTCCACACATTTATTCATGCAACTTGGTGAAAACATTTAGATCTGTAGATCCATCTATCACCACCATTTCTCTTTCCTCCTAAGTAGTTCTATGTAACATGGCAAGCACAATTGCAAAATAAATTATGACAACGGGAAAATATCTTTAGGGCAAAGGAGAACATTAAATGATTCAAATTGTTTGCGGTTAATACATCCTTCAAGAATGTTATTATGGAACAAGTGTTAAGGGAATAGTTTCATTTCAGTTTCATATGTCTTAAATATAGATTTTTTTTAAAGAATGTGTTGATTTTAGATTTGTGATGGAAAGCTCTAGTTATAGACCATATCATACCTTAGACAGTAAATACAGTAAGTCCTGTGTGGACATTGTTATTATCTAAGAGCAGTATCAAAAATTTAAATGAGTAGGATAAATGGTGCTCAAGTGAACATTACCCAGTGATCTTACAGTTTTTATAATTATAAATATTTTGTCCAATCAAAAGGATTTATGCCATGCAATTAAGTCTGGATATAGATGTAATCTATATAAATAGAGATATCTCAGCTACTGAGAATGAAAATTTGTGTTGCAGGAGGGAGCCTATCTTTTCTCCCTCATGACCGAATTTGGAATCCAGCTGAGACTGATGATAAAGGTAACAATTTCTGAATAAGGACATAAAATAATGCAGATAACTCACTCTGGGCTTGATTTTCAATCACCTGTTAAGATGAGGTCACGATTGGACATGCTTTGAAAATAGTGTTCCCGAAGCACATGTCAACAACCCCATGCCTGCAGAACACACTGAGGCGTGAATGGGAGGTGAATCAATAACCTGCTTATTAAGCTCCTTTAGGATCTTGTTAACAGGCTGGGAGGGCCAGAAGTCAATTTCAAAGCGTAGATTGGGAACACCAAGCAGTCCTGTGCATGTTAGTGCACAGCTGTCGGGTGCAAAATAGGGAGCCATTAAGTAATGCTTCTGCAAAACAAAATCATTTAGAACATATGGGTTATTTTCACAAAGCAAGTCTAATACCTTTTCACTGGCCGCCTGATTTCCTGCCACTTTCATTCTGCAGAGTTATGGCTGCCATCTGCCTTTGAGGATTGTACTCCGGAGTCAGTTCCTGACTCCTGACAGTGCTTGGTGCCACTTTCTGGGTATTGTGTTCGCCTCCGACCCTGCATTGAAAGATTACATTGCATCTGCAACACAGATACAGCACAGGATCAGAACCCAGAAATGATCTGGGCATTGGGTTCCAAATCCCAGGTTGAAAATCAAGCTCCTTATCTCTTGGCAAATGGGTTGGTCCTAATAAACAGTGGTGGAGTGAATCTCTTTCGCTGATAACATAGTTTGGTCACTATGCAGAAAGAGGCCATTCAAGACTTTGAGCTTCTGCCAGCTCTGCAAGAGCACATCTGTCCACACTCCCTTGCTTTTTCCCTTAGCTTAGTTTTTTTTTAAGTGCTTGATTTAGCGGTTTAATAATCTTCCAGTAATATAAGTCTAATACATGCCAATAGAGCTGACAAAGTAAAAGCAATGCACCATATAATGATGAGCCTTGGCCACATGAAGTTTTAGAAAAATGTTTGGGAAACATAAGTTAGTTCCTAACTTGTATACATCTATAAAACTGACAAAGTTTTAAAAAAGTACGAAATAATGATGAACCTTGGCCACATTAAGTTTTCATTCTCATCAATGTTTCCTGTATCCACATGGAGCCAGCTATTCAGGTGTTATGTGTCTTGATGAAGCTTCTAAACACATTAATGCAATTTCTCTGATTGTAATGAGTTTCACACAGTCTGTAAATATATATAGTTGCACAGGTAGTGGTATGCATTTTTAGTGCAGATTCATGCAATATTTTGATTTGGTCTCAATACTTTATAACTGTTTACATAAGGAATGCTTTGTATTTTTCTTAGGAATTATCAGGATTAAAATGGATTGGGTGTAGATAGCTACTAACAGATTTTCAAGTGTATAAGGAGAGCCATAAACAAATTTAAGATGAAACATTTTGGTACTTTGAGACAGCCATGGACTTGAATATGACAGTATTTTTCTTGAATTTAGGAGGTTTGCACACAACACAATTTTGATTTTTACATTCAGCAGAATGAAAATAAATTAAACCCAGCAGCTAAAATTGCACGTTAAGTATTGATGAGGCAAAAATGTGTACTATGGTAGTACCAGTGTGGAAAACTACATTTCATGCTCATAATAGGGCAGCACGGTGGCGCAGTGGTTAGCATTGTTGCCTCACGGCGCCGAGGTCCCAGGTTCGATCCTGGCTCTGGGTCACTGTCCGTGTGGAGTTTGCACATTCTCCCCATGTTTGCGTGGGTTTTGCCCCCACAACCCAAAGATGTGCCGGGTAGGTGGATTGGCCACGTTAAATTGCCCCTTAATTAGAAAAAATGGTACTCTAATTTTTTTTTTTAAACTTCATGCTCATAAGTTGCATATGCTTTGAATGCAACACAAATTGTAGTGATTGCAAATGCGAGTTCATAAAAAATATGAAAGCACACTCTCTATTCAAAGTGGAATACATCACAATCTAATTAATTAAGTTTAAAATTCTTCATAATAAATACCAAGATGTTCCATTTTTATGAGTTCTTTTCTGAACTAAAGCTAAAAGAATTTACTGCTGAAATACTGAATTTAGAGTCTAAAATTTTTAGTTGATAGATCTACCTGTTTTGCATTTCTGAAAGTGTCACACTGAATGCAGTCAAACTTCTTTAAACTGTGACATTTACCTCCTACATTATTCACAATTTAACAGGTAGATTTGTTCTTTGTGTCAGAAACTGCCTAAAGCAGACATGACTCCAGTTTGTACATCGCTAATTTGTCATATTCATAGGTGGGTCAAATGTACTAAATAACTGATTAAGGCGATGATATCATGGACAAATCTGCAATCATAATGGTTTAAAGGTTTTTTTTTAAAAGGAAAGTTCCTTTATATACTATTTTGAGAGAGGGCTTGATTATTTTTTTTTTAAAGTATGAGATGAGAATAGTAGCAAAAGGGGCATTTCAGCTTCCTGTCCAGTAGGCAGTACTGTTAGAATTAGGGATCATAAATATTAGAAACAGTAATTAGTTTGACAATGCTTCATCAGCACCATAACATGATGAAAACGTGCACCAACATTTTAACCGATCACTGAAATAATCCCTGAACAATTATGGAACATTTTTATAGAGACTATTGTATTGGGTAGTCATTGGGGAGGGGGGGAAATATGTGTGTTTTAGACCCAGGGCCTAATTTAAGGTAGCTGAAATTTGTATGAAGTATAGAACTGATAAATGTACTTCAGCTGCACCATTTTACAGGGACTGAATACAATAAACCCACTCCATTGTTATCCCTAAACAAGCCAATGGTTTTGATGACTCAAGATATGCTTTGATATTAAGACGACAACAACAATTTGCATTTATTTGCAAACTTAACGTAACAAAGAGCCCAGGGTGCATTATCAACAATGATTGACACCGAACGACATAAAGAGATGTTAAGCTGGGTAATTAAAAGATTGGTTAAAGAGTATATTTTAAGGAGCATCATTAAAGGAGAGATATGTGGTATAAAAGTGGAGAGATTTAGCGAGGAAATTCAAAGGTTTAGGGCCGTGACAACTGAAGACATGGCGACCAATAGTGAAGCAACTAAAATCGAAGATGATCACGATACCTGAATTGCAGGAGCACAGAGTTCTTGACAGGTGAAAGGCTGCTTTGTTAGAGACAGGAAAGGATGAGGTCATGGAGATATTTTAAAACAAGGATGAAAATTTTCACATTGAGGTAGTGTTTAACCAGGAGCAACTAGAGGTCAGTGAGCACAGAGGAGATGGGTGAACTTGGTGTAAGTTAGGACTTGGTCAAAGGCAACAGAGTTTTGCATGACCTCAAGTTTGTGGATGATAGAACTAGTTAGGCCAGCTAAGAGTTCATTGTCAACTCTAGAGGTAACAAAGGCATAGATGAGGATTTTAGCAGCAGATGAGCTCAAGCAAGAGCAAGTCAGATGATGTTAACTTAACAATGGTGTGAATAAGTGGCTGGAATCTCATCTCATAAGCAAATATGACACCAAGGTTGCAAATAGTTTGGTTCCACCTCAGGCAAGTTGGTGGTAAGTTTGAATATTGCTCTGATCAATTTATGTAGTAACATATACTGATCTGCAAAGGAATGTATTTATCCTTTTTAATGCATCTGTAATGTGGCTAAGCAGAGTAATCATTGCAGTTGTTTTCCTTATACCCCATTTTGATTCGGTATCAATGAACAAAATACAAACTAAATCTTGGAGGCCGTTTTAACCTTCACCACCTGGGTGGTAATCTGATGGAGGGGGATCAGCATTGCCTCCATTATAGAACCTGCCTGCTTTCTATCTCAAAGGTTGTACAATGGGCAACCAGATTAACACCCAGGTCATGAAGGTCAAAATGACCTTCAGATAATTCTATGAATTGGGTTTTCCAGGAATTGAAAATTCATTTCTATACACTTGAAAATGTCTGCAGGAATTAAAATTATTCAACATTCCTTTCAAATGTTCCCTGGAAAAGCTATTTGTCCTGCCACTTCATCCACCAACACCACCACACATTCCTCATCTGATTAGTATTATAGAATTTACAGTGCAGAAGGAGGCCATTCGGCCCATCGATTCTGCACCGGCTCTTGGAAAGAGCACCCTACCCAAGGGCAATACCTGCCCCCTATCCCCATAACCCAGTAACCCCACCCAACACCAAGGGCAATTTTGGATACTAAGGGCAATTTATCATGGCCAATCCACCTAACCTGCACATCTTTGGACTGTGGGAGGAAACCGGAGCACCCGGAGGAAACCCACGCATACACGGGGAGGATGTGCAGACTCCGCACAGACAGTGACCCAAGCCGGAATCGAACCTGGGACCCTGGAGCTGTGAAGCAATTGTGCTATCCACAGTGCTACAGTGTTGCCACGGTATTTTGAGATGTCTAAACACATTTCTTTCTTTTCATTCCTGCCCTACTGGAATAAAGCAGCACATTGTGAATTGTGTTTTTCTTAATACAACAGCTTCAACAATTGTCACACCTTGGGCCCATTCACATACAATCAGTTGAGATCACCTGATGTCTAATGGCTGACTTATGGGCCAATTTGCTATTAGTTCTAATGAGACAATTAAGGCTGGTTGCTCACCAATCTTCAAAAATAATGATTGATTGACATCACATTCCATTGAAGTATTTAATCAGAAAGCAAAACCAGTTCTGATTTTGCAATATACAGTTAAATCTGTTGTCAGGTTAAAAAATTGAATTAAATTCTCTTCCCCTCCTGTACCAGCATTGGGAAGTCAAATTAGCTGACAAAATCCCCACTTTCTGGTGTCAAAATAATTCAAATTAAGTCAGTTAATTTAACTATTTGAGAAAAATAATAAAGTCAAAGTGATAAACAAAGCAACAAATGTAAACATTAGTTTAACATGGATTTAGGCATCAAAGCAACTACTGGCATAAGCATCTATGCATAAATAGCTACAAGATCATGTATGTTGCCATTTTCTGCCCCAATTTCAGTGGTTTGCCATCTTCATCGTCATGTAGAGTATTGTTATCTGTATTGCAAGTTGATTACTTGCTTTTAGTTCAATTAATATAAGATTGAAGATATTCCTTTCTACACTAAATATCCTAATTTGCATTAAATCTGATTTTGAATCTATATATCTGCAGTGACAGGAAACAGATATATAATCAACATGATCAGATTAATTACAATTTTAAAAAGCGAGTACATAAATAGTTAAATTATTTGAATATATTCAGCTCTTAGTAGACAGAACATTTAACATATTACTTTACCTAAAAGTATAACAGAAATTAGTTCTAAAATCTTAAGTTCCAGTAGCTATATTATATATCTTATATCTCTTCGGTTAAAAATTCATAATCTTTTTTTAGATGTGTATCTTTTGGATCAGATACATTAAATCTTTGAAACAATGCAAACATAGCTCAAAGCTGACCAAACTGTAAAAAAAAATTGCAAATTAGAGGCCAGGAATGAATTTGAAGAGGAATGTTAATATAACATAAAGCCCTTTAACTGTAAAGTGCTTACTGTCCACCAAGTGTTCCATGGTGTTGATTGTGAACAGCCTTTTTCTGCTGAAGAATGATCAACAGTTGAAGAGCTCCTTTGTGAGCATTGCATGTTAGATTGCAATGAAATATATTAATTCCTCCACCAGGAGTTAATGGCCATCCATAAGAATCACATGTAGCTGGTATCAAGTCCCACTAAACTAACTCGATAGTTTGATCATGTTCTCTGCTGGAAGCAAAATGTGGCAAGGAGCATCTTAAGAAGGCTTCATGACCAGTTTGCAAAAGAGACCAACAATACAATATAATAATCTTTATTAGTGTCACAAGTAGGCTTACATTAACACTGCAATGAAGTTACTGTGAAAATCCCCTAGTTGCCACACCACGTCCCCTTTTCAGGTACACTGAGGGAGAATTCAGACTGTCCAATTCACCTAACAAGCACGTCTTTCGGGACTTGTGGGAGGAAACTGGAGAGCTCGGAGGAAATCCACGCAGACATGGGGAGAACGTGCAGACTCCGCACAGACAATGACCCAGGCCGGGAATCGAACCGAGTCCTTGGCGCTGTGAAGCAACAGTGCTAACCACTGTGCTACCGTAATAGTATTTCTCTAAACTAATGTCTAACATATACAGCTTTTTAAATGTAATGTCAAACTGCAGACCTCTACAGAAAAAACTTCAACTCATGGCAGTACTTTACAGCAAAATGTTATTCACAAATGATATTCTTGAACACTTGAGGTAAAGATATAAGGGTTCTACATTTATAGGACTTTGGGTTTCATAAACATTCCCCTTTAACACAGCCTTCATGTGTAGAAACACCCTTTATCATATTTCAAGCCATGTTACCAATTGTATATAGTATTCATCTTGTTGATGCCCATCATCTGGGATGAACTCTTGTAAATATAAACAGATTTCTTAAAGACATTTTTAACTTCTGATTTGTATTTTAATGTAATGCGAATGCTCAAACAGCTTCATGGTACAAGCTAAAGTGTTTAAACAATAATGTAAATATCAATGGAAATATCCAATGCACACACTTGATAGAGAAACTAACTGTTTTGTGTTTTGCTTTATTCAGTTCTAATAACGAGTAGGATAGGTATTATTAAGCTATTTTGGATGGGGGGATTTACTTTCTTTCTTGTCGTAATTTTCATCAGCCTTATAAGTTAAAAAAGTAGCCATTTTTCTGTCTTCACAATATGCACATTTTCCAAATGCTGAAAAATGCGAAAGGTGAGTGGACACCAACCCATCAATGTTTCATGTCCACTATATTGAAGATTGTTAATGTTGGAATAGCAGAACTAATAGGAAGATATTAATATATTGATTATAAATGAGTTGGGCCATAAGGAATATTTTCTTGACTAAAATTTTCTGCAGCAAATTTCTGCATGTAAATATAAATTACTGTTGGCTAGTGTGTAATTCTTGAAACCAGAATCAATGCAGTATAAATAAAGAACATTTTAAAAGTACAAAATATGCATTCTATGCTTCTTTCACTACGAGCATTATTTATTCAATTACATAGTTAGGGTTTGTTCTCAAAGGTTAACTCTAGGCCTCAACACGCTGATGGAAAGAATATTACTAATGTTTTAATTGGAGAAAAAGGGAATGAACAGGAGCATGATCCAGTATTTTCTAAATGCTGCAATCCATGAATTATGCACCTACTCATATAATTTACCCATACAAGGATCTTAGAACAAAAGGATACAATTACAGAAACATCATGTGAGAAGAGAAATTACAAATGTATGAATCCTGAAAAGGAACCTGAGAGAATTGTTTTAAAAGTAGTAAACATGAATGAAAATATTAGCACAATACTTTTTCAAGTTTAAACTTGACGACTTGGACAAAAGTTGAAACTTTTGAAAGATAAAACCGTGTTCGGAATTTTTTATTCATGCAAAGAATGGGCACATAGAATGGGGTATTGGAAGCAAAAACCTAAATGTATTTCATGCAGAAGACATTTTGATGCTGAGATGGAATATTTTTGAATGAATGCACCAAAATATTTGTACCTATCTTTGTGACTTTTATGCCAAAAGTAACAGGTGAAGTAATACTCCCGTCAGAAACTGTGCCTGGTATGACAATTAACACTTTTTAATAAGTGCTGAATGAATAAAAACAGGATAAAATATTGTAAGAATAAAGATAATGATTAAACAGTATATTTCCCTCTTTATTTTAACAAGGAAATGAAAGAAAAAAAGTCATTGCATTTACTTATGGCCGATCTGGTGCTAATGGGGTTTCATAACCTTTCACCGCCAGAGTTAGTGGTTGAGACAAACTGAGAAGATCTTCAAGAGTTGCTCGTATTCTGCTGGCATTACTTTGTCGGAAACATATGATGGATACCCTGTTTATATATGTAAAAGGAGTGTAAATATGCTGATGAAACAGGAACAGCTCCATAGAATTTCTCTGCCTCTGTCAACATTTGGAATGAGATTGGATAAATAAATTAAGGAATATGGTAATGTAACAGGTAATGGTGATTAGTATTATTTACCTGTATGGAGGAAAGAAGTCATTGTACTGGATTTCCTCCAATGACATTTTGGGAAGACAAAACCATTATCTTCAGTCCCTACCACAAACTCCATTCTTTACCCATCAACCCCCCCTTTCTCCCTGCTAATGGTCTGAGGCTGAACTAGACCATTCACAACCTTCAAGACACTCATTGAACACTACCTCTGACAAATTATCCAATTCTCGAATATCTGGAGTGAGAGCACTGCAGAGGCTGCCCATCAGGGGGCAATAAACCCTCAATATGGTCAGGGACTGATGCTGACCTTGTCCGTTACCAGCAGCAACAGGTTCCTGGGATCATTTAAACATGGCTAACTCTCAAGGACAGACACTGCAAGGAGGATTCAAACCCTGAATACCAACTGGGATCGAGGCTGCAAGGTGAATTTAAGCCCTTAATACCAGCTGGTGCACTGGCTACAGGGAGAATTCAATGATACCAGCCAGCAGCATGGACAAAGGCTGGATGGAGTATTCAAAGCACGAATACTATGGCCAGAGGCAGGAGGGAGGACTAAAACTTTTGGTGCCAGTGGTGACACAAAAGCAGAGAAATATATCCTGATAAATCAGTCCTAGAGAGAGCAAGGAATCTTTATCTGTACAATACATGCTGAATAGTTTGTAGTACAGGTTGGATTAGTAACCTGGGATGTCACTGTATTGTCACAGGCAGCAAAATTGCACCAAAACCAATTGTCTTCAAAATGTTACTGAGAGTAATCAACTTCTTTAGTAGATCAAATAACTTGACTGAAAACCCATACAATTCTTATTATACATGGGCTGTTGGAAAGAGTGAGATTTATAGTGCCAATAAGCTTTCCTCTTTCAACAGTTTTAAAAGCTAGATTTTAATGCTGTAAATGCGCTTTGAGTTTGTAAAAATCTTGCCCAAATTATCTTCTTAAACCATAACTCTGGAAAATCAAAATAGAATTTATGCAAATCATGAAAGAAAGCAGTAGAAAATTGGTGCATTGATAAGGGGCGCGATTTAATGGCCGCGTTGTGCCCGGCGCAGTTCCAGGTCCGTAGGTTAAGTAGAGGGAGAGGTCAAAATCAGGATCGGTGCTGGGCGTGAATTGGCTTGCGATCTAACCGGCCCACTCATGGTGGCGGGTTGTGGATGCCACCAAGACGTAGTGAGACACCGATTGACACCAATTAAGACCAATCAACATCTCATTGGCGAGATGTAAGTCCAATCTAACGGCGGTTAGTGATCATGTGGGATTTGTTTATCACTCCTTTTTAAAAACAGGAATCTGGTGCAATGGTGCTGAAGCGAGCCAGGAGGAGGTGGGTAGCCATTTACAGGGCATGCAACCCAGGGGCCTGGTGTTGCTGCCCCACTGTTCGAGAGGGGGTGGCTTGGGGGACGCCCCAGTGGGGGGATGGTGTAGCCATGTAAAATGGCTGACTAGAATGGTCAAATCCCGATTTAACATGGCGAACGGAAGAGGCTGATGGGAAAATCAGCCAACAGGACTCAAACGGACAGCTGCAGGTAAAACAGTGTATTCGCCTCTGGGGAAGTCAGCCCAGACCGATACCTGCAGCCATCAACATCACAACAACCCAGCCATCTGCATTTAATCAGCCATCCCCGGGAACAATTGCTACAAATTAGCAACATAAAGCCGACCCAGTCCTTTCGGCGCCAGCAGGGGCTGACACAAAGAAAGGTAAACGACCACCCCCGATCAAGGAGTCGCCCCAGTATTGGAGCATATCGAACCAAGTGATTGGGACCAAGTCCAATCACTTGGAACCAGGTACAAGGTCCGCCCCAAGAGGCGGGAAGCCCCTGGGGACTATAAGAATAGGGGACAAGTTCAACTCGACCCTTCTTTTCCTGCTCACAACCTTCTACAAGAAACTGTAAGTTTTACTCCAGCGATCTCTACCAGATAGGCACTCCTGACTATCGACTTGTACCAGCTTTTGAATCCCTCAGGCTCAGAACCAATTCGAAAGACCATTCGTTTCCCTGACCTGGTGGGCCATTTCCAAAGTTAAGTATTGGCCTGTTAGTGGTAGGTAGTAGTCTAGAAGTAGGATTATTCTATAAGTATTAATTGCTGTATATAATAAATGAGCGTTGATTTAACTCTTACTAAGCAGTGTGTTGCATTATTAATCATTACTTGGACTTGAACCACGTGGTGGTATCAGAAAGATATCTGGCGACTCATGAGCAAAAGTGACAGAATTAGAGCAAATAAACTAAGGCTAAAACGAGCAACAACGGGCTTGGTTGGGGGGGCTGGGAGTCATAGGTTGGGGGTCGTCCCTAGGCTGGGGGGGGCGGGGTTGAGGGCCATAGCATCTGCAGGGCCTAAAAGCCACCCCCCAATATTGTGTATACCCATAACTAGGGCAACTACATCTGACCTGTCAAACACTTCCAGGACTGTGCACTCTTGTTGGTTGTTTGCTGATGGTCACTTTAACTCCCTTTGACTGTGTGCAGCCTCCAGCTGCACAGTCGAAGGCTTTAGCTAATAAGGAATTGGCATTTTTAGTTCTGTGAACATTTCACAACTCCCAAGTGCATTCTCATGGGGGGGGGGGGGGGCACTATGTCTCAGACCAGTGTTATTGCCCAGCATTCCAATCACACTGTAAGGCCTGGACACTCCTGGACCCTGGAGGTGTCAGCACCTCAGAGGCGACAGCTAACAATCAAACATTCTAGAGCTGCGTTTAAGCACTGGGGATAGCCCTGTGACCAGAGGGTGAGTGAGTGGATCAGGAGAGACACCGTGACCAGAGGGTGAGTGAGTGGATCAGGAGAGAGCACCTGAGCACATTCTCCGTAATGTTCCCTGCTGGGGCCTAGGCACTCCAGCTGTGGCCGAGGGTGAGTGTGCAGAGTAGGGTTCTCTAGCACAACTACCTCAATAGATGGCACTCTGAGAGAAGGGGGGACACTTAAGGGTGGGGGAGGCTTGGGGGATTTGAGAGTCCTGGCATGGAAGCCCTTACTGATTGCTGGTCTCTCTCCTTCTCCAATTCCTTACAGAGTCCAGAATGACTGGTGTTGTTGATCCCACATGCGACAGCCCTCGTGGTGCTGATGGCTGGCCAGATGCCAGCAAAGGCGGCAGCAGCGTCGATGCAGGCTGGAGGCTGCACCCCATGTACAGGGGGCCTTCAGGCCAACGATGGATCCAGAGGGGAACGCCAGCGACGTTCCAAGGTATACAGATGTCGTATGAGGAGATGACGGACAACATGTGCCGCAGGACTCTCCGCCTCAACAAGGAGATGGTGCAGCCCATGTGCTATGTCCTCACGGACTTGGCACTCCATGTAGGAGGAGGGCACCCACTCCCGGTGGCTGTGAAGCTCACCACAAACCTGAATTTTTCTGCCACTGGATCATTCCAGGGCTTAAGCGGAGACTTTTGTGGGATTTCACAATCTACAGCCCACAGGTGCATCCATGAGGCGTGGACTGCAGACTAAACCAACTTTGAGCTCGACCAAGCCCATCAAGATGCGCGGGCAGCAGGATTCTCCACTATCACTGGGATGCCCCAGGTCCAGCGGGTAATTGATGACACTCATGTCGCCTTCCGCACACTGAGGTATCAGGGACTGCCCTTCATGAACAGGAAGAAGTTCTACTCCCTGAATGTTCAACTCATGCCGACTACCACTGAAGGACCATGCACTTGTGTGCACGCTTTCCAGGGAGCATGCATGACAGCTATATCCTGGGATACTTGGAGATCCCTGGCAACTTCGAAGTCCATGCCAGCATGACGGATTGGCACCCGCTGAGGTCCTGGTTGGTGATGCCAATGCGGAATCCGGAGACCGATGCGACGTCCCAATATAATGAGGCCCATGTTGCCATCTGTACTATCATTGAGCAGTGCATCAGACTGCTGAAAATGCAGTTCCAATGCCTGGACCAATTGGTGCACTGCAGTACACCCCCAGAGGGTCCCCCGATTTGTGGTGGTCTGCTGTGCGCTCCATAACCTAGCACAGCAGCGGGGCAACATGCTGCAGGAGGAGGAGGAGGGACATTGTATATGAAGATATTTAGAACATGAACCTTTCGGCCATCCATTGTTGAGATCATGTATCACCATTTGTAATACTTCATCCTTCTCTGTTTTTTCAACAATCAGTTTTGACTTTGCATCCGACACTAATAATGTTTCCATAATCATATCGACATGAACCTGCACCTCCTCTTCAGTGGCACTGTCATCTTGTGTTGTTCTAGCTCCAGGCATCACATCCACTACCACAATATGCTTGCCAGGTGTATAGATTAATTCAAAGTCATATCTCTGAAGTTCGTCATCAGACGTTGAATACGAGGAGACTTTGGATTTCGGCGGCAGCGGTGCGCAGGGGCCTTCTTGGAGGTGAGTAGTGAATTTAAAAACCTTACCTTTACAGGAGCAGCCCTTTGGATTTCGGCGGCAGCGGTGCGCAGGGACCTCCTTGGAGGTGAGTAGTGTATTTAAAAACCTTACCTTTACAGGAGCAGCCCTTTGGATTTCGGCGGCAGCGGTGCGCAGGGGCCTTCTTGGAGGTGAGTAGTGAATTTAAAAAGCCTTGCCTGGTCCCGTGTCTGTTCTTCTTTTCTGTTTTATTTGTTTTTATATAAGGCGGGAACCGGAAGTTCGACCTCTGGCAAGTCCCCCCCCCAACCAATAAATTCTGGTGGAGAGGAAACCCGAGACACTACACGTGTAGTGTCTCCCACCCGCCCTCCTCCTCTAACCTAATAATAAGACCCATTGGTGTAAGGTAAGTGCCATATTATATTATTAGCATTGTGCAGGTCAAGGATCGGAGGTGGAGGAGCAGTCTCTGTCAGCGAGAGAACCTGAGAACATCTCAGACACTCAGAAGGTAAGTAAGTGATTTTTACTTTTATACCTTTTTTCAAATTGTGTGTGTTGGGGGGAAACTGAAGTGACATCACAGAAAAGCTGTGACCTGAGTGGCTGGTTGGGATTCTAACCTAAATTTAAAAAAAAAAAATTTGAGTATTTGGGAACTAATTAAACATAATTACTTAATTATAATTTAGAGGATATCTAAGCCAGAGATCGGAGAATATTATAGTTAGCTATCGCATTTCTATTAGAAATCTAGTGCTAGGAAACAGATAGTTGACAGTAACTTTGCAATTTAAAAAAAAAGTATTTAAAAAAAAGACAAATTTTAATTTTAATTAATTGACGCAATGTCAGTTAGAGGGGTGCTGTGCTCTGACTGTGAGATGTGGCAGGTCCGGGAGGCTTCCAGCGTCCCGGATGGCTTCATCTGCAGAAAGTGCACCCAACTGCAGCTCCTCACAGACCGCATGGTTCGGTTGGAGCAGCAATTGGATGCACTTAGGAGCATGCAGGTGGCGGAAAGCGTCATAGATCGCAGTTATGTAAATGTGGTCACACCCAAGGTGCAGGCAGAGAAATGGGTGACCACCAGAAAGGGCAGGCAGTCAGTGCAGGAATCCCCTGTGGTTGTCCCCCTCTCGAACAGATATACCCCTTTGGATACTGTCGGGGGGGATAGCCTATCAGGGGAAAACAACAGCAGCCAGAGCAGTGGCACCACAGCTGGCTCTGATGTTCAGAAGGGAGGGTCAAAGCGCAGAAGAGTAATAGTAATACGGGACTCTATAGTCAGGGGCACAGATAGGCGCTTCTGTGGACGTGAAAGAGACTCCAGGATGTTATGTTGCCTCCCTGGTGCCAGGGTCCAGGATGTCTCCGAACGGGTAGAGGGAATCCTGAAGGGGGAGGGCAAACAGGCAGAGGTCGTTGTACATATTGGTACTAACGACATAGGCAGGAAGGGGCATGAGGTCCTGCAGCAGGAGTTCAGGGAGCTAGGCAGAAAGTTAAAAGACAGGACCTCGAGGGTTGTAATCTCGGAATTACTCCCTGTGCCACGTGCCAGTGAGGCTAGAAATAGGAAGATAGAGCAGACAAACACGTGGCTAAACAGCTGGTGTAGGAGGGAGGGTTTCCGTTATCTGGACCACTGGGAGCTCTTCCGGGGCAGGTGTGACCTGTATAAGATGGACGGGTTGCATCTAAACCGGAGAGGCATAAATATCCTGGCCGCGAGGTTTGCTAGTGTCACACGGGAGGGTTTAAACTAGTATGGCAGGGGGGTGGGCACGGGAGCAATAGGTCAGAAGGTGAGAGCATTGAGGGAGAACTAGGGAATAGGGACAGTGTGGCTCTGAGGCAGAGCAGACGGGGAGAAGTTGCTGAACACAGCGGGTCTGGTGGCCTGAAGTGCATATGTTTTAATGCAAGGAGCATTACGGATAAGGCAGATGAACTTAGAGCTTGGATTACTACTTGGAACTATGATGTTGTTGCCATTACAGAGACCTGGTTGAGGGAAGGGCAGGATTGGCAGCTAAACGTTCCAGGATTTAGATGTTTCAGGAGGGATAGAGGGGGATGTAAAAGGGGAGGCGGAGTTGCGCTACTTGTTCGGGAGAATATCACAGCTATACTGCGAGAGGACACCTCAGAGGGCAGTGAGGCTATATGGGTAGAGATCAGGAATAAGAAGGGTGCAGTCACAATGTTGGGGGTATACTACAGGCCTCCCAACAGCCAGCGGGAGATAGAGGAGCAGATAGGTAGACAGATTTTGGAAAAGAGTAAAAACAACAGGGTTGTGGTGATGGGAGACTTCAACTTCCCCAATATTGACTGGGACTCACTTAGTGCCAGGGGCTTAGACGGGGCGGAGTTTGTAAGGAGCATCCAGGAGGGCTTCTTAAAACAATATGTAAACAGTCCAACTAGGGAAGGGGCGGTACTGGACCTGGTATTGGGGAATGAGCCCGGCCAGGTGGTAGATGTTTCAGTAGGGGAGCATTTCGGTAACAGTGACCACAATTCAGTAAGTTTTAAAGTACTGGTGGACAAGGATAAGAGTGGTCCGAGGATGAATGTGCTAAATTGGGGGAAGGCTAATTATAACAATATTAGGCGGGAACTGAAGAACATAGATTGGGGGCGGATGTTTGAGGACAAATCAACATCTGACATGTGGGAGGCTTTCAAGTGTCAGTTGAAAGGAATACAGGACAGGCATGTTCCTGTGAGGAAGAAAGATAAATACGGCAATTTTCGGGAACCTTGGATGACGAATGATATTGTAGGCCTCGTCAAAAAGAAAAAGGAGGCATTTGTCAGGGCTAAAAGGCTGGGAACAGACGAAGCCTGTGTGGCATATAAGGAAAGTAGGAAGGAACCTAAGCAAGGAGTCAGGAGGGCTAGAAGGGGTCATGAAAAGTCATTGGCAAATAGGGTTAAGGAAAATCCCAAGGCTTTTTACACGTACATAAAAAGCAAGAGGGTAGCCAGGGAAAGGGTTGGCCCACTGAAGGATAGGCAAGGGAATCTATGTGTGGAGCCAGAGGAAATGGGCGAGGTACTAAATGAATACTTTGCATCAGTATTCACCAAAGAGAAGGAATTGGTAGATGTTGAGTCTGGAGAAGGGGGTGTAGATAGCCTGGGTCACATTGTGATCCAAAAAGATGAGGTGTTGGGTGTCTTAAAAAATATTAAGGTAGATAAGTCCCCAGGGCCGGATGGGATCTACCCCAGAATACTGAAGGAGGCTGGAGAGGAAATTGCTGAGGCCTTGACAGAAATCTTTGGATCCTCGCTGTCTTCAGGGGATGTCCCGGAGGACTGGAGAATAGCCAATGTTGTTCCTCTGTTTCAGAAGGGTAGCAAGGATAATCCCGGGAACTACAGGCCGGTGAGCCTTACTTCAGAGGTAGGGAAATTACTGGAGAGAATTCTTCGAGACAGGATCTACTCCCATTTGGAAGCAAATGGACGTATTAGTGAGAGGCAGCACGGTTTTGTGAAGGGGAGGTCGTGTCTCACTAACTTGATAGAGTTTTTCGAGGAGGTCACTAAGATGATTGATGCAGGTAGGGCAGTAGATGTTGTCTATATGGACTTCAGTAAGGCCTTTGACAAGGTCCCTCATGGTAGACTAGTACAAAAGGTGAAGTCACACGGGATCAGGGGTGAACTGGCAAGGTGGATACAGAACTGGCTAGGCCATAGAAGGCAGAGGGTAGCAATGGAGGGATGCTTTTCTAATTGGAGGGCTGTGACCAGTGGTGTTCCACAGGGATCAGTGCTGGGACCTTTGCTCTTTGTAGTATATATAAATGATTTGGAGGAAAATGTAACTGGTCTGATTAGTAAGTTTGCAGACGACACAAAGGTTGGTGGAATTGCGGATAGCGATGAGGACTGTCTGAGGATACAGCAGGATTTAGATTGTCTGGAGACTTGGGCGGAGAGATGGCAGATGGAGTTTAATCCGGACAAATGTGAGGTAATGCATTTTGGAAGGGCTAATGCAGGTAGGGAATATACAGTGAATGGTAGAACCCTCAAGAGTATTGAAAGTCAAAGAGATCTAGGAGTACAGGTCCACAGGTCATTGAAAGGGGCAACACAGGTGGAGAAGGTAGTCAAGAAGGCATACGGCATGCTTGCCTTCATTGGCCGGGGCATTGAGTATAAGAATTGGCAAGTCATGTTGCAGCTGTATAGAACCTTAGTTAGGCCACACTTGGAGTATAGTGTTCAATTCTGGTCGCCACACTACCAAGGATGTGGAGGCTTTAGAGAGGGTGCAGAAGAGATTTACCAGAATGTTGCCTGGTATGGAGGGCATAAGCTATGAGGAGCGATTGAATAAACTCGGTTTGTTCTCACTGGAACGAAGGAGGTTGAGGGGCGACCTGATAGAGGTATACAAAATTATGAGGGGCATAGACAGAGTGGATAGTCAGAGGCTTTTCCCCAGGGTAGAGGGGTCAATTACTAGGGGGCATAGGTTTAAGGTGAGAGGGGCAAAGTTTAGAGTAGATGTACGAGGCAAGTTTTTTATGCAGAGGGTAGTGGGTGCCTGGAACTCACTACCGGAGGAGGTAGTGGAAGCAGGGACGATAGGGACATTTAAGGGGCATCTTGACAAATATATGAATAGGATGGGAATAGAAGGATACGGACCCAGGAAGTGTAGAAGATTGTAGTTTAGTCGGGCAGTATGGTCGGCACGGGCTTGCAGGGCCGAAGGGCCTGTTCCTGCACTGTACATTTCTTTGTTCTTTGTTCTTTGAGACATCTCATTGAGATTCTTCTTGATTATTGCAACCAGCGGTCTATGATCTGTCTCAAAATGAAAGTAGGTAAACCAAATATGTAGCTATGGAATTTCTCCAAACTAGTCACTAGCCCTAAACACTCTTTTTCCATTTGTGTACAAAGAACAAAACAAAGAACAATGAAATGTACAGCACAGGAACAGGCCCTTCGGCCCTCCAAGCCCATGCCGACCATGCTGCCGACCAGAACGACATTCAGATCCTGTCATAGATCTTGAAGCATATAGTACTGGTTTCCAACCATTGCCATGTTCTTGTTGCAGCAATACTGCACCTAGATCATCCTTAGTTGCATCTGTTGAAATCGTGGTATTTTTTTGTTGGATTTAAAAATATTAATACTGTTGTGGTCGTTCGAGCTTTCTTTAGTCTTATCCATTCTTGTGCATGCTGTTCAGTCCAAGTAAAGTTGTTCACTTTCTTCAGGATATCTCGAAGACATGCTATCTTTGCTGAGAGATTTGGTATGAACTTTCCAATGAAGTTGATCATGCCCAGTACTCTTAGATTTCATGGATTTTTACAATGCAGAAGGAGGTCATTCAGCCCATCGAGTCTGCACTGGCCCTTGGAAAGAGCACCCTACTCAAGCCCAAACTTCCACCCTATCCCCTTAACCCAGCAACCCCACTCAATAATTTTGGACACTAAGGGGCAATTTATCATAGCCAATCCACCTAACCTGCACATCTTTGAACTGTGGGAGGAAACCGGAGCACCCGGTGGAAACCTATGCAGACACAGGGAGAAAATGCTATAAACAATGTAAACTGTTGTTTAAAGGATGCCTATTTGCCATCGACATTACCATTTACCGGAAGTTGTTCTGGAGTTTTTAAACTATCCATCCACCATTTACCGGAAGTTGTTCTGGAGTTTTTAAACTATCCACCTTCTTCTTGCACTGGTGTTGCATTTTCAGAGATTTCAACGACGTTGCTATTACCTTCGATGTTCCACGTTTTCCTTGTAGCATCGTTCACCAAATTTGATGATTGCGTCCTTCAAATCTTTACACTTCTGGGGTGAAATTCTCCGTTATCGGCGGAAAGTCCGCCGATCGGCGCAAAAAACGGCGCAAATCCCACTTGCGTCACGTCATAAAAATGGGTCGATAGTCTCCGGCCCGAAATGGGCTAGCAGCGACGTAACGGGATCCGCGCTTGCGCAGTGGTTCACGCCGTGCAGCGTCATACGCGCTGCACGGCGTGACGGCTCATAAGGCCGCGCTGCTCCCCCCCACCCGACCGGAACACCTGACCGCAACAGGACACCACTACCCAGGACACCTCTACCCGGGACAGCACTACCGGGACAGCACTACCCAGGTAGACGAAATACCGGACAGTGACTCAGAGTGGATGGGTGGAGACGAACCCCCACCCCAAAGTGCCATGGACTCAGAGTGGGACGAAGAGCACGACACAACGCCACTGCTGTCACCAACACCCTCCACCATCGCAGAAACACTCACCACGGTTGGGCACTTTAGTGATGAGGCGTCTGGTACACTCACTGGTGCGCACAACACAGCCGTCCCGGTACAGCAGGTGGAGGTAGGAGCAGCAGAGGGACCGGGCGGTCGGAGGGCAGCCCAGGCCAAGCGAACATCTGCCGCCCAGATGGATCCCGGGTTCCTGCAGTTACCACACCCACACATAGATCCGATGCAACCACCGACCCGGAGACGAGCGAAGAGGGTGACGGGCGGCTTGCGGCGGCTGCGGTCGCAGGTGGAGGAGTCCACCCGCGTCCAGGAGCTGGGAGTGGTCCCGGTCATGCATGCCACCCAGGCTGACACCGCACGGGTGGCGTCCGCGGTGGAGGCAATGGTTGCGACGGTGTCAGACATGGGGAACGGTTTGCGAGGCCTGGGGCCTTCCGTGCAGGCGGCGTCTGTGGCCCAGGAAATGGCTGGCCTCTCACAGGAGGCCATGAGCCAGTGCCAGCGCCAGATGGCAGAGGCGCTCAACGCCATAGCCCAGTCTCTGCAGGCCATGGCCCAGTCTCAGCAGGCCATAGCCCAGTCTCTGCAGGCCATGGCCCAGTCTCTGCAGGCCATGGCCCAGTCTCTGCAGGCCATGGCCCAGTCTCAGCAGGCCATCGCTGAGGGCATCGGCGCCAGTGGCCATGTGCGAGCCGGCGTCGCACTGTCACAGACAGGGTTTGCCAACACCCTGGACTCCATGGCTGCAAACCTGCAGACCCCTGTCGATACCAGCACGGGCCTCCAGGACTGGCAGCGCCAGATGTCGGGGGGGCGTCGGATGGCCAGTCCGTTCGCATCCCCCACCCATGTAGAGGCCTGAGGGCCATCGGGCACCCCGAGGGAGGAGGAGGTGGTGTGGTCTGTCGCGGCTCCCTCTGTAGGGGAGGTCCCGGTACACCGCGACACCTCGGACTCCCCCCCTTCCGTCCCAGGTGCATCGGGTGGGCAACGGGCAGGACAGGCTGGCAGCTCGCCATCCCAGTCGCCTGGGCCGCAGCCTGGCCCATCTAGGCCAGGACACCCCAGGAAACGGCCGCCAAAGGAATCCAGTGTCAGAGGGCAGGAATCACAGGAGTCCACCTCCAGTTCTGCTGTACCGTCTGGGGAACCACGTAGACGTAGTCAAAGGGCCCATAAGGCCAAACAATTAGACACTGAGTAAGTTGGCACGGGTGCAGGGCACAGATGAGTTTTAGGGGCTAGGGCACGTGCATGAACTCCTTTGGTTATTAAAGTCAATGTTACACCTACCGAAGCTGCCTTTGTGCTCTGTCCAAAGTGTGCGGGCGTGTCATGTACGTTGAGCGCAAGTGTGAGGGGTGGTCTTACCTCAGCCCCAGGTGAGTCTGCCCCCTTCCCCCTGGGCCGCCATCAACATCCCCCGGGCAGAGGACGGGACCGTGCGCTGCAGTGCCACAGCCGCATGCAGGGATGGTCCGGGTGGATGGTGGTACTGTGGCCATGGGTCAGACATAGTCCAACGATGTAGAGCCAGGAGCTCATCGCAGGGCGGGTTGTCATCATCCTCCATGGCCTGCGATAGACACGCGTCCACCCGCAACTGTGTGAGCCCGGCCCGTAGTGCCGCCGGTGGATCGGCAATGGGGGGGGGGAGTGGTGTGCATGCGGGTGGGGTGGGTGGGGTTGGGGAGGGGGGTGAGGGTGCTGGGTGGGTGGATGGGTGGGGGGTGTGGGTGGTCGGCTGTTGCCATGGTGTGCTGTCTGTGGCCATACTACCCGATTCCCACGCCCATCTAGTCAGTGTAGCGGGCGTCTATCAGTCTGTCCCGTGCCCGCTGGGCCAGCCGGTAACGGTGGACAGCCACCCGCCTGTGTCTACCCCGTCTGCCCTGACCATTGCCCCCATCCCCCTCATCTGGGGAGGACTGTGCCTCTTCCTGCTGCTCCTCCACTCCGCCCTCCTCTCCCTGCGGCACATCGCCCCTCTGCTGGGCTATGTTGTGCAGGACGCAGCACACCACAATGATGCGGCCGACCCTATCTGACCGATACTGGAGGGCGCCCCCAGAGAGGTCCAGGCACCTGAAACGCATCTTCAGCACGCCAAAGCACCTCTCGACCACTCCCCTTGTCGCTACATGGGCATCATTGTAGCGGTTCTCCGCCTCATTGCGTGGCCTCCGTATTGGCGTCATCAGCCACGATCGCAATGGGTAGCCCCTGTCGCCCAGCAACCAGCCCCTCAGCCGGGGATGGCGTCCCTCGTACATGCCGGGGATGGATGACCGCGACAACACGAATGAGTCGTGTACACTGCCTGGGTGACGGGCGCAGACCTGCAGGATCATCATGCGGTGGTCGCAGACCACCTGTACGTTCATCGAATAGGTCCCCTTCCTATTAGTGTACACGGCCCTGTTATCTGCAGGTGGCCGCACGGCGACGTGCATCGCATCGATCGCGCCCTGGACCATGGGGAACCCGGCCACAGCAGAGAAACCCCGGCCCGGGCATCTTGGCTGGCCCAGTCCACGGGGAAGCGGATGTAGCGGTGCGCCATGGCATAAAGGGCATCTGTCACTGCCCGGATGCACCGGTGCACCGATGTCTGCGATATGCCGGACAGGTCCCCACTCGGTGCCTGGAATGACCCCGTTGCATAAAAGTTCAGGGCCACCGTAACCTTGACGGACACGGGGAGAGGGTGTCCCCCGCCAGTGCAACGCGGTGACAGGTGTGCCAGCAGGTGGCAGATGTGTGCCACGGTTTCCCGGCTCATCCGGAGTCTCCTCCTGCATTCCCGGTCCGTGAGGTCCTGGTATGACTGCCGGGGCCGGTACACACGGGGCGCCCTCGGGTGCCTCCGTTGCCGTGGGGCCGCGACGTCCTCCTCCCCCTCCTCGTCCTGTCGGTCAGGTGTCCCTCCAGCCTGGGCGGCTGCCGCCTGCCCCTCTGCGGCAGCCTGCGCCGCCTCTCTGGCACGCTCCTCCTCCTCCTCCTCATCCAGGGCAACATAGACATGAGCGGCTGCCACCACGGCGGCCAACATCGCTGGATGATCTGAAAACATGACGGCCTGGTGGGGGGGAGGGGAACGACGACATGCCATCATTGCCCATATCCCCTCCGCCCCCCAGCCAGGTGGCATGGACCGCATGGGTCCAACTGTTGGAGGCTGGCACCTGGCCAGGTGGACCAACTCACTTGCCCTCCCATCACCCTCCTCGGCACGGACCCCCCCCCCAACCTCCACCCCGGCACGGACCCCCCCCCCCCCCCCAACCTCCACCCCAGCACGGACCCCCCCAACCCCCAACCTCCACCCCAGCACGGACCCCCCCCAACCCCCAACCTCCACCCCGGCACGGACCCCCTCCCCAACCTCCACCCCGGCACGGACCCCCTCCCCAACCTCCACCCCAGCACGGACCCCCCCCAACCCCCAACCTCCATCCCAGCACGGACCCCCCCCAACCCCCAACCTCCACCCCAGCACGGACCCCCCCCAACCCCCAACCTCCACCCCGGCACGGACCCCCTCCCCAACCTCCACCCCGGCACAGACCCCCTCCCCAACCTCCACCCCGGCACGGACCCCCTCCCCAACCTCCACAGCACGGACCCCCCCCCCAACCCCCAACCTCCACCCCAGCACGGACCCCCCCCCACCAACCTCCACCCCGGCACGGACCCCCTCCCCAACCTCCACCCCAGCACGGACCCCCCCAACCCCCAACCTCCACCCCAGCACGGACCCCCCCCAACCTCCACCCCGGCACGGACCCCCCGCCCAACCTCCACCCCAGCATGGACCCCCCCCAACCCCCAACCTCCACCCCGGCACAGACCCCCTCCCCAACCTCCACCCCGGCACGGACCCCCTCCCCAACCTCCACAGCACGGACCCCCCCCCCCAACCCCCAACCTCCACCCCAGCACGGACCCCCCCCACCAACCTCCACCCCGGCACGGACCCCCTCCCCAACCTCCACCCCAGCACGGACCCCCCCCAACCCCCAACCTCCACCCCAGCACGGACCCCCCCCAACCTCCACCCCGGCACGGACCCCACGCCCAACCTCCACCCCAGCATGGACCCCCCCCCAACCCCCAACCTCCACCCCGGCACGGACCCCCCCCCCAACCTCCACCCCGGCACGGACCCCCTCCCGGCACACCCCAGAGCCCAGCCTACTCTAACCACCCCCCCCCCCCGCCGCACACACACACACACAAGCCGAGACACACCTCTCCTCACACAATCAGTCTGCGGCCACGCCATTTCCTGCCCAGAGCCAACCCCCCAGGCCGTCACTCACCTCCACGCTGGTCGGCGTGAGCCTGGAGCACCGGGTCACGCCGATGAAAAGGAGGTTTGATTCACGTCGACCTGAACGATCATCACGTCGACGGGACTTCGGCCCATCCGGAAGGGAGAATATCGGCAGGCCGAAAATCGGCTGCCTTGCGCAGACCCGTGACATTCTCCGCGGCAGCGGCGCCATTAATGCCCCGCCGACTTTTCTCCCTTCGGAGACTTCGGCGGGGGCGGGATTCACGGCGGCCAACGGGCATTCTCCGACCCTCTGGGGTGTCGTAGAATGACGCCCCATATCTTTCAGGTTTTGACTACACCTGGTATCATGTTATGTTCTTCTTCAGAGACAATTACTGAGTTGGCATATTAAAGAACATCTAGTTCAAGACTAGTTAATTTTATTATAATAAACTGTGGGTAGGAAACTAATGCTATAAAACTGGAACTAATAGAAACCTGACTGACCATGTTGGTTTCTCCTCAAGATACCCCCGCACCTTCTAGGCTACAGTGTCACGTGCTACTATTTGCCTGACACCTACTGCCCGGAGGCTATGCATATTTACACATACACTTGTTAATGCATATCACCACAATATTAACAAACGGTTAAAATCTGCCGATGATTCTTTCAAGACTGTAACCTGGTTACCACCTGTAGCCAACAAGGGACAAAATGAAACAATTGAAAAGGGAATGTTTCAAAATAATGAGAACCTGCAACTGTTTTCATTGCTTTTCCATTGCCAAGAACATCCACCTGAACTGAACTAGATTTGCTGGTCCCAGTGACATACAAAACCAGCTGGTACCACACTTTATGGAAGCGCTTTATTTTCACCGTGAGCCAATTAAAACCTGACCAATATAAATTGTTGTACATCTCATGAGGCATGTCCTCTTTAAAATATTAGAACATGTGGCCAAACATAGCAATGTACAAAGCAGCTAAATATATACCGATTACCTCAGTTCAGATTGACCCAGTTTGTTGCTGCAGCGATTCCCATGACATCTTTTGACTCCCAATTATTTTCATTCTGTAAATGTGAAGGCTGATGAGCATGTAGCTGCATTTTCTGATCACACCTGCACTATTTGCATCACATTGATATCATTAGTCATCAATATTATCACCATTTGTAAGAGTTCCTGGTATAAAGTTAAAGCTTTTTAAAAATGCTTTCATTCATGGATAGTTTAATGCTGTCCCACTATTCTGTTATTATTTCAAAAAAGCATAACATTTATTGAATCATGTTGGAGAATTTCTTTTATGAACTGCTTTTTGTAAATGTGGTGTTGGGTGCTCTGGTGCACAGATGAGCCAACACAGTTGTATGTGGTACAACTCTATTTTATTATAACTCTTATAATACAGTTCGTTCTGGATACTCTGCACGTGCTGTCTCCCTGAGTGTGTTTGGTAACCAATGTGTCCTGGTTCTCCTCTGCAGCTAATACTGACCACCGGGGGTCGTGTCTGTGCTTTTATATCTTTCTGTCATTGGTTGTGGTGTTGTGTGTTCTGATTTGTCTGTTGGTGTGTCTATCATGATGTGTGTGTTTGAATATCATGACATCCCCCTTTTTACAAAGATATGTGCCTACGTGGTTATAAATATAATTGTGTCGTGAGTGCATCGAAGAGTGTGTGTGTGTGTTATGTACAGCGTGTGTATATGACGTAACTATTTACATGGGGCGATGTCGGGTGCGTCACACTAACAAGGTTGTACCATAACAAAACTTGGATGCGAGAGAAAAAAAAACTTGAACATTGGTCTGGTCAGACGATATCTGGAACAATAAACAACAACAGGTTATAATACAGAAGTGTTTGACTTTTTGAACGTATGAACAGCGTTATAAGTCCAGTCTAATGGGTGACCGCCTCAAGAATGGGCTGGTCCTCAAGCCGGTTCAGCTGTGGAGATTTGGGGTCACACTGGTTCACCTTGGACTGTTGGAGGTGATGCTGTTGCCGAAGTCTCTACTTTACCATTTGTTGTACTTCGTGCAGTGCTTGGTTTTTTCATTCGTGCAAATATAACATTCAACATCTTTGTTAGTGGTGCCTTGGCTGTGGTTTGGTTCTGGTGGCGATGGAAGGGGCATGATCCGTGGCATCTCCACGAAGTCATCCTTGGGAACCAGTGGAGGATCCGGCGTGTGCGTACGGTTCAGTTGCGAGCGTGGAAGGCGGCGCAAAGCTCGCTGATTGCGCCTACGCACCAATCCATCCGCCCTGCATGCCAGGAACAAGGTGGAGTCTTTTTCTTTTTATGTTTGTGGTGGACGGCATCTTGTAGCCGATGGGTCGTTGCCATCGAAGTAGCACCATCACTATTATGAGTTAAACCATTTAACAACATGGGATAGCACAATTGTTCTTCGTACCCTGTGGGGGAGAAAAACAAGGTTTCTACTTATGGAACTTTGTGCTGGATTAGAGTGTATATGAATGTCAAGTGAAGACGTGGCTGCTAGGGGCTTGTTTAGCACAGTGGGCTAAACAGCTGGTTTGTAATGCAGAACAAGGCAGCAGCACGGGTTCAATTCCCGTTCCAGTCTCCCTGAACAGGCACCGGAATGTGGCAACTAGGGGCTTTTCACAGTAACTTCATTGATAAGAGTCACTGCGGGAGACCATTTGCCCATTTCAATCTGCACTAACCCTCTGAAAGAGCACCCTGTCTAGAATCACTCCCCCGTCCTATTCCCATAACCCCACCTAACCTTTGGAGACTAAGGGACAATTTAGCATGGCCAATCCACCTAACCTACACATCTTTGGATTGTGGGAGGAAACTGGAGCACCCGGAGGACACCCACGCAGACACATGAAGAAAGTGCGAACTCCACACAGACAGTCACCAGAATCGAACCCAAGTCCCTGGCGCTATGAGGCAACAGTGCTAAAATTCTAACCATTGTGCTACCGTGATAATGGAATACAGTGTCATAGGCTTGCCCTGCTGGTACTCAGTGAACCTCCCCAGGAAAATTACAGTATTCAGGAAAGTGTGGGATGGGGGATATTTGATGGTGTGTTTGCTCTTGGTTGCTTCTGAATTGAAGCAATTTATTCAACCTTTCTGTGGTTTTCCAAACACACAGTGGAACTGTCCCCTTACACTGTTTTCCTACAGCTCTCTTTCCTAGTTTTCCAGTGAATTTTGCTGGCCATTTCGGACAGCAGTTGAAAACTAGCCAGGCTAGGGCTCTTTTACCTAGAAAAGTAAAGGCTGAGGGGTAAGTTGACAAAGAACTTTATGATAATGAATGGGATTCCTCATAGAAACATATCCTTTTATTCCTTTCCCCTCAGATTCTTACTTATCTTCCTCTTAAATGTATACATACATTTCATGTCAACAACTCCTTGTGATAGCGATTTCTTGCCACTCCTTGGGTAAAGAGATTTTTACGGAAATGTTTATTGGATTTATTCCAGGCCATCTTACAGACAAGGATTGGGCCTAGGTATGTGTTCTATCGAAGCAAGGGCCGGTAGTGACTCGATGGGCTGTGTCCTTATGCCCTGTAGGGATTCTATGATCTTAATCTTTTGATCTTCAGTTTTGGATACATTCATAGGTGCAAGATCTTTTCTACTCCAATCCTATCAAAGAAATGTAGGAAACTGTTGCGTCAATATACACAAATCCAAAACTCATCAGAAAGTCGGAACACCGAGTGCAGCAGATACAAGCTGAGCCACAGACCTGCAGTCCGGACATTAGTGAACATATTCCCGAAACAGCATGCAGTACCAATAAAGCAGTAACAGCTCAGGAGAAGCTTGGAATCTGCACTATCACTCCTGGAACCATTTTGGAGTGCTGAAGGCTCACAACAGGCCCAGAACTGACAGCTGGAGAAAGATGTTCATGAGATGCAGAACTGTTTGCGCATAAGATATCAAGAATACCAGGCAAGTACATTACATTATGCAGCTGGAGCTGTTGCTTCCTATGTGATAGCAAGGGGAGTTGAGAATTCAGCTTCTCATATTATGGGCCAGGGTTTAGAGAACACCAAACTGTATTATGGAGTTCACCTGGCCCACAACTTTTAATAGATTTTGTTTATGGGGAGCACAAGGGCCCACTTTACAGGTGTGATGCAACAGAGAACTAAAAGTATTTTTAAACAAAAGCTATGTTTATTATATGAATCCAGTTAACATTTTATAAACCCACAGTAAACATCTTACCAACTACTAACACTGATAACCCCCCAAAAAAGATACAGTACTCTATAGATAACCCTTAATAACTTTCCAAACAGCATCCATAAGTCAAAAAACCCTTTGTAACAAAGACAGTAGGTTTGCATTCCTTACAGAAACAGGTATTACTTTGAAATCATCAAGTGATCTGGAGACATACTTTAGATTGCAGAGAGAGAGATCAATTCACATGTGCTTGGTTTGAATGCAGCTCTCCAACTGAAAGCAAAACTAAACACAGAGCCAAAAAGACCTTCTAGCTCAAAACGAAAGTAAAAAGCAGAATCACAATCCAGCTCCACCCACACAATGATGTCACTGCAGCCATTTGATAAAAAACACTTTTCTTAAAGTGACATTCACATGACACTCACAAAGGTGCCCTGCAAGCATATGATTCATATTTCAGTGTTCACAGAAATTTAATTATAGAAAAGGCAAAATTTATCCAGGAAAGCAAAGACCAGGCCAAAGCACCAATTTGTTCATCAATGATCCCAACAGGCTGACAGAGAACTGCAATTATGGAATCTTAAGCGAGTAATTGATTTGTGATCAGATCATGGTTGGGGTCCTAGACAAAGCATTATTAGATCTCTTACAGACAAGAGAGGACTTAACAGTAAGTTTGTTTGCGGAGAAGGAGAGGTCACGTGGAGAAGATCAGGTGAGACCATTTGTATGTCGGCATAAGAAAGAAAATGTGCCAAAGCCTGTCAAAATGGGGAAAGGTATGCCAACCGCCATCTTGACATGTCATCGATGTGGTGGGAACAAACTATGCAAACGAGAGGAATGTCCAGCAGGGGAGCAGATTTCCACAACTGTGGAAAAATAGTCCACTTCAAAACTGCCTGTCATCAAAATTGCTGACAACCCATAAGAAGAGGGAGAACATTTGAAACCAAAGCCACCTGTGTGAAGCAGAAGAACCGCAAACAAAGGAACTAATTTGCCTAGGAGAGGTAAATGATACTGCAAATAAATATCGGAGTGTTAAACTCAAAGTGAATGGATACTCCACAGAGTTTAAATTAGATACAGGACCAGGGGTTTCTGTTTTATTAGACAAAGTAAAATAGCTCAGATTATATTGCAACTCTCATCTATCAAATTACAGCGTCCTATGGGACTACATTGAAAGTTAAAGGCCAACTCATGGTGGAGTTCATGTGCAAAGGTAGCAAAATCTTCAAACCTCTCTCTGTCATACAAAATCACGAATGCTCTCCACTCAGCAGAAAGACATACTTAAAACTGAAGCTAATCTATGAAGCAGATGAAGTTTCTGATGAGCATTGCAGCAAACATTCAGGAATGCGTTTCCAAAACACTTTCCAGGAAACTAAAGACTGAGTACAATATCACCGAATGATCTGATGCTAATCCAATCTGCCTTTTTACACAGCGAAAAGTCACTCTCTAATCTTGGACAAAGTCAAGGGTGAAATTGAGAAGAAGTAACAGCAAGGAGTTATACCACCAGTCACCGTGCCAACCGTGTTCAGGAATGATCACAGTCCCAAAACCAAATGGCTCGATACAAATCCGTATGTATCTAAGTCAACTTAATAAATAAGTGGAACATAAGATCCATCCAGATTTATTACCTGAATTGAAATTCCACCAGATGCTGTGATGGGATTCGAACCATGTCTCCAGAACATTAGACGTGAAAACAACCTGAGCAACCACAGAGTGTATCATAACATTCAGTAAGGTCTATCCTCTGAGTTGCAAGGGTAGTTTAGGTCTCTGCTTTTCAACAGCTCCATTCAATTTTTGACAGTCCTGTGAAAATGGGCCACATTAGATCTTGGTAAACGTTTACACTTAGCCACATTTATTGGCACTTAGTTTCTTCAAAATGGGAACCATCTATTATGCCTTTTTAGTATTCATTTTCTCAGCTGGGGAAAGCAATGCCAAGAGGAGAGCAGCGAAACAAGTGTTTGATGTGTTAATTATAGGAAATATGTAAGCTATTATTGATAACACAAGGTCAATGCTGTAAATGGGAAATGGTGATTTTATATACTGTAACCTTAAACATATTTATTAATTTTTCCAATAATATTTCATGTCAATATTGTCACAAAATGAATGCTGTATCAGCTGCATAGGCCAATATTTCCAACAGTTCTGTAAAATTGCTATGATCTTGGAGCAGTTAGCAATGTTTATTGCTGTCACTGACATGCTCTCAGTTAACAGACAGAGCAGTCTTACAGTTCAAAGAATAACTTTCTTGCATCTTGTATTCTTCATGTGTCAAATCTTCAATGAAATGCCGGGTGAATTACAGGAAAAAAAAATCATTATTATATTTAAAACAATGACTACTTATAGTGATGACTTATAGTTGGATCATCTGGACTTTATTTTGCAAACATGCATTTTACAACTGATGTTAATACTTAGCAGACAGGATTTATTCTGGTTTGATAGTGTTTTCAGTGTCTTAATGATGATAACACGCATACCAAAGGCGCCTCTTGCACGCTGGCATTCAGTATGGTTCATTAGCTCTGCCAACATTTGTGGACCAAAATCAGGGAGTAGAAGTTTTATGGGAGTTCTCCTGATCTCCCACTGTGCGTATTATTTCCATAGTTTCTCTGCATTTCCACCAACCTCCTGATAAAGTTAAGTTGGGAGGTTGGCAGAACATCCACAGAGATTCCAAGTGCAGGCAATTTGGGTGCAAAAATTGACAATCTCCTATTTCACCAAATTTGCCAACTCCTGCACTATTGTGCCATTGGCAAATTTTGAAATTGTGCTTTCTGTGCCCAAATCCAATTCATCGATATATCTCAAGATGAGAACACACTTCTGGTTACATAATTTCTAACCTTTTTCCATTCCAAGAACACCATAACTACTTATTTCCCGCGTTCAACCATGGTTCAGTTGGTAACTCTATCTCGCCTCTGAGTCAATGTTCTGTGTTCCAAGTTTTTCTTCATGGTTTGAGCATAAAGTTCAAGGCTAGCACTCCAGCACAGTAGTGAAGGAACATTACATTCCTCACCCCTTCTGTATGTTGAATGCAAAATATCCTGTGGCACTATTTTGAAGATTTAATGACCAGGAAGCCAGTGGTTGGAAGAACGTAGAATTTAATGAAGGTAACAGAAAGTCTGCCCATGGCAATGAACTATTTACACTATGCAGAAAAGAACAGGAATATTTCTGGCAGCATGGTAGCATAGTGGTTAGCACAGTTGCTTCACAGCTCCAGGGTCCCAGTTTTGATTCCCGGCTTGGGTCACTCTCTGTGTGGAGTCTGCACGTTCTCCTCGTGTGTGCGTGGGTTCCCTCCGGGTGCTCCGATTTACTCCCACAGTCCAAAGATGTGCGGGTTAGGTGGATTGGCCATGCTAAACTGCCCTTAGTGTCCACAAAAAAAAGGCTAATTGGTGTTACTGGGTTAAGGGGATGGGGTGGAGGAGGCGTGTGCTTGAGTGGGTCGCTCTTTCCAAGGGCTGGTGCAGACTCGATGGGCCGAATGGCCTCCTTCTGCACTGTAAATTCTATGGAAAAATTCTATGATTTTTGGTGAGAGAGTCTCTGATATGGGGTTTCTGTTAGGTGGTCTCTGATATGGGTGTCTCTGATATGGGGGTCTCTGATGGTGGTCTTTGAAATGGGGGTCTCTGTTGATGGGTCTGATCAAATCATTATAAAATCCCTACAGTGCAGAAAAAGGCCATTCAGCCTACATTTATGGAATCTGCACCAACCCGCCGAAAGAACACCCTAATCTAGGCCCACTTCCCCGCCCTATCCCTGTAACCCCATCTAACCCTTGGACACTAAGTGGCATGGCCAATGCATCTAACCTGCACATCTTTATACTGTGGGAGGAAACTGGAGCTTTCAGAGGAAACCCAAGCAGACATGGGGAGAAAGTGCAAACTCCATGCAGTCACCCAAGGTCGTAATCGAACCCAGGTCCGTGGCGCTGTGAGGTAGCAGTGCCAACCACCATGCCACCCATTGGCAGAGGTCTCTGCTGAGGGTCTGATGGGGGGGGATCTGATGAGGTTATCCAATGGGAGGCTGTGATGGGAGGGTCGGTGGGAAGGGGGTCAGTGGGGAGGGGGGTCGAGTGCTATGGGGGGTGACCTCCTGTGGTGGGGGAAGGAGGATGCCCATATGTGTTAGTTTGGGGGCAGAATTTGTGTCATGAGAGGTTAGGAGGCCATTTTAAGTGTGTGGCCTCCTTCCCTCTCATACAGGGTTTCCAATGGAATCCTGCGGTCTCCCCACCATGCAGGAGCTTGCCTGGCAAGAGACTGGGAATCGTTCTTGGGCATCAATCTTAGTGACAGCGCAAAACAGGAGTGATTCTACTCCAGCGGGAGAGCCTTGTCTCTTGAATGAAAAATCCTGCCCTAGATGTTTCCTGGTGCATTATTTGGGGATTAATCTTGAATATATTCTGGATTGTTATTTAAAAGATCATTTTGCGATTGTATTTTTGTAGAAGAGCAAGGAAAGACAATATAAACTAACTGATACAATTTTGAATAGGGCCCATGATTAAAGACCGACGAGTTCTTGAAATATATAAATCATTGAAGGTGTCAGGACAAATTGATCGAGTTATTGAAATAAATGTTCAGGGTCCGTGGCTTTATAAATAGAGGCAAAGAGTACAAAAGTGAGTTCTGATAAATATTTATAAATCACTCATTTGACCACATTACGTCCGATCCTAGGCAGCAAATTTTGGAAAAGAGAGTAAGGTTCTGGGGTGGGTGGAGGTGGATGGGGGTGGTGGGTGGGTGGGGGGGGGGGGGGGGGGGGTGGGGGGAGGGGGGGGGGATGCACCAGAATGATATCAGGGATGAAGAACTTTGCTACTGCAGAGAAACTAGAGAAGTTGAAATTGAGCTCTTTAGAACAGAGGAAGCTAAGGGGGGATTTAATAGAGAAGTTCAAAATTAAGATGGATTGTGATAAAGTGAGGAGAAACATTTTCCAATGGCAGTAAGGTCCAGAACCAATGGCCAAAGATTGAAGTTAATTGGCAAAAGAGCCAGAGGGGGGGTGCAGGTAGTTTTTTTATTTGAAACAACTTGTTAGGATCTGGAATCCATTGCTTGAAAGGATGGTGGAGACAGATTCACGAGCAGTAATCAAACTGAAGTAGTTTGGTTAATAGTCGCTAAGGTAAATATTGATCCTTTAGAGAGGATGAGAAGGGAGATTTAATAATGGGGGATGAGGAAATGGCTGAGGAACTGAACAGGTTTTTTGGGTCGGTCTTCACAGTGCAAGACACAAATAACATGCCAGTGACTGATAGAAATGAGGCTCTGACAGGTGAGGACCTTGAGAGGATTGTTATCACTAAGGAGGTAGTAATGGGCAAGCTAATGGGGCTAAAGGTAGACAAGTCTCCTGGCCCTGAAGGATTTATGAAGGGAGTAGATAGGATAGATGCGGACAGGTTGTTTCCACTGGCGGGTGAAAGCAGAACTAGGGGGGATAGCCTCAAAATAAGGGGAAGTAGATTTAGGACTGAGTTTAGGAGGAACTTCTTCACCCAAAGGGTTATGAATCTATGGAACTCCTTGTCCAGTGAAGCAGGAGAGGCTCCTTCATTAAATGTTTTTAAGATAAAGATAGATAGTTTTTTGAGGAATAGGGATTATGGGTTATAGTGTTCGGGCCGGAAAGTGGAGCTGAGTCCACAAAAGATCAGCCATGATCTCATTGAATGGTGGAGCAGGCTCGAGGGGCCAGGTGGCCTACTCCTGCTCCTAGTCTTATGTTCTTAAATAAAAACCTTCTGTGCTATGTGGAAAGAGCAGGACAGCGGAATGGGCAGCAGGACAGTGGGATGGGCAATAGGAGAGTGGGATGGGCAGAACAGGTAAGTGGGATGGGCAGCAGGACATTGGGATCGGCAACAGGGCAGTCGGATGGGCAGTAGGGCAGTGGGATGAGCAGAGCTGGACAGTGGGATGGGCATCAGCAGGAAAGTGGGGTGGGCAGCAGGGCAGTGGGATGGGCAGCAGGACAGTGGGATAGGCAGTAGGAAAGTGGGAGGGGCAGTAGTAAAGTGGGAGGGGCAGCAGGACAGTGGAATGGGCAGAGCAGGATAGTGGGATGGGCAGCAGGACATTGGGATCGGCAGTAGGGCAGTGGGATGGGCAGTAGGACAGTGGGGTGAGCAGAGCTGGACAGTGGGATGGCAGCAGGACAGTGGGATGTGAAGCAGGACAGTGGGATGGGGATCAGGACAGTGGGATGGGGATCAGGACAGTGGGATGGGGATCAGGACAGTGGGATGGGCAGCAGGACAGTGGGATGGGCAGAGCAGGACAGTGGGATGGGCAGCAGGACAGTGGGATGGGCAGATGCCGGACAGTGGGATGGGCAGCAGTACAGTGGGAAGAGCAGCAGGACAGAGGGATGGGCAGCAGGACAGTGGGATGAGCAGCAGGACAGTGGGAAGGGCAGCAGGGCAGTGGGATGAGCAGCAGGACAGTGGGAAGGGCAGCAGGACAGTAGGATGGCATCAGCTGGAGAGTGGGATGGGCAGTTGGAAAGTGGAAAGGGCAGAGCAGGACGGTGGGATGGGCAGCAGGACAGTGGGATAAGCAGAGCTGCACAGTGGGATGGGCAGCAGGACAGTGGGATGGGCATAGAGGACAGTGGGATGGGCAGCAGGACAGTGGGATGGGCAGCAGGACAGTGGGAAGGGCAGAGAGGACAGTGGGATGGGCAGCAGGACAGTGGGAAGGGCAGCAGGGCAGTGGGATGGGCAGCAGGACAGTGGGATGGGCAGCAGGACAGTAGGATGGCATCAGCTGGAGAGTGGGATTGGCAGTAGGACAGTGGGATGGGCAGTTGGGCAGTGGGATGGGCAGCAGGACAGTGGGAAGGGCAGCAGGACAGTAGGATGGCATCAGCTGGAGAGTGGGATTGGCAGTAGGACAATGGGATGGGCAGTTGGGCAGTGGGATGGGCAGCAGGACAGTGGGAAGGGCAGCAGGACAGTGGGATGGGCAGCAGGACAGTGGGATGGGCAACAGGACAGTGGGATGGGCAACAGGACAGTGGGAAGGGCAGCAGGACAGTGGGATGGGCAGTAGGACAGTGGGATGGGCAGTAGGACAGTGGGATGGGCAGTAGGACAGTGGGATGGGCAGAAGGACAGTGGGATGGGCAGCTGGATAGTGGGGTGGGCAGAAGGACAGTGGGATGGGCAGCTGGATAGTGGGATGGGCAGTAGGACAGTGGGATGGGCAGTAGGACAGTGGGATGGGCAGTAGGACAGTGGGATGGGCAGCAGGACAGTGGGATGGGTAGTAGGACAGTGGGATGGGCAGCAGGACAGTGGGCTGGGCCATAGGACAGTGGGATTGGCAGCTGGACAGTGGGATTGGCAGCTGGATAGTGGGATGGGCAGTAGGACAGTGGGCTGGGCAGTAGAACAGTGGGATGAGCAGAGCTGGACAGTGGGATGGCATCAGCTGGAGAGTGGGATGGGCAGTTGGAAAGTGGGAAGGGCAGAGCCGGACAGTGGGATGGGCAGCAGGACAGTGGGATGGGCAGAGAGGACAGTGGGATGGGCAGCAGGGCAGTGGGATAGGCACAGGACAGTGGGAAGGGCAGCAGGACAGTGGGATGGGCAGCAGGACAGTGGGATGGCATCAGCTGGAGAGTGGGATTGGCAGTAGGACAGTGGGATGGGCAGCAGGGCAGTGGGATGGGCAGCAGGACAGTAGGAAGGGCAGCAGGACAGTGGGATGGGCAGCAGGACAGTGCATTTGGGCAGAAGGACAGTGGGATGGGCAGCAGGACAGTGGGATGGGCAGCAGGACAGTGGGAAGGGCAGCAGGACAGTGGGATGGGCAGCAGGACAGTGCATTTGGGCAGAAGGACAGTGGGATGGGCAGCAGGACAGTGGGATGGGCAGCAGGACAGTGGGAAGGGCAGCAGGACAGTGGGATGGGCAGCAGGACAGTGGGATGGGCAACAGGACAGTGGGAAGGGCAGCAGGACAGTGGGATGGCATCAGCTGGAGAGTGGGATTGGCAGTAGGACAGTGTGATGGGCAATTGGGCAGTGGGATGGGCAGCAGGACAGTGGGAAGGGCAGCAGGACAGTGGGATGGGCAGCAGGACAGTGCATTTGGGCAGAAGGACAGTGGGATGGGCAGCAGGACAGTGGGATGGGCAGCAGGACAGTGGGAAGGGCAGCAGGACAGTGGGATGGGCAGCAGGACAGTGGGATGGGCAACAGGACAGTGGGAAGGGCAGCAGGACAGTGGGATGGGCAGTAGGACAGTGGGATGGGCAGCAGGACAGTGGGATGGGCAGAAGGGCAGTGGGATGGGCAGCAGGACAGTGGGCTGGGCCATAGGACAGTGGGATTGGCAGCTGGACAGTGGGATTGGCAGCTGGATAGTGGGATGGGCAGTAGGACAGTGGGATGAGCAGAGCTGGACAGTGGGATGGCATCAGCTGGAGAGTGGGATGGGCAGTTGGAAAGTGGGAATGGCAGAGCAGGACAGTGGGATGGGCAGCAGGACAGTGGGATAAGCAGAGCTGGACAGTGGGATGGGCCGCAGGACAGTGGGATGGGCAGAGAGGACAGTGGGATGGGCACAGGACAGTGGGAAGGGCAGCAGGACAGTGGGATGGGCAGCAGGACAGTGGGATGGGCAGCAGGACAGTGGGATGGGCACAGGACAGTGGGAAGGGCAGCAGGACAGTGGGATGGGCAGCAGGACAGTGGGATGGTATCAGCTGGAGAGTGGGATGGGCAGCAGGGCAGTGGGAAGGGCAGCAGGACAGTGGGAAGGGCAGCAGGACAGTGGGATGGGCAACAGGACAGTGGGATGGGCAGCAGGACAGTGGGAAGGGCAGCAGGACAGTGGGATGGGCAGCAGGACAGTGGGATGGGTAGTAGGACAGTGGGACGGGCAGCAGGACAGTGGGAAACGCAGCAGGACAGTGGGATGGGCAGCAGGGCAGTGGGATGGGCAGCAGGACAGTGGGAAGGGCAGCAGGACAGTGGGATGGGCAGAGAGGACAGTGGGATGGGCAGTAGGACAGTGGGATGAGCAGTAGGACAGTGGGATGAGCAGAGCTGGACAGTGGGATGGCATCAGCTGGAGAGTGGGATGCGCAGTTGGAAAGTGGGAAGGGCAGAGCAGGACAGTGGGATGGGCAGCAGGACAGTGGGATAAGCAGAGCTGGACATTGGGATGGGCAGCAGGACAGTGGGATGGGCAGAGAGGACAGTGGCATGGGCAGCAGGACAGTGGGATGGGCAGCAGGACAGTGGGATGGGCACAGGACAGTGGGAAGGGCAGCAGGACAGTGGGATGGGCAGCAGGACAGTGGGATGGTATCAGCTGGAGAGTGGGATGGGCAGCAGGGCAGTAGGAAGGGCAGTAGGACAGTGGGATGGGCAGCAGGACAGTGGGATGGGCAGAAGGGCAGTGGGATTGGCAGTAGGGCGGTGGGGTGGGCAGAAGGGCGGTGGATGGGCAGTAGGGCGGTGGGATAGAACATAGAACATTACAGAGCAGTACAGGCCCTTCAGCCCTCGATGTTGCGCCAATCTGTGAAACCACTCTAAAGCCCATTTACACTATTCCCTTATCGTCCATATGTCTATCTAATGACCATTTGAATACCCTTAGTGTTGGCGAGTCCACTACTGTTGCAGGCCGGGCATTTCACACCCTTACTACTCTCTGAGTAAAGAACCTACCTCTGACGTCTGTCTTATATCTATCTCCCTCCAATTTAAAGCTATGTCCCCTCGTGCTAGACATCACTATCCGAGGAAAAAGGCCCTCACTGTCCACCCTATCCAATCCTCTGATCATCTTGTATGCCTCAATTAAGTCACCTCTTAACCTTCTTCTCTCTAACGAAAACAGCCTCAAGTCCCTCAGCCTTTCCTCATAAGATCTTCACTCCATACCAGGCAACATTCTGGTAAATCTCCTCTGCACCCTTTCCAATGCTTCCACATCCTTCCTAGAATGCGGTGACCAGAATTGCACGCAATACTCTAAATGCGGCCACACCAGAGTTTTGTACAGCTGCAACATGACCTCATGGCTCCGAAACTCAATCCCTCTACCAATAAAAGCTAACACACTGTACGCCTTCTTAACAACCCTCTCAACCTGAGTGGCAACTTTCAGGGATCTATGTACATGGACACCAAGATCTCTCTGCTCATCCATACTGCCAAGAATCTTACCATTAGCCCAGTACTCTGTCTTCCTGTTATTCCTTCCAAAATGAATCACCTCACACTTCTCTGCATTAAACTCCATTTGCCACCTCTCAGCCCAGTGCTGCAGCTTATCTATGTCCCTCTGTAACTTGTAACATCCTTCCGCACTGTCCACAACTCCACCGACTTTAGTGTCATCTGTAAATTTACTCACCCATCCTTCTACGCCCTCCTCCAGGTCATTTATAAAAATGACAAACAGCAGTGGCCCCAAAACAGATCCTTGTGGTACACCACTAGTAACTGGACTCCAGTCTGAACACTTCCCATCAACCACCACCCTTTGTCTTCTTCCAGCTAGTCAATTTCTGTTCCAAACTGCTAAATCTCCCTGAATCCCATGCTTCCGTATTTTCTGCAGTAGCCTACCGTGGGGAACCTTATCAAACGCTTTACTGAAATCCATATACACCACATCAACTGCTTTACCAGCATCCACCTGTTTGGTCACCTTCTCAAAGAACTCAATAAGGTTTGTGAGGCACGACCTACCCTTCACGAAACCGTGTTGACTATGTCTAATCAAATTATTCATTTCCAGATGATTATACACCCTATCTCTTATAAACCTTTCTAAGATTTTGCCCACAACAGAAGGACGGCTCACTGGTCTATAGTTACCGGGGTTGTCTCTACTCCCCTTCTTGAACAAGGGGACAACATTTGCTATCCTCCAGTCTTCTGGCACTATTCCTGTTGACAAAGATGACTTAAAGATCAAAGCCAAAGGCTCAGCAATCTCCTCCCTAGCTTCCCAAAGAATCCTAGGATAAATCCCATCCGGCCCAGGGGACTTATCTATTTTCACCCTTTCCAGAATCGTTAACACCTCCTCCTTATGAACCTCAAGCCCTTCTAGTCTAGTAGCCTGAATCTCAGTATTCTTCTCGACAACGTTGTCTTTTTCCTGCGTGAATACTGACGAAAAATATTCATTTAGCACCTCTCCTATCTCCTCGGACTCCAAGCACAACTTCCCACTACTGTCCTTGACTGGCCCTACTCTTACCCTAGTCATTCTTTTATTCCTGACATATCTATAGAATGCTTTAGGGTTATCCTTGATCCTACCTGCCAAAGACTTCTCATGTCCCCTCCTGGCTCTTCTTAGCTCTCTCTTTAGGTCCTTCCAAGCTAACTTGGAACTCTCGAGCGCCCTTACTGAACCTTCATGTCTCATCTTTACATAAGCCTCCTTCTTCCTCTTGACAAGTGTTTTGACTGCCTTAGTAAACCACGGTTCCCTTGCTCGACCACTTCCTCCCTGCCTGACAGGCACATATTTATCAAGACACGCAGTAGCTGTTCCTTGAACAAGCTCCACATTTCCATTGTGCCCATCCCCTGCAGTTTTCCTCTCCATCCGATGCATCCTCAGTCTTGCCTTATCGCATCATAATTGCCTTTCCCCCAGATATAACTCTTGCCCTGCGGCATATACCTATCCCTTTCCATCGCTAAAGTAAACGTAATCGAACTGTGGTCACTATCACCAAAGTGCTCACCTACCTCCAAATCTAACACCTGTCCTGGTTCATTACCCAGTACCAAATCCAATACGGCCTCGCCTCTCGTTGGCCTATCTACATACTGTGTCAGGGAACCCTCCTGCACACATTGGACAAAAACGGACCCATCTAAAGTACGCGAACTATAGGGTTTCCAGTCAATATTTGGAAAGTTAAAGTCCCCCATAACAACTACCCTGTTGCTTTCGCTCCTATCCAGAATCATCTTTGCAATCCTTTCCTCTACATCTCTGGAACTTTTTGGAGGCCTATAGAAAACCCCTAACAGGATGACCTCTCCTTTCCTGTTTCTAACCTCAGCCCATACTACCTCAATTGACGAGTCCTCATCAAATGTCCTTTCTGCCACCGTAATACTGTCCTTGACTAACAATGCCACCCCTCCCCCTCTTTTACCACCTTCCCTGAGCTTACTGAAATATCTAAACCCCGGCACCTGCAACAACCATTCCTGTCCCTGCTCTATCTATGTCTCCGAAATGGCCACAACATCGAAGTCCCGGGTACCAACCCATGCCACAAGTTCACCCACCTTATTCCGGATGCTCCTGGCATTGAAGAAGACACACTTTAAACCACCTTCCTGCCTGCCGGTACACTCCTGCAACTTTAAAACCTTACCCATGACCTCACTACTCTCAACCTCCTGTATACTGGTGCTATAATTCAGGTTCCCAAGCCCCTGCTGAACTAGTTTAAACCCTCCCAAAGAGCATTAGCAAATTCCCCCCCCCCCCCCCCCCCCCCCCAGGATATTGGTACCCCTCTGGTCCAGGTGTAGACCATCCCGTTTGTAGAGGTCCCACCGACCCCAGAATGAGCCCCAGTTATTCAGAAATCTGAAACCCTCCCTCCTGCACCATCCCTGTAGCCACGCGTTCAACTCCTCTCTTTCCCTATTCCTCATCTCGCTATCATGTGGCACGGGTAACAACCCAGAGATAATAACTCTGTTTGTCCTAGATCTAAGTTTCCACCCTAGCTCCCTGAATTCCTGCCTTACATCCCTATCCCTTTTCCTACCTATGTCGTTGGTACCGATGTGGACCACGACTTGGGGCTGCTCCCCCTCCCCCTTAAGGATACCGAAAACACGATCCGAGACATTACGCACCCTGGCACCTGGGAGGCAACACACCAAACTCGAGTCTCCCTCGTTCCCACAGAATCTCCTATCTATCCCCCTAACTATGGAGTCTCCAATGACTAATGCTCTACTTCTCTCCCCCCTTCCCTTCTGAGCAGCAGGGACAGACTCTGTGCCAGAGACCTGCACCCCCATGGCTGACACCTGGTAAGTTGTCCCCCCCAACAGTATCCAAAGCGGTATACTTGTTACTAAGGGGAATGACCACAGGGGATCCCTGTACTGACTGCTTCCTCCCAGCCCCTCTCACCGTCACCCATCTATATTTATTCTTCGGAGTAACTACATCCCTAAAGCTTCTATCTATGACCACCTCTGCTTCCCGAATGATCCGAAGTTCATCCAGCTCCAGCTCCACATCCTAACCTCCTAACGTGGTTTCTGAGGAGCTGGAGATGGGTGCACTTCCCACAGATGAAATCAGCAGGGATACTGTCGGCATCCCTCACCTCAAACATTCTGCAGGAGGAACATTGCATTACCTTCCCTGCCATCCCCCTAGATAAAAAAAGAAAAAGAAAGAAAGAGCTTACCTGTTATTCACTCCCCTTCTCAGCAAGCACTCACTCAGCAACCTCTGCGCCCTGCACGATAACACCTGAGGGAATATAAAAGAGTGATGGGCAGCAGGACAGTGGGATGGGCAGCATGGCAGTGGGATAGGCAGCAGGACAGTGGGTTGGGCAGCAGGACCGTGGGATGGGCAGCAGGGCAGTGGGTTGGGCAGTAGGAAAGTGGGATGGACAGTACAACAGTGGGATGGGCAGCAGGGCAGTGGGACGAGCAGCAGGGCAGTGGGATGGGCATCAGGACATTGGGATGGGCATCAGCAGGAGAGTGGGGTGGGCAGCAGGACAGTGGGATGGGCATCAGCAGGAGAGTGGGGTGGGCAGTAGGACAGTGGGGTGGGCAGCAGGACAGTGGGATGGGCAGCGGGACAGTGGGATGACCAGCCGGACAGTGTGATGGGCAGCAAGAGAATGGGATGTGCAGCAGGACAATGGGTTGGGCAGCAGGACAGTGGTATGAGCAGAGCAGGGCAGTGGGATGGGCAGCAGGACAGCGGGATGGGCAGCAGGATAGTGGGATTGGCAGCGGGACAGTGGGTTGGGCAGCAGGACAGCGGGATGGGCAGCAGGATAGTGGGATGGGCAGCGGGACAGTGGGTTGGGCAGCAGAACAGTGGGTTGGGCAGCGGGACAGTGCGTTGGGCAGCAGGACAGCGGGATGGGCAGCAGGACAGTGGGATGGGCAGCAGGACAGTGGTTTGGGCAGCAGGATAGTGGGGTAGACAGCGGGACAGTGGGATGGGCAGAGCAGGGCAGTGGGATGGGCAGCAGGATAGTGGGATGGACAGCGGGACAGTGGGATGGGCAGAGTATTGCATTTTATTTTGATAAATCACACAGCCGCATTAGGAAAATGCAATCAATATAACACTGTTACATGAGTCATCAAATAGTTATTTGACTGCTTTGACACCTTTGTGAATAATTTTTACTTTGGATTTTGTCTGACCTAAAGATGGCCCATTTCTGTTCACAATGAAAATAAGTACTTCAGTGCAAGAGCAGATAACCATTAGATCATTTATGTATGTTCCCAAAAATTCTGCAGCACATTTGCCCTCGATTTAATCCATTTGTTCTGTCAGAAACCTAAGCTGGAGTTCTGATAACATGTTGATGAAAAGAAAATTTTAAAACCTGGAAAAATAAATGCATTTCAATGTGCTTGTGCTAAAATCCACAGTCATTGATTGTTTTACTCATTCACTATTGTCCGTCTTCCTCATGTAATGCAGTGACCTCTTGCTATGGTCCATGACCTCATGCAAGTGGCCATTCTTTGCATGTGGTCAGGTACTCAGCACAAATAAGGACACCAAACATGGCCCTCCCTGGTCTGTTTGGCTCAACTATTTTCTTGCAAGGAGCTCTTCTGTTCCATGCATCCATGCATAACCAGTGATGTGAAGTCGCAACTTATTTTTATATGGCACCTTTACCATAATAAAAAGTCCCAGGTGCTTCACAGGAGCACCAACCAAGCCATTGGAGTTGAGAGAGCACAGATGGACATAGTGGGAGGAATGAGTATGGATGGGAGAATGTAATGGGTTTTACGAGGGACAAGATCAATAAAGATCAAGGTAAGAGAATGATTTAGCAGCTGAACAGCTGGAGAAGTATCATAGCAAACTAAGGGTGAAGGACGAGGCAGGTGGCAGCTTGAAAACGACTTGAGAGAGTTTATTTCAGGGATAGACAGAGAAGGAAGTTGTGTTGAAAAGAATGAGCGAATGTGGATGTTGAGCAATACAGAGAAGAGCTGGAGCTGATGGTGCAAAGGCCAGAAGAGATGTCATGGTGGTAAGAATCTCTGTGAATATGGGTAGCAGGGCAGAGTACATATGAAAGGAGAGGTCGAAGGAGAACCTCCTGGGCCATCAAGCAGCTAATGGTTGGAGGAGTCTCCATGAACATCCCCATCCGCAACAATGAAATAGCCCAGTGCGTGGGCGCAGACAACAAGTTGAAGCGTTCACAACAATCGTCAGCCAGAGGCGCTGAGCAGATGGACGGGACATTCCGCTCCCATTAATGACATGCATAATGGCGGTGGAAGTTATGACTGGGCTGGATGCAATCCCAGCTGTTGTCACCACTCCCAGTGGTACTGCTGCTCGGACCAGAGAGCTGCTGCCCAATCAGATTGGCTGGCGGCTCTCGGAGGCGGCTCTTCCTTCCGGGTGTGAGTGAAAGTCTCACCCTGTATCATCTAATGTTCCTCCAAGTGCCAAATGGCTGTCGGGGAGCTGGTCGAACTAGGGGCAGGGTTCATGGCAACTTTTCCCGGTGGACCTTTTCATCCGTAATATCCTGCCCATTGTGTTCTGACATGCCATGGTGTCGGACCGATCAGAAATTGCAAACTGTTTATGAATCAAAATAGGCAACTTCCCTTTAAATGGCTGCAGGCTTTTCAATATCCTCAGACAGGAAGGAGCAAGAAAGGCTGTCCTAATGTAATGCAGTGAGTTACACTATTATTTTGTATCCTGAAACCATTTTATACTGATGGAAAACTTATTTTTATTCCTTATTGCTGGTCCATATCATATCCCATTGCCCTCTTTTTATATTACCCTAAAAAACTTCTCAAAATTTTCAGAAAGTTTTGATCATTACAAAAAATGAATATGAAAAAGATTTGACATTCACAGGTATACCATGATGCAACAAGCTTTATTTTTATCCAGCCAAATGAAAAAAAATATATTAAGAAAAACACAGCCAGTTACAATCAAAGGTTGATTAATTTATGCCAGAAGCACTAATCAGACACTTAAAATGAACAAGCAGATGGTAGAATAAACATTTGAAAATAGCCAAGTTTGCATATTGAAGAATGGAATACTGCGGGACCCAGTGTTGGGCCAAAATTCCGTGCACTAGCATTAATTTTTGTAATTCATCAAAATGGATTAAACAAGGGGCGCGATTTAACAGGACAAAACAGAGTCCCGTTTCGGGCAAGTCTGCAGACCCGAGAAAGACATTGCTATTTAACGTCACTCTGCCGGTTCTTTTGGCCTCAGCAGGGAACGCCCTGTCAGCTCAGCTCGCAGTGCAGGGAGACGAGTCACGGATCAGGGCACCATTTTTAAATGCCACCCCAATCGTCCTCCCTCCCTCAGTGCCCACCCCCCCCCCCCCCCAACGGCCTCCGGCACCCCCGCATACTGCTCTCAACGTACCTCTTACGGGGTCCTCTTAAGGACAAGGGACCCCTGGACCAAATCCCTGGCATGGGAAACCTGGCTTTTGGGTACCATGGCATAGCCAGCCTGATACCCTGGCAGTGTCAACCGAGCACCCCGGCAGTGTTGATTGTGGGGGATTCAATGATGGTAATGTCATTGAATTTAATGGAATTTGTGCAGTGTGAATGTTACTTGCCACATGTCAGCCAGAGACTGATATTGTCCAAGTCTTGCTGCATTTGCATGTGGACTGCTTCAGTGTCTGAGGAATTGTGAATGGTGCTGAACATAGTGCAATCTTCAGTGAACATCCCGATATTTTACTTTATGTTGGAAGGAAGGCATTGATGAAGCAGCAGAGGATGGTTGGGTGTCATTCACTACCCTGAGGAACTCCTGGAAAGATGTCCTGAGACTAAGATGACCGGCCACCAACAACCGTAACCATCTTCCTTTGTGCAGCGACTAGTAGAGTAGGACAGTGTCCCGTATGGGAAAAAGAAATCAGAAAGTACCTCAAAGGGAAAGGATGGCCCCTTTGGAGCAAATTCTGCGCGAATGATGAAACAGGTCCCGGGAGTATAGGACATACTTGGTGGGAGAACCTGTCAGAGATCCACAAGAAGAGCTTAGGGAAAGCTCGCAAGCCGATGGCAATCGTGTCCTGCTTGGTACAATTGCGAGGCACAGAGAAGGTCGTTAGGACGCTCCGTAGAGAGATAGAGGAGAGAGACAGAAACAGTGAGGGAGATGTGAGCAAGTTTGAGAAAGAGAATAAAGATTTGAGAGAACAGTTAGCAGCGAGGGACATAGAGATGGATGATGCCAAGCGGGCACACCGGTCTTGTCTCACCCATTTGAGTAGTTTTCAGACCCAATATGATAAGGCCTACCAGGACACGCAACGTGCGGTTTTGGTACAACAAGAAACCGAGCCACAGGTAGAGAAATTGTAGAAACAGAGCAATGATTTAAAAGCAGCCCTACGAGCGCTCCACACTTCCACGACGGAACAAAGGCAGAGCTCAGTAGATCACGAAAAGTGCCGGAAGCAAATTGCAGAATTGCAATCTCTGCTTTCTGTCCAGAATGGGTTTGAAAATACTTTTGGACACCAATTAGACCAGGAAAACGGCCCCGATTGGCAGGAGTTAAATGAGACTGCCGACAGATATGTACATGGGACATGTACGCAAGAAAAACCCCAAAAGAGAAAAGCACCCCAATTGAACAGGCAGAACACACCCCCATGAACCCTGTAACCCCACACCGCAGGGCCGCAGCAGAAGGAGACGCGTATTCCTATATACAACCCCGTTCACCGTGACCCAATTAAGGGACACATGTGGAAAGATTACACCGTTCCTTCCCACATCAGACCCCCACCAGTTTTTTGCTAGAGCTAAACAGCTGGCTACCATGTACGGCCTAGGGAAAAGGAGCAAGTGAAGCTCACAGTTTTAAGCCTCGACCCTTCAGTCGTGGCAGCCCTTCCCGGCCCACAGAATGTAGGAGGAGGCACACTCCAAGAGATGCACACAGCGATCCTAAATCTGATCGGCTACAACAGAGGAGACCCGGTAGAAAGCCTAAACAAGTGTAGGCAAAAGAAGACAGAGCACCCCACAGCGTTTGCTGGACGCTTGTGGATACATTTCACAGCAGTTTTCGGAGAGTTAGCCCGTGCCCATTTGTCCCCAGATAACATGGCCAAATGGACTTGAATCCTAGTCCATCATGCGACAGAGGCAGGACAGAGAGCTTGCTCAAATTACAACCCCTCAGACGAGGCCCACAACGAGAAATGGGTTTTGAAGAGATTTCTTCCGCACTTGGTAACAATCTGTTCGAGGCAAAACCGCATTTGCAAAACCTGAGGAAGAGCAGGCAGACATTAATCCAGTTAAAGCGCACCAGAATCCCGCATGGGTAAATGAGGGCAGGAACAGCCCACCACAGCCAAAACTCCAGGAATGGTACAACTCTGGACAATTAGGACACTTTGCACGAGAGTGTCAAGCCCCCCAAAAGCAGCAGAGAAGCCAACAGACAGGCACCCTAAATAAGAATAGGGCAAAGCCAATCCATAGCGTTAGCGCCCGTTCAGAGAACATAGACATGAACGGCACCGACTGACGGTGTTCGGGCTCCCCAACTTGGGTCTGCAACACCCTTTGGGACAAGTCCTGTAGACCAGTCGTAGGAGCCAAAGTCCGGGG